>NW_028227267.1:101148356-101748356 GCF_978045245.1 Mus caroli | reverse complement strand
CAAAAGGGTCCTTTGCTAAATAAAAGACTCACTGCCAGGTGTTCTTAAGAGTAAACATGGTTACCGTGGGGTGGAACGAACTGATTCCCAGCTTTATGGAAACTTCTGTGATGAAAACTTTTGCCTGTTTTACAATTAAGAGAACAATGTGACTGTTTTAAGACGTCCACATTGACCAAAACCATTCAATGTATATGGATTTATTTTTCTCCCAGAATACAATGAAAGCAAGTGCAACTTGGACTCTACATTTAACAGGTATAGCCCAGGAGTCAAGAATATTTCTACAACAGTTATTTAAGCTCTCGGACTCATGGTTGGCTACCGTATCGGTCCCTAACCTACCATGTTTACTTATCATCTGCTTAAAGGAATGTCTTCTCTAGTAATTCTTAAAGAACAGAGCCTTTGATATCTTTGTCTTTCTCTTATCCGTCACAGGGCAGGGCTCTTAGCAAGTACTAAGATCAGTGCTTTGCTGACTAACTAAACACCTTGAATTTTTCAAACCAAATTTCCAATGCAAAAGGCTTTCCTTGTGAGTTTCCCTCTGCCACTCATGCCTTTCTCTTCAACTGATCTCTTTCTTCTATTCAGCCGTACCTTTGCTAGGCTGAACAGTTAATCCTAGGTAAATAAGAAACTTCCAGAGAGCCAAGGCATCCTTAAGTTGTGGATTCTGCGACTGAGTGAGAAAAATGAGGGCGCCCACACAGTTAATAAATGAATTCCAGGCAACCTTCACAGAGTTGTCTACTTTTAAAGTACTGAGGGCAATTCATCAGCTGTTACACTTTGGTTAAATACTAATCAAGTTTCTTTTTTTCCCTCCTTGCCAAGCAAGCCAGAAGAGCTGTGATGGTAGCGGAATGGGCAAGCCCCCACTAGGTCGCCTTGAAGTGTCCGTGGCTTTAATGTCTGTGAGGAGCACATGCTTACCATGTAAATAAATGTCAGTTTCGTAAAAGTCGCGTCTATCATGCAAGAGCGTCAAGTGGTGGGATGCAGATTTACAAAGGATGGGTTTCCAGCTTCCTGTTCCCACTTCCTGGGCATTTGTTTCTTCCAGTAAACTTCTATGCCATCTCGTTTCATCCCGATGGGACGTACTGATGTGCATGGCAAATCTGTACCAGTTGTGCCAACGGGAACACTGACTCCCCAGTGACCCTTGTCCCCTTGATGTAAGCTCACGCATCATTCCGCATCCTTGAAATTCAAGTGACAAGACACAAGTGCGGCCACGTTTGCGTTTGCCTGCGAGAGTACCAAACTCGCAAAGCGAGTAGGAAGCAGATGCATTCGGCTCACTTGGATTAGCTCTTGAGCTCAGTAATAAAGGACCTGCCAGTAATTAACTACCTCAGAGTAATGAAATGGTTGCACAGAGCACGGAAAGGCCCAGCGTTGCTGAGGAAGGCAGGAGCTGGGCTTTGAAGTCCCGTTTACCTTCCAGATGTTTGCTTTTGGTACTGATGACATTCTTCAAAAGCACCTCGTAGGGCATTTCTGTTGAGATAAAATACAAGGCTGGGTTATAGGAGTTATACTTGTGATGTGTTTTGGACCATTCAGATGTAGTCTGTGCAACCTAAATTTCCTGTGAGTGAAGGTATGCGTAGGGACCCCGCATTGTCTAGCAAACCGGCCTGCAGATCTCCCTCCGCAGCTCCTGTTATTGTAGTCTGTTTCAAACAACACTTAAAGCCATTCCGATGGAGGGGAGTGAATAGGGATGAAGAGACCAATTAACCAATTTTTCTTGGCCTTTCCTCACACACAGACACGTTCGGTACAACACCCCAGTTTTGATGTATTATTTTAATTAATCCTAGTCTTTTGATTCCTGCAAAAAGAAGGTTAGCAAATGTAACAGTGCTCCGGAGTTTCTTTATCGTAAAAGACACATAATTTCAAGCATTTAATAAGGTAGATTTATTCTGGGTAGTTTAGCTTGCACATTCACTCAAACAGCCCTCCCCAAAGACAACATTAAAAATGTGATTAGTTAGCTGCCATCAATAACACAAAATAGGAGAATGCTCTCTGAAGGGACAGCTTTGTGGAGGGCACTGCACAGTGTGTAGTAAAAATATATGGCCTAATAAGTTTACATTTGCAGGCTCATTTGTTAAAACTCTTGAATTTCTAATTTGTGTCGGAAAGATAAATGGATGGAGCCTCGGTAAAGTGTGAGATTAATACTGATGGATGGGGACTCAGGTTTTTGCTAGCCTCTTAGTTCCACACAACCCAGTAGGCAGTTTATAGGAGAACCAAGCGTAAATACCAAGATGGGCATTATTTACTCTGGTTGATACCAATTGCTAGCAATTTTGTTCTGTTCGTCCCCATAGTTAAGGAAATTTCTACATAATTTAATTACTGCATGCCGGCAATCAAAGCCTACAATGTGTGATTTGATGTTTCTGGTGTTGGCCCCCAGAAGGTTCCTTCTGTAAGGAACAGTTGGCACCAGCTGACTCATTGGATCTCACAGAACACTTCTTTATATATTTCTGGATGCCTTATGGGAAGAAGGTAGAGGCCCTAAGAGATCACAGAAGAAGAATGAATTTTTCCATAACCAAGCATGCTGGACGGCAAAGTAAGAACCTTGCAGGAAGTCTGTCATGAAAGGGAAAAATTAAGGCTTCTTGCTACTCTACCCTTTGTATTCCCACCAGCTAGGACACAGAGCACAGAACCTCACACTGTCCCCCTAATGTGGACTTTCCTAAATGTCTCATGGACTTCCTGTGACCATGTCATCCTTCTGTGGTCATAGCCACCAGCACAGGAATGGCAATGGGATTTAAAGATAGAGAAGGAGGCAGTCTGCAGATAAAACAGTACAAGCCAGATGTAGCGATGCTCCCCTTTGATCCCAGTGTGCACGGGGCAAAGGCTGTGGATCTCCGTGAGTTCAAGGCTAGCCTTGTCTGCATAGTGAGTTCTAGGACATCTACATAGAAAGATCCTGTCTCAAAGACAAAAGATGACAATGGCAATGACAACAACAGCAAAACACAGAACTGTAAACACACTTAGTAGACACGTATACACGGAGCCCTAAAGACACTTGGTACACCTGTAAATTCCAGTTTCTTAGCTAAAGCCAGGAATATTTTTTTAATTAGAAAACATGGTGAAATTTTTGTGCACTATACTGTTTGCTTAGACAGCAAATTCTCCTTCTTTCTTTTGCTGTCTTTTTTTCCCGCCTCTCCTCTTTCTTCTGCCTTTCCTCCCTCTGCATATATGTACATACATGTGGTGTGTGTATGTGTGTGTGTCTGTTGTGTCTACATCACATCCACTACCCCAGTCCACTCCCATATTTAATGGTTTTGATACAAAACAAAACAAACCCCTGCAAGCTTCTTAGCTCAATATGTCTTTGTATCCTTAATTCCCTAACAAGGCATCACAGCCTCACTGACCTGAAACACCTACAGGATACTATCCCCAGACTAGAGTGTTGGGAAATTAGCTTCTGTTGACTGCTTCCCCCATCACAGTTCCAAGCAAAGCCTTATCCCAATGCTGCTTCGGATGGATCATGTGTAAGGGTCCTATTCTTTTCTCTCTCTCACTGGTCCTTAACTTCTCTTCCAAGTCACATCCTCGTCTGGCAATCCTGACTGGTTGTTTCCATAAGCTCTAAGCCCCTCTGAAAGAGAAACCCATGCTATTGTTTCTACTCATACTGTAAGGAAAAAGGAACTCATGGTGTGAGGGAAGGAAAGATGTTTTGTTATTAGTAGCAGGGGTTGATGAATGGAAGAGGATGGCCAAGAGTCACTTGCTATGTGTGGTGGATCAATATACACAGTGGACATGGTGGAAGCAGGCTGCAGGAAGGGCAGTGCTGGCTAAGTCAGGAAACAAAGACAAGCCCAAGTCCCTGAGATGTGTGATTTACATTAGATCTGGAATGACATTCCTCCATCATAGTTCTAAAACTTTTCCTTCCTTCCTTCATCCCTCCTTCCCTCTTTCTTTCCTCCTGCTTTCTGCTTTTCTTCTTCCTTCTTCTTCCCCCCTTATCATTTTAATTTTTTAAATCATTATTTAACTTTTTTTTTTTTTTAACTAGGCTGGTCACAAATCCACCACGTAGCACAGGCTATCTTTGAACTCAAAATTGTCTTCCCTTCTCAGCCTCTTGGTGCCACCTGGGCTACCATGCCTGGGTCATTTCTGTATTTTCATTTCCTTTTTGAGGCTTACCTCAAATCTGTGGCAATCTGTCTACTTCTCCCTCCTGCCTTCTGGGGTTATAGGCTTGCATCACCGTGCTGTGTTTTAGATCCATTAGCCGTCGTGTTTGTTTGACACGGGGTCTTACCATGTTGCCGAGGCTTGCCTAGAACTCTTCTTCCTCCTGTCACCTCTTCCCTGGTGCTGAAATTGCAAGTGTGTGCTCCAGCCCACAGGTATCCTTTGGTGCTTTAATGAAATAACAGGAGCATGCACTTAGGTGACAGTTCTCATCTCTCATCAGATGTGAGTGCCCACAGTTAATCTGAATAGACCATACCCAAGTGAGTGGACTGTATCTGGCAGCCACACTCTGCAGCCTGGAATTCCTTTGGACAGGCATTCAGAAGCTCAAGTTCTCGTGTCAATAATCAATAACCCCAATCCGCCAGAACCAAGCAGCTTGTCAGCCCCTTGCTTAATCAGAATCTTACGAAGGATGAAGTCTGTAATGAATCCTTATAAATTTGCCTTCAATCCTCCCCTGGCTGATGACAGCTTTGCATATGTAGATCCGCATTTGCTGCTCGGTGGGAGAGAGCATTTGACATTTCAAAGACTACAAAATATGATCTGGAGAATAAACACTGCTGTAGTAATTTTGATGGTTGATCATCTGTTTAATGTAATGTCAGTTATCTTGGAGACTATAAACTAGGCTGACTTGATTTGTTATCAATTTTCTGTGCTGTTTAGCATCCTGAACAAAAAAGCAAAACAAAACAACCCCCCTCCCCAAAAGATCCAAGGAGGAGGAAGCATCAGGGTGGAGTTTTATCTTTATGAGATGAACTGTCAGGTGTGTTTCAGACTCTAAATGTAGGTTGCTTTGATTAATTCTAAGACACAAAAAGGCACTTTATGTTTTCAAATGCAAGGAGAGATATTCCAGACAAAGGGCCTATTGATTTCTTCTTCATCTTTGTTCTCCTGTTAGTGAGCTCCAACCCAAGGGCACTGGTTTAGGTTGAATTGACTCATGCAAATACATTTCTTGGTGGAGTTCTGTTTGATAACTTCTGTGATTATGCTATCACCTTTGTTAAAATGCTGACATTTTTCGTTAACTGATAGCTTTAATGACATACAAGCTTGACTTGGGACTGAAGTTGTTACCTGTCAGTTATTGAAGATGTGAATGTGTTACTTAGAATATAGAAGCGCTCATGTTATAAATTCCATCTTTGGAAAGTAAAGGTATAAATTTCAGATTGTTCTGTGTGACCCAAATTTAAGAAGTATAGATACACACTAATCAAAGTAAACAGTTAATGAGTATGTACCATAGAAGAGAAGCCAGTCATTACCTTGCTCTTCCTTCTCAACCCTCTCCCTACAAATGCATTGGTATCATTAGCTTCTTGTGCTATCTATCCATGTATGCTTCCATGACTATTGAAGTTAATGCAATCAAGTTTTAATTGGTCAATTTCAGAGCCCCCCAGTAGCTCACTGTTCTGGTGAGGCTATATAGCTCTCATCAACCACCTTGCCTGCATCAGTGCAGTTACATCATTGCTCCTTAAGACAGCTACATCATGAGTTTTCACAGTCACATTGGGCTTATGTAAAGGCTAAAGACAGAATTCAGAAGATTAAAAGAAAGAAAATGAAGGCCAGAGTTTGGAAGTTTGGGGGACATATAGATGCCAAATGGCTTGCTTGGTCAGCCACCAAGATCTGCGCAACGAAGGAAAGCACACAGAATTTCCTACACAGCTGTTTACACATCTTGTTTCAAAAATTAAAACTTAGTGCTTATGTTATTCTTGTTATTTACATATTTTTCTTTATAAAATGCTCTTTAGTTTTGAGACAGGTTCTTACTGACATCTTACTAAATAGCTGAAGTTGACTTGGAACTCACTGTGTAGCTCAGGCTAATGAATTTGGATTGTAGTCTTCCTGGTAGCTGGGATTATGGTCACAAAGCCTAGTCATGGATGGAATTTCAAGTCTTGTCTTTTTTTCCTGGGCTAGTAATATGCCTATCATGTTATATTAATTTACTCATGTATAAATATATCATCACATTGTATTATAATTTATAGTATTAATATTAATATATTGTTCCTTTCCTTGACCTCTTGTATTAGCTACTTTTGTGTCCCCAGCAAGACTGCAGCTTGGAGGACAACTTTGTGGGTGTCATTTCTCTTCTGCCACCATGTGGCATCCAGGGCTTGGACCCATCTTGTCATGCTTGGTGGAAGTTACCTTTCCCCACTGAGTTACTGGTACACTGAATCATCTATTTGGCCCTCAGTTCTGCAAATCAATATTAATATACAAATGTATTTATATATTATAACACACCATTTATTTATTCAGTATAATATATATCAAAACAATAAGTTTATATATTATAAATGTATTACATTTTATACATGAATGCTATAGTCCTCTATTTATGCAATGATTTATCTTTCATCATATGTGTGTATTTATATATATTTAGCATGCTGGGGATTGAATCTAGGGCATCATGCAAGCTGGCAACTGGTCTACCACTGAGCTACATCTCTGTCTCTGTCTCTGTCTCTGTCTCTGTCTCTGTCTCTGTCTCTGTCTCTGTCTCTGTCTCTCTCACACACACACCTTTTTTTTTTTTTTTTGACAAACTCTCACTGTGTAGTTCAGACTATCTTCTAATTTGAGATTTTTCTGCTTCTGTCTCCCGAGTGATGAGATTATAGCTGTGGGCTACTGTGCTTAGCTTACATGCACTATTTCTTTTCCAACCTTCAAATCATTCTTGATGTCCTTGTTTGATATTTCATCAGCAAATTTTCTTTTATTTCTTCTCTTCCTCCCCCCACTCCTGGTTCTGTGTAGCTCTGGCTATCCTGGTTACTCACTCTGTATACTAGACTGGACTTGAACTCAGAAATCTACCTGCTTCTGCCTCCTAAGTGCTGGGATTAAAGGTGTGTACCATGACCTCCTGGCAAACTCTGTTTTCCTTATTTTCAATTTCTAATCCCTTCTCAGCACTTTGACTAACACTGTGTAGTTCCAGCTGCCCTTATTTCTTATTTTATGTAAGACAACAGAATCCCATCTGCTTCTGCTTCTATCGCTGCTTGCTGTAGCTCATTCTCTGGAGGCACAGCTACCAGATGGTATTTGGAGCAGTTCCCATTTTCCTGACTCTTATTTTTCATAGTACTTAAATCCAGTGGATGTCACTGAACTGCTTGCTTCTTCCTCTCTCTTCCCTTTTGGAATGTGAGTTCCACAAGAGCTAGAGCATCACTGGTTTTGTTCACTTCCTATCTCCAGGGCCAAGGAGAGATCCTGATGCTTAGGAGTGGCTAGTCAACAATCAAGGAATGAGGAAGTGAATGCTCTCTCACATGACCTCCTTCTGGGACCACATAATTACTTCTACACGTAGAACCACACCCTTTTCCTCTTCTCTCATCCTAAATAGTCACTCTTCTCAAAATCTCTTAAGTGCAATTTAATTTTGCACAATTTAATGTCCATTTCTTTTTCTATTGCTCTATTCAATTTATGTAAAATTAGTCCAGAATGCTTAGTAATAGAATAGAGGATACAATAATAGATGATGAGGATGAATGGCTGTAATGAAATTTTCTGTACAACAATTTTTCTTTCTTCTTTCTTCTTTTTTTTTTATAGCAATCTTATGGGGAAAAAAACATCATAGCTTTAGAGAGAAACAAATCGGAATTTAATTTTATCTTATAGAAAATTCACTTTGATCATAATTGTGGCAAATGTCTAAGTACTTATTTGGTGCTAGGTACTGTGTATCCAGGTACACGATGTTGTGTATGTATGTATGCACGAGTGTCTTTTACAATTGAGACTGTAACATAGTAGTAAAATACATGGTCTTTATCCATGTAACTTGCCAGAGCTTGGATATATATCCATAAAGTCTTTTGGGTAGATGGTAGAACTTTTTAGATAAAATGCTGCTACTCATTGAGGGTGTGTCATTGATGCATAGGTAAAGACCCTAGCCCCCTTCCTTCCTTCCTTCCTTCTTTTCTTTTCTTTTCTTTTCTTTTCTTTTCTTTTCTTTTCTTTTCTTTTCTTTTCTTTTCTTTTCTTCCCTTCCCTTCCCTTCCCTTCCCTTCCCTTCCCTTCCCTTCCCTTCCCTTCCCTTCCCTTCCCTTCCCTTCCCTTCCCTTCCCTTCCCTTCCCTTCCCTTCCCTTCCCTTCCCTTCCCTTCCCTTCCCTTCCCTTCCCTTCCCTTCCCTTCCCTTCCCTTCCCTTCCCTTCCCTTCCCTTCCCTTCCCTTCCCTTCCCTTCCCTTCCCTTCCCTTCCCTTCCCTTCCCTTCCCTTCCCTTCCCTTCCCTTTTCTTCCCCTCCCCTCCCCTCCCCTCCCCTCCCCTCCCCTCCCCTCCCCTCCCCTCCCCTCCCCTCCCCTCCCCCTCTCTCTTCCCTTCCCTTCCCTTTCCTTCCCTCCTTCCTTCCTATTTCTTTAATCTCAGTAACTAGGTTAATGTTTTTTGTCATGTGTTTCCACTGTGATGTGTTGTGTCACCAGCCCTAAAGCAATGGGGTCAATGCATGACAGAGTGTAACCTGTACAGCCACGATCCAGAATGGAACTCTTTATAAGCTGGTTAACCAGGTGTTTGCTATGACAATGGAGAGCATATTAGCACACTTCTGCTTTCACTCTCTTAAATTAAAATTAAAAGAAAAATGTTTCATTACTGTACTGGCTATTTCATGTCAAATTGACCCAGGCCTAAGTCATTTGAAATATGAGAACCTCAACTGAGAAATAGGAGAAAATGCCTTCATAATATTGGCTGTAGGCAAGCTTGTAGGGCAGTTTTTAAGTTAGTGATTGATGGGGATTGTGCCATCTTTGGGCTGGTAGTTATGGGTCATGTAAGAAATCAGGCTGAGCAAGCCATGGGGAGCAAGCCAATAAGCAGCACCCCTGGTCTCTGCATCAGCTCCTGCCTTCAGGCTCCTGCCTTATTTGAGTTCCTGTTCTGAGTGCCTTCAATTCTATGGAAGTGTAAGCCAAATAAACCCCCGTTTCCCAAAGCTGCTTTGGCCATTGTGTTTCTTCATAGAAACAGTAACCCTAACTGGCACAATCATCTAATGTTTACCTAAAACAGCACATGTTTATTGCTAGAACACAAAACAAGCACAAAACAGAATCTATGACCCAGTTGAGTCACACACAAAGTTTTCTTGCAATGTCTATGTGTCACTTTTCTACAATTTTCTTGGACTATTTGAGCAGTGGGTTGTTATTACACGTTTACAACAAAACAATGAGTTCTTTTTTTCCAGACAGTATTGTATTGGTTTAACTTAAGAGCATATGGCAATTTACATATAAACTGTTTTATGTTTGGAATAATAAAAATGTCAGGACAAATAGGAAATGTTAAACATGGTGATATTTTTATACCATGTAAATTTATTGCTCCATTTAAAAATTAAAATTATGAAGGCATATGATTGATCTTGCTCAGTGCAGTTACCACAGAGACCAGTCAACACTACAGGAGCTGTTTCTTCATTTTCTGGCTGAGCACTGTTTTATTTGGTAAATAATTTGACAGCTGCAATGCACTTTTTCATCTTGTAACCCCATATGAAGCCTACCTAGAAAGCTGAAGAATGTTCTGGATGTATTGACTTAGGTGTAAACACGTTTCTTTTGCAGCCTTCCTCTTAGGAGCAGAGTAAAGTACTATCGGCTTCTTCCTTCTACTTTGCCTCCCTTCCTGGAGTTTTCTCTGGTGCTTCTCAAGTCCCTGTGGAGGCTCGTTTTCGATTCTTCTCCCAGGTTAAACAACAGGAGTACAAGGTCCTTGGAGTGTAGGCCGAAGGGACTTGCTCTCACCTCTTCAGATGGAATAAAATAGACGAGACAAAGAAAAGGATGGGGAAAAGAGACACGTCTGAACAAGAGACGAGTCAGACAGACAGTAGATCTTGTATGATTTACTCAAGGCTCGTGTTTTTATTCCTTCTAAATTTTGAAAGAGGTGAAAGATATGTGTGAACACCTATGAGTATATATAAAAACAAATGTGTGCATAAAATCCTGTCTCTTAACCATCTCAAATAACTCAGGCCTGTCAGCTGGATTCCCTAGGAAAAAGAATTGGTGGAGAAAAATTCTTTAAAGTAGTTATTGCCTCTTTTGGGATCAGAGAATGAATTTTGACTTGTGTTTAGAGACTGCATTAATATGGGCAGTACAAAGATCTAGATAACATATCCCGACCATAAAAAAGAGATAAAACCAGGAAAATGGAAATTTTTGCATCAACTTCAGCCTCAGACAGGGGTCAACAGGGAGTTGTTGAGCTGCAGTCTCAGGCAGCGATGCCTCCTGCTTTCCCCCCACAAAGTGCTGGGTGGAGGGAAGTATTCATTGCATGCTTTTGGTGCAGGCAGAAGACAAGTGTTTACTCAGGTGTTAATTCTAAGTAATGTCGCTGTGAAGTGAGTCATTTCTTAAGTCTGGGTGATCATTCCCTCTCAGGGAATGCTTGCTGTCTCTCTCAGCACAACCCCAGAGGGTTAAGATTCTGCACTTCAGGGCAGCAGTTTCTTTTGATGAACAGTCTTCCTCACAGTCTGCCTGACAAGACAAAGTAAAACAAGTAGTGAGAGAAATAGGCCAACTTAAGCACGAAGCCTTCTTGGTTATAATTCACTCATTTTCTAGAACCTTCTTGAGTGAAGCACACAAGGAGGATCTGAAAGGAGTATCCCTGGATTCAATAGAGTCTGCTCTCAGCAGCACATTGTGTGAATGTGTGGTAAAAGCAGGCAGGTTTCACAATGTGTGTGCAAGATCCCTAGTGTTGGTGATGATGCTATCCTAGTGTTGGTGATGATGTTGTCCTAGTGGGGGTGATGTTATCCTTATTATTTTCTTTATAGTGAGCTTCTTCTTCTTCTTCTTCTTCTTCTTCTTCTTCTTCTTCTTCTTCTTCTTCTTCTTCTTCTTCTTCTTCTTCTTCTTCTTCTTCTTCTTTTTGGTTTCTCGAGACAGGGTTTCTCTGTGTATCCCTGGCTGTCCTGGAACTCACTCTGTAGACCAGGCTGGCCACGAACTCAGAAATCTGCCTGCCTCTGCCTCCCAAGTGCTGGGATTAAAGGCATGTGCCACCATGCCCGGCATATTATTTTCTTTGAAAAGGGAAAGGAAGTCAAGAGATATTAAATAATTGGTCCACATTACATACTCTATGGCAGATCTGGAAATGAACTAGCTTCGAAGTGGAAGCACCACAGGGGAAAAAATATGTCTCAGTAAATGTTTGTGAAACAAATTGATAGGTAAGTGGAATAATTTTAAGGCAAATCAACCATTGTTAGCACACAAATAATTTTAGTTTTATCCATGTTAAATCATCTTAAGATTATAGAAATTATTTATATCACCAACATACTACCAATGATAAATATATCTTCATGGTAAAATGGCACTTTCAAATGAAATAAAAACATAGGAAATGCAGATTTGTCTACATTACCTATTGGGTTGTGTAAGAATTGGTGAAGGAATAAAGTATTATTTTTCCTTATTTTATAAGACTTTGTCAAAATCTGCCCACTGAAAGTAGCTCTTGCTAAGTGAGGATTTAGAATTTTTTTTACTTTATACTTCTCTATTGCTCCTTTCTGTTCTCACTGTTTCAGGTAACTGGTTGCTTATCCAATATTAAGGATGTGGCTGACAAGCTATAGAAAAATAACCTTCATGCTTGTCTTCCAAGAAAGGCATAGAACGTATACAAGTATTTATTCATTGGAGCTTTTTACCTGCTATGTTTTCACAGGTGGCATCCTCAGCCATGGTTTGACCAAGACGCTAGCTCTGGGAAACAAAATGAGGAGCATGTGCCACAGGGTGAGATGAGGTACTGCCAGGTTATACATGCACAAAGTTGAATGGGACCCACATGGATATTGCCAAAGCAATGGAAGAAATAAAGGACAGGTAGGGCGAGAGACTCTGAGGCTCAAGATAGATCCATACAGACTAAGCACCAGATAAATAAACAAAGCAAGCATAGGACAAATACAAATAAAAAGATGAAAAAAAAAACACTTCAATTATCAATGGCTACCTTCTCACTCTTTCAAGGAGGCTAAAAGAGTTGGTTAGAGAGAAGCATAGTAGACAGGAGTCACTAGAGTATAGGGATGGCATGGGGAATGGGCACCAACACATAGACAGAAAGGTGGAGCTGGCGTTCTATAGCAGAGTATTAGCTACTAGCGCAATATCAACCACACATTTCAAAATAGCTAGAGCAGAAGAGGTTGGACGTTCCTATCACACATAGATGATAATGTTTGAGGAGATAAGAGTGTTAACTAATCCAATCTGATCACTAGACTTTACAGGTATAGGTAAAGTTATAGTATTAAACTCATAAATAAACAGAAATAACTTACCTCTCACCAGAGAATTCTTGGAACGTTGGAGTCTCAACTGATTCTACCATCAAAGATAACTAATGTTCCTGCACATTGGAAATAAAGAAAAATAGTTGTCTGTAGTCAATGAATTAAATAAGAAAAGAAAACTGAAATGATAGAATGTTTTGAATCGAATAACCATGGCACACTGCACCATGAAACTTGCAAATGCAGGACCATGAATAAATACCTGGAAAAAATGTAAGTTATAAGTTCCAGCTATGTCAATAAAACAACACGGAGAAAGCAGACTGTTCTTGCTTGCTTTCTGCTGCTGTGGTAAACAACCACAAGCAAAATCAAAGTCCAGAAGAAGAGGGCCTGCTCCGGATTACAACTCCCAGGTCAGGACATGGACTCGAGGCAGGAACTGAAGCAAAGACTGTGAAGGAATGCTGTTTCCTGGCTTGCCTCTTCAGGGTTGTTCAGCCTGCTTTCTTATTCATCCCAGACCTACCAGCTCAGGGACTGTAAGCTCCACAGTGGGCTGGACCCTCCCACATCAATCAGCAATCAAGAAAATGCCACACAGATGTGCCAGTAGTCCAGTCTGATGGAGGCATGTCCACAACTGAGATTCCCTCTTCCCCAGTATGTCTAGGGATGCCCATTGACACAAACTATGGCATAGATTGAGTACACTAGCTAATAACAGGAATGGTCAGATTGAATTTAAGGTTCTAGGTCAGATATAAAATATAAAAAAAAGTCAGAAGGTGGCTTAATGGATGTAATTGTACATTCCAAGGAAATAAACACCAAAACAAAAGCCATAGATGTACAGCACACATAATGGGCTTCCATATAAAAGGACATAAAGGTTCCTTAAATAATAGCAGTATATTAAAATTGCCAAGAAGATATAGCACGTCTAAACATATATTTATAATAAAATACCTTGAGTATGTAATGCAAAGTTTGACAGAACTTTCCATTTCTTTAGACAGTGTGGAGTAAGGACTGTGAAATTCTAGGGGTGTCTGAGTGAGTATTCTAGATTTGGGTTGATAGCATTGAGAAAGAATAAATAGGCTCTGGGCAAACTGACTTTTGGGCTGAAAAACTACTCCCAGTAATACCCAAGAATAAAAGTATATTCTTCTTTTGTAGGAAAATGCAAAATGAGAATCAGAACTGAAACAAGAAGGCAGGGACTGGAAAGAATTACTCATCAGCAGCTTTGGGTACCCAGCTTCTGGTCTAGGAGGGGTTATTGGAAACCTAGCTGTACCAAGGTGAAGAGATAGTTAGTTTATTAGAGAGGAATGAAAAATGTTTAGATGTTGAACTATGTCAGAGGAGGTCAGATAATATGAGTTAATGCGAAACTAACCAACTCAGCAATGCCTGTCTCATGCTGTGTCTACAATTTAGGGCCATTTCTTCCAGGTAGTATATGCTGCAAGCACAGCCACATACAATTTTAATTTTCTGGATAATATCCTCATTCTGCTTTTTTTTTCCTTTCTTGCAGTTTTCTCTGGTTACCCAATCTGTAGAGTTGTTGCAGTATAACACATTAATCCTAACTCCTTTACATTTTAGTTTCTACCGCAGTGATGTGAGTGTGTCTTGCACACACGTCTTCATACTCTTTTGATTATTCTTCATTTAAGGAAGCTTTACCCTTCTGGGGGAAGGAATATTGAGAGCTGGTTGGTCACTAAGCTTTACTGCTGACATTAGCTGTTAAGTATCTCTAAAGGAAATGAT
Organism: Mus caroli; assembly: GCF_978045245.1. NCBI lineage: Eukaryota > Metazoa > Chordata > Mammalia > Rodentia > Muridae > Mus > Mus caroli. The sequence goes on along the minus strand of NW_028227267.1, from coordinate 101,733,928 downwards.
AAAATGGCAGCTTTTTACAGCCCATTTGTGACTCCTAAAATATGGGTTAAAGTCTCCCATTTTATTACACTTTTACTTGTATAATTATTACTGTAAGTGATAGGACAGTGCAGGGCAATCAAGACTCAACTCTTCTAAAGAGCCAGACCATACATTGGAAGGCTATCTATCAAAGTCTGAAGCAAAAGATAACCTCTTAATAAAGAAATGTAATAAACAGAATATTTAAATCTGAGATTATGAGTTCATATAACCCACTACTGACCTGTTCCAATTATGTGTGACTCCAGATTTACTCAATGTTTTACCATAATTTATTCATCCAGAAGATGGGCAATAGTCATCATGGATTAAAGAAGTTGGTGTTAGGACCAAGGGAGCTGGTGTATGTAAATATGTTGGGACCAGGACTGATGAGTTGTATGCGGCCAGTGCATGTTAAATCATCAAGGTTTGGTTGGAGGAACTACTATAATTGTGTATATATATATATATATATATATATATATATATATATATATATATATATAATCATCTGATGGCCTAGTAATATATCTGATGTGTTTATGAAGCTATTTAAGTGGTAGTCCAGCTATTTATAAATATGTCTCCTCCCATTTTGATATCTGCCTAAACTAGTTGTTACAACTTATTTTCCATAGGTGGGGGGGAATCTGTAGCTGGGGGTGGCTAGGGAGAGAGTAAATCTAGTAGATTATGGAAGTGCTATGTGAATGCCCACTAACTTCACAGCGTTGTTTTAGTTGTAAGAATAAACTACAGTCCCTGCTTTCCAGTATTTATGGTGTAATAAAGTACACAGATACAGATGCAAATACTGCCACACGATAGAGAAAGCTTAAAAGGGGCTGCCTGAGGAGGGGGGGTATGCCTGGATTAAGATTCAGATTTAAATTAAACCAATATTTAACCAATAAGCTACTGGATTTCAGACACGTTTCTTAGCATTCACTGCTGCTCCATATCGAACCAATCACCCACAGCTCTAAATTGGAACATTACTTATTGTGATATGCAGTAATCACTTTAAAATCCCATTGCAATAGCGTTATTTAAGATAGTTCTGTCTATGTTTCAAGTCAGGAGGAAAGATAAAAGGATCCTTTAGGAAACCGTATGCTGTTCAGTAGAGTTACCTTTCTCAGTTCTTCCTAGGGTTTGTGGCACCATTCAGTTATTCACTTCATTGATTCAGTCAGCAAGTGTTCACTAAGCTTTTCTTTCATTCAGTCTTTCATTTCCTTCTCTCCCTGCCTGCTTCTCTCTCTCCCTCTCTCTCTCTCTCTCTCCCCCTCTCTCCTTTCTCTCCCCCTCTCTCCTCTCTCTCTCTCTCTCTCAGTGTGCTGGACATTGTGGATTTACAGATAAATATTCTGCACTCCCCAGATTCAAGTTTACAGAAAAAACAATCGTACATCAAGAGAAATTTCACTGTCAGCTGGCAATCTATAATTGAGAAAGGAAGTAGTGATTCACTTGTTTCCTTGAAATTATTTCTGTCTGTGGGGAAGTTGATAAAACATGGCTCTGAATTCTTGGTTCTATAATCCTGAGTTTGCTGCTGCCTTGGCAATGAGCCTTACGCTGAGGGCTAGGCCATCAGCCAGTATGCTGAGCTCTAGCCTATCAGCCCCTATGCTGAGCACCAGGCTCACAGTATGGACTCTTTGACTTGTCGTCTAACCCACCCCATCCCCCCAAAAGGTAAAACAACTCTGAAGTGAGATTTTTCTTTTTTTTCAAGGTTTCAGCATCGGCCGATACACCCTGAAAAAGTGAACAGTGAAATTCAGCAAAAGGATAGGAGTGATAGAGGTCTGTAGTTAACCCCTCAGGCTCTGTCTGTCCTTCCATAGAAGGTCCTGAGTCACAGTAGAAAATAATGGATCAGGGTAACTGATAGAGGTGAGATTTTTTTAAAAACTGAATTTATTCTTGGTTAGTTTTATGCATGCATTAAGTACACGTGGTGATCCCTCTTTATAACTGTTAAACATTCATGTCTACTTTATTTTGAGAGCCTTTGAGTTTAATCAGGATCATCTGTGTGACACTGGCTTTGGATTGTGTTGTTGGAGCCTGCTGGGCACCTCAGTGGCTGGGCAAATGGTGACAATGACTGCCTTTTCCCCAGAATCCATTAGCCAATACTTTATCAGGAGGGAGTAGGGCCCCGTGGGCTCCTCCTTGATCCACGCTTCACTGTATAGAGGCAAAGCATCCTATATGCACCTTTCTTTGTCAGAACTGAACTTTAACACTTCTTCTGCAGACCCTGACAGTTGAGGGTGAGAGTCTTAGTCTCCTTAATTTGTTTCCTTATTATTACAAGACAAAGAATCACCATTCCAGAGCCACTGCACAAATCAAACAAGGTCAACGTATATAAATTGCCTAACATGATGCTCTGTGGGTTGTGGACAGTAGCAGATTACAGCGTGGTGAGATCAACAGCTGATCAGGCAAATGACTAAATACAGGGTGCCATCCTGACCGAGGCTCCAGGAAAGCAGTAGAACAAGGTTTGTGACTTTAAAAGGGATGCTTAGGGAAAGGAATGTTTGAACAAAGCTATGGAAGAGGTGAATCTCAAAGAAATCTGTAGCATCAGCATGGGTAGGAAGGAAGGAACGAGTGTCCATTCTCTCTCTGTGTGTGTGTGTGTGTTTATGTGCATGTGTGTGTGCTTGCATGTGTTTGTGCCCCACCTCTCCCACCGTGTGTGTGTTAGGGGAGGATCAAGAGGCAGTTTTCAGATGAAGAGAGAAGAACCATGGTGGTATGAGTGGGACAGTGTAGATGGCTGGGGCCCTTGTTGGCCTTTCTAAGAGATAAGCTTCCACCCTAAGGCAGAGGTAAACCTTGGGATGTTCTTGAAGAGAGCAATGCGATCTGCCTTGTGGATCCCAAAGGACTCCCGCCAGAGGAACAGGTGATGGGACCAGACTAGTACAGACTGAATATATTTATCTGGAGTACTTGTAACCAAAGCTACTTTGGATTTCAGTTTTTCTTTTGGATTTTAAAATATTCACACACACACAGCAACACATCAGGAGGGGGTCCATGTCCACATTTGAATTTCCTTTATGTTTCATATATATGTTATACATATAGCTTGAAGATAACTTTCTGCAACATTTTTTTTTTTACTACAACCCTAATGAAAAGCCAGATTTAGAATTTCCCTTGTGGTAGAGTGTTAACACTGAAAATCTCCTGAATTTGGAGAATACTAGATTTTTGATTTTGTAGATTAGGGATTCTCAACTGTATTATTAATGTTAATTGTGGAGTCTAGGATGTAATTTTTTTCTCTTAGAGACTGGCTATTATGTTCTTAACACAGAAATTCTGCTCAGTTTTTAAAAACAACTCCATCCGTGACTTTCGATTGTGCAGAGAATATGCTTGTTTTGCACACCACACACACACACACACACACCACTCACACTCACACACACACACACACTCACACACACACATATACCACTCACACACACACATACACACCACACACACACACATACACACACCACACACACACAAATACACACACACACATACACACACATACACACACTCACACACACACATACACAGACTCACACACACACCACTCACACACACACACTCACACATACACACACTCACTCACACACACACACTCACTCACACACACATACACACACCCCTACACACACACACACTCACACTCACACACACACACACACACACCATGCACGCACACATCCATATACACTGAGTACATTTAGTGTTGTACTTTAGTCATCTGACCCTTATAATCTTTTTGCCTTTTCTTCCTTGATGTTTCTTGAGCCTTAAGTGTAGAAACTTATTTGAAGGGTGAGAGTTCCATGTAACTGTGGATAGAAGGATAAGTATTTAAAACATGGCTAGAAGCCATATTTATTTAGGGAAATAGCACACACAAACAAGCCTGACACCCACAACCACTAACATTTATGGAGATCCATGCCCTGCTGCCTCTGTTCCAGGGGTGGGAACCATATCACTCTGTCCCTTGCGTGGCCATATAGGATTTGGCAGGGCGGTTTCCCTTCCACTATGGTATTTTTTTTTTTTTTGAGAAAGTCTAGTTTCTGGGGGAGCATAATTGCCCTGTGTGACATAATTATGTATGTTCATATATACATGCATAGAATATTATGTGCGGTTTTTTTTTTTTTTTTTCGAGACAGGGTTTCTCTGTGTAGCCTTGGCTGTCCTGGCACTCACTTTGTAGACCAGGCTGGCCTCGAACTCAGAAATCCGCCTGCCTCTGCCTCCCAAGTGCTGGGATTAAAGGCGTGCGCCACCACGCCCGGCTCTTACGTGCGTTTTAAGTTAGCTTGTAAACATTGTTTCTATATCCCCAGTGTAGACATCCCCAGTGACGTTGATCCCCTCTCCATCCCTCTTTCTGTGCTCCTTATTGGTAACAGTTCTTTATATCATCTAAGTATATGTCCTTTCTAATGTATTTCATTTATTTTTAAATTTTATTTTACGTATATAAGTGTTTTGCTTATGTGTATGTCTGTATATCAACTTTGTGCTTGGTACCCATATATGCCAGAAGAAGGTGTTGTATATCCTGTAAATGGAGTTGTGAAGTGCCATATGGATGCTGTGTATTGAACCTGGGTCTCCTATAAGAACATGTGCTCTTCTTTATCAGAAAAAATTATAATTTGTATAAATTTTTTCTTTTTTTAAATTAAAAAATATTTTTCTCATATAATATATCCTGATTATAGTTTCCCCTCCCTCCACTCCACCCACTTACTTCCTTACCATACCTTCTCCCCTTTAGATCCACTCCCTTTCTGTCTCTCATTAGAAAAGAACATACTTCTAAGAGATAACAACCAAACATAAGAAAATACAAGATGAAGCAAAAAATTTCATAGTGAAGTTGGACACCACAACCAGACAGGAGGAAAAGAGCCTCAAGAGCAGGCACTGGAGTCAGAAACTCACTTGTTATCCTTGCCAGAAGCCTCATAAAAATACAAAGCTAATAGTGATACTAGGTACACAGAGGACCTAATGCAGACTTACATAGGTCCTGTGTTTGCTGCTTCAGTCTCTGTGAGCTCATATGTGCCTTGCTTAGTTGATTCAAAGAGCCTTCTTCTCCTTCTGTACTCTGTTCCCTCTGACTCTTATACTCTTTCTGCCTCCTCTTCTGCAGGATTTTCTGGACTCTCAGTGGTAAATTTGAATGGAGCCATCTAGTTTAGACTCTCTCCACATAATGTCTGTCTGTGAGTTTCTGCATCTGTTCCCATCTACTGCAGGAGGAAGCTGCTCTGATGACTGAATAAGGCATTCATCTGTGAGTATTAGCAGAACATTATTAGAAATCATTTTATTGATTGTTTTAGATTAGTTATGTTTGGATTTATCTAGCTCTGTAGGCTATCGAGTGTCTGGTACTTGGTTACACAAACAGTGTTGGGTATGAGTTCCTTTTCCTGGTCAGTCTTAAGTCAAATCAGACATGGGTTGGGTACTCCCCACAAGTTATGTGTCACTATTGCCATAGTATAGTTTGTAGGTAGAAAAGATCATAAGTCAAAAGTCTTGTGGCTGGGTTGGTATTCACCTTTTTCTTTTAGTAGCCTGCAGAGTACCTTCTTTCACCAAGGAGACTAGAACATAGAGGTGAGGGCTCCATGGAGGTAACAGCTTGACTTTTCCATGTTCAATGAGTAGTACGGGTGCTGTCCTAGGCAATGGGATCCCACTGTCAGTTTGTGGGGAGCAACACTTTGTCTTAACATCTTAACATGGGTTGTGTGGAGATTTCCATGGGATCCCCTTGGCCAACAACTCAACTGAACACAATTCAGTCCCTCCGCTGGAAGCCTTTGCTTGGCTACAAGTGATGTTCGGTTGATACTTGATATTCCCCTCCAATACAAGGAAGACTTATTAGAATCACCTTCGTAGGTTCCAAGAAGTTTCTACTGCTCTAGGTTTCCACACAAACCCCCAAATGCTCCCAATTCCAGTAGTTTTTCCTTGTACACTCTCCTTCCACCCCACTGCCTTACTCCTTCCTGCTTCCAACCCCAGTTCACCTGCAAATCCTGTTCTATTTCACCTTTCAAGAGAGATCCATGCCACCATCATCCTCAGGCCCCTTCTCTTTACCTAACTGCTCTGCATCTATTATGACTTGTAACTTGGTTATCATTTACTTAACAGCTAACATCCACTTACAAGTGAATGTATATGACATTTCCCTTTCTGCAGCTGGATTACCTCACTTAGAATGATTCTTTCTAGTTCCATCCATTTTCCTGCAAATGTCATGATGTCATTGTTTTTTTTTTTTTAACTACTTAGTAATACTCCACTGTGTAAATGTAACGTTTTATTTATCCATTCTTCCACTGAGGGAAACCTAGGTTGTTTCTAGTTTCTGGCTATTACAAATAAAGCCGAAATGAGCATGGCTGAGCAAGTATCCTTGTGGTAGGATGGAAAATTCTTTGGGTATAGGTTGAAGAGTGGTATAGCTGGGTCTTTTTCCTGATAGCTCAGGATGCTGAACATTTCTTTCTGTTGTTTCTCAGCCATTTGAAATTCCCCTATTGGGATTCTTGTCTATATATGCACCCCATCTTTTTTTTTTAAACTGCGGCAGGTTTAATTACAAATGAAAGGATCACATCTCTTACTCAGGAACCTCTCAAATTCCCAGGTTTTCTCGACCCTGTTAAGTATGAATAACCATAGTTGGTTAGGCCAAAACTTGACCTTGATTTGGTCAAAAACACTCTTCAAAGCTGTTGGTTATAATCCAAAGAGATACAAAACTTAGCACTCTGTAATATTAAAATAAAAACAAAACCCAACAAAACAAGAAGTTGATTTTGAAAAAACCCAAAATACTCATAGCTGCCTGAAGAGGCGATCTTGATCATTCCACTTAAACAGATGCTCTCAGATCCACAGGAGGTCATTTGGATTAAAATCAAGAGAATCCATTACTCATTTCTTCTCCGCTCTCCTTGTGGCTTTTCTTAGACCTTTCAGGAGACTGTGAGTGGCTTCTATGTCTGTGACTACTGTGGTGACCTGGGGATTTAAAGCGGGATCTGTGTCGTCTGTCTCTAGACCTGCTTCGATGGCATCGTGGACTCTTGCTCCTATGCCTATCTCTTCGGGGAGAAGGACTTCTTCTTTTAGGGGATCTACTCTGCCTTCTGGGAGAACGACTCTGGCTCCTCCGGTGGCACAGTGCAGGTGAGCACCTTGGCTTGTCCAAGTCTCTGTAGCTTCTCCGTCGATGGTCAGATGATGGCATTCTTTCCAGCTTCTCATCTTCCTCCTCCTGTTCCTCACTAGACTCCACGTCATCCATGTCCTCTTCTAGAGCACTAACTCGATGCTCCAGTTGCTTAGCTTCTTCCAGCACATACCGTTTCTGTAGCTGGGGCAAAATGATATCACCGACTCTCTCACTGTGCAGTAGTTCATAAATGAACTCATCTACATGCATTAGTACAAACTCTCCATTTCGGTTCTGGCTCTTGATTTTTCCATAGTCATTGTACAAAGGCTCCAAGTACTTGTAGCAATCAATTGCAGTTCCTGTCAGCTGCATGTAAAGTGCCCCCAACATTTGGACATGCTTGAAATCTTCGTTTTTTATGTACTCAACAGTGATATCCTTCTCAGGTTGAATTTGAAGCATCTTCAAGGTTAAACACAAAAAATGGGTTGGCTTTATGTTTCCACCATATACACCACCCACGAACTTTAACTCCATGACTTTGTCCACTACAAGTTCAGCTGTAAGTCTAAAACACTCTTCTTTCCAGTACTTTGATTCATAGATTCGTGTCCGGATGATCTTCTCCACCAGATGCTGAGGGTTGGTGCCATGTATGCCTTCACTGTATGGTTCGCCATTTTAGAACTCTTTCAATTCTCATGTACCCTATTTTTTAATTAGATTATTTTTTTTTCAGTATGAGGGTGACTGTGGTCTCATAAAACAAATTTGTCAGTGTTCCTTCTGTTTCTATTTTATAGAATAATTTGAGAGGTATTGGTGTTAATTCTTCTTTGAAAGTCTGGTAGAATTCTGAGTTAAAACCATCCAGCTCCTGGGTTTCTTTGGTTGAGACATTTTTAATGACTGCTTATATTTCACCAAGGCTTATAGGTTTATTTAAATTATTTACCTGATCTTGATTTAACTTTGATAAGTAGTACCAATCCAGAAAACTCTGTTAGATTTTCCAATTTTTTTTTGGAGTACAGGTTTTTAAACTATGTCCTTATGATTCTCTGGGGTTCCTTCATGTCTATTGTCATATCCCCCTTTTTGTTCCTGATTTTGTTAATTTGGATTCTCTCTCTGTGTCTTTTAGTTAGTTTGGATAAAGGTTTGTCTATCTTGTTGACTTTCTAAAAGTACCAACTCTTTGTTTCACTGAGTCTTTGTATTGTTCTCTTTGTTTCTATTTATTGATTTTCGCTCTCAGTTTGATTATACTTTTATGTCTCCTAGGTGTGCTTACTTTTCTTCTAGAGTTTTCAGGTGTGCTGTTATGTTGCTAGTATGAGATCTCTCAAATGCTTTTTTATTTTTTTTTAATTTTTTTATTTTTTATGTAGGCACTTAGTTCTTAGCCCTGCTTTCATTGTTTACTATAAGTTTGGTTATGTTGTGTATTCATTTTCATTGAATTCTAGAAAGCCTTTACTTTCTCTCCTTATATCTTTTCTGTCTACTCATTTTTTCATCCAGTAGAGAGTCATTCAATTTCCATGAGCTTGGAAGCATTCTTTGTTTCTGATCTTGTTGATATCTAGCTTTAACCTATGGTGGTTCATAGAATGTAGGGAGTTATTTCAATTTTCTTGTATCTGTTGAGACTTGCTTTGTGTCAGAGTATGTTGTCTATTTTGGAGAACTGCCCATGAGTGTCAGTGTATTCTTTTGTGTTTGGGTGAAATGCTCTATAAATACCTTTTAGATTCATTTGATTTATAACATCTCTTAGGTCAAGTATTTTTTTGTGTAGTGTTTGTCTGAATGCTCTGTTCATTGTTGAGAGTTAGGTATTGAAGTCTCCCACTATCACTGTGTGAGTATCAATGTTTGATTTAAGCTGTAGTAGCATTTCATATACACACTTGTGTGCCCCTGTGTTTAGGGCATAGATATTAAGAATTGAAATGTCATCTTGGTGAATTTTTCTCTAACGGATATGTAGTGTCCTTATCCATCTCTCTTTTACTAGTTTTGGTTTAAAGTCGATTTTGTTTGATATTAAAATTGCAACACCAGCTGGCTTCTTAGGTCCATTTGCTTGGTATATCTTTCTCCAAATTATTACCCTGAGGTAATATCTACCCTTGATATTGAGGTTTATTTCTTGGATGCAGCAGCATTCATTCTGTTTACTGTGTCTTTTTACTGGGGAATTGAGCCTATTGATATTGAGAAATATTAATGACCAATGATTGTTGTTTATTATTATTTTTTTAGTGATAGAGGTGCTGGGGGGAGCGTTTGTGTGCTTTCCTTTTAGATTTTTGGTTAAGATTATTTATTTCCTGTATTTTCAACCTCCTTACATTGGAGTTTTCCTATTAACACCACATGTAGGGCTGGATTTATTGATATTGTTTACATTTGACTTTATCATGGAATATATATGGTGATTGAAAGTTTTGCTGGGTATAGTAGTCTGACTAGCATCTGTGTTCTCTTACAGAGTCTAGAAAACATCTGTCTAGGTCCTTCTGGCTTTTAGAGTCTCCATTGAGAAGTCAAGTGTAATTTTCATAGGTCTGCCTTTACATGTTAATTTTATATAGTTTTCTTTCGTTGAAGCTTATATCTTCTTCATCCTGCATGTCTCATTTTTCAATTATTATGTGATGAGGGAACTTCTTTTCTCATCCAGTCTATTTGGTGTTCTGTATATTTCTTGTATCTTTATAGGCATCTCCTTTAGAATAGGAAAAGTTTCTTCTGTGATTTTGTTGAAAATATTTTCTGGGCCTTTGGGTTAACATTCTTCTTTTTCCTTTAGTCCTATTAATTTTAGGTTTGATCTTTTTATAGTGTCCCAGATTTCCTTGATGTTTTGTGTCAGGAATTTTGTAGATTTAACATTTTCTTTGACCAATGTATCAATTTCTTCTGTTGTATCTTCAGTGCCTGAGATTCTCTCTTCTGTTTATTATAATCTCTTTGTGAAGCTTACTTCTGTAGTTCTTGTTTGCTCCAGCCATGTTGGAGCATTCAGGAACTGCTGTGGTAGGATAATGAAGACATGTTGTCCTGGCAGTTATTGATTGTGGTTTTTTATTGAATATTTTATTTATTTACATTTCCAATGCTATCCCCTTCCCCATATGATGATTATAGTTCTAGTGCTGATTTTTGGGTTTGTTTTTGTTGGATGAGTGCTTTGTTCCTTGGCTTCTGTTTCCTCTCTGGATTTTGGGATGGCATGATGACTGTGTTACCTTTTTTCCTGGACTGCTCAGCTGGTGTGTTCACAAGGAATGCCTACTTTACTTGGGGGTCGAGTCATAGAAACAGGTTGGGGGAGGAAGATTAAAAGGGGATGGTCTGTGGGATCCACAGGAAATGTAAGTAGGGACGCTACTGCTAGTGTTCTGTCTCAATGCGAGCAAAGAGACGGAGGAACTGGGTGTGGGAAAACAGAGAAAGACAGAAGAGAAGGTCTGCAGACAGCCTACCTAGTATTCTGGCAGGTGTGGTCTGTGTAATAGCAAGTGTTCTACTTCTTCTTTCTTTTTTTAATTATTGGATATTTTCTTTATTTACATTTCAAATGTTTTCCCCTTTCCAGGTCTCCCCTTTGGGAACCCCCTATCCTATCCCCTCTCCCCTGCTTCTATGAGAATGCTTCCCCACCCAATCACTCCCCGTTCTCCAGCCCTGGCATTCCCCCCATCACTGGGGCCCTTGCCTCTCAGGCCCAAGGGCCTCTCCTCCTACTGATGTCCAACAAGGCCATCCTCTGCCACATATGTGGCCAGTGCCATGGGTCCCTCCATGTGTATGTTTTGGTTGGTGGTCCAGTCCCTGGGAGCTGGGGGGTCTGGCCTGTTGATACTGTTGCTCCCTCCATGGGGCTGCAAATCCCTTCAACTCCTTCAGTCCCTTTTCCATCTTCTCCATTGGGGACCCTGGAGCCCAGTCCAATAGTTGTATTTGTATTTGTCAGGCTCTGGCAGAGCCTCTTAGGAGATAGCCATATCTGGCTTCCATCAGCAAGCACTTCCCAGCATCTACAATAATGTCTAGGTTAGGTGGCTGTATATGGGATGGATCCCCAGGTGGGGCAGTCTCTGGATGGCCTTTCCTTTATAGCAAAAGTGAAAGGCAAATCCCAAACTAAAAGCAAAACTCTGCAAGGCATAAACTATTTACAAATAAGAAACATATCTGGCCAGAAAGACGACTCAGCAATTAAGAACACTTGCTATAATTTTTTTCATGTAGGCTAATTCACTTCAAACCCCCCCAAAATTAAGTTTTCTCAGTATGACTTCATTTAGTTAAAAAAAAATTTTTTTTTTTGCTTTACGAATTCCATGTATGAGTTCTATATTTGCATAACTTCAACCCCACTTTGTCCTCCTGCTTGCCATTACTTTTCAAATTAATGACGTCTTCTTCTTAAATTTTTGTTACACACACACACACACACACACACACACACACACACACACACACGTCTTTAAATGTACAGCATGCTGAGTCTGTTAGTGTTGCCCATAAATGCTTGCATTTAGGGTTGATCACTTGGAACTGGATAGCCTGTCATGGCGATTGTCATGGAGAAAACTGATCTTCCCTTCTCAGTTGCCTGTGCCTTTCATCTAGAGCACTGGCATAGAGACTTATGAAGACTTCCCCATTCCTGCTGGCATGCCAGCTGGTATTGTCATTACACAGGCCTTATTGATCCTGTGATATTGCTGAACTATCCTGGGTGAAACTTCCCTGTCATGTGTAGGAGACACTAGCCAGATAGCAGCAGGTGTGTGGGGTTTCTGTCTCTTAAAATATTTCTGCCCTCACTTCTGTGATTTTGATAAAGTCTCAGTTATTATGTAGTCTCATATTTTGTGGGTTTTTTTTGTTAGATTTAAGAAATATTTTACAACCACCTGTCATGAATATCTTTTTTTCTACTTTCAGAATGATTATAATTTTAATCCTTATATTTAGGTCTGTGGATTAATTTTGAGTTAAGTTTTAGTCTATAAATGATTGCTTTATTAAAGAAATTGAAAACCAGCTAAACAAAGCATTCTCACCTGAGGAATACCGAATGGCTGAGAAGCACCTGAAAAAATGTTCAGCATCCTTAATCATCAGGGAAATGCAAATCAAAACAACCCTGAGATTCCACCTCACACCAGTCAGAATGGCTAAGATCAAAAATTCAGGTGACAGTAGATGCTGGCGAGGATGTGGAGAAAGAGGAACACTCCTCCATTGTTGGTGGGATTGCAAGCTTGTACAACCACTCTGGAAATCAGTCTGGCAGTTGCTCAGAAAATTGGACATAGTACTACTGGAGGATCCCACAATACCTCTACTGGGCATATATCCAGAAGATGTTCCAACCGGTAAGAAGGACATATGCTCCACTATGTTCATAGCAGCCTTATTTATAATAGCCAGAAGCTGGAAAGAACCCAGATGCCCCTCAACAGAGGAATGGATACAGAAAATTGGTACATTTACACAATGGAGTACTACTCAGCTATTAAAATGAATGAATTTATGAAATTCTTAGACAAATGGATGGACCTGGAGGGCATAATCCTGAGTGAGGTAACCCAATCACAAAAGAACTCTCATGATATGTACTCATTGATGAGTGGATATTAGCCCAGAAACTTAGAATACCCAAGATATAAGATACAATTTGTGAAACACATGAAACTCAAGAAGAATGAAGGCCAAAGTGTGGACACTTTGCCCCTTCTTAGAATTGGGAACAAAACACTCATGGAAGGAGTTACAGAGACAAAGTTTGGAGCTGAGACAAAAGAATGGACCATCTAGTGACTGCCATATCCAGGGATCCATCCCATAATCAGCCTCCAAACGCTGACACCATTACATACACTAGCAAGATTTTGCTGAAAGGACCCTGATATAGCTGTTTCTTGTGAGACTATGTCGGGGCCTAGCAAACACAGAAGTGGATGCTCACAGTCAGCTATTGGATGAATCACAGGGCCCCCAATGGAGGAGGTAGAGAAAGTACCCAAGGAGCTAAAGGAATCTGCAACCCTATAGGTGGAACAACAATATGAACTAACCACTACCCCCTCCTCCCGAGCTCGTGTCTCTAGCTGCATATGTATCAGAAGATGGCCTAGTCAGCCATTAGTGGAAAGAGAGGCCCATTGGTCATGCAAACTTAATATGCCTCAGTACGGGGGAACGCCAGGGCCAAGAAGTGGGAGTGGGTGGGTAGGGGAGTCGGGGGGGGTTATGGGGGACTTTTGGGATAGCACTAGAATTGTAAATGAAGAAAATACATAATAAAAAAATTTTAAAAATTGAAAACCTAAATAAATGTAAAGATATATCATATTCATACACAAACTCAGCATTATTAGTCAATTTACTCTTTGTGTTAGTTAAAGTTCTCTAGAGTGACTGAACTTACAGAATGGCTCTATGTATTAAGGAAATTTATCGTAGTGACTTACAGTCTGCAGTCCACCTAACCCAATAATGGACATCTGTTAATGGGAAGCCCAAGAATATATAGCAGTTGTTCTGTCCCACGAACCTCTGTGTTTCAGCTGGTCTTCTGTATAAGCTGGACTCCTGAAGAAATAGGCTCCAACAGATGTGCTGGCAAGTAAGTGCAAGCACGGAAGAAGAAGGAAGCCTTTCTTCTTCTGTTGTCTTTAGATAGTCCTCCAGCAGAAGGTATGGCTCAGATTAAATGTGTGTACTGCCATGCCTGGACCTAAACTGTCCTGTACTTGGAACTTGTTCCATTCCAGGCTGGCTTTGAACACAGAGATCTGCTTGCCTCTGTCTCCTGGGATTAAAGGTGTGCACCATCTTGTCTGACCTTAAGTTTTTCATTGCTACTATGCCTCAAGATCTGGATCAAAAGCCTGTGTCTTCCAGACTCAAGATTTGGGTCACAAGTGTGCCCTCCATTTATGGACTGTAGTTCATTCCAGATATAGTCAAGTTGACAACGGGGAATAGCCACCACACTCCTTATTAACTTAGAAATGCAACATAATCTCAGTTGATTAGCACAGTCCATTTTTTTTTTTTGTAGAAATTTGCAAGGTGATTTTGAAGTTTGTATGGGACTAGGAAGTGAGTGCCTAATGTAGATTTTTAAAAAAATCTCGGAAAAAATCAAATAGATGATTTGTAATAACTAATTCAAGACATAGTAGAAATCTATAGCTATCAGCAGTGAAAAGCTGGTGTATAGATAAACAGATAGTGGAAGAGAATAGAAAACCCAGGACTCTGCCCCATATTTCATCAATTAGTATTGGCAAATGTGCCAACATCAGATAGTGTGGGGAAAGGATAATTTTATCTTTTTACTGATTGTGCTGGAACAATGAGATATCTAATCAAGTAAACCTTGGAGGTGTGGACATTTTAATGAACATTATCTAATGAAATATCATGATTTGAAAAAGGATATTGAAACAAGTGATTAGCCATAATATCTCAATTTAAACATAATACAAAATGCATTTGCAGCCATGTGAGGGAAACCATAGAAATGTTCACACGCACAGAGGCCAGCACAGAGCACGTGGCACAACCAGTGTCTAATGTGTCTCCTGCAAAACCACGCAGAGAGTCCAGCACCCCTGCAATGTCCAGAGAGAAAAACAGGACAGTTACAGGACTTTTCATCTGTCTGCCTGGGCGAAACAATTTGCAAATACTTTAAAATCTTTAAAAGTTCAAGATTCGGTTGCTTCCAAACATCCTGGTGAGGTAGTGAAGCAAATACTTTGTGCTGTTCTCTTCTAGGTCAGAACAGAACTTACAGTCAGGAATTCTATAAAACCTTGCTATCGTGGTGAAAGATTTACTAATTAAGAAGGAACTCTGCTTGCCTGTGTCCTTTATTATCACGGCTACTCAATGCTTGCTTCTCTAGCTGTTAGTTTCCATAGTGAAACAACGGCAATCCTGGCAATCCCCACTGTGGATTTACTAAGTCTCTCTACCTTCCACACCAGCAGATGGCATTCTTATTCTTGTTTTTACTTTAATGGTCTGAGGTTCAGGATGAACGCAAAGCCTGTCTAGTTCCTTTAGTTCAAGATGATCAGCTTTTTATGTCCACAGAAGACTAGAGGCAAATGCAAAACTTGGTGAACTGAAATGTGCTTTTCTTTTTAAAGGGTTGATTAAAAAACCTCCTGATTTTTTTTATTTTGTCGTTTGCTACTCAGCCGAGTAGGACAAGCAAAGCCTCTGCCTTTAAACACGGTGATGCAACTTATTCACACCTCTCTAGAATTGCACAGCATCTGATAGGCTCGCTGCCACTTCTGCGTGTGGCTCAGGCTTTCCTGCTGGCTGTACTTTCCCTTCTCTGTTGAGGATGTCTTCTGGCTATGGAAAGACACCTCGTGACACCTCCGTGGGTCTGTAAACTGCCCACTTTGGAGGTGTTCCTGATTCAAGCTGCTTCTGGATCCATGACTCTGCTGCTGTGACCTTACAGTACTGCCAGGGTTTTCTGTGCTGAGGCTGAGGGCTGAAGGCTCACCTCAGCTACAGCAGAAGATCCTTTCACATCCTACCTGGGTTTGACTATCCTTCCCATAGGGCCTCACTCAGGCATGTTACAATGGACAGGGCAAGCTCCACATAACCTCCTGGCTTGGTACTCTTGGTGCCGTCCAGTTCCTCTCATAAGAGTACCTGTAGATGTGGAGCTTCTGTCACGTGATTTATGAGCGGTATAAATAATCTTAGGTCTGCCATTTTTGCTTGCTGCTTATATGTGCCACACTGTCTATTCTAATGGTTTATTATTGTTGTTGTTGTTATTATTATTATTATTATAGTATTCTGGATGGGACATAAGGCAAAGCAGCCTCTCCCTAGGATTACACATGAGAAATGTGCTCTAAGGTCCCGTCTTTGCCTTAACTCTCCATCTATTGGGGGACATGACTGTATATGTTCAGGGGTCTCAGAGGCTGTGTTTGTCTGCCTTCACCTCTCCCTTGATATTTCCATCACTTTGAGATGCACCTAGAAAGGCCAATTCTTCCCATTATGTCTATGAGAGCTTCTCTTGTTTTCTTCATCTGACTCCCTTTGCCCTAGATCAGAGTTCTTAACAGTGAGATGTCCAAAATTCATTTTTACATTATAAATACTAACTTCATTACAAGGAGAGAAGAGACAGTGATTTTTCTTTAAAAAGATACATATTTTCTAAAAAGAAGCTCTATAAATCCTATAGCTGTAGATACAGAGCATTGTAATATTGCATTGTTTACTCAAATATCCCGACAGATATGCTTTTCCCAAAATTGTGACCCTTCTTGATAAAAATCTGAATACAGACATGACATACCCCTAATTGTGTTTTTAACTGCCACTCTAGAAGTTCACACATGGGACAAATCATGCTGCAGGTACATTTGTAAAAGAAAACTAAATATTAATGAACCCGTGGTCATCAATGTGGTTGTGTATAGAAATTCTGCGGGAGACAGAACAAATCTTCCTTGTTCATTGTTAGACATGGAGAGCCCTGACCCTTGTCTAGTAAAAGCCAGTAATGCCATAGCCATTGTGTTAATACATGTACAATCCTATTTCCAAAACCTCTTTCAAGGACCAGTAGCATTCCCATTGAGACCCATGGATTCAGGTCCTTTTCAGTAAAATGTGTTTGTTCTCCCTGTCAGATCAGTACATCACAGATTTGAGAGCACCCCACGAGATAAGCCTTTCACTCCTATTACAGAGTCTTAAAACTAGGCTAAGAAACTTTTTGGTACAAGCAGCCCCATTCCTGATAGGTCTAGCTTTGTTTGAAGATCACAGTACAACCCTTTGCTATCTTCTTTGTTCATTTTAATATAGAACTGCTTTTACATAGATATAAATCAACTCCTACTACATTACCCATTAGGAAATATAAGAAACTATGAACCAGAGGCCAAGTGACTTCATCTGCTTACTGAGATGGCCAAATTGAGAGCCTTTATCACCCATCTGTTGAGGAATTTTCTACTATGCTATATTGTTACTGAGGTAAGGATTAATCAGGTGCTCTTTTTATTTGAAATCAGGGTCTGAATAGCTTTTTTTTTTTTTTTTTTTTTTTGGTCGTTGATGTCAATCATCTCATTAGCGCTTGGGTGTTTGAAGGAAATGATGCATGAACTCCTTGATCAGAAGACTTAGAGGGTAGGCTCCCATTAAAACTACAGCCATCTCAAGATTCCCATCCAAAGAAGCCATTCAGTTATACCAACAACCCCTTAAGAATCCAAGGAGTTGAGCATACAGATGGCTCAGGGGTTAAGAGCACTGGATACTCTTCCAGAGGACCCAGGGTTCAATTCCCAGTACCCAAATGCCAGTTCACAACACTCTGTAGATCCAGTTGTAGGGGATCTGACACCCTCACACAGGCATACGTGTTGGCACAACACCAATGCACATAAAATAAAAATAAAACTCATTAAAAAATTCAAATGGCTACGGCAGTGGCTCCCAACCTGTAGGTCATGCATCAGATATTCTGCATATCACATAATTACATTATAATTCGTAAGAGTAGCAAAGTTACAGTTATGGAGTATCAAGGAGATACATTTGTGGCTAAGGGTCATCCATGAGAAGCGTTATTAAAGGTTTTCAAGATCAGGAAAGCTGAGAACCTCTGGGCTGTGGTTTTCCTTGACTTCCTAGCTTGCTTTTGTTCAGCTTTGTGGTTTTTTTTTTCTTCTTCATTTTCTTCTTCTTTTTTAAGAGTCAATATTTTCATTGCAAAGTCTCCAAATGCTAACTTGGGACAATCCATCTTGCCTGAAACCAGATAATCAGATAAATCAAACATGTAAAACAGACCTGGAAACTACTTAACCTTCTTCTATTGATGGAGCAAATCCCATTTCAGGGAAGGGAAATTTGTTTCTTCTATGCAAAATTAGAAAAAAAAATTCTGTGTCAAGAGAAAAATGTAAGCTTTAATCCTGTCTGTTTGAGCACTTCTGATCTACCTAAATGTTATCCTTTCTAAATCAAGAAGAGAACGGCTGGAGTGACGGTTGGGTTGTGGATGATAAAATCTATATGTGTATTAGGAAGAGCATGCAGATGTAGCAATTGACTTAACAAGGTGTGCAGCCCCATGCACATTTATGTCTGAGATTCAAATCAAGCCCTTAACAGGCAAGGTTCTTTAATATAAATGAGAAATAGGCTTTATCCTGCCATAATGACCTGCAGCCTCTCAGACATGACTCTCCACAGACCGATCACTCCACAGAAAGGTTGGCCAGCTCACTGAAGCCATTATCTTTTATTTATGCAGATCGGATTGTGACAATCCTTGGAACTCTTTGTTTTATCTCTCTCTTTTAAAAAAATCCTCCCGATATGGTTCTTTCTTTCTCTTTCTGCATGGCAACTCCCCAAACAAGCATTTTCATGACTTTCCAAGTCATTGAATGAAAATATTAGAGAATAATTTGATTAGCATGTATTGCTCCACAAAGAAAACTATTTTAATTTTGGAGGCTTCAAGATAAAGGAAGAAGAGAAATTTTAGTTTTTTTCCTTTTCTCCACACAGGGATCTATGTACTGTGCCAATATACCAACCAGCACCCGATCCCAGTAGTTTACACTTTTATTATTTAACATGCCCTCTGGAGTTTTGGATGTGGCTCAGAAAAAATTTAAACAAATTTCTTGCAGATGACCTTAATTTCAATGGATTTGCCTTAAAAAGCCTTAGCTCCCTTCCTTTTAGGGTTTCCATTAGTCAATATTAGCTACATATTCATGAGTGCGAATTTAAATAGCACACTTTTTATATAAAAAAAATAGTGGTGATTTTTTTTCTTATGCGTGTATTTCCAGTGATCTTTTCCTCTGGGGAGGGGTGGTATTCCACAGTAGGAGTTGAAAGAAGCAGAGAAAAATACTGTTTTTGAATGTGGCAGTTTAGTTTCTGTAGCACATTATTACTTCTGTTTTTTTCTCTATTTTTTTCCCCTAGCTTTCATCTGAGCCAAGTCGTGAGCAAGAAGCCCACTGAGAGATCAGGCAGGAACCCAGGTTGAAGACTTTTCCCAGCTGACTCAGGGTACTGCTGAATTCAGCTGTCATCCTTAGGGTTCTTATTCCTGTATTTATCCACAAGCATTTTAGTGAATGCTAATTAGGGCTCGGCTACCACACCAGATGTTGTAGCAGCTATACTGTAATAGTATTTGAAGAATCAAATACTGTTCTTGCCTTTATTCTTCCATGTTATAAACATCTTTGTGTATAATATAATGCATATGTTATACATATATGTGTATACATATAATATATACACATACATATAATAAATACAATATAATATAATTTATCTTATAACATAATAATGTACTGAATCAGAAGGCCCAGTGCCTTTTGAAGTCTACTGTGGGAGTCAATTTGAGTAAGTGGTGGTGAATATTACAGAGCAGGCTAAGTGTGCTTCGGTCATTATCATAGAAGTACTGAGATAAGCACCCAGCACAAATACTGTGTGTTCTTTGTGAGCAATAATGTTTCTGTTGAGACTGAAAGGTTAGACCCTGGGATAGTCTGGAATGGACAATGTCCGGGGAAGATGGCCATCAACCTGTATGAAGAGTTGACTGAGGAATGAAGTGTAGCAGAAGAACTCAACAGAAGCTCAAAGGCAGTAAAGATTCCATCCCTTTCTCTTCTTGAGACAGTGAGCATGAGTGTTTTCATTTAAATTTACAGCTATCATGGAATGTTGCACTAAGTTGTAGTGCACTGATAAATACCTTATTATTTTAGATAGATTATTTATTTGCCCATTCATTTACTTTTTATTCAGAAAAAAGTAAATTTTTATATTTTCTGAAAAGTATCCCTGGGGAAAAAAAAAAAAGCAAAGACAGAGAGGGAGTTGTAAATCACATGACAATACTTCTAAGACTCCGCTACACAGTCACGGCTGTGTTCTTTCTTTTTAAACGTGCTCCCTATTTGTTTATTTAATGTATGAGTGCTCTGCTGTGTGTACACCCACATGCCAGAAGAGGGAACAGATGCCTTCCTTATAGATGGCTGTGAGACACCATGTTGTTGCTGGAAATTGAACTTAGAGTCTCTGGAAAAGCAGCCAGTTCTCTTAACTGCTGAGCCATTTCTCTATCCAGAGGCTGCATTCTGTTAAGGAGATTGTGTCACCAGACTGACCCTACCCATGCATATAGCTTTGACAAATCAATGCTAATTCAAGACAAATGAATTGTATATTCACATATGCTGGTTAGTTTTTTTAAAATTAACGTTTTCCATTTATGAGGTTATAATTACATCTCCTCTCCCTTCTTCTTTTCTCTAAACTCTCCCATGTACTTCAACTATCAACTTGATAGAACCTAAAATTGAGACTTTCTGTTGAGGAATTGCCTTGGTCAGATTGGCATGTGGGCATGCCTGCGGGAGGTTGTTGTTGTCTTGTTGTGGGTGTGGAACTGCTCGGCCCACTGTGAGTGACACCATTCCCTAGGTGGGTGATCATGAGATATGTAAAAACACCTAGCTGTGAATAATACCTAGCTAACAGTAAGCAGCATAGTCCACGATGCCTGCTACACTCCTTTGGCTGTGAAATCATTTCCTTGGTCAGAGGTAATGCTGTGTAGAATAGCAAGCAGGCTTGCTTCCAGGTTTCTACTCTGACTTCCTGCCTTGACTTCCCTTCACGATGGACTGTGACCTGGAATTGTAAATCTAATGAGCCCTTTCTCCTCATAACTTGTTTTTGGTAAGAGTGTTTTAATCACAGAAACAGGAACAAAACTTGAGCAATCTGAATCACTGAATAGACCATGGAGGGGAGTTCTTATCACGTGGCCTATCTGTGAGAATGGTCCTTAGTTATCACATTCTGGCTAAGACAGGCTACCTGGCTCATGTGCTAGAAACCATAATGCATCTTTTACATTTAAAGTGCTCTCTCATGCTTTCTGCTCCACAACCTCTCTCCTTTCCCTGCTCCCTCTAAATTTTTTATGCCATCTTGAACATCTCTCAAAGAATTGCAAATTCTAGTTGGAACATGATTAATTTAGCGCGAGGCCTCCTCCGACGATGCGCTCCGCCGTCCGTCCTCCTTAGGAGGGGCTGCCTCTCCTTTTGGCTTTTAGCAGAGAACGTGAATTAAGCACAGGCTGTTCAGGTGCGCTGCTGGAAAATGAATTTTTACTGGTGGTGTGGCAAAGTCAAGCCTGTGGTGTAGCAAAAGTCAAATTACAATGTATCGTTGATGGTTTAGCTGGGAAGCTCAGCCACTTCCGATTTACCTCTCTCAGTGTGCAAAAAGTATCTATTATTCTTTATTTGGAGGTGAAAGGCAAAAATCTAGGCATTTCTCTTCCATAAAGTTTTCCACTTTCCTTTTGCTTATGAACTTAACACTTTCTTACGTAATTCATCAGCCGATACTTTCCATGAGCTCACTTCTCTCTAATATCGAAAGGAGTTGCTCATTTGTTTCTAACACTGGAATGACTTTAATAGAATTCAGCGGCACTTGAGCTGTGGAAGCCAATATCACTGCGATGACAGATGGCCTCCTCTGATACTTACCAAGGAAATCTGCTACAGAACAACTTTGTGAGGTAGATCTATTTGGCCGGTGGAGTCTTGAAAACATTAACCTCATCTTCGGAAAGCGTTTTGAAGGAGCTTCATATAATTTAATTACTTGTTTGAGAACACTATTTATCTAAAGATGTGCTTCTCAGGAATCCCCAAGCATTTAGCAAGTACCTGAAATGCCCCGAGAATATCGTCTGTATTAATGAGGATGGTGATGATGATGATATGGTGATGATGATGGTGGTGGTGGTGGTGGTGGTGAAATTGACAATGAAAATGATTGTGGTGATGATGAAGTTATGCTGGAAATCTGAGAGTATTACGGAACCAGTTGTCCACAAAGCTAAATTTATCTTCACACAGTAAGGAATTCAGAGGCCTGGGATTCCATTTGGAAAGATGACGTGCTAGCCAGTTTTGTGTGTAAGCTTCACACGAGCTAGAGTCATCAGATAGGGAGGAGCCTCAGTTGAAGAAATGACTCCTTGAGATCCAGCAGTAAGGCATTTTCTCAATTAATGATCAATGGGAGGGGGCCCAGCCCTTAGTGGATGGTGCCATCTCTGGGCTGGTGTTCCTAGGTTCTATAAGGCTGGACAAGCCTAGGAAGCAAGCAAGTAAGAAACACCACTCTGTGGCCTCTGCATCAGTTCTTGACTCCAGGATTCTGCCCAGGTTGAGTTCCTGTCCTGACTTCCTCTGGTGATGAACAGTAATATGGAAATGTAAGCTGAAAAAAACTCCTTTCCAACTTGCATTTTGGTCATGGTGTTTCCTCACAGCAATAGAAACCCTTGTATCAAGTTGGCCTGATGCTACTTATATTTTAATGCTAATATTGATTCCTCCAGACTGGTTGCCCCAGAGTCCAGAGTCTGCCTGTAGATGCTAAGTGACCGAGTTTCAAGTTATTTCTGATTGGTAAATAAAAATGCTAATAGTCAAAAGTTGGACAGAAGAGGCATAGGTGGGGTTCTAGGATTCCCTGGCTTGGGGATTGGAGGAGAAACAAACACGAGGAGGAGAAGAAGGTGAGGAGGAGAGAAGAAGCCACCATGAATTAGGTGAGTCTTGAGAACATGTCCATGAGGGCTGGCCAATTGGAGTTAAGAGCAGCCCAGATGAAACATAGTAAGTAATGACTCGAGGTTATTGATAGGAAAGTAGATTCTAATAGCATAGAAGGTAGCTGTTTTCCAGCTTTTGTGCTGATTAAGGCTTATTGTAAATATAAAGGTTGGGTGTGTCTTTATCCAGAAAGTAAATCATCAAAGGCAGGGAAGAAACCCCAGGTCAGGACGGAAAAATTTTTGTAACACTAACTAGGAAAGACAAGATGTTTAAAATATTTCAATCTTATGTTCATAGGTTCTTGTAAAGAATGTTCTAGGTTTGGACCACAATTGAATCAAGTGATTCAGGAAGAGAAGGAAACGTCACAAGGATCAACCTCCCTGTTACAGTGCCACTCCAACGTCTTGTCGTCTCGAGGCTACCTGTTTATGAGGAAACAGAGGTGCAGCACAAGCCAGAGGAAATGGCCATGTACAAGGGGCTCAACCAGCATGGTTCTTTGGGAATACATCTTGGTAGACATTTACCAAAATAGCATATATAATGTTTTAAGTGGAGATTGGAGAATAAAATAAGAAACACAGAATCTGGAATGCTAGTGTAAAAATCATTAGAAAGTAAGGCTTCTGGGTCTAGGACACTCGTTCTCAACCTGTGGGTCTCCACACCTTTAGAGAGTCAAATGTCCCTTTCACTGGAATTTCCTAAGACCATCAGAGAATACAGATACTTACGTTATGATTCATTAACAGTAAAAACTTACAGCTATGAAGAAGCAAAGAAAATAACTGTATGGTTGGGGGTCACCACAACATGAGAAGTGTGTTAAATGGTTGCAGTGTTGCGAAGGTTTAGAACCGCTGCCCGAGAGCCTCCTGAAGCAGCACCGACTTAGTGCTTCCTGGAAGAGAATGGCTGCGATGAAAGTTTACCAGTCTCTGTTTGTACCTAGGTAGACTGATAGACAAATTCTACTGTCGGTCTCAATCAGAGCCATTTCCTTTCCCAGTGAGTGGAGACAAACACAAAGACACTTGTCAGCTCAAGATGCTGAGAATAAGGATGGGTTAAGTGCTTGCTCCTCAAAAGGACATTCCATTCGTCCCATCTTTTCAAAGGCCCAGGAGGAACTTGAAAAGGATGATGAAACAACATAAGCAAGCAGGCAAGCAAGCAAGCAAACAAACAAACAGTTGACGAGGAAGGCTGTGGTTTGGCTTGTCTCTGGGGCAGGACACAGCTGTGGCAGTCATTATCTCAGCCACAGTGGCTGCCTACAGTGCTCCTGTCAACAGACAGGATAGTCATAGACTGGGACCTACCACCCTGCTGCACTTTGGGCTACGGCTGGGGTTCTTGAGCAGGGACAGAGAGTCTTCCATTTGGGTTCTGGTAAAGCCATCATGCTCCCAAACCCATGATCAGGCGTATGTTCCTGGTTAAACTCAGTGGGTCACAAACTAACACCAAAGACCTGGATGTGAGAAAGGTGTGTGTGTGTGTGTGTGTGTGTGTGTGTGTGTGTGTGTGTGTGTGTAGAAACAGGAACAGGAGGGAGATTATAGAGGGTAAAGGTAACAGTAATCAGAATGCACTATATATAGGTATGAAATTGTGAAAGAACTTTATATTTCCTTGTATATTTAATACAAGGAAACAAGAAGAATGCAAATATGGTGGTTCACACACATAATATTAGCACTTGGGAGGTATCAGTAGGGGGATCACAAGTTCCAGGCCATCCTCAGCTCTAAAATGAGATCAAGGCTAGTTTGAGCTATTAAGACCCCTCCCCTACACACACACACACACACACACACACACACGCTGATTACATAGTGTGATGATAGGAGAGAAGAAAAAGAAAATGAAATACATTATAGAAGCACATCCATTCTGCAGACTCAGTATCAAAGCAATGAGCTGGAGTTCTCAGAGATGTCATTATACCAAATAATTAATTTTATTAGTGATAAGGTGCTGCATTCCTGTAATAAACATTTCTGAGGATTCATTATGCATATACAATTTATGCAGCTCTGGGACCGACCAGTGTCTCTCTAGATGACCCATTCCCCCCAGGCCTTCTCTCCAGGAAATCTGAAATTTATTACTTTATTGCTGTAAACAGAACAAAAGGGTGACATTTCAAGGTAAGTGATAAAAATAATAAGAATAGGAGAACTACCTGCCATACAGGGGAGGGTGTTTGCGACGGTTCCTGAGTATGTCAGAGATGGACTCACAGAATACCTGAGGTGACTGAGAGGAACTGACCAATGGAGAAGGTTCATAGTAGAACTCCAGATAGCAGAGTGGATAACACGCGCAGAAGCAGGAAGCTTTGAGAAACTGAGAAAACAGTTTCAAGAAGCCATAGAAAAATAACTGAAATATTTGGCATCCCCAATGCAATCAATTATTTAGAAGTCTGTGAGTACACCATAGCTCTTCACCACCAGTACTGCTCCAAAACCAAATTGCCTGCTCTAATCTCTTTCCTTTACTTTGATGACGTGACAGCTGTTGTATCCGGAGAAGTCACAGCGAAGGAAAAAGCCGTGGAATCGAATCATATCTAATATGGGGGAAGAAAATGGTTGGTGTTGGCCGAGAGAAATGGGAAATCATAGTTTGGGAGGAAGGGAGACAGTTTCAGCAGAAATAGGTCCTGGAGGAGGGTTGCTGAACCGAGTTTGCCTTGTGCAGAAGATTTCAAAGCTTTTCCGTCTCCTTCGTTCTGGCAAAGTGGAGAGAGGAACATTTGAAAAAGAAAACACATCGGTCAACTAAGCAGGAAGCAAATGAGTAGCAGTGGGTGGAAGGACGTTGCCATAGCAGGAGATGCTCTTGGTCTCTGGGAAAGAAGCAGGTAGCATAGAAAGAGAATCAGGTAGCATAGAAAGAGAGTAGCTGAAAGACTGTTGAGGCAGTGGGGCTTAAAGAAGAGGAGCCAGCCAGACATAACACTGTGGTCTTTCCGCTCAGAAAACGGTGAAGATGACAGGAAGGAGATGAATTGGATGAGATATGGGGGAGAGGAATTGAAGTTGCAGAAAAATAATTTGTTACTCCCTTACTTTTCTCTTCTTCTAAATTTTCATACCATTTTAGTTTTGTGCATGAAGCACAATGATAACTTTCCTTTTGAAAAACAAAACAAAACAAAAAAACAACTAAAACCAACCAAATAAACAACCCTCTCTCCTCTCTCCCTAAACACCTGGCAAACAGGAGCTGTGTTTTCTGATCTGTGATTTTTTAGTGGGTAGTTGTTGGAGAGGTTTGACCTAAGCTCTCAAAAGACAGCTCTTGCTGGGACAGATGTTCCAACGTGGTGTTTCTGTATTTGACAAGGGATCTGAAATGCACCACTTCAGAGTGAATTAAGAGTAAGTCTGTACATTTTTCTGTTTAGCAAACTCGAATGGCTTCCTGGGGAATACATTCTATTCTCCCAACATCTTTCCCTGAGTCCCCAAACAGATTAGCACAGGTTTCCCACATTGTCATCAGAAAAAGCACAAGGGAGAGATTGGGCAGAGGGCATGGTAATTTTACACTTGGGACAGGGATGTACAAGATCTGAAGTTTCTAAACTCCTCGGGTACAAGGTATCGTTTGTGTTCCAGCAAAAACTAACACACTATATAGAGTAATCCCTGTAGAAGGCTAGGCCTGCAGACTCTGAACCTGGAGGCGCTTATGTTCAGTGCTGGGAAACATTTTCATACTGTTTTCTCAGTTCCCAGTCTCACACTTATAACAGATGATAATTACAAAGAAGGCTTTTGTTAATATTCAATACACCCAAAACAGGGAAATGTAGACACAATTCCTCTTAACAATTCCCTCCCATGTTTAATCTCATGGGAGTCCCTTCCTCCTCTTTTCCTCCAGTGCTGCTACTGCCCACTCCTCCCTCTGGAACGCTTACACATTTGAGCTTCACTGAGTGACAGCTTGGGGGAAATTCTCTGATGTACACGTGGTGCCATCCAGATGCACGAGTTGACACATCTCATCCACTGGAGGAGGCTTCTGAATGATAATGCTTTTAACGTTCATTTAGATAGGGGAATTTTTAACTTATATATATGTTATACTGACATAAGCCAAGAAAAACAATTTATCCAATTTGAAGTTTTTTTGGAAAAAAAAACTAGAAAAAAAAAAACCCTAATAGTGTACTATAGTTTGAACGTTACGTACAATCAAAGGGGCTCCTTTTGTTAAGATTCCCTCCTTCTCTACTCAAAGAACATGGCCACCTGTCCTGTGCTGGAAGCAGTTTCTGGCCCTGGGAAGGTCCCTGCAGGCTTTTGCAGCATCCTCTTAGCCCATCCCTTGCCTGTTTGGTCCTGGGGTAGTGTCTCTTGCTTGCCCTGTTAGTGGTTCTTGTCACGTAGTTGAACTGCTCTGTTTTGATTGGTCAGGCCTTGGAGACTCTCCTTGTAAACCTCAGGCAACTTGTGGCCAGATTCACAAGCTCCTTGGCCTTTGGAGCCTCTTGCAGAAAAAGGGGGATGTTTTGGGGAAACTGGGCTTCATCCCAAACCCTTCAGGATCAATAGTGACCACCACTACCATGTTATGTTATTAAGTTTCTGTGGCTGAGTGTTGGGTGGGTACAGGCTGCCTTTAGGTAGTGATTAGGTATCATCGGGAGAAAGACATCTGCTTCTCAGTATAGACTTGGACTCTGCATTTCTTAGTACCCATGCCATTATGTAGGGTAACCATACACTTTAACCATACACTTTTCCCAAGATGTGCCATCTTGGGAAACCTTGAGACTGGAAGGGACTGCTATGATAATTCTGAGTATATAATATTTTAATTAAAATACTAAAATACTATATAATCTTGATGAAACATTCAGATAGCTCTATCTACTTTTTGTTTAAATAAAATACTTTGACCAAAAGTAAAAATGTTGTGTATCTGTGTGCAGATGGACTGGGGACCCACACCTTTTCTACTGGCTGAGACTGAAAGAATATCAAATGTCTTTTCCATAAGAAGTTCTCTAGTTCAACAGCTGAGGGCCATAAGGCCAGCCATCTTAGGGACCTCTGGCCAGAGCTGAACACTGTGGAAGTTTCTAGTCTCTGTCATGTCAACAGGCACCTGGTGGCAGAGTTCTTCAATTGCCCAGAGAACACTGGTCACTTGCCAGACAAGCAACATTGCTGACGAGGAGGCCATTGGGCCAATGGCCTTAGCATCACTCATAGGCAGCTCTTGGCTGGGTAATACATTCACTGAGCAAAGTCTGCAGCTGCTTTGCCGTTGGTTCTTTTGATATCCTGGGAGAAATTATTAAAGCCGCAAAGCTCATTCTGCAGAGAGAGCACCCAGAGCAATGGAAGAGACAAGATCAAAGGAGCCTGCTGACCAAGTGACCACTGATGCACTGTTTCCCCTGCAGCCATTTTCATGATTTACCAGAAGGCAAGAGGCATTAGCCATTGTTCCTCAGGAAGACGAGCCCTTTAAAAAGAAAACATGTAAAACATGAAAGTCACAATAGTCACGATCTAGGAAATATCACTGCAAAGAAAATACTCAGAGAGACTACATTATTTGGGACTAAAAAGCAAACTCTATTAAAACTGTCAGCTGGAGGAAGTGAACAGGAGAGAAAGCAGCTTATTCTCAAATGAGCTGGAATGGCTTTTCTTTTTTTTTTTTTTTTTTTTCAGTCCCACCATTATTTACCTGCCTTCAACCTCAACTAAAGTTTTCAAATAATTAATAAGCAAAGAATAACATGCTATCTGCATCTTTTCAAGTGAACCTGAAAATGGTTGAGTTCCCACTTTTGTTGAGGGAACGCAGGGGCTGGGGTGGGGGAGGGGGATCGCAGTCATGATGCATCTCCGTGTTTGCAAATGGATGCCATCCATTAGTATTGACCTCAAAGGAGCCATTTACCAGCATGGCTCATATTTTCCTGCACAGGAGAAGTGGAAACGGGGCAGCACCCAGATCTTAGGGACCGCCGTTCAGCCCTTCTAAGGATGCTGAGCCTTTTCATCTGGGACAATGAGGAAGGACTTTTGGGATTTATGTGGTGGTGGGGTATGATATAGATTTTGGGTTTCAGATCACCCTGGCGCCATGCTGATGGGGGGTAAGGCAGTGACACGGAGCTGATCAATACTTCTGGGATGATGGCCAGAGGAGTCAAAGCCTCCAGAAAATAGCATCTCTCTGCAGCCAAAGGCTTCAGCCAATGACAGAAGAGTCTTTATGGTGGGGTCATGCCAGGAGAGTCTGACACCCTAGATGACAGTTTTGAGCAATAATTATTTTGCAAATACAAAATTTCTCTTGCTAAACAGATTGCTTTTTTCCCCTCTAGTTAGATAAGTCCTGTAACTTTAATTTTTAGTCAGGTTTTTTAAAACGTTGAGAGGCAATATTGTCACCTGGAACTTCACAAATGGTGAGTTACTAAAATGGGTGACGAAGTTATTATTTTAAAAGAAGTAAGCTAATGTTTCATAAGACTAGGAGCCTATAAACTAATAATATTTAATGCATAAAAATTTGGATCAAATAACAGGTGGGTTACAAAAAAGTAAACATTTACAAAGTTCATCAAATTATGTTTTCTTTTCACTCTTGGAAAGATAATTCAAGGCCAAGAAAGCACAAGGCCTCCTCCTGTGATCTGAAGAAGGGCTGGTGTTCTTCTCTTTTCTATTGTCTCTGAATCAAGTGGATTATCCTCAAGTCTGCATCTCCTAAGACTGGGTGCACTCTCTCCTTTTCTCTCTCAAACATTGTTATTTTAATTTTATGTATATGGATGTTCGCCTGCATTTCTACACACTATATGCATGCAGTACCTGTGGAAGCCAGATGATCCATCCCTTGGAGCAAGGCTAGAGTTACCGTGTGGGTGCTGGAAATGGACCCTGAGTCCTCTGGAAGAACAGCCAATGCTCTTAACTGCTGAGCCCTCTCTACAACCCTGGACTCATTCTTTCCTTTTTTTTCTAAATTAGTATTTATTTTTTAAGACAATACAATATATTTCAATTATATTTTCCTTTCCACTAAATCCTCCAGGTTCTTCCCTACCTTCCTTCTCTTCTCTCTCTCTCTCTCTCTCTCTCTCTCTCTCTCTCTCTCTCTCTCTCTGCTGCATTTAAACTTTAATGGAGCATTTTGCAGTGTCCTTTAAAGAGTTTTTTAAATTAAAAAAATTTTTTACACTCCATATTTTATCCCCCCATCCACCCTCCAACTCTTCCAAATCCCATACCTCCCTGTCCCCCCCCCCACTTCTACCTGGATGTCTCCACCTTCACCTCACCTGAATTCCCTGTGGCCTCCAGTCTCTTGAGGGTTAAGTGCATCATCTCTGAATGAACACAGACCTGGAAGTCCTCTACTGTATGTGTGTTGGGGGCCTCATATCACCTGAGGACCCAGCTATACCACTCGGGAATATACCCAAAAGATGTCTCACCATGCCACAGGGGCACGTGTTCCACTGTGTTCATAGCAGCCTACTTTGTGATAGCCAGAAGCTGAAAATAACCCAGATGTTCCACGACAGAAGAATGGATACAGAAAATGTGGTTCCTTTACACAATGGAATACTACTCAGCTATTAAGAATGAGGACATCCTGAGTTTCCAGGCAAATGGATGGAACTGGAAAATATCATCCTGAGTGAGGTAATTCATACTCACAAGGACATGCATGGTGTGTATTCACCAATAAGTAGATATTAGCAGAAAAAATATAAAAATAAATAAATAAATAAATAAATAAATAAATAGTACAGAATACTCAAGATACAGTTCACAGAACTCAAAATGGTCAAAAAGCTGACGGGCCCAAGTGAGGACACCTCAGTCCCACTTGGGAGAGAGAAGAAAGCAATCACAAGTGGGGAGGGAAGGTGGGACCTGGGAGAGAAAGTGGATGGGGAGCAGTGGGAGTGGGAGAGAGGAACCTGATCTAGTATTGGGTGAGGGAAAAGGACTAAAGCCCAGCAGAAGGCCAGCAGAAAGAATGGAAACAGGCAACCCTGGGAGATAGGTGATGGGGGCTAGGAGACCCTCCAGACTGCACCAGAGAACCTGGGAGGTGAGAGACTCTCAGGATTGAAAGGGAGGGACCTTAGATGAAATGCCTGACAGTAGGGAGAGGGAACTTATAGAGACCACCTCTAGCAGGAAGACAGAACATCAAGTGAGAGATGGGGTTGCCATCAAACAGTCACATCTCTGGCCCATAATTGTTCCTGTCTGAAAGAATTACAGAGATGGAAATGGAGAAGAGCCTGAGGAAAAGAAGGTCTGGCGACAGGCCCAAAGTGGGATCCAACTCAAGGGGAGGTCTCAAGGTCTGACACTATTACTGAGGCTATGGAGTGCTCAGAAAAAGGGACCTAGCATGACTGCACTCTGGAAGACCCAACAAGCAGATGAAAGAGTCAGATGCAGATGGGCAGAAACAGCTGGCCCCTGTTGCTGAATTAGGGAAGGCTGAAAGAAGCTGAGGAGGGGGTCAACCCTATAGGAGTTCGAGCAGTCTCAATTAATCTGGACCCCTGAGATCTCTCAAACACTGGACCACCAACCAGGCAGCACACACCAGCTGATATGAAGCTCTCTCTCTCTTAAAAACAGAAATGAAAACAAAACCTAAACAAAACATTCCCCCGCACCCAAACAAACACACAAATGGAGTGCTGGCTAACTTCTGAACGTAGGGTAAGCTCTGGAGTATAGTTGATATACCCACTGTCATCTCATTGAAGGAGACCAATTTCCTCTTTCCTCTTTTTCAATTTCAAATCGTTTTCTGGCTAGAGGTGGGACCTTTGTGGCTACTTCCCCTTTTGTACGCTAGGATTTTGTCTGGCCTGAGCTTGGCAAGTGTGTGTGTTTGTGTGTGTGTGTGCATGCGCGCGTGCTGTCACAATCTGTGTAAGCTCATATATGCATCAGTCCTGTTGTGTCTGGAAAATACTGTTCTGACACTCTTTCTATCTTCTCTTGCACATAGATCCCTGAGCTTTGAGGGGAGGGCTTTGGTAGAGACAACCCATTTAGGGTTGAGTGCTCCAAAGTCTCTCACTCTGCACATGGTCTAGTTGTGGGTCTCTGTGTTAATTCCCGTGTACTGCAAGAAGTTTCTTTCATAGGGGTAGAGTGAGGAGCGGATCCATGGGTAGGGCAATATGTTACCAGGAATTCTTTTATTGCCATGTTCACTTAGCAGAGCGAAAGTTGTAGGTTGTCCCCTCGGACCTGTGCCCTACTTAGTCTCATATTCTTGGCCTAATTGATAATGTCAGGTGTGGGTTCTGTCTCATGGAGCAGACCTCAACCTTCGTTAGAAAGAGGTTTGTTACTCCCCTAACATTTGTTCCTGTATTGCACTGATGGTCGGGTCAGGTGACTGTTGTCCCTTATATGGGTTCGTATCTGGAAATAGCCTGTGATGTTCAGAGAAGGTCTATGGAATCCTTTTGGACAATGACTCACAAATATGCAAACCATTCTTGCCACTGGGGTTTTTATTTGGCACAACAGTGTCTAGTTAAGGTACTGACCTGCAGAGACGTCCTGCCTGTTTCTGGAGTGCTGGGATTAAAGGTATGTGCCATTTCTGCTTGGTTCCATTTGGCTTTTCAAAAGGCCTTTAGCATTTAGTTATCTCTCACTACATTCCGTCCTTTATGATGACCTCCCACGTCCCATCGCGTTTATTCCTCTTGTTGCAATTTTCTCCTTATCTCTTTATAAAGCTTTATTCTACTTCCTGGACTCCCTCTTAAGAGTCCGCATTGAAGACAATTTGCATTACTGTGTATTGTTGACGTTTTGAGAAATAAGATATCAAACACCTTTTTTTTCTTCTTCTTCTTTTTGCTGTTGTTCTAGTATAGAGTTTTGTTTTCAGCTTGATGGGCCCACACAGCAGAACCCTGCCACGGGAGGTTTTTGAAATGAAGATGGGTTTAATGTAGGCAGCTGTATTCTGTTACCCAGTATCTTGTGCCTTGCCTCCAGGAAGATATCTGTATTCCCCTAAGTGTTTGATTGCGGCTCTTGGTTTCTGACTCTTTGGAGCTGGCTGTGTCTTTATGCTGGTGGCTGCCAGCTGCGGCAAGCAGTGGGGACATCTCCTCTCTGGGGCCTTCTGATGTCAGGGTCAGGGGGAGTTCAGACTTCAGGTCAGATGTCCTGACAGAACTTTGTTTGCTTTGCTCGTGTGGCTCATATTTTCCAGATCAGAATCCCAGGAGTCAGAGTAACAGACACAAAGCAGGAAAACAGTATTCCCCTACCTCACAGTCTCTCGCAGTGCACTTGGAGAGACCTATAGCCCATGGCGATTTCTTTCCAGTAATCCTAGAAGTCCTCAGGGAGTGTCTGTGCTTTCTAGCTTACTCATAATCAAAAGTGCCCTGCCTGGCATGTTCCTCTTCTCCGGATCCAACTTGCTGTGATAACGCTCCAGTTTCCTGGGAAACTGCAGGTGGCTACCCCGTCCATCGCTCAGGAGCAATGGCATCTCTGAGACTAATACTCAGTGGAGGAGCCCTGAATAAGAAGACACATTCTTCTTCCCCATAAATGCTCCTGCTTACTGAGGCAGGAGCTCGGTAGAGGGCAGCTCGGTCGGCACAAATACTGGTGCAAATACAAAGACTGTCTGAGAGACATTGCTCTGAGCACGGATCCACACGCTCCTAACCGTCCTTTGGCGTCCACCACCCTCCCCTGACCTCTACTTCTCTTTCGTGGTAATTTTCCTGCCCATGCCCTCTGGTTCTTTTCCTAAGGAGCTTTCCAGGATTCTTCAGGCCTGAGTCCTTCCAGATAGGTGGGCCAGACTGGAGATTTGAAGGTGGCCAGTTCTCTCTGCCCTTTCCATTTTCCCAGAAGTTTCTCGCTACTCCTGCCAATCTAAGTTATTCTCCCTGCTGTCTTTTCTCTCCTCCCCACTCGTTTTCCCTTTTTTCTTTTCTTTTCTTTTCTTTTCTTTTCTTTTCTTTTCTTTTCTTTTCTTTTCTTTTCTTTCAAGTTTTAACTATCTGGGCCTTTGTTTAAAGCATAGGGCTGATATAACAGGGCTCTACAAATAATGTGGTCATATCTTTTTCTTGCAGAAACTTAAATTTAACCTTGTCACATTTCCTGAATTTGCCATATTTGTAAATTTCCTTCCCCATCTGAGTTCTTGTGGCATTCCTATGTGTGCTGTAAACTGTTTTCTTACTTTATTTATTAGCTTTTAGATATCTGGAAGTCTTGGGCTTCTTGGATGATTTTGATACACCTTCAAGTTACTGAGACTCACCTGCCTTTGTGTGGATGGATGGATGGTAACTCTTGAGTGTGTGCTTTTCTGACTTGACTGCCCCCTAGAGGGTGTGCTGGATTTGAGAGATTTAATCAATGGATCTGACACCGAAATGTGGGCACGTGGCTTTGCTGTGAACTGCCTCTCCTTGTCCTTTGTTATAACTGGGTCCTAAACATGTTTACCAAGTGTGGTCTGACTCTGTAAGTTGAGGTGAGGATGGAGAAGAACTGTTAGTATGATAACAAGAAACAATTATCTGTGTCTGTAAAAAACATCTGTTGTCTAGGCAGCACTAAGTGTTCCAAAGGAGTTTTACCTTATAACGTCCCTTGATACTCACAGCAGTCATAACCAATATATGCACCGTTTAGGAAAAGAAACGTTGGGAACGAGAATATATTCAAAAATAAGGACTCAGTTCTCGAGAATAATTAGTGTACAGCCCTCACCTTTCTGAAGCATCCTCAACACAAGCACTTGTCAGACACGAAATTTTTTTTTGCAGCACTGGGAGTACAATCCAAGTCTGGAGTTGATGGGGCAAGCGCTGTACCACTGAGCCACGCCCCCAGTCCGCGGTTATCCCAGCTGGCCTCCCACACTCTGACTGTACCTCTCTCTTCCCACTTAAAACAGCATTTTAAAGGCTTTAGATCGCGTGTCCTTACCTCACGCACACACACAAGGGTACTGTGGTAGGAGAGCTTTATCTGACCCTTGCCCTGCTCTCTACGTTTTATGAGGTGTTGAAGCCACCTAAATGCTTGTTTGTATCTGCCAATGATCTGTAGGCCTTTGTGGACCGGCACTGCCATTTGTTCGTCCCCCTAGAGCCTGCCTCTGTGTCCGGAGTTTAGAGCCAGCGCATGAGACATGGAAGGCCTGAACGCGAGGGTGTGAACTGTTCACATACAGCAGCATGGGGGTTCTCACCTCGGGGTGAACTGTGGAGACAGAGGACTTTATGGCGTGAGACAGAGGACAATTTGGAAGACAGTGACTAACCATGAGGGACTAAAAGGTTCCTTGCTCTGACCATGAGGCTTTACAACTGGGAAGGTTTTATTTTCCTGTTAGGGGTATTTCTCAATGAACCTTTGTTTCAGGGGATATCAGAGAAATGCTAACACCCATGACCTTTAATATCCGAAGCAGCCCGGCCTGGCCATTCTACATTTTATTGCTCTACCTCCCTTGCTTGTCTGAAAATTTTACCCATCGCTTCCATTGCTTATACCATCACTTTCTTAGGACTAGTGAAGCTGCACAGATGAGTGCTTCCGAAAGAGCAGAATATACCTTCTGGCAACTGTGGTTGCTAGAAGTCACAAGTCAAGGCACGAGGAGGACCAGGATCTCTCTAGGAGCTCTAGGGAAAAAAAATCCATTCTTGTTTCTCCCAGAGTTTCAGGCCACCTTTGTCTGGTACTTGTACACATGAGACAAAGTAGAGATTCATCAGGCCTGGCCTGAGTGTGTGGGTCAGAGTGGGAAGATGCGAGGGCAGATAGGAATGGACTGAGGGGAGACCCGGGGGAACTGAGGTAGAAAGATGCTCTTCATTTGGATATGCTGACCGGAAGACGCCTAATGAGCCTTTTGCCCTACACTGTATGTTCTTTTGTCTGAGACTCCGAGGGAAACATTATATGTTGGTCATATGCAGAGGAAAAAAATTCAAAGTGCCGGCTCTAGTTTGGTTATTGAATGTTCCCTGAGAGCGATATGTATTAGAGGTCTGAGCACCAGTGCATGGCAGTCCTGGGAGATGTGGGGAACGTTAAGAGGTGGAGCCTGTGAGAGGCACACAGATCCACTTATGGTGGTGTGGCTCCTTCTGTCTATCTCTCTCCGGTTGCCCTGAGCTGAACAGGCCTTCTTCACAGGTTTCTTCACCGTGCCTGATGCAGTAGGACCGTGTGGTCTCGCTGCTGGTGACCGTTTCTGTTTGGCGAGGACTGACCTGCCAGCGCACTGCTCCCTATCTGTCCCACTCTAAAATCGCCTTGAGATTCTAAAAGGTTTTGAGGGTAGAAGTGATGGCTTCTTCAGTTTTGTTCCCTTTCCCAGAAGCCATCACGGTGGTTTGTATGCCGTAGAAACTCAACAGGCAGAGAAAGAAAACAAGAGTGTAAGCAAATGCAGAGATTCTGCTCATTCTACTAGCGGATCATGGGCTATGTGGCGAGAAGACTGTCTCACACCACATTTGAGATACTCTTTATCTCCTACCATGTTAGTCGCTTTATCGTGAGCATTAGGAAAGACACCCTCTGTAAAGAATATGTCCTATTTATAATATTTACTAAATATCAACTATATGATTTATGCACTTGCTAATGTTTTTTCCCAATTTTTCCTTGTTAACTAATTTGAGAGTGACTGAGGCCACAGCGAGTCAGTAAATTCCCAGCCCTTGCTGACTTCATCACCATGAGCTTTTCAGTCAAACAAAGGGAACTTAGATGAGCAAGAGGGGTTTCCAGTCTGCCTTGATTTCCTTAAAAAAATAAATAAAAAAGATATTATCACTATAATGATGGTATGAGCTGTTAGAATAGTTCTGTAAGCGTTAGCTCAGTTAGTCGAACTTACCTAAGTTTGGCAGACCTGGGGACACCGAAGGCCCAGCGAGACACACAGAGAGGAGTGTTTCTTTTGAAGAGACTGATTTCTGCACTAAATAGTTTTGAGCCCCGGGAAGGCGGAATGGGACTTATTTTTATGTACCCGACCCCTCGGTTCATAGCTAATCACCTGCCCTGAAAAGAAACTGAAAATGTTCGGTAATAGGATTAATGAAAAGTCCAAACCACCTGAGCTAAGACTGTGTACACTGGGTCCTGAGACTTGGACTTCCACTGACAGGTGTGTTTCTTTCTGACCGTGACCATAAAAACCACAGCAGTTCAGCTCCTGGCCTCTCAGTATCTAGCTAGACTGAACGGAGTAGAATTTCTCCGAGGGGAGTGATTGAGAGTTTTATTCAAAATGCTTTCCTCACTTTCCCATACAGTAGAAAAGCTAAGCATCTTAACACATAAATTAATAATTTGTGAAATGTTACTTACTATTTATAGTATTACTACATCATCATATTGATGATAGGGAAATGGTAATATTACGGACAGACCACTGTTAGCTGTTCATAAACGCGCGGAGAAAGGCTGGTTTGGCATTCTTCTGTGTCTTTGCTTTCTGTGCCCAGAGAAGCTGCCCCGTGTTTTGCTGTGTGGCAGAGCCACGTTAGACAGCAAGGAAATGACCGAAGTAGGCTTTTCACTTTAAATGTAAAACAGCAAGAAGCATCCTTCTCTTACATCACACAAAGTAATGATCCTGTTCTCTTACACAAAGTACCAGGGTCACCAGTTCCCGAAGAGCATTTCAATGAGCCGGTCTATATGAAAATGCTATTACCAGCCCCGAAGTCCCACTTCTTTATAACTTACCAAATAATTAAAGATGCCCAATCTTACAATCTTATTTGTTTTTTTTTTCCTCACAATAATAATGTAAAACCTAAAACAACTAAGCATGCTAGCTGTCCATCATTATAATGAGTTCCTGGAGGCAACTCACTCATAAAAAAAAAAAGGAAGATTTATTTTACTCCTGGTTCTTGGTCCAGGCCCAGATAGATGCCACTGTGACTCTGAGCCTCTGGTGCACGCTGTGGATTTCGGTGGGAGTGCACAGGACTGCATAGGCGGGAATGGACAGGTGGGGATGTGGCAGAGCAAACCTTCTGCCTCACGATTTAGGGAGCAGAGAAGAAGCTACGGTCCTCTCGTCTCCTTCAGTAACACGCTTTCAGTCACCCCCAAAACCTCCATAAGCACCACTCTGAGCCCAAACCTAACACACGGATCCCCCCGGGGGTGGGGGTGGGGGTGGAGTCTTTATTACATAGAACTGAATACTGAGAATAAGAGCTTACGTTTGTACAATCCAGGGTCCACGTGGTTTTCCCTGTTGGAGAGTGAAATAGTGTTCAGGAGGTCTTAATCGCTACTGAATAATATTTGGTGAGATGAAGGCAGGGTAGAGGAGGGGTGAACTTGGCTGCTGATGAAGAGGTAAATGGGTAGAGGGTGAGCAGCCTAGAGGCTGGAGCCAGCTTTCCACTCTGGCGAGCATCTGTGTGCAGTCACGCTTACAGAGCTGACTGGGGACTCCATCAATACCATCTTTAAAGCCGAGGTAGCTTGAGCTCCAGGATACTGCTTCAAATAGAAATATCTGGAGATAGAGAACTAAATTGCTATTTAATTGTTGGGGACACATCCACAATGTAACAAATGCCCCGAGAGAAGCAATTTTGAAGAGTAAGTTGGAAACCTTGAGGGGAAGTCAGACTCTTTAGTCATAAAACACCTGAACAAGACATAATTATTAGCCCTGAGCTTTATTTTAATGATGTACTATGTCTTAAGTATAATTCTGACACTTCACTGAAAGGTACCAGATGCTCAGAATGAGGGAAACAAAAGGCAAGAGGAACCATTTGTAATGAATGTAGGTCTTTTCACAACATGTCCTTTTGGTCACCTGATGCTCTGGTGCCCTAAGGGCAACAGAATGTGCTGGCATATGCTATGAGACATCTGCCAACAACCTCTTTGGCTGACAGTGTCCTTACTTTGTTCTGTCACCTGGTAAGGGACTCAGTATGTTTCCCCAGTGACAAGGTTGGAAGGGATGCTGGTAGCTGGTCTCTGGAGTGGCCAATAAGATATTTTCCTCGGCATCTGGAGATCTGGATTCAAATTCTCATTTAGCTTGACAAATGGCCTTGCCTTTTGACCCTTCTCAGTTTCTGGCCAGTAAAATAGGATTGAGTGAAGATACTTAAGAGATTGTGGTGAGGATTAAAAC
This sequence comes from Mus caroli, assembly GCF_978045245.1. NCBI lineage: Eukaryota > Metazoa > Chordata > Mammalia > Rodentia > Muridae > Mus > Mus caroli. Next base: position 101,694,685 of record NW_028227267.1, on the reverse strand, counting down.
GATCCTCTTCGTGAAGATGCCTGGGAAGTGGCTGCAGCTCTTTTGAAGGGAAGAAGAATACCTTGGTACCTGCTGGAGAAGATCAAATGCCACACCACCAATTAATGCCAACCTGTACAACCAGCCCTTTTTATTTATATTAATTACCTCTTTATTTGTGCTATAAAAATTAATCACCTCTTACTTTGTGTTATATATCCTCCAGCCTATACTCCTTGAGACAATACCTTTGTGGTCTGGTTAAGTGGACAGATAATTTCACTTAGAGAAAAGGATAATTTTTAATGAAAATTAATTAGAATTTTTCAGTCATTTGAAACGGAACAAGGTAAGCAATACCCTTTGAGGCATTTACAATCTCAGTCGGTATCGTTTCTTCCAATTGTTTCTTCAAGCACTTTACAAACATGGGGTTGAGCTTCAAGAATCCATTCCATGGATTCAGAGAATAAGCCCTCATGCTTCTGTCTTCCAAAATCATAAATATAGCTCCATCATTGTTCTTATCCCTAGTAGCATAGCATACGAGGTCATAGCATCCCATAGCACACCACAGCATACCATGCCAACGTAACAAACCTTTTAGTCCCCTATTTCCCTAGATTAACATCCACATTTGCAACCAGAGTTAATGTTAATTTGGGAAATTCTATACTATGTATCATTTCTTTTGAAACCCCACAAGAACATTTTAAAGATGGATGAAATGATGATCATGTTGACAGGGAAAGAAGATCAAATCCAAACACAGAACTGTAGACTAGGAAAAGTCACTTGCAGTGGAATTCTGACTTATTCATGCTATGAAGGCTGAGGTGTTTATCATTACTCTTCTAGCTACAAGGACAATGTGTTGAAATGGCCATTGGCAAAAGATAGCAATGTATATGGACGATGGAACTCCATTGAACGAGAGATGGACGGTAGGGGAGAACAGAGAAAAGAAGCACCTAAGAAACTAGAGAGGCTCCCTAGTGAGAGGAGCTGATCCTTTTCAAAGACCCCAGGGGTCTCAGGAGGATGGCATCTGGGGCTCCAAGGGCAGAAGGAAGAGGGCTGAGAGCATGGGCGAGGTCATCATCCACTGGAGGAATTTGTGCTCCTGCCTCCCACTTTCTTTTTTCTTTTTCCAATTTTTACTAGGTATTTTCTTCATTTACATTTCAAATGCTATCCTTAAAGTCTCCCCCACCCTCCACTCCCCTACCCACCCACTCCCACTTCTTGGCCTTGGTGTTTCCCTGTACTGAAGCATATAAAGTTTGCAAGACCAATGGGCCTCTCTTTCCACTGATGGCCGATTAGGCCATCTTCTAATACATATGCAGCTAAAGACATGAGCTCTGGGGGGTACTGGTTAGTTCATATTGTTGTTCCACTTATAGGGTTGCAGACCCCTTTAGCTCCTAGGGTACTTTCTCTAGCTCCTCCATTGGGCTGCCTCCCACTTTCATCCCACACAGTAGGCCTGCAGGCCCCAGCAGGAGAGACAAAGTATATTCAGAGTAACTGTCTCCCTGCTGGAGGTAGGAGCATTACATTCAATTCTAGTGGTTAGCTTGAGAGAGTTGCTTCACATGTGAAAAATCTTCGTAACGTGCATGTAATAGATACTTTTCTTGTTGCTGGGATCAAATACTCATCAAGAAACAACCGAGGGAGGTCTATTTAGGCTTGCAGTTGAGCACAATCCATCATGACAAGGAAGGCAATGGTGGCTGAGGCATGAGGCAGCCGGTATCACATTTCATTCACACTCAGAAGCCATTAATGCTGGCTCTCAGCTAGCTCTCTCCATTCTGTGCAACCATGGACCCCAGCCCATGGAATATTACTATCCATATTGCCTGGGTCAGTGCTTCACTGCTGTAAAGAGATAGCATGATTATGGCAATTCTTATAAAAGAAAGTATTTGACTGGGGCTTGCTCACAGCTCCTGGGGTTGACTTCATTCCTTGTCAGCATGGAAGGGCACATGGCATGGCAGCCATGTGCTCGAGAAGGAGCTAAGACTTCTGTGCCTGGATCTACAGGCAGTGAGGGGAGACTCTGAGTCTGGCTTAGGCTTTTGAAACTTCAAAGGCCACCCACACTGACACACAAACTCCAGCAAAGCCACACCTACTACAGCAGGCCCAGGACTCCCAATCCTTCACAAATAGTGCCACTCCCTGATGACTAAGCATTCAAATAGAAGAGCCAATAGGGGTCATTTTTATTCAAACCACCACCACACACACATATTTAGGGTGTGTCTTTACTTAAACCAATCCCAATTAACCTTACCTAGTTAATCTCTCACAGGCATGGGCAGAAGCGTGTTTCTTCAGTGATTCTAGAAATTGTGAAGCTAAAAACCTCAGCTGGGAGAATGAGCAATCCAAGTTGGAACAGAAGAACAGAGGGTTTCTCATAAAGAAAAAGAGAATCATTTAGATGCCGTTATGCAGAAATAGAGCTGAGGGTATAGGAAGAATCAGTGAAGGAAACCATAGGAGCGAATGAGGCAATTATTTATTTCAGGAAAACTAATGTTTAAAAAGGAAAAGCAATAATGGTGGTAATGGTCTAAGCCTTGGTCGATTTTTATATAATCTAGCATTCTAAATTATAATATTTTAAGAAGAAAATGAGCTATAATTTTATTGGTAGGATGAGATAATGGTGTAAGAATGTCAAACCTTCACCTCTATATAGGAAATCAATAATAATAACAACATATAATCACATTATTTCAAAATAGGGGAGATAAATTTTATGAAAAACAGCTGAAAGGACACAAAGTGATAGAATCTCTGGAGAAAAATTCAGGAGTGGATGACAGACAAAGGATTTCTGTCTTCACTTTAGTCAGCTGTGGAACCTTCAATGCTTTTTTTTGTTGTTGTTTTGTTTTGTTTTGTTTTTAGAAGACCTAACACATAGCTACAAGCATGAGGAAAGCTTACTTGGGGAAGAAGAAAGCAATTGATGGAAGAACAGATTCAAATGGCTGGTGTTTTATGACAAAAGGCTGCTCTATTAAGGAAGTTGCAAATTAAAACAATAAAGTTTTATATCTACCAGAGTGGCAAGGACTGGACTTTGACAATGGCAAATGCTGACAAGGATTTAAGAAGGGAATCGTAGCCTGGTCATGAGTGTGCGATTTCTACCTTCTACTTTGGGGCACCCTTGGCAGTATGTTATAAAATGAAAGAAGACAGTACATCATGACCCAGAGTTTCTATGTCTGAGATACCCTGTCAACATAGGGTAGTTCCCTGCTAACTTCCCAGAGGTTAAGACTCAGTCAGAGTGGATGGATGTGGGAGACACTTAAAGACATATACAGGCTTAGTCTTTGCCTTGAAGACTATACTTGAGGAGGAATGTGAATGGCATTTTTTATTAAAGGAATATTTGCAGGTATGGCAAAGCTATTTATTTGTGTGCATTGCTTTTAACATCTACAATTTGAAAATAATTAAAAATTTTAAAGTTTTAATAAAAATATATAAATATATAATCAATTAGTAAGTGAGATGGGGATGTGCCTGGGTCTTATTGGAGAGGTTGCGTGGTATGCATTTGTTGTATATACTACACCAATATTGGATCCTTAATGATCAATTAGGAATTTTTTTTTAAAAGATAAAAAAAATTAGAACCCCGGGCTGCAATTTGAGAGGGTACAGTATTATCTAAGAGCTTTATTGTTTTTCTTTATTGTTTTTCTTATTGTATTTGTATATATATATATATGTGTGTGTGTGTGATATGAGATTATTTTTGTGGATTTTTACTTTTTCTTTTCTGTTTGAGATTATAATATAATTACATTATTTTTTCCTTCCCTTTCCTCCCTACAAATCCCCTCATATGCCTCTCCTTGCTTTTTTCACATCCTCATTATTAATTGTTGCTACATGCATACACACACACACACATTAGCATTTATATTTATGTTTTCAGGGCTGACCATTAGACCCTGGATAACCAAGCAGTAAGCTCTTCACTAGGGGAGTCTCTTTCTCCCACTCTCATCTCCTTCATTTCCTGTAGCTCTTTACATAGGGTTATATAACCTCCTAGGCTGTCTCCCATCCATCTTGTCATGAACTTGTTCAGCTCCTGTTCAGGCAATCATGCCGGTGAGACTTAATGGGTGTAGCTTCTGACATTACTAGGAGAAAAAAAAAACCCTTACAGCAAATGCCCTGCTCCTCTGGTTCTTACAGTCTGTCTGCCTCTCTTCTGCAATGTTCTCTGAGTCTTCGGCACGAGAGTATCTTGTAGATGCATTTGGAACATTTTTTTTGAGAGTGTTTTCTATTAGAATACAAGAGATAGGTTTTACTGTCACACTCTCCTGGATGTAAGTCATTGCCATCACACTTCATTATTACTCAGCCCCCTTCCCTGCTGTGTTCACGCAAGTCCCAACTCTCTTCTGTTGGTTCCTTTCCTCCCAGCAAATGCTCCCCCCGCTTCTGCTTTTATGTCACGTGTGTTCACACGATGCAGATCTTTTCTGCAGGTTTCATGGTCTTCTTCCTACTTTCAGCTGTTTCCCTCACACACATATTTAAATTTGAGTTCGGAATACGAAAGGATCATTGTAATATTTGTCTTCCTGAGTCAACCGTATTTCACTCAACGTGATGATCTCCATCCACTTCCACCTCTTTCCCTGAAAACATCATGGTTTCCCTTTTCTTTATAGCTGATGAAGTTCCAGTTTGTATATTAGTCACTTTTTATCTATCTCTGCATATGCTGATGGAAGTATAGGTTGGTCCCGTGGCTTTACTGTTGCAAATAAGACAGCAATTGACTTGGATGTGCAAGAATCTCCGTGTCATGTTGACTGAGAATCTTTTCTACCCTGGAATGGAGTCACTAGATCAAATGGAGTTTCTATTTTCATTTTTGGAGGAATCTCTAAACGGAGTTCCATAGTAGAAGTGTATGTTTACATTCCCACCAGGGATGCATACGAAATCCCCTTTCCCCACACCCCTAGTATGGACATGGCAGTTGCTTTTGTTTTGTTTTTTGATGAAAGCTACTCTCACTGGGATGAAGTAGAATGTCAAAGCAGTCTTGATTTGCATCTCTGGTGGCTAAGGATGTTGAGCACTTTTTCAGTACTTATTGGCAATTGTATTTCTTCTTTTGAGAACTGTCTCTATCAGTGGTTCTCAACCTTCCCAATGCCCCAACCCTATAATAAACAGTTCCTCATGTTGTGGCAAACCCTATTCATAAAATTGTTTTTGTTTCTACTTCATAATGGTAATTTGACTACTGTTATGAATAATAATTTAAATATCTGATATGCAGGAGATCTGATATGCGGCTCCTGTGAAAGGGTTGTTCAGTTTGCAAAGGGGTTTGACCCACTGGTTGACAACCATTGGTCTATATAGCTTGTTATTCCACTTATTGATTAGATTATTTGTTTTCTTTGACCTTACATCTTTGTCATTGCTTTTGTTTTTCTTAAACAGTGTGTCATTTATAGCTAGTCTCCAATTAGTTAGCTAACGGAGAACTTTAATTGATCTTCCTGCTTTTATCTCCCAGGTCTTGAGAGTACAAGGGTGTGTCTATGCACTTAGTTTTATGTGGTTCTAGGGATCAAAACTAGGTCTTCATGACTACTAGGACAGTTTTCAATTAGGCCACATCCCTAGGCCACCATTTCTTTTCCTGATAGTGCTGGTCGCTGAACCCAGGGCCTTATATTAAAAGTATTCTACCACTGAACTATAGTTTCAGCTCAATGTAGTGCATATATACTCTGAAATGCAGTTGGCAGAGATATTTCACATTCTACACACTGTCTCTTTATTGTGCTGATTACTTCCTTTATTAATCTTACATTAAGTTTACAGTAACTTTACATTATTTCTAATTTTACATACTCTCCTTTGTTGATTAATGGAAGCATTTCCCATGCTACTGGAGTTCTTTTGAGAAAGTCCTTGAGTCATGAAGGAGTTTTCTCTAGAAATTTCAGCATATCAGATCTTACAAAAAGGTCTTTGATGCATTTGGAAATAGCCTTTTGTTCACGTGAGAGTTTCTTTCTTTCTTTCTTTCTTTCTTCCTTTCCTTCCTTCCTTCCTTCCTTCCTTCCTTCCTTCCTTCCTTCCTTCCTTCCTTCCTTCCTTCCTTCCTTCCTTCTTCTTTCTTTCTTTCTTTCTTTCTTTCTTTCTTTCTTTCTTTCTTTCTTTCTTTCTTTCTTTCTTTCTATTAGATATTTTCTTTATTTACATTTCAAATGCTATCCTGAAAGTTCCCTATACCTTCCCCCTGCCCTGCTCCCCAACCCACTCACTCCCACTCCTTGGCCCTGGCATTCCCCTGTACTGGGGCATATAAAGTTTGCAAGACCTACGGGCCTCTCTTACCAATGATGGCTGACTTGGCCATCTTCTGCTACATATGCAGCTAGAGATACTAGCTCTGGGGGTACTGGTTAGTTCATATTGTTGTTCCACCTGTAGGGTTGCAGACCCCTTCAGCTCCTTGGGTACTTTCTCTAGCTCCTCCATTGGGGGCCCTGTGTTCCATCTTATAGATGACTCTGAGCATCCACTTCTGTATTTGTCAGGCACTGGCATAGCCTCACATGAGGCAGCTATATCAGGGTCCTTTCAGTAAAATCTTGCTGGCATGTGCAATACTGTCTGGGTTTGGTGGCTGATTATGGGATGGATCCCCAGATGGGGTAGTTTCTGGGTGGTCCATCCTTTCATCTTAGCTCCAAACTTTGTCTCTGTAACTCCTTCCATGGGTATTTTGTTCCCTATTCTAAGGAGGAATGAAGTATCCACAGGTTGGTCTTCCTTCTTCTTGATTTTCTTGTGTTTTGCAAATTGTACCTTGGGTATTCTAAGTTTCTGGGCTAATATCCACTTATCAGTGAGTGCATCTCTAGTGACGTCTTTTGTTATTGGGTTAACTCCCTAAGGATGATATCCTCCAGATACATCCATTTGCCCATGAATTTCATAAATTCATTGTTTTTAATAGCTGAGTAGTACTCCATTGTGTAAATGTACCACATTTTCTGTATCCATTCCTCTGTTGAGAGACATCTGGGTTCTTTCCAACTTTTGGCTATTATAAATAAGGCTGCTATGAACACAGTGGAGCATGTGTCCTTATTACCAGTTGGAAAATCTTCTGGGTATATGTCCAGGAGAGGTATTGCTGGATCTTCCAGTAGTACTATGTCCAATTTTCTGAGGAACCGCCAGACTGATTTCCAGAGTGGTTGTACAAGCTTGCAATCCCACCAACAATGGAGGAGTGTTCCTCTTTCTCCACATCCTTGTCAGCATCTGCTGTCACCTGAATTTTTGATCTTAGCCATTCTGACTGGTGTGAGGTGGAATCTCAGGGTTGTTTTGATTTGCATTTCCCTGATGATTGGGGATGTTGAACATTTTTTCAGGTGCTTCTCAGCCATTTGGTATTCCTCAGGTGAGAATTCTTTGTTTAGCTCTGTACCCAATATTTTAATGGGGTTATTTGAATTTCTGGAGTCCAGCTTCTTGAGCTCTTTGTATATATTGGATATTAATCCCCTATCAGATTTAGGATCGGTAAAAATCCTTTCCCAATCTGTTGGTAGCCTTTTTGTCTTATTGACAGTGTCTTTTGCCTTACAGAAGCTTTGCAATTTTATGAGGGCCCATTTGTCAATTCATGATCTTTTTTTTTATTGGGTATTTATTTCATTTACATTTCCAATGCTATCCCAAAAGTCCCCCACACGATCCCCCACCCACTCCTCCACCCACCCACTCCCACTTCTTGGCCCTGTCTTTCCCTTGTACTGAGGCATATAAAGTTTGCACGACCAATGGGCCTCTCTTTCCACTGATGGCCGACTAGGCCATTTTCTGATTCATATGCAGCTAGAGACACGAGCTCCAGGGGGGTACTGGTTAGTTCATATTGTTGTTCCATCTATAGGGTTGCAGATCCCTTTAGCTCCTTGGGTACTTTCTCTAGCTCCTCCATTGGGGGCCCTGTGATCCATTCAATAGCTGACTGTGAGCATTCACTTTTGTGTTTGCTAGGCCCCGGCATAGTCTCACAAGAGACAGCTCTATATGGGTCCTTTCAGCAAAATCTTGCTAGTGTATGCAATGGTGTCAGCATTTGGAGGCTGATTATTGGATGAATCCCCGGATATGGCAGTCTCTAGATGGTCCATCCTTTCGTCACAGTTCCAAACTTTGTCTCTGTAACTACTTCCATGGCTGTTTTGTTCCCAATTCTAAGAAGGGGCAAAGTGTCCACACTTTGGTCTTCTTTCTTCTTGAGTTTCATGCGTTTAGCAAATTGTATCTTATATCTTGGGTATCCTAAGTTTCTGGGCTAATATCCACTTATCAGTGAGTACATATTGTGTGAGTTCCTTTGTGATTGGGTTACCTCACTCAGGATGATGCCCTCCAGGTCCATCCATTTGCCTAGGAATTTCATAAATTCATTCTTTTTAATAGCTGAGTAGTACTCCATTGTGTAAATGTACCACACTTTTTGTATCCATTCCTCTGTTGAGGGGCATCTGGGTTCTTTCCAGCTTCTGGCTATTATAAATAAGGCTGCTATGAACATAGTGGAGCATGTGTCCTTCTTACCGGTTGGGACATCTTCTGGATATATGCCCAGGAGAGGTATTGCAAGATCCTCTGGTAGTACTATGTCCAATTTTCTGAGGAACCGCCAGACTGATTTCCAGAGTGGTTGTACCAGCTTGCAATCCCACCAACAATGAAGGAGTGTTCCTCTTTCTCCACATCCTCGCCAGCATCTGCTGTCACCTGAATTTTTGATCTTAGCCAATCTGACTGGTGTGAGGTGGAATCTCAGGGTTGTTTTGATTTGCATTTCCCTGATGATTAAGGATGTTGAACATTTTTTCAGGTGCTTCTCAGCCATTCGGTATTCCTCAGGTGAGAATTCTTTGTTCAGCTCTGAGTCCCATTTTTTAATGGGGTTATTTGATTTTCTGGAGTCCACTTTCTTGAGTTCTTTATATATATTGGATATTAGTCCCCTATCTGATTTAGGATAGGTAAAGATTCTTTCCCAATCTGTTGGTGGTCTTTTTGTCTTATTGACGGTGTCTTTTGCCTTTCAGAAGCTTTGCAACTTTATGAGATCCCATTTGTTGATTCTTGATCTGACAGCACAAGCCATTGCTGTTCTACTCAGGAATTTTCCCCCTGTACCCATATCCTTGAGGCTTTTCCCTACTTTCTCCTCTATAAGTTTCAGTGTCTCTGGTTTATGTGGAGGTCTTTGATCCACTTAGACTTGAGCTTTTTACAAGAAGATAAGAATGGATCAATTCGCATTCTTCTACATGATAACTGCCAGTTGTGCCAGCACCATTTGTTGAAAATGCTGTCTTTTTTCCACTGGATGTTTTTAGTTCCCTTGTCAAAGATCAAGTGACCATAGTTGTGTGGGTTCATTTCTGGGTCTTCAATTCTATTCCATTGGTCTACCTGTCTGTTGCTATATCATTACCATGCAGTTTTTTTTTTTAATTACAATTTCTCTGTAGTACAGCTTAATGTCAGGCATGGTGATTCCACCAGTGATTCTTTTATTGTTGAGAATAGTTTTTTTTCTATCCTAGGTTTTTTATTATTCCAGATGAATTTGCAAATTGCCCTTTCTAACTCAGTGAAGAATTGAGTTGGAATTTTGATGGGGATTGCATTGAATCTGTAGACTGCTTTTGGCAGGATAGCCATTTTTACTATATTAATCCTGCCAATCCATGAACATGGAAGATCTTTCCATTTTCTGAGATCTTCTTCAATTTCTTTCTTCAGAGACTTGAAGTTCTTATCATACAGATCTTTCACTTCCTTAGTTAGAGTCACACCAAGGTATTTTATATTATTTGTGACTATTGAGACGGGTGTCTTTACCTAATTTCTTTCTCAGCCTGTTCATTCTTTCTGTAGAGAAAGGCCATTGACTTGTTTGAGTTAATTTTATATCCAGCTATTTCATTGAAGCTGTTTATCAGGTTTAGGAGTTCTCTGGTGGAATTTTTAGGGTCACTTATATATACTATCATATCATCTGCAAATAGTGATATTTTGACTCCTTCCTTTCCAATTTGTATCCCCTTAATCTCCTTTTCTTGTCGAATTGCTCTGGCTAGGGTTTCAAGTACTATATTGAATAGGTAGGGAGAAAGTGGGCAGCCTTGTCTATTCCCAGATTTTAGTGAGATTGCTTCGAGTTTCTTTCCATTTAGTTTGATGTTGGTTACTGGTTTGCTGTAGATTGCTTTTATTATGTTTAGGTATGGGTCTTGAATTCCTGATCTTTCAAAACTTTTATCATGAAGGGGTTTTGTCAAATGCTTTCTCAGCATCTAAGGAGATGATCATGTGGTTTTTGTCTTTGAGTTTGTTTATATAGTGGATTACGTTGATGGATTTCTGTATATTAAACCATCTCTGCATCCTGGGATGAAGCCTACTTGGTCATGATGGATGATCGTTTTGATGTGTTTTTGGATTTGGTTTGCAAGGATTTTATCGAGTATTTTTGCCTTGATATGTATAAGGGAAATTGGTCTGAAGTTCTCTTTTATTATTGGATATTTGTGTGGTTTAGGTATCAGAGTAATTGTGGCTTCATAGAATGAATTGGGTAGAGTACCTTCTGTTTCTATTTTATGGAATAGTTTGAGGAGAGTTGGAATTAGGTCTTCTTTGAAGGTCTGATAGAGGTCTGCACTAAACCCATCTGGTCCTGGGAATTTTTTTTTTTTTGGTTGGGAGATTATTGATGACTGCTTCTATTTTTTTTTTTTTAGGGGAAATGGGGTTGTTTAGATCATTAATCTGATCATGATATAACTTTGGTACCTGGCATCTGTCTAGGAAGTTGTCCATTTCATCCAGGTTTTCCAGTTTTGTTGAGTATAGCCTTTTGTAGTAGGATCTGATGATGTTTTGGATTTCCTCAGGTTCTGTTGTTATGTCTCCTTTTTTTATTTCTGATTTTGTTAATTAGAATACTGTTCCTGTGCCCTCTAGTTAGTGTGGCTAAGGGTTTATCTATCGTGTTGATTTTCTCAAAGAACCAGCTCCTGGTTTGGTTGATTCTTTGAATACCTCTTTTTGTTTCTACTTGGTTGATTTCAGCCCTGAGTTTGATTATTTCCTGCCATCTACTCCTTTTTGGTGAATTTGCTTCCTTTAGTTCTAGAGCTTCTAGGTGTGCTGTAAGGCTGCTAGTGTATGCTCTCTCTAGTTTCCTTTTGGAGGCACTCAGAACTATGAGTTTCCCTCTTAGGACTACTTTCATTGTGTCCCATAAGTTTGGGTATGTTGTGGCTTCATTTTCATTAAACTCTAAAAAGTCTTTAATTTTTTTCTTTATTTCATCCTTGACCAAGGAATCATTGAGTAGAGTATAGTTCAGTTTCCACGTGAATGTTGGATTTCTATTATTTATTCTGTTATTGAAGATCAGCCTTAGTCTGTGGTGATCTGATAGGATACATGGGATAATTTCAATATTTTTGTATTTGTGGAGGCCTGTTTTGTGACTGATTATATGGTCAATTTTGGAGGAGGTACCATGTGGTGCTGAGTAGAAGGTATATCCTTTTGTTTTAGGATAAAATGTTCTGTAGATATCTATTAAATCCATTTGTTTCATAACTTCTGTTAGTGTCCATATGTCTCTGTTTAGTTTATGTTTCCAGGATCTGTCCATTGGTGTGAGTTGGGTGTTGAAGTCTCCCACTATTATTGTGTGAGATGCAATGTGTGCTTTGAGCTTCACTAATGTTTCTTTAATGAATGTGGCTGCTCTTGTATTTAGAGCATAGATATTCAGAATTGATAGTTCCTCTTGGAGGATTTTACCTTTGATGAGTATGAAGTGCCCCTCCTTGTCTTTTTTTGATAACTTTGGGTTGGAAGTCAATTTTATTCGATATTAGAATGGCTACTCTGCTTGTTTCTTTGGACCATTTGCTTGGAAAATTGTTTTCCAGCCTTTCACTCTGAGGTAGTGTCTGTCTTTTTCCCTGAGGTGGATTTCCTGTAAGCAACAAAATGTTGGGTCCTGTTTGTGTAGCCAGTCTATGAGTCTATGCCTTTTTATTGGGGAATTGAGTCCATTGATGTTAAGAGAAATTAAGGAAAAGTAATTGTTGCTTCCTGTCATTTTTGTTTTTAAAGATGGGATTCTGTTCTTGCAGCTGTCTTCTTTAAGGTTTGTTGAAGGATTACTTTCTTGCTTTTTCTAGGGTGTAGTTTCCATCCTTGTGTTGGTGTTTTCCCTTTATTATCCTTTGAAGGGCTAGATTTGTGGAGAGATATTGTGTGAATTTTATCATGGAATACTTTGTTTTCTCCATCTATGGTAATTGAGAGTTTGGCTGGATATAGTAGCCTGGGCTGGCATTTGTGTTCTCTTAGGGTCTGTATAACATCTGTCCAGGCTCTTCTGACTTTCATAGTCTCTGATGAAAAGTCTGGTGTAATTCTAATAGGACTGCCTTTATATGTTACTTGACCTTTTTCCCTTACTGCTTTTAATATTCTATCTTTATTTAGTGCATTTGTTGTTCTGATTATTATGTGTCAGGAGGAATTTCTTTTCTGGTCCAGTCTATTTGGAGTTCTGTAGGCTTCTTGTATGTTCATGGGCACCTCTTTCTTTAGGTTTGGGAAGTTTTCTTCTATAATTTTGTTGAAGGTATTTGCTGGCCCTTTAAGTTGAAAATCTTCATTCTCATCTATTCCTATTATCCATAGGCTTGGTCTTCTCATTGTGTCCTGGATTTCCTGGATGTTTTGAGTTAGGATCTTTTTGCATTTTGCATTTTGTTTGATTGTTGTGCCCATTTCTCTATGGAATCTTCTGCACCTGAGATTCTCTCTTCCATCTCTTGTATTCTGTTGCTAATGCTCGCATCTATGTTTCCTGATTTCTTTCCTAGCTTTTCTATCTCCAGAGTTGTCTCACTTTGGGTTTTCTTTATTGTTTCTACTTCCCTTTTTAGGTTTTGAATGGTTTTGTTCAATTCTATCACCTGTTTGGTTGTGTTTTCCTGTCATTCTTTAAGGGATTTTTGTGTTTCCTCTTTAAGGACTACTACCTGTTTAGCAGTGTTTTCCTGTAATTATTTAAGGTCTTCTACCTGTTTAGCAGTGTTCTCCTGTATTTCTTTAAGTGAGTTATTAATGACCATCTTTAAGTCCTCTATCAGCATCATGAGATATGATTTTGATTCTGAGTCTTGCTTTTCAGGTGTGTTGGAGTATCCAGGACTGGCTGAGGTGGGAGTGCTGGGTTCTGATGAAGGTGAGGGGCCTTGGTTTCTGTTAGTAAGATTTTTATGTTTGCCTTTCGCCATCTGGTAATCTCTGGTAATAGTTGTTACAGTTCTCTCTGGCTGGAGCTTGTTACTCCTGTGATTTTGTTAGTCTCTGTCAGCAGTTCTAGGAGTCCAGCTCTCTCCTGAGTCTCATTGGTTAGAGTACTCTCTGCAGGCAAGCTCTCCCCTTGCAGGGAACATGTACAGAGGCCTGGCATTCAGACCTGCCTCCTGACTGATGGTGAAAGCCCGAAACAGGGCCTGTCCCAGAAGATGTGTTGCCTCTGCAGTCTGCACTCTGACCTGTGCAGACTGGTCTCTGAGGGATCCGGGCCACAAGATGGTTCTCTCACCTGCTCAGGCAGTCAGAGCCTTCCCAGTGAGGCACCTTTTCTCTGGCAGGTGTCTGGATCCTGAAACATGGTGTGTCCCTAGAAGCTGTGTTGCTTCTGCAGTCCATTTGCTAACCCTCTGCAGTCTGCGAGCTGACCTGTGTAGACTGGTCTCTAAGGGACCCCGGACACAAGATCTAGTTTCATCTTTCTAACCTGTGGGTATCCAGATTTTCCATTTTGTTGAAGAGGCAGTCATTTTTAATGTATGGGTTTTTTTTTTTTTTTTGACAGTTTTGCCAGATTCAAGACAGCTGTAGTTGTGCGAGTTTTTTCTTGGTTCCTTTATTCTATCCCATTGCTCTGCACATCCAGTTTTGTGCCATTAACAAGATGCTTTGTGACTATGGCTCTGTGGTGTAATTTGAGATCAGGCATCAGGATACCTTTGGCATTACTCATTCTACTTGGGAGTACTTTGACTATTTGCTGTCCTTTGTGCTCCCTATCAACTTTAGGATTGGGTTTTTTCTAGTACTCTGAATGTAATTGGAATGACGAATCCATAGGTTGCTTTTAGCTACATGGCTACTGTTTTTTAATAAAACAATTCTTCTAATTCATATTCATGGAAAATCATTCCATTTCTTGGTGGTTTTCTTTTTTACTTTTTGTCTTCAGCATTTTAAAGTTTTCATTGTAAATTTCATTTTTTTTTCCTTCTTGGTTACATTTATCCTAGAGTTTCCTTAAAAAGCTATTTGAATAGGATTTTTCTTGATTTCTTTCCTGGCATTTTTAGTGGATGGTTTAAATCAACAAGTTTCTTTAAAACATTCATCTCAGTTTCCAAAGAAACATCTATTTATTTATTTTAAAACCATCTTTCACATGACTCTTTAGCATTTAACAAAGTCAAATAATATAAAAAAGTGAGATGAGAGACACAATTACATGAGAGATGAGAGATGAATATAATACACAGCTAACTCTTGAAGGGATGTGACACCTTACAAGAAAAGAAGACAGGTGGGCATAAGAGAGTAGCCAAACATACACAAATGCTCTGTATATTGTCCACATATATGGGTGTATTTTACAAAGGAATGCCAAGTGTAGTGAATCTAATAAGTTAGAAAATTAGAGTTTTGTTCAAGTATCTTTTATAGTTAAAACTGTATGAAAATAATTATAAATAACAACTGTAATATTCAGCAACTGTAGTAATCAAAAATATAATTTCTCTAAAGCATAAAAGAGCTTGTGTAACTTTTGAGACAGAAATGATTCTAAACAAATCACTACTTTATGCCGCATGACAGAGTAGAAATGTGCATAATCTCTTAGAGAAGAAGATAATGTTTTATGTGTCACAGGAGGAAAATGTAAAACAAATATTTTACAATTTTTCTCTAGCCCATTTATTGTTTTGATTTGGCTCAAATAACCTTCTCTTGTTATTGTAATCGACTTCCTAATGCATCTTCTCAATTGTGTGGGCAGGTACACAGAACTTTATATGCATGAATAATATAAGTTGATATAGCAATATATTTTCTTTGTTTTCACATTTACCCATACAGCACAAATCCTAATAAAACTAGACTGGAATATATTACAAATTCATTTGGTTAGGATTCGGTTACTGAGTGAGCGAATAAATATATATGATTTAAATTAAGAGTGTGCCGTCCATTACTGACATGTCACCTCTTCTACTTTATTTTGACTTTTGCACTTATCATGTTTTATTAACATTTTGAAGTTGTAAACATGAGGAGAGTGAAAGTCATATCGTGAAGTTGAAGCTGGGGGAATTGGAAAGTCCTGGCAGCAACTATAGAGAAACTTGTTCTCAGACACATTGCCTGAGAGTATTGCCACATCAGTAACATTCCCAGCATCCCACTGTCGAGAGTATGCATTGATGGTTCAGTCCAGTGAACCATAGGGGTGGTCAGTGGGTTCCTCTTTTGGATCCACAGTTAGCACTGCTTTAAAATGTCCAGTTCTCAGCTTTATGACACATTTATAAAATTTACTTCTCCAGAGGTAGGGCAAAACAATCTGTACTTTAAATTAGCTTTTTTTGAGACATGCTCACTTCCTGTAGCCTAAACTGACCTGGAACTCAATATGTAGCCCAGGGTGGCATCAAACACATGATGATATCCCTCCCCGAGTCTCTCAAATGCTGCAATTACAGAACGGAGCCACCACACATGCCTTAAACTAACCCCTTCTATATCTATTCTCCAACTTGGTATCCACTTAGTTCCAGTTTCATAGGAAGAGAGCCTTTGACTGGGTAGCTTTAATCATAACACGGGATTTATTGAGGAATTTTTTTTTCAAGAAAACTTAGGAAGTTGATGGTAAAATGAGCCAAGGAAGAGGAAGAAGCTGATTGTTGCTCTTATGAACTGAAAATCTTGCCTTGCTATCATTTATGGAAGCAGCCTCTGGAGCTATCCCAGGCTGAGGCAATGCCTACAGTATTTACCACCTCTCTTTTATCCAGGCCTATGGAGGTAGAGATGGGTCAAAACTGCTGTAAAGCTTCCCTGGTAAGTCCATTCTTGTTAGCAGAGGATAATTTTCCATAGAAGTTGGAGATAGTGGTTAGATGAGGTACTATAGAATGATATATTCTGAATAGAGTGATGAGAACTGTATATTCCTGCCATGCCTTCTTGCTTGGATGAGTATCAGAACTCCCTAAATATAAGCAAGGCATTCTGCAAGCCATGAGGCAGAGGCAGTGCTGTTGTGTGAGAGTCTGTGGAGGATAAGGCACTGGTTAGCTTTGGCAACCTGACGCAGAATAGAGTCACCTGGTAACCTAGATTTAGAGACTGCTTCCATCAATCGGTCTGTGGGCATGACCGTAATGCCATCTTCTGAATTGCTAAGTGATGAAGAAAGTCCCATTCCACTGTGGGCAGCGTCATTCCCTAGGCTGGTGGGACAGAGCTGTGTAAGAAAGATAGCTGATCAAACCATGTAGAGCAGGCCAGTGTACAGACATCTTTCATGGCCTCTGCTCCAGTTTCTGCTTTTTTGTCTGACTTGAGCTCTTCCCTTACACAGTCCTTGACTATGGACTGTAAGCCAAAGTAAACCCTTTCCTTCTTACCTTAGTTTTTGTTCAGTGCTCTCTTCTCTCTCTCTCTCTCTCAGTCTCTCTCTCTCTCTATCTCTCTCTCTCTCTCTCTCTCAGTCTCTCAGTCTCTCTCTCTCTCTCTCTCTCTCTCAGTCTCTCAGTCTCTCTCTCTCTCTCTCTCTCTCTCTCTCTCAGTCTCTCAGTCTCTCTCTCTCTCTCTCTCCATCCCTCCCTTTCTCCCTCCCTCTCTTCCCCTCTCTTTCCCTCTTCCTCCTCTCTCTTCTCATGCAAAAGAATATAATAAATTGGTATCAGAGACTGAGAGGATGCTGTGACAGACATCCATGCTGCTTTGGAGAAGATTGTGGAAGCATTTAATCCCAGGTAGGGCTCAGAAATGTCCTTTATTAAGTGCCAATTGGTAAGATAAGAATTGAGAGACATGCAGGTGCTGGAGGCTCAGGTGGCTTGTGAAATCTTTAAGGGAGGTTTGAGAACCCTTCTTAGATTCTCTCAGGGATTTTATATAATGAATACAAATTGAGACTGTGTGGAATAAAATGCTTACTTTACTAGCATGGTTAAGTGAGGCTGAAATATCAGCTGTGATTAACATGGAATAGCATTATTAAAATGACATGTATGAAGGAATACTTTCTTTCCCAGGGCCAGCACAGGCTTCGTCCCAGTGTGGGGTTAGGACTGCATACCAAGCTGACCAGAGAACTTGGCAAATATTGTGTGAGAGTCTCCCACATGAAGGGGTCATGGAGAGTAGCTAAGCTGTAGCACTGCTTGGCAGAATTGAAGCTTGCATGAAGAGAGGCCATTGGTGAAGGTGCAGCATCAGTTGCAGTGGAGACTCCATAATATTCTAGATTCCAGGTCAGTAGGAGGGCTGCTAAAGACAGCAGTAGCTGTGAAGGGAAGCTGGCCTGAGCATATGAGGCAGATTGGGTGTGTTGTGGATGGCAGAGCCAGGTAAGTGATGCTCTGAAGATCATGAGTGAGATCCGTGAGATCCAGACATCAGAAACTGAGTTAGTCACATGGCTGCATTTTGGTTTTGCTTTAATCTGATTTCTCACTATGGCCTGGATCTTGACTTTTATAATAAAAAAGAAGATAATTGATTTTGTATTCATCAGGAACTCACAGTTAAGAGACTCTAAGTATTTTAAAGAGACACTGGCATTTTAAAAGTGTTTATATTTTTATTAAAAGACCATCGGATTTTTAATGATATACTTTTTTGAAATATTTTTTATGAACCATTTTATTTACATTTCAAATTTTGTCCCCCTTCCCAGTCTCCCCTCTGCAAACCCCTCTCCCCCTTCTCTTTGCCTCTAAGAGGTTGCTACCCCATCCACCTATTCATTGCTGCCTCATCCCTCTAACATCTCCCTTCTCTGGGGCATCAAGCCTCCACAGGACAAGCACCTCCCCTCCCATTGATGTCAGACAAGGTCATCCTCTGCTACATATGTAGCAGTAGCTATGGATAAGCCCATGTGTACTCTTTGATTGGGTGGTTTAGTCTCTGGGAGCTCTGGGTCGTCCATTTGTTAATATTGTTGTTCTTCCTATGAAATTGCAATGTCCTTCAGCTTCTTCAGTCCCTCCATAACTCTTCCATTGAGGTCCCCAGGCTCTGTCCAGTGGTGTTAGACAGGTGCTGGTAGACCATCTCAGGAAACAGCCATATCTTCTCTGCAAGCACTTCTTGGCATCATCAGGTTTTGGTGCCTGAGGATGGGCTGGATCCCAAGGTGGGGTGGTCTATGGATAGCCTTTCCTCCATTTTCCCCCTGTGTTTCCTTTAGATAGGAACAATGAGTATGAAATGTCCTTTCCCATCTCTTTTGATAACTTCTGGTTGAAAGACTTATTTTATTGGCTATTAGAATGGCTACTCCAGCTTGTTTTTTGGGACCATTTGCTTGGAATTTTTTTTTTCAGCCTTTTAGTTTGAGGTAGTGTCCATCTCTGTCACTGAAATGTGTTTCCTGTATGCAGCAAAATGCTGGGTCCTGTTTATATATCCAATCTGTTAGCCCATATCTTTTTATTTGTGAATTGAGTACATTGATGTTGAGAGATATTGAAGACTATGAAGAATTGAAGAATATGAAGACTAATGATTGTTGGTTCCTGTTATTTTTGTTGTTAGAGGTGGTATTATGTTTGTGTGGTTTTCTTCTTTGGGTTTTGTTGTGAGATGATTAATTTCTTGGTTTTCCTTGCATGTAGTTTCTATACTATGTTGGAGTTTTCCTTCTATTAATCCCTGTAAAGATGGACTAGTGGAAAGATATTGTTTAAATTTGGTTTTGTCAAAGAATATCTTGCTTTCTCCATCTATAGTGATTGAGAGTTTTGCTGGGTATATATCCTGGGCTGGCATTTGTGTTTGATTAGCGTCTGTATAACATCTGTCCAGGATCTTCTGTCTTTCATAGTCTCTGGTGAGTAATCTGGTGTAATTCTGATAGGTCTGCCTTTATATGTTACTTGACCTTTTCCCCTTACTTCTTTTAATATTCTATCTTTATTTAGTGCATTTAATGTTCTGATTATTATGTGTCAGGAGGAATTTCTTTCTTGGTCTAATCTGTTTTGTGTTCTGTAGGCTTTTTTTTAAGTTTATGGGCATTGTTTTCTTTAGGTTAGGGAAGTTTTCTTCTGTGATTTTGTTGAAGATGTTTTTTGGCCCTTTAAGTTGGGAATATTCTCTCTCTCCTAATCTTATTATTCTTAGGTTTGGTCTTTTTATTGTGTCCTGCATTTCATGGATGTTTTGGGTAAGGAGATTTTTGCACTTTGTATTTTTTTGACTGTAGTTAAGAATCTTACAGGGGCACTCAACTGTGAGCCTGGTTGTGACAGACCTCCTGGGAGTTAAGCTGTCTCTGGGTGTGGGAGGGGCTGTGGAGTGTAGGCTCTGCCACAGGAAGGGTTGTAGGCCAGAAGGAAGATGTGTCTTCACCAGGGTGGCTGTAGGTCCTGCTTCCCCTGAGTCCTGGGGGAAGGGGGGTTCCAGTTAGGTCAGGGATTAGGGTGTAGGTGTGAGTGAGGGTGTCTCACCTGTGAGCCTGGTTAGACAGACTTCCTGGGAGTCTAGTTTTTTTTTTTTTTTTTAATGTATGAATACAGTGTAGTTCTCTTCAGGTATACCAGAAGAGGTCATCGGATCCCATCACAGATTGTTGTGAGCCACCATATGGTTTCTGGGAATTGAATCAGGACCTCTGGAGGAGTAGTTAGTGCTCTTAACCACTGAGCCATCTCTCCAGCCCATTATACTGTGTTTTATCTTGTGATGTTAACATAGGATCTTAGGGGATAAACAAGAAAGGAAAAGTTATTGCTTAATAATGATATGTTTGCTTATCAAGCTAACAAGGGATCAGTTACTTTGATTAGATTTTGCCAACTTGAAATAAAGTAGACTCACTTGGGAAGAGGGAACCTTGATTCAGGAATTGTCTCCATAGGCTTGTCTGTGAGGCATTTCTTTGATTAATGGCTGATAAAGTACTGGGGAGCCAGCCCACTGTAGGCAGTGCCATCTCTGAGTTGATAGACCTGGGATTCATAAGGTAGATATCTGAAGATGCCTTTAAGTGGTATCTTTCAATGGTCTCTGCTTGTGTGGTCCTGCAATCAGTTTCCTGCCTTGAACTTCTACTCTGCCTTCTTAGATAATGGAATATATAATCTGTCTTCCTAAATAAACCCTTTTTTCCTCAAGTTGGTTTGGGCCCATGTTTAATCTCAGCAACAGAAAGCATATTAGAACAATCTGATTCATACACTTTACATTGTTTAGCATGGGTAGGGTAATATTAGTACATCTAAAAATGAATAGTTTCATGTTGAAGTGAAAAATCTTTATGATAGTTGGATGTGAATGCTTGTAATCCTACCATGGGAGGCTGGGGCAGGAGGTTTGCTAAGTCTAGGTTGTGTTGACTACACTTTGCACCTGGTATCTGTCTAGGAAATTGTCCATTTTATTCAGATTGTCCAGTTTAATTGAGTACAGGCTTTTGTAGTAGGATCTAATGATTTTTATTTTTTTGGATTTCCTCTGTTTCTGTTGTTATGTCTCTGTTTTCATTTCTGATTTTGTTCATTAAGATACTGTTTCTGTGCCCTCTGGATAGTCTGGCTTGGGGTTTATCTATCTTGTTGATTTTCTCAAAGAATCAGCTCCTGGTTTGGTTGGTTCTTTGTATGGTTCTTTTTGTTTCCACGTGGTTGATTTCAGCCCTGAGTTTGATTGTTTCCTGCCTTCTACTCCTCTTGGGTGTATTTGCTTCTTTTTGTTCTACAGCTTTTAGGTGTGCTGTCAAACTGCTAGTGTATGCTCTCTCCAGTTTCATTTTGGAGGCACTCAGTGCTATTAGTTTTCCTCTTAGCACTGCTTTCTTTGTGTCCCATAAGTTTGGTCATGTTATGGCTTCATTTTCATTAAACTCTAAAAAGTCTTTAATTTCTTTCTTTATTTCATCCTTGACCAAGTTATCATTGAGTAGAGTATTATTCACCTTCCATGTGTTGTGGGCTTTCTATTGTTTATATTGTTATTGAAGACCAACCTTAGTCCATGGTGATCTGATAGGATGTATAGGATTATTTCAATCTTCTTGTATCTGTTGAGGCCTGTTTTGTGACCAATTATATGGTCAGTTTTGGAGGAGGTACCATGAGGTGCTGAGAAGAAGGTATATCCTTTTGTTTAGGATAAAATGTTCTGTAGATATCTGTTAAATCCATTTGTTTCATAACTTCTGTTAGTTTCACTATGTCTCTGTTTAGTTTCTGTTTCAATAATCTGTTCATTGCTGAGAGTGGGATGTTGAAGTCTCCCACTATTATTGTGTGTGGTACAATGTGTGCTATGAGCTTTAGTAAAGTTTCTTTTATGAATGTGGATGCCCTTGCAGTAGGAACATAGATGTTCAGAATTGAGAGTTATTCTTTGTAGATTTTTCCTTTGATGAGTATGAAGTGTACTTCCTTATCTTTTTTGATAAATTTAGGTTGAAAGTCAATTTTATTCCATCTAAGAGTGACTACTCCAGATTATTTCTTGGAACCATTTGCTTGGAGAATTGTTTTCCAGCCTTTTACTCTGAGATAGTGTCTGTCTTTGTTACTGAGGTGGGTTTCCTATATGTAGCAAAATGTTGGGTCCTGTTTACATATCCAGTCTGTTAGTCTATGTCTTTTTATTGGGGAATTGAGTCCATTGATATTAAGAGATATTAAGGAAAAATTATTGTTGCTTCCTTTTATTTTTGTTGTTAGAGGTAGAATTATGTTTTTGTGTCTATCTTCTTTTTGGTTTGTTAAAAGAAGATTATTTTCTTGCTTTTTCTAGGATGTGGTTTCCCTCCTTGGGTTGGAGTTTTCCATTTATTACCTTTTAAAGGGCTGGATTTGTGGAGAGATATTGTGTAAATTTGTTTTTGTCCTGGAATATCTTGGTTTCTCCATCTAAGGTAATTGAGAGTTTTGTTAGGTATAGTAGCCTGGACTTAGCATTTGTGTTCTCTTAGGGTCTGTATGATATCTGCCCAGAACATCTGGCTTTCATAGTCTCTGGTGAGAAGTCTGGTGTAATTCTGATATGTTTGCCTTTATATGTTACTTGACTTTTTTCCCTTACTGCTTTTAATATTCTTTCTTTGTTTTGTGCATTTGGTGTTTTGGTTATTATGTGATGGGAGGAAAGTCTTTTCTGGTCCAATCTAGTTGGTATTCTGTAGGTTACCTGTATGTTCACGGGTATCTCTTTCTTTAGGTAAGGAAAGTTTTCTTTTATAATTTTATTGAAGATATTTACTGGCCCTTTAAGTTGAAAATCTTCACTGTCATCTATACCTATTATCCTTGGGTTTGGTCTTTTCATTGTGTCCTGGATTTCCTGGATGTTTTGGGTTAAGATCTTTTTGCACTTTGCATTTTCTTTGATTGTTGTGTCAATGTTTTCTATGGTATCTTTTGTGCCTGAGATTCTCTTTTCTTTTTCTTGTATTCTGTTGATGATGTTCCTGATTTCTTTCCTAAGTTTTCTATATCCAGAGTTCTCTCCCTTTGTGACTTCTTTATTGTTTCTACTTCCATTTTTAGATCCTGGATGGTTTTGTTCAATTCTTCACCTGTTTGGTTGTGTTTTCCTATAATTCTTTAAGGGATTTTTGTGTTTCCTCTTTAAGGGCTTCTACCTGTTTATTTGCTTTTTTCCTGTATCTTTAAAGAGAGTTATTTATGTCCTTAAAATCCTCTATCATCATCATGAGATGTGATTTTAAATCCACATCTTGCTTTTCCGGTGCGTTGGGGTATCCAGCACTTGCTGTGGTGGGAAAACTGTGTTATGATGATGCCAAGTAGTCTTGGTTTCTGTTGGTAAGATTCTTGTGTTTGCCTTTTGCCATCTTGTTTTATCTTTGGTGTTAGATGTTCTTGCTGTCTCTGGCTAGAGCTTGTTTCTCCTGTGAGTCTGTAAGCCTGTGTCAATACTCCTGGGAGACCAGCTCTCTCCTGGCAGAACTTGTATACAGAGAGCTCTGGAACCCAAACTCTGGCTGCAGATGGTGACCAGAAGGATCCTGTCCCAGCTTCTCCACTGTTCCTGTGCCTCAAGTGCTCCTCCCCAACCCCGCTCCAGGCAGTTATTGGAGAGAAAGTGGCTATCTCACCTCTGAGCCTGGGAGTGTAAGCACTCCTGGGAGACCAGTTCTCTCCTGTTGGGACCAGTGCACAGTGGGCTGTGGAACAGCCTCAGCTCCCCAGTACAGATCACTATACAAGTTCTTTATCTGTGTATATTAGTCTTTCTCTCCTTCTACTTTTATTGATATAAAGATATGACATATAAGGGATGCAGCTGATGTTAACTGTAAGGCCTATCAGGCTTCTAACCATGCACATTCATTATTTAAATGTGCCCTAACAGCCTGTCAGTAAAAAAGGTCATCAAATCACTTGTGTAACCTGATCTTTGTTCTGTGAGGATCTTTGTTCCCTTTATTGGTACAGTCATCTGATTAAGATCCTAGTCCTACATATCATAGAATTGTCACTGAATGTACAATTGTCACAACTGTAGCCCAGCCATTGCTAACATTTTGTGGTGAATATAAACTTCTGCCCTTGCATATCAATGAGAGATCACTATAATGGCTTTCCCAGCTTGCCCATGGCTATATAGAAAACATTAATATTTGTTCTAACAAAGACTTCAAATTCAATCATAGACTCTATTGGGCTTGGATAAAAGAAAAAGTTTGGTTAATTTAGCTGAAAACAAAACATAATGTGCTATAAACTCTTCATCCTTAAGTTTCACAGAGTTAGAGCCTGCAGCAGGAGACCTGGGTTTGTGCCAGGGTGTGTGGCTTCTTACTCAGGTGACCTCTGCTGTGTCACTTAGAATGCTGACTCTCAGTTCTCTGACCTGCACCTCTGAGCTGAGAATTTCTTTACCTTGGGTGCCCAGGAAGAAGAATGGTGAAAAAGTTTCTGTAAACTGTAATCTGTGCCAGTCATAGGAAGAATATTAATAATTATATAATGTCATAATTTATATCTTATAAGATATTCTGATCAAATTTGGGAGAGCAACTGACCAGATTTATTTCTTCCAAAGGTGTCCTGGGTACGTACAG
This sequence comes from Mus caroli, assembly GCF_978045245.1. Classification (NCBI taxonomy): domain Eukaryota; kingdom Metazoa; phylum Chordata; class Mammalia; order Rodentia; family Muridae; genus Mus; species Mus caroli. The sequence continues at coordinate 101,670,195 of NW_028227267.1, read as the reverse complement.
CAGTAAATAAGTAATGAGGATAATAAATAAGTCCAGGAATTAAGTATTTATGTATAATACTTTACAACTTCGTTTGGTGGGGCATCTTTCATGCCAACTATATCCCCAAACAGATTACATTCAATAAAGACTTACAGTGATAAGCAATAAATACCAGCAGGGAGACAGCCATGGAGATAAACAGGCAAGGGAAAGTACTACTCAGCTAAATTCTGTGAAGAAATGAAGAATTTAGGGGTGAAGAGACCTCAGAGAGATATCACAATAGGCAGATAGTATTGAAGATCAAGGTCTCACACTCAATTTTCTCAGTAAAAGGCCTCAGGCACACAATACCAAGGTCTTGAACCTTTGCTGGGGTCATCTCACAGGAACCATGCCTTGCCTGTGAGGAAAAACAAAAGGATAGTAAATCTGAGTGAGGAAGTTCGACTTCCCAGCAGTTATGGGGCAGGGAAAGCCTGTTGGATATAGTTTCCTTTTGATCTGGATGGGCCACTACTACCTGTGACCCTCTCAGAAAGCAAGTGACAGTGGATATCTGATCCATAGTCTGGAGTAAGAAGTTTCAAGTTAATTCAGAACAACTTTTCTTTTTCATTGTTTGGTACTTAGATTAAATTCAGGGCCTGCTTCTACCAGTGGACTTATTCCTCTAATTGAGTAGAGTAAACTGATATCTAAACTTTCCACATATTTGTCTTTAGCTCTGCCAGATTAGACACACACAGGAATGATTTCTTATGCTCGTTTGACCTTTGGAATCCTCTGGACAACATAAACTCTTTGAGCTTGTCGTTGTATGTTCTGTGCTTGTGTGCTTAAAGCACTAGGTGGGTGCACATAGGAAAGAGAAGAAAATTCTACCAATTACAATGTAGTTTTAGAAAAGAAGTCTATGCTGCCGTGACTTTCGATCCTTCCCATGTTCCATTTTAATTTTCTCTGATGGACCCCATACTGTGTGAGGGAATGACAAAGGAGAACATTCATAAATTTTTTTCAGGTGTAAATTTTAAATTAAGTTTGCTTTAATAAAACTATAAAATGATAAAGAACTTATTATTATCTTTGTGTTTTAATTGAAATACCCTCCCTCTGAATAAGGGAGAAACAACTCACTCTCATGACTGGATTCATTCATGTTTTTTTGTTTGTAGTTTCCAACACTTCAGCTACATATGATGAACTTCAGTCTAAACATATTAAGTAAATAATCTTCCAAACTGACAGTTCTTAAGTTTTCAGTTGTCCATCATCTGACTAGCATAATGGAAATTCACCCTTTGCTTTGTCTTTCTTTGCTAATTATCAAAGAAAGTCCAGAGTATCCACACTGGATATACTGCCTGCCTGTTAGCCAGTTGGTAACTAACTCAGTTATTAGATGTTTGTTATTTGTGTCTAAGTAGTCCTTTTTAATGTAGCTCTTTCTTTGTCATCTAATGCCATGTCATAATGTGACATGGCCATGACAGTCACCTGACCATGCTTCATCATTCTTCTTCACAAGAAGAGGGTGAGTGCACCACAGTGAGCTAAGGGTAGAAAAGAGAAATGGCATGGCATGTACACAGCTTTCATTATGTATCTGATTGTAATTTTTCTCTTTTATTCTTGTTCTTGGTAGTTTCTCCATGTGTCTAACTTGGGAATTAGACGTTATGACGGGTATACAGAGGGAAAAAATCTCATTACATATAGGATCTGGTACTACTTTCAGGTTCAAGCATCTTTGTGAGATTTTGGGCTACGTCTTCTATGGTTAACAAGAAGTACTGTGTTTGAATTTCTCAATGTCCTAAAAGAATAGATTGATTAGTGAATTTTCCTTTTCTTCATTTAATTGACTGGATGCTTGGGTTATTTTGCATACATATATTCAACTGTTTATTTTTACCTTAATTTTACATAGCAATGTTACATGCAATTATATCAAGGCATAACAAATTATAGTTCAGGCCATCATGGACTTAAGTGTTCTGATATGTGCACCTTGACTAATGTTTGAGTTTTAGAGTTTAAGGTAGTTTTTTTGGTTTTTTTTTTGTTTGTTTTTTGTTTGTATAAAAAAGGAAGTGAATGGTATATATAAATAAAATTAAGGCAATCAAGTAGTTTATTTGTTTGTTAGTTTTTTGGTGATAAGTAAGCTGCTCCCATTTGTATCTTTCAGCCCTTGTGTTCATCAACTTATGCGATGTAAAACCCTAGCTGATGTGCATAAGACAGAGCCATTGCCTTTAAGAAAGCATCTGTATTCCTTCTTCTTGAGTTTCATGTGTTTTGCAAATTGTATCTTGGGTATTCTAAGTTTCTGGGCTAATATCCACTTATCAGTGAGTGCATATCATGTGTGTTCTTTTGTGACTGGGTACCTCACGCAGGATGACATCCACTCCAGATGCATCCATTTGCCTAAGAATTTCATAAATTCATTGTTTTTAATTGCTGAGTAGTGCTCCACTGTGTAAATGTACCACATTTTCTGTATCCATGCCTCTGTTGAGGGATATCTGGGTTCTTTTCAGCTTCTGGCTATTATAAATAAGGCTGCTATGAACATAGTGGAGCATGTGTCCTTATTACCAGTTGGAACATCTTCTGGGTATATGCTCAGGAGAGGTATTGCTGGATCTTCCGGTAGTACTATGTCAACAACAATATGGACTAACCAGTACCCTCCAGATCTGTGTCTCTAGTTGCATATGTAGCAGAGCATGGCCTAGTCAGCCATCAATGGAAGGCCCTTGGTCTTGTGAAGATAATGTGCCTCAGTACAGGGGAATGCCAGGGCCAGGAAGCGGGAGTGGGTGGGCTGGGGAGTAGGGTGAGAGGAGGGTATAGGGGATTTTCAAGATAGCATTTAAAGTGTAAATGAAGATAATATCTAATAAAAAAAAGGAAAAGAAGAAGAAGAAGAAGAAGAAGAAGAAGAAGAAGAAGAAGAAGAAGAAGAAGAAGAAGAAGAAGAAGAAGAAGAAAGCATCTGTAACCCTAGCTGATGTCCGTATATGTCCAGAATTATTTATTTTGGTTTGTGTGTGTGTGTGTGTTTTGTGGGCCAGTGGACAATTGACAGAGCTGGTTCTCTTCTTCTAGCATGTGGGTCCTGGGATTACAATCAGGTCATCAGTTTTGGTAGCAGACACTTTACTTGCTTAGCCATCTTACCAATCCCATTTTACTTTTTTATAAAATAGTTCACATTAGAGGAATAATTGTACCCTGAAAACTTCTTAGAGCAATTAATTGAACACCCTTTTATACTTAATTGGAAAATATATTCTATGCATTTTCATCAATCGTAGCTTCCTTAGACCATTGAGTGTTTTTGACTCCTACTGACTAAACTTGGGAAAAGGTAAGGAGAGAGAAATAAGCAGACTTAAAGGAAGTTTACATGGTTTGAAACAATTAACTCAAATTATCTCAAGAATGCACCCTCAAGCAAGAGTTATTTTGCTTTCTTTTCCCAGAAAGCCTTTCACTGGGTTGGTTTGGTTTGAAGGCAAACTATTTGTGTCTAGTGAAACCTAACCTTACAAACTCATTGAAGCCTTACTCCATCATTTTATATTAGGCTGTGGACAGAGCAATAGCATCCTGCATCCGGATGACTTTGACTTAGTATGCACATATGAAAGTTAAAGGAAGACCACAGATGTGTTAAGATGTTACACAATGGGGAATTATTATAGAAAAGCCTATTAAAGATTACAAAAGGCTTATGTATGGATGATGATATGATGAAAGACAGAATATTAAAAAAACAAAGAAATTACTATACAGGAGTTAAGAGCATAAAGAGATTTCACAGCTGCTCCTCCTCCTCCTCCTAACAACAACAACAACAACAACAATAATAATAGTTAGTCAAATTGTCTCAATGAAGGCAGGCACCCTGTCTAGTTTCCTTAAGTACAACACTGGTATCTGCAATATGGTAGACATATACTAGCTTTCCCTATTCAAAGCAAAACAAATAAATAAATAGCAGAAGTTAATAACATGTTAAGAGGGAGTATCTTGACCTCTTCCTCCTCTTTCCTCTTCCTCCTCTTCCTTTCCCTTCCTTCCAATCTTTTTTTTTTTTTTCTTACTTCAGTTCCATGACAGAGCTATTTTACAAAAACTTCATTTACTTTCCAGTTGTCTTCTATCATGGCCTGAACTGTCTTCTATGTCAATAGACATTTCTATTGGTTGTATTCTTGATGAGCTCACAGATTCAGGAGGCATGCTTTAAGGGGCAGAATGATGTGTAGTCATTTCACTAAAAAAGTTTTCCAGGAAAAGGGAGAAATAGTCTGGAAACTGCACTTGGATATAACTTTTACATTAACTATGCATGGATATAACTATGCGTTTTACACCACTTGACTGTAAAACTCATTTGAGTAACAAAGAAAAAGCATAAATCTGGTGTTGCTGTTACAACTTTGGGGGTCAGTATTACTAATCTGAGCATAAATATTTATTTATTCCAGGAGTTCAAGAAAGGGTTTTTGGCTCTATGGAATGGATGGGAAAGCCTGGGCAGTACAGGGAATCACGGGTGGGATGGACTTGGGAGAAAGACAGTTCAGGTTCCTGATAGGGACGTTGCAAAAGTAGTGGGAGTTTGAATTGAGGTTGGGAAAACAGGAAGGTGCACCACAGTCATAAGACTAATGGGGATCAATATGTGGGTTTACATGTGATTGATAGAGAAGAGTCAAGTTGATTTCTGGAGACCTGTGGTCCTAGATATTAGATGGGACCTAAATCTAGAGTTGTCATGGAGTCAGTGACAGTGGGAAAGAATCGTCAGGAAAGGTGGAGAACACAGATAAGGGGGTGGATTCCAGGACTTAGATTGGTTAAGAAGACTTGTCTAATTTTTCTGACACAAGTCAGGCTTAAAGATGATTTTCGGTTTGCAGCTGGTAGATCTGATGTCTCAAGTCTGCAGACTAAAGCTGGATCCTCCTGAGGAAGCCTGTGCTTGGCTGAACACATATAGAGGAGCAAGAGGTCTTGAGATACACTTCTGTGGATTCTGTGACCAGGACAAACTATTCAGCTCAGAGGAGACATTGAGAGTTGGCACTTGGGAAGGTTTTGCTACTGAAAAAGGCTAAACAAACAAACAAACAAACACCCCCCCCCCAACCCCAAACATTTGTGATGATGAAATTATAGAACAATCTATTCAGGGTCAATTCTTGATATATTATAGGAATATTATCTTTCTTTCATAGAAATGCAGGGAATTTCCAAAGTAGAGTCATTCAGTTGATTCTACCTGTATCAGTTATTCTTCCTGTTGTTGAGATAAAGTACCCTAGACAAAGCAACACGAGAAAGGAAGTGTTCCTTTTGGCTCACAGTTCAACGGTATCATCTCTCATGGACAGTAGGTCATGGCTAACGGGTGTTCAGGCCACTTGTCACATGGCATCTACAGTCAGAAGCTGAGCACAATGAATGCTAGTACTCCGCTCACATCCACTTTTAATTCAGTCTGGGATTCTAACCCCTTGGATGGTGCCCTCTACAGTTAAGGTGGTCTTCTCACTTTAGTCTCCTGTTGTAACAATCCCCCACAGATGTGTTAGGCATCTTGTCTGTGGGTAGATTTCTGTCCAATAATGCAGAGTGCCAATGCTTCTTTAAACATGCTCACAGTGTCTATGCCATAATAATTTTAAACAGCAGTGTCATTTTCAACTTCTACTTTATTTACTTTTTGCTGTAATAGAGATCAAATCCAGAGCCTCAAGCATGCTCTTTATTCTGATTTATGGCTCTTAGTTTGTCTATCTATCTATCTATCTATCTATCTATCTATCTATCTATCTATCTATCTATCTATCATCTATCTATCTATCTATCTATCTATCTATCTATCTATCTATCTATCTATCTATCTATCTACCTCTATGATCTTATGTCAACACAGCACAAATAACTGTTCTTAAAGTATTTGAGTGGTGCTATTGCTTAGAATTAAATTATTTCAGACTTTCCATTACTAGTTATTCCTTCTAAAGTTTAATATCTCATAAATGTATAAGCCACATAGAATTGTCAGCAGGAATATGAATTTTTTCTGTTCACTACTAAGTATTTATGATCAAACAAATCAATTTTTTCTTTAGAAGAATAAAGGTATAAAGCAATAAGCTTCAGGCACTTCTGAAAATGCAAAAGAAAAAAAACAATCTAAGCACAAAATCTGACAAAAATATACATGACTGTTAAAACTATCTTGTAGGTAAAGTGACAAATCACAATGCCTCAAGTATCAGAGGATTATTTTCCCTTCTAATTCTCAACCACCCTCAACTTATAAACATGGAGAACCATAACCTTAAAGCATATATATTGGTTTGGATGTCTTTTTTTTTTCTTTTTAAGAATTCTTTGTGTTTTTGTGAAAATCTAAGCTGTTCCATTGATTCCATATATTTGTTGACTTGGGCTTTGATTAAAATATTTTAGTTTTACTTCCCTTAGTATGGAGCCAATTGAATGAAAGTTTTCAAACTCTTTTTCTACTAAAAATATGTCATAATATAAATATATACCCTTTACTCTTACCTACACTTTCAGTTCAGGAGTCTTAAGTGCATTCACCACACTGCTTCCTACTTTCTGAAATGTTTCCATCTTGTAAAACTAAACTTCTGTGCCCATTATCCAGTGTTCCATTTTTCCATCAACAGCATTTAGCAATAGCCATTCTATATTCTACTTCTACAAGTCTAACTACCAATACAAATAATAACTAAAGAAACCATGGAGTAGTTGTATTCTGTGACTTTCAATTGGTCTGGTTCCTAAAGATTTGTGCATGTTACCAGAATTTTCATTTTTAAAAAAAATTTATTGGTTCTTTGTAGATTTCACACCATGCTTCCTAATCCTGCTCATCCACCTTCTTCCCTTGAAACCTCCCCTGCTCAACAGAGAACAAACAATTGTTGTGGACACTGTAGCATGTTTCATTGGGTCCTACAGTCTACCCTTTTGTCCACACATCTTTGCTTGCTAATGTTTATTGCAATGACTTGGTCTGATTCGAGGTCTCTGGCTTCTTCTACTCTATCAATACTGGAACCTCACTGGGACTCCTCTCAGATACCCTGTTGTTGCCTTGTGTCATGGCGATCCTGGAGTTTTGGATCAGTAGGATCAGCCCCTTCATGTTCTCCAGCAGTTCATTGATGAGGTAGATACTGCTGTGTGTGTGTGGTGTGTGTTGTGGGGGTGGGGGTGGGGGTAGGGGTGGGGTTGGGGGTGGGTGTGGGGGTGGGAGGTGGGATTCAAAGCCCTGAATCAGGTCTGAGAGGTATCTGAACCAGACAGCCTGCTGGTTCTCTTGCCTTCATGCCATTGGGGCTGACTCACCAGAAACTCCTACTACCAGGGCCAGTTCTACCCTGCTGCCCAGGTGAGGTACAGGTTCTAATCTTCCCAAGTATTCTCGGCTATGGCCAGTTCTCCTATTCTCATGACTCCAGGTCCAGCTCTCTTATCTACCATAGGTGGTGAGGGTCAAGGGAGAAGAGGAGGGTATCTTTCCCTCCTTTGTGCCATAGCTCAGCAGATAAGAGGCAGGCACGTTCTCCTACACTTACCCCTTGGGGACAGCTCACTCTCAACCGCCACATCCAGTTCCAGTTCTACTGTGTTGCCCACATGAGATGCAGGGCCTGCTCTCCTGCTCTTATGACCCAGTTAGGGTCCACTTTCCCACCTGCCACCTGTGGGGAGGGCAAGATGGAGGGGGAAGGGATCTCTCCCTCACCAATGCCACTTCACAAGTAGACAGGAGGAATGGCCAGCTCTCCCACACTTGAGCACCTTGGGGGCTTGATCACCTGCAACTCCTATACCCAGGGACAGCTCCACTGTGTTGCCCAGGTGAGGTACAAGACCTGCTCTCCCGAATGCTGCAGCAGATGAGGAGCAGGGCCAGATTTCCTGATCTGTTGACCTAGGGGACAGCTCTCTTGCCTGCCATAGGTGGCAAGCCAGGAGGGGAGGCCATTTCTCCCTTGCCCATGCCACTGCAAGCAGACAAGTTACAGGGTCAACTCTCCCATGCTCATGCCCTTGGGGCTGTCTCACTTGCAATTCTCACAATGTGTGGAACCACTCATTCCTAGTACAACATCTGGCTAGGGGCAGAATCAACTCTCTGGCTTTCATGCCCCCAGAGCCAACTCTCCCACAATGCTCAGGTGAGGGGTGAGTCCAGTTCTGCACAGATCTCAGATAGCAGCATGTCCCTTGGCAACAGCCCAGACTAGGAATGTCTGCCTGGTCTTTGGTAGTAACAGATCCTTGATGCTGGACCACCAACCCAGACATGTACCCCTATGTCAGTACAGGCTAAAACCCTACCATGATCCCAGGTGCCATCACTGGCCACTCACACCAGGCTATTCATCATTACCCTAGAGTATTCAGTTTTGCCTCTCTTCATTTTTCCCTACATTGCTATCTTTTTCTTTTTCATTGCTACATTACTTACGTGTACCTTTTAGAGGTGCCTGAGGCCTCTGAGCATCTGGGATTATTTCAGGAGTGGTCTCAGGAGTGCTGTGTCCCATCTGGTACATTAAGGAGCATGGTAGGGGTATCTTGGGCATGGGTCTCCATGGTGCCTGACTGGTGGTCATCTCAGGCTAGCTCTTTGTCCAGGCCTCATGGTGCTGATCATCTTGGGCTTGCTCCTTCTCTGGACTACTGGAGTGGTCCCATTTGAGAGTTGTCTATCTAGGGCTCACTTCCGCCAAGGGCCCGCACTAGGTTCTTCTAGTGCATGGCTTGCTCCTGTCCTGCAAGCCACTGGGACTTGTAGGATGTCTCAGATTGGCTTTTTACAAGGAATGCTAGGCTACTAATCATTCAAATGTTCATAGGTCAGAACACTGAGAATAGACAGAGCCTCCCTCCTCTCTGCCACCTCTTGAAGCATATGTGACAGAGCCGCCACACTGGCAATGGTTCTCTATCAGCAGGCAGAATTTCCTACCTCTTCAGGAGTGAATACCATTCAGGTTTGGGGTACTTACTAAGTGCTTTTGTTGTTGTTTATCACTAGTCAAAACATCCAGTTTCTCAAGTAGAGGATCATGCTGTATCTTTAAGTCGTTTCATGCTTATTAAATGGAGATTTCTCTTTGGCGTTCAAACATCCCAGCTGAAGGCAATAGGTCTCGACAAAGACTGTTCCACTTGAGAGTGGGCCGATGTGTTTGCAGCCTGACTTTTTTAGGCAGTAGAAGACGGGACTTTTAAGGTCTCTAGAAAGACCGTTCTCTCTGTTCCTTTATGGCACCGAATCAGGGTTGCACATGGCGGGCCAGTGTCCTGCCACAGTCCTATCTTCTCAACCCTCCTTTGTCCTTCTTGTGCTTAGATCTCTTTGTGTAAAGCACAATACACAAGAACTTAGAACCCGGTTGAGCTAGAATCTTTCCTGACATCTGCTCTGGCACCTTCAGCATGTTGGCATTTGGAGTAGGTAGATTCTGATGGGTACAAGGCTGAAAAAGCTCACTTCAGTTGTGCAGTGAGTGTGAGTGTAATCCTGGCTTCAGGGCTATACAGTACATCTGGAGTCTACTCAAGTGTTTTCAATTAGCTGCTGTGCCAGTTTTAGGTAATACTCTTTGTATTTTGGTTCCCCATGCATTGCCCTTGTGTGGAGTATGGGAAACTGACGGGGGTAAAAGGCTCTTTGAGGAAATCTTCTTAGGAGATTGGAACCACTTCAAGTCTGAGCCTCACCATGGGATAAAAATCAATGTAAGATAGAAATGTAATGAAAATGACACCTTATTCCCACTAGTGATATTGAATTGGTGACAACTAAGTATTCAAGTTTCATAATCTGGATTGATTTCTGGAGAAATTTAAAAGCCATCAATTGCTACAATGCGATGAATATGTAAAAGTACCAGAGGAGGTAATTCTAATCTAAATGAAAGCCACTGCTGTCAATGCTAATTCGCTTTCTGTTCTGTTCATGATTCAAGAAAGCAACTGAAGATAGACTCTGGCTGTTGTCAGTTACCTTTCTCAGGGGGTAATGGTAGCTTCGGCACTGTCTTTGTAAAGGCAGCTTCTGCATGAATGGCAATACATTTCTCAGTCACACAGACCAGTGCTTGTCAGACAATGTGTGCGACATGAGAATTTGTTTTCATTTTATTATTTTTTTTATCACTGTGTATTAGCTGCATAAAACAACAGCTTCGGCTATGACATTTTCATAATGTAGACAACAGACATTGATTATGCTCATTGTCCCTTGCTACTCTCATTGACACCCTTTCTCATCTCAAATAGCCCCCTGTCTGCTTTAGTACCTGTTAAAAATAATTGGACTTGAAATTTTGTTTTTGGAGACAAGGTTGCTCTATGTAGTCCTGACCTGGAACTCACTATGTAGACCAGGAAGGCCATGAACTCAAAAAATTCTACCTGCCTCTGGTTACCTAGTGCTGGGATTAAAGATGTATATCACCATGCCCAGATTAGACATCTAACTCTTTATTTTATGTTTGCCTGAATGTATGTCTGTGCACTATACACACACAGTGCCCACAGAAGCCAGAAGAGGGCAGCAGATCCCCTGGAACTGGAGTTATAGATGGTATGTGAGCTGGCCTATGTGCGCTGGGAATTGATCATGGGTTCTCTGAAGAGCAGCAACTATTCTGAGCCATCTGTCCAGATCCTTAGTGTTATAAGGCAAAGAAGTAAAACCTGCATCTGACAAAGTGTATGAACGTACTGTAATGGTGCTTATACGTTAACAGCAGAATTACTTTTGGTATTACTGGGTTAAAGTCCTTCTGTAGTATTGTGTAAATATCACCCATGAATTGTTTCTTAGACTCACAGAAGTATAGAATAATAATAAATAAATAGAAGAAAAGAGATGATTAATGAGACTTTATTCATGGATTAGTAAAGGATTGAAGCAAATTAACTAAAAACAAAGAGATTTAACTTACAGACAGCAGTTGAAAGTCATGCTATCTATTAAATTCACAGTGTAAGTGAGGATTAGTTCGTGCTGTACAGTGTCTCTGTGGAGGGTGGTACTGCCTCTCTGGGTGCTGGTAAAACAGATGAACCAAAAGGGATTCATATGTGGAGGAGAGGCTAGTCATTTGCAGCATAAAGCTTCCACATTGCTGATCTTGTGAGCACAGTATAAGAAGGGATGGGGTCTCATCTACAGTGTCGTGTGCATTTTCAATTTTAATTTTAGTAATTCTTAATATTTTAGTTTGAAATATTTTTATGGATTACATGTCTATCTTTGAGGCAGGGAATTCCCATATTGCTTAGGCTAGTGTTGAACTATCTATGTAGCTCAGACTAGTCTCAGACTCACAATCCTCCTGCCTCAGCCTCACTATGGCTTTAAAATCTCTTTCTAAACAATGTCAAAATTTCAAGAAACGGATTGCTTTCTACAAACAAAAAGTGGTGGTTTTATGAAAATGCAATTTTTTAACAGTGTATTTAGGCAACAAACTGAAAAGACATGTCGATAGAAAAGATATGTATTGAGAGTATCCTGTTTGTCCTGGACAAGTTTGGCTTGGTAAGGGAACATAAACACTTCCCTTCCTTTTGTGTGTTTTTTGGGGGGCTAAGATGGAGCATGTTCTTGTCCTATCCAAGTTTGAAGCTGTTTTTCAATATCTTAGGGTTAAAGAATTTATGCTTTGAATTTTTTTCATTTCTCGTTTGCCTGTGAAGAAAAAGAAAGTTAGTAACTGTACTGTTGGTGTCTACACACTTGTGATGGTTGTCCTGGGGGTCAGCAAACATCAGTCTTGACTTGCCTAACTCCTGATGCAGGCTCTCTGCTGTTGCCTAGAATTCAGGGTACCTAGCTCCTTATTTGCTTTCATGGTATGGGGTAACAAGTCTTACTTCTGATTGTTAGACCGCTGTTCTTTCTTCAGTGTGTCTCTTCTAGTTTTTCTGATGATCAGAATCAGGCTGTAGTATTGATGGATGTCAATGACTTTGGACAAAGGCATTGGCCTTATCTCAGAAGAGAATTAACTATAAGAAAGTAAAGCCCGTTATCAGTCACCTTACATTGTCCTTATAATTTTTGTGGTTGGGAAATTTGAAGACATGCTTTCTCTTAAGAGTCTAAGGATTTAGCTCAGGATAGAACTGTGTGTTTGTAGTAGATCTGCAAAACTGTATTGTAGAGATAAATGATTGAGTGCATTATAGGCTGCATCCGACCTGGATAGACAGGCAGCTTTTGTAGATCTCCATTCATGGTCTCCTTTCCATTCTTCATGGGTATGCATGCTGCTTATACCTAAACAGGACTGTGAGCCAGATAAAACATGGTACAGCCTGAGAAATTACATATGATGAATGTGCTTTTGCTTTTAAAAGTCTGAGCAATTTATAAAATCACATTTATGCTTATAAATGTGTCTTTTGTCCCATAGAGCACGTTTTTACTGTTTGAATGAAGATCACAGTGTAATGTGCTTGCCCAATTCCAGCTCTGTTAAAGCATCCAACGACGGCCCTGCCACTTTGTTGTTTGTAGCAAGAGGCATAACTAGGTGATAGCAAAATGAAATATTGATGGAAACACACAGAAAATGTGGCACAACCATGAGTTTGAAATGTACATAAAGCTCCTTGAAGTGAAATGGTGACTTGAGTGACTTTATAAAGATGTGAGCACATCTCTTTAGTGACAAAACTGTGTTGACAGTGGAATTCCTCACTCACTCAAGAGTATGTCTTATAGAATTTATTAATTTTTCAATTTTAGGAATAATTTAATAATAACAATGTAGGAAATATGTGCAACAAGCACTGTTATTTTGGTAAATCTCCTTAATATTGGCATAGTCTAATAAAGATGCATGTGACTACTACACCATTTCCACATGCTAAATATTTTTAGATTGATTTCAACGAGAGAGATTAGAGAGCACCCCTTTAGAAGCCTCGGGAGAACTGCTTAGCATTCTTTTGATAAAGACCCATATGCACACAATGAACACTCTCATGTATAATACAATTTGAACAGTCAATCAGGTAACCTTTTAACCTTACTGAAAGGTTAGGCCTGGATTTCAAACTTAAGCAGGGAGGTGAAGTGAACATATTTATTTGCGTGTATATTGTAATGTGACTAAATGCTTTCCACATGTTCAAAGCAAAAATAGGAGAAAAATACAACAGAAGTAAGTGAATAAGTATCAGTGCCTTTAAACGTTTTTATACAAGAGGTCAGAGATCTGTCCATTTAGAAAGGGTCGAGTTCAGAGAAGCTGCTCTTTGCTGATACATAATATTCCTCTGATGGACTTGGACAGAGGGGTACAGGATAGACAGCTAGATGGAGCTGCCTTTCCATTAGTCGCAAGCTTTTCTGTTGCCGAGAAGAGCAAACTCTAGATGGCTTAGATTTATTCTGAGAAGAAAAGTAAAGAGAATATTCTCTTGTGGACCAGTAATGACAGTAAATGACGAGCCCCATTACAAACAAAAACAGAATAAATTGTCACTTAATTGAACACAGCGATGCGAAGGTTGCCAAGGGGCTTCCTTCCCATATGAAGTGTTTTGTGAGACCCAGCCAAGATCACAGCTGAACCCTAAATCTGTATCGACCCTAAATCTTCAGTGTGTAATTGCCTCACTACTAGCTAACTAGATTAAGTTGGTGAAATATTTTAAATGTAACATCTAGGGATATATACAGCACACTCAATTTCTTTTATTAAATGAATTTATTCCTGGTTGCTTTGTATTTCATGATAGCTGCTATAAATTTCTTTTCATACATATTAATAGAGCTTGTTTTCTGAAGTAACTTAGACCCCCAAATACACAGTTAGCTTTAAAAAGGAAAGGCCTAATCCCCCCCCCCCTTTTTTTTCTAAAAATGAAGGTGGGTAAAAGAGAACAAAATAGAACATTTCCTTTATTTTTTAAACCCACCTCCAGATTCATTATATAGAGTTTAAATTCTTTAAATTTTGTTGTTGTTTTAGTTTCTAAGACTTTTTCATGGGCCCAGTAACTTAGCACAAATTGCAGCATTCCATGTTTGTTTGTTTGTTTATCTGAGACTGCCATACATCATGTTTTTCTTAGAGAGGAGCCTCAACCCCCATAGAAAGCTCTCAAAGTCATTCTTTCTTTGAGAGGGAAAAGCAGTGTGCTCTCCTGAATGCATCTTCTAGTTTTAGCACAGATAGTTGTGGGTGACTGAGGAAAGAAATGTAGCACCAAGGACAGCGCCCTTTACTTGGGTGACCTGTTTAATCACAGAGAAGTTTCCCAGCCTTTGGATCACATTTTAGATGTCCTCTTGTTGTTAAGGCATAATTTGTGAACTTCTGAGGGTCACTGAGATCTTTTCAAGGGCTTACCATGGTCAACATTATTGAGAAAACAATGCTAAAGCACATGTAGTCTTTTGTATCCTGCTGGCTTTTGCACTGACAGGAAAGAAAAAAAAAAGCCACTGTGGGTCAAAGACTGCATTCCCATGCTCCTTACAGGATGGAGTAAGCATTGCTTTGGAAGTGCCACCTTATACAGAAGCTCAAGTTCTTTAGGGCCAAGACACATATCCCCTTGACCTGTACATCTCTTTATATGGCTTGGCACACTGGGAAAGCTTGGAGTGCTCCCAAAATGCATATCCATGAGGCTTTGAATCAGTCAGTTCCAGGCTGGACTGTGTGGAGGAGAAAGCTGTCTTTAGCCCTTGAAATGAATACACTGAAAAACAAACGGACAAAAGCAAAGCGAGATGCTCCTCTTTTACACTTGTATGGGGAAAAACAAACAAAAAGGCAAGAAACAAGAAGACCAGGTAGATGTGCTGTTAGCATTTCTTCACATTCACTAAATACCAACAGCCCAGATCCGATCACTTCCTGACCTAGATGACAGCCCAGGACAGTCAGCCACACTTGGACTGGGGATATTTCAGGCTCTCAACTTTTGACAAATGGACTTTAGGAGCCTCCTCTATGGCCCCACATACACAGTTATGTGAGCAAAACAGAATATCTGTTTCCACTTGGATAAGGTCAGCTTTTGTTGTTCAGATATTTTAAAAAATTTCAATAGGTCCTTTCTCTATAAAAGGCACCTGGTTTAAAAAGGAATTCAAGCCTTAATTGTTCTATGACAATGTGATGCAACTTGAAATGACTCATTTAAAAGTGACCATCTGAATACCATGATTCAGCAAACTGATATGGCATCAAGATGCCTTCCAAATATGTATGCTTATGCTCATAGACACATGCTGTTCTCAGTGCTAGTCAGAGAAGTCTTCAGTGGATGGTGCTGAATGCAGACATATGGCTGCCCAAGATACTGAGAGTCAGTGATGGTTGAGGACTCAGTCCTGAACAAGACATTTATACCATCCCCTGTAAGGCTCAGGGAACATTTCAGAAAGGGGGTCCAAATGATGTAAGAATCAGAAGGTAGGAAGAAGGGTGAGAGATGTGTCATTTCCTGAGCTGAGACATAACCATGGCAACTACAAACTCATAGCAGCTTTATATGCCTGCCTTCAGTCTGGACAAGAATGGACCAACTGGGCCAGTTAGATTGCTCAGTGGGTAGGGGCCCCTGCTGCCAGGCCTGATGATCCTTGTGTTTTATCCCTGGTTCGCAGATGGTAACTAAGCTCTTGTAAGTTTTGTTCTGGTCTCTACACATATGCCTGGTCTGCGTAGGATACACAAACATGTATAAACACAAACAAAATATGTGGGGAATTGCAGGCTGGTATCCAGTTGAGCTGAGGTCTAAACCCTGATGGTCATAATTCACCGGTGGCCCATAATTCAACAGTAGGCGTTCCCTCATGCTCCTGGAACTCTGGCCCCTGCCTAAGTTACCACCTCCCACAGCTCCTACAAGAGAAGCATGGTCAGTAGTCACTTAAGCAATGGCCCAAGCTCCTGACCTTCAGGCTAAACTCCTCCCCAGTTACCTAACAACAGTAAAGACCATAAAAAGGGCTGTTCAGCCCCCACCTCACTGTCTTACTCTTATGCTCTCTCTTCTCTCCTTTCTCTTTGTCTCCTCTTCTCTCTCCTTTCTCTTTGTCTCCTCTCCTCTCCTCTCCTCTCCTCTCCTCTCCTCTCCTCTCCTCTCCTCTCCTCTCCTCTCCTCTCCTCTCCTCTCCTCTCCTCTCCTCTCCCCTCCCCTCCCCTCCCCTCCCCTCCCCTCCCCTCCCCTCCCCTCCCCTCCCCTCCCCTCCCCTCCCCTCCCCTCCCCTCCCCTCCCCTCCCCTCCCCTCCCCTCCCCTCCCCTCCCCTCCCCTCCCCTCCCCTCTCCTCTCCTCTCCTCTCCTCTCCTCTCCTCTCCTCTCCTCTCCTCTCCTCTCCTCTCCTCTCCTCTCCTCTCCTCTCCTCTCCTCTCCTCTCCTCTCCTCTCCTCTCCTCTCCTCTCCTCTCCTCTCCTCTCCTCTCCTCTCCTCTCCTCTCCTCTCCTCTCCTCTCCTCTTTCTTTCTTTCTTTCTTTCTTTCTTTCTTTCTTTCTTTCTTTCTTTCTTTCTTTCTCTCTCTCTCTCTCTCTCTCTCTCTCTCTCTCTCTCTCTCTCTCTCTCCTTCTCTCTTTCCCCCTGCATTTCTATAATAAAGCTCTTTAACCATAGAGAGTCTCTGCTCCATCAAGATCCGCTGTGCACTCTGGTCAGTGTTGGGGACCTCATCCCTTATCCCTCTCTCCTTTACCCCCTGGGCTACAGGGTGTGGCCCTGGGTTGCCCAGGTTGGGGGCTGCCCCTTCTCCACCCCCGCCACGTGGGTCAGAGGCTTGCATGCCCACTTGAGCCAGGTGGAAAGCAAACCGGCAGCCCCCCAACACCTGCATCCGCCTGCCCAGAGCACAGGAACTCTGGCCAGATGTTTGGCCCCATTTCCCTTCCCCTTCTTCCCCAGGGCCTTCCTCAGGGCCCCCCCTTTTTTTTGTTCCCAACAAAAATGTATAAGTGCATTTTTTTAAAAATTCAAAAAATGAGAATGAGCTCATCAATAGTGAGGTAAGGATGGAGGAAGAACTAAGGGGCTCTACCCCTCACTGCTGAACTACGGGCTATGGCTAGATCAGGGGAGACAGGTAGCTATTGTCTTCAGTTGTGTGTCCCTGATGACACCACGAGACTTCAATGGACAGTTGTAATCCAGTGATCACACAGATGGCCCTGGATAAACAAAATCTGTCACAGAACAAACAGGAAAGACACAAATCTGAGATAGGTACTCGTGTAGTGAGGGGGGGTTAATAGGGCTGTGAGGGAGATAAGAGAGGCCATGGGAAGAGGAAACCCTGATGCATTATACACATGTACAAAAGTGTCCAGCAAGAAAAGGAATAACTACAAAGGTAGGAAAAATGACCCATCTACTTGATGTGTGAAATCTTCATTTACTCCATAAACCCTCAGCATTTAGGATAGACTCAGTCAATGACATTGTGTCCAGTCTGGCATTTGCTTCCCCTTTTCTTCAGTTTTGTGGTTGTTTGTGATCAGTTCTCATAAGCTGTAACTGAATTTCCCCAGGACAGGCAACAAAGAGCTGAATACACATAGTTTTCATACAGATCCTGGGTAATTAACACAAAGAACCTGATGACTCAAGGGTGAAGAAATGATTTTGACACTACTTATATTTTGTTAGAAATGTAAAATGTCAGGACCAAAAGAATGTCTTCAAGAAATCAGTAGATTACAAAAACAAAAAGAAAACAGGAAAACCAAATATGTGAGTGACAATCATTGTGACTGATCTATTAAATAGTTAAGTGATGACAGCATACACACTGGTTCCAAAACACATAGCATAGCACATAAATTTACCATGGGTTTTAAAACAAATTAAAGTAAAACACATTTTCCCAAATTTGAATTAGTAGTAGACATATTTTTTTTGCATAGTGTAAACAATAGTAGCAATAACAAAATGTATTTTTCTTTCAAAATCCTAAAAATTTCTAAAGAGGGAATCAAAATTGTAGTTGTAAATAATTTAGAAGTTAAAATAGCAAAGTGGCTTATTATTAAGCTTGTGGGATATAGCCAACACAGTACTTAAGAAACTTTATGGATTTAGAGGCATCAAATAGGAAATAGAAGTTTGAAAATAAAAGGGGAAAGACTTCATCTTGAGAACTTGAAAGAAGAAAATAAATAAAAGTAAAAGGGAGTAGAAAAAGAAGAAACCATTTTGCTGTGTCAAAGTAAACAAAATATATATGGTAAGAACAAACCACCACCAATACCTAAGATTAGTTCTTTGAAATAATCAGTGAACAATTAAAACGCTGAGTGAACTACACCCATGAAAAGGGGGAAGAAGACCCACCAGAAATGGGGAAATGCAATATACCCTCAGATATGGTGAGGAATTTAAAGTGTGAGAGCATCTCATGTGTAATGTTTTATCACAGATGTTAAAAATTTAACATTAAAATATTAAATGAATGATTTTCATGGATTACTAAGAATGACTAAGGAAGACATAAGAGAATGTACTTAGACTAAAAAAGGGAGAGGAACTTGAGACTTCAGTGGGAAAAATGTTCTTGTTAAGAAAGCATTCAATGAGCCGGGCGTGGTGGCGCACGCCTTTAATCCCAGCACTCGGGAGGCAGAGGCAGGCGGATTTCTGAGTTCGAGGCCAGCCTGGTCTACAAAGTGAGTTCCAGGACAGCCAGAGCTATAAGGAGAAACCCTGTCTCGAAAAACCAAAAAAAAAAAAAAAAAAAAAAAAAAAGAAAGCATTCAATGAAGGTAGTTCAGAGAGTGAGGTCTTCCAGCTCCTGGGAAAGCAGTAACTCCTTCCTGTGGAGTGTTACAGTTAGATACTTTCCCCTTGTATGAAGAAAGAGCCACCTCAGTGTCCAAGTTAGACAGGTCAACCCCTAAAAAAGGTTGTATAATAGTTGAATTTAGAGAGAAAAAAACAGGTCTTGGAAATGGTGTGTCCTGTTCTTTTCCTACATGTATCTCTGTCTAAATACTTAATAAACTTTATTAACTTTGTTACACTTTGGCTGGTACTAAAATTCTTTTCTGCATACAGTCTGGGATGTAGTTTTGCCTGAGGGGGAGGCAGGTTTCTCTGACTGCTGGTGACAGTACCTGGTTATGTCTTTCAGTGACCACTGACAGTCTCATTTCATACCTACAGTCCCTCTCGGGGGTGGGGGTGGGGGTGGGGGGCTACTCCCAGGCCTGGTGTTTGGAGAGCAAAAGTGTCCAAAGTGAGGATGTTAACCTGGGATGGTTCTGCTCTTTAGTTTTTTACTGCTCTTGACTGCTCAGATTGAGAAAGCAAGTCTTACTTCACAATTTGCAGTTGAACCTTAAAAATTTGAGTTATCTTACAAAAGCTGAGTTTCAATATATTTTTATAAATATACATTTTGTGTCAAGCACATAAATGAGTGCAAGAATGCTTACAGTAGTGTTGATGCAATGGAGAAAAGTGCAAAAGTTACGTAAAATAACTCACTAAATAGATTATGAAAACATTCGATTATGAGAGGGCTGGGGAGATAGCTCACTGTTTAAGTGTGCTTACTTCACAATCATAAATCTGAACTCTAAAGTTCAGATTGCAGCATCCACACAAGATGCTGGACATTGGTGCATGCCTATAACTCCAGCTCTGAGAAGGACAGGATCAGGCAGGTCACTAGGGTTGGCTGGCCTGCTGATTTCCAGCTTGCTGAGAAAGCATGAGCTCCAACTTCAGGAAGAGACTTTACCTCAGAATATTAGATGACAAAGTGATAGAGGAGGACACATGATGCCCTCTTCTGGCCTCTGTTCAACTGTACAGACATGCACACATGTGCACGTGCGCACGCACATGCATACACACACACACACACACACACACACACACACACACACAGGTGCACATACTCATGCATATATATCCAGTAATACACAAATATGAAATCTTCAAACAAAAGAGTAATAAGTGATTGTATAATACATTTACCACATTCAATTAAAATGAGTGAATGAGTGCAGAAAGATTTTAAGGATTTTTAAGGATTTTAACCAGACACATGGCTGCTCTGATAGCACCCAAAGACCTCTCAGGTCTGGGTGATCCAGCTTAAATGCAGTTGTACCCTTAGCACACACTTTTAGTCCTTTTGGCTGGCATCCTCTAGTACATGCCTTTAACTCCAAACAATGATATCTAATTAAGGAACAGACAAAGAAACAGATCAGAAAGATTTGACAGAATGAGAGATGTGACAGAAAGAAGCCATTTAAGAGCAGCACAGGGAGAGTGAATCAGTTTGTTGTGAGTTCGTGCAGTTTAGTAAAGGTCAGCAGAGATGGTTGAAGGAATCAGGGAGATAGAACTTGTGGAGACCACTTCCAGTAGATAGGCATGGCCCTGGTTGATGGATGGGGTCACCAACCCATTTCAAATGTTCCTGTCCAAAGGAAGAACAGGGGCAAAAAAAAAAAATGGAACAGAGACTGAAGGAAGGGTCATCTGGGGGCTGCCCCACCTGGGGATCCATCCTGTCTATAGACACCAAATCCAACACTGTTGCTGTGGGCAAGAGGCTCTTGCTGACAGGAAGCTGTTGTGGTGGTTCCTTGGGAAGTCTGGCCAGCAACTGACCAATGTAGATGTGGATGTTTGAGCCAACCATTAGCCTGAGCTCAGGCCACCTGGTAGAGAGCTGGCAGAAGGACTGAGGAGCAGAGGGGGATTGCAATCCCAGGGGAAGAACAGCATAAGCTGGCCTGACCATTCAGTTCACCAGAGAATAGACCACCAACCAGAGAGTATATCTGGAGGGATCCATGGCTCCAGATATTTATGTATCAGAGGATGGCCTTGTCTGACAGCAATAGGATGGTAGGCCCTTGGTCTCATGGAGGTTTGATGCCCCAGCATAGGGGGTATGATAGAGCAGTAGTGCAGGAGAGGGTGGGTAGATGGGGGGAGGACAGCCTCATACAGGCAAAGGGAAGAGAGGAGGGCACAGGTGGGATATGGGGTTTGTGGAGGGGTAACCAGGAAGTGGGATTTCATTTGAGATGTAAATGAATGGATTGATTAATTAAAAAAATTAGAAGGAGCCAGAAGATTAGAACAAATTGCCAGAGTTAGTTTGAGTCCAAACAGAGCAATTCAGTCAGAAGCTAAGAGAAGCCAGATTGAGTCAGTACAGCTGAGGTGACCCAGATAGCCAGAGTTCAGAAAGAGCTAGGAAAAGTGAGGTAATTCAGCTATAAGCTTTGGAGATGACAATTGCATCTGGCAAATACAATTACAAATGAGAGCTATATATAAAATCTCATAAACATAATGTTGAACAAAAACTGCAAGCTGTTAAAGTAATGTTTGTATTTGGATTAATATTTACATCAAGCCTATGTCCAAACATACCTATAATAGTTATAAACAGTGTAGCAAAATTTAAAATTTGCTCCCTGTTTTGGGGTACCTGTTTCTTCAAAGCCAGGAAATTAAGGAAAATATTACAGTGTATTACAGTTAAAGTTTTTGTTCAAAATATTATCCTTTAAAAAGTATTCCTTTATTCTATTTGCAAAGATTATTTTTTAAAATTATTTTTTCAAAGTAGTTTTAAGTTTACAGCAAATTGGGAGAAGCACAAACAGATTCCTTATATTTTCCACACACCAAAGCTTCATTGAGGCTGAGTGATTTTAGTATGACCCAAATTACAAGAAAAATCAAGCAGATATAATGTCCCTAGAAGTAAATGATGACTATTACCATATTCTTCTCTTGGTAAATTTTTGCTTTCCTTGTTTTCAGTAAAAATGTATTAAATGAAAAATTCCAGAAATAAACACTTCCCAAGTTTTTAATTGTTGCTCTGAGTTATATGAAAAAAATCCTGTACCATTCTGCCCTACCCAACCTAGAAAGTGAATCAAAATTATGTCTAGTTAACCATGCTCTATATACTACCTACCTATTCACTATCCAGATGCCTCAATAACCAGATTAATTGACCTGGTGTTACCAGGAAAAAAAAATCCAAGGAGTTTGGAGGGCTTTGGGAATGAAATTTCAATGGGAAAAGATTGGAAATAGTACATCAACTATTTGACTATTTCTAAACCATATTCACAGAACTTAGATAGACACATTGGATCATTTGATTAAATAAGCCCTATATTTATATTAAAACTAGGCAAATGAAAAATAGCATACTTGTTTCTCAAAGGAAAACAAAAGTTAAATTAGAAAAGTAATATTGCTAAAGAAATAGTTTTGATTCAGGAACGAAGATTATTGGCATTTCATGACTAATATTGCTGGTGGCTTTCAACAAATATGTTATAAATCTATGATGAAGATAGAGACTTAAAATGTTAATTTACTGTATCAGGAGCCAGTAACCAGAGTAGGAAACATTTGATACAGCGTGCAAGATCTTCTTCTTCTTTTTTTTTTTTTGAGACATAGGCTCTTTGATTTCTACCTCCCTTAGTCTCACTTAAGCTGCAGCCCTTGCCTCCCAACTCCACAAGGCTCAGTGATGCTACAAACCACTTGTGTTTACTCATCTTTTGATTCATGCTACAAATCACCAAGTGTTTCAAAGGAAAAGACAGCAGAAATCCTTCTGCTGGACACTCTTAAAGCTCATAGGCTTGAGCCTTAACCCACAACGTGAGTGTGTTTGGAGACCAGCTTTTAAGGTTAAATGGGGTCAGAAAGATGAAGTATTAACACCATAGGGTTAATGATCTTATAAAACATCTCTCTCGTAGCATCCTTGGACATTTGACCCGAGGACTCACCTTTGCCAAAGTCAACACTGCAGAGACACTTGCTCATCCATGTTTACTCCAGCACTATTCACATCTATAGCTGGGATATGGAACAATTCTAGGTGTCCATCCAAAGAGGAATAGTGCTGAGGCTCTGCATGCCTCCAGGGACTTGATCCGACTGGGCCAGTGAGGGAACAAAGAAAACGGAGACAAACAAATAAACAGACACACACATGTGAGAGCACGTGTACGCACATGCGTGAACACACACAGAGAGACAGGGGGGAGGGGAAGGGGGAGCGGGGAGGGAGAGCTGAGATAGGTCGTACTGGGCTCTCTGAGGGAGAAACATCAGTGTATTTATTACCTAGAGTTGAACAGAGAAGCGAGGTGGTTGCATACAGCCCGGGTTATCACATACAGATAAACAAGGAGGTGAGTTTTTGGCATAGAGCTGCATCAAGAAAACAGTTTAGCTCATCTTGGGAGGCAAATTCTCTGTAGGCGAGCAGTATTCAGGCCATAAATATCTGGGAGAAGAAAGCTGTTGTAGACACCCACACATGGAGCAGGGAACGTCTTTGTCATGCCTCCGAGTCTCCCAATGAGAAGATTTCCATCCAAGGCACACTCAGGGCTCCCTCTTCTCCCTACAAACAAATGCAAAGCAGATGTAGTAAATATGAACAATGGGATGTTTTTCAGCCACAAAGAAGAATTAAATTCTATTGTTTACAGGAAAGTGTATGCAACTGGAGATGACTGCATATAGGAACTAAAGTCATTCTTAGATATCATATATCTTCTCTCACTTGTAGACTGTAGATTTTACAGAGATGAATAAAACCACAGAGATAAAAACATTTGTATGTACAATATATATTTTTATATGTATAGTAATAATTTTTTTAAAAAAAATCAGGTATGTTCGTATTGAAGTGCGATCTATACCGACAAGGCAGCATGTCTTGTAGGCAGGCAAAAGGGGATGCTGAGTTTGTCCTCAGGGCTGTGGGCTGTGACCATATCATCCTTTCCTGATTGTTCAAGTTTGTTTTTGTAGTCACCAGGGTGAGAAAAAAAATAGTGTTTATTAGCTATTGATTTTAAAGAGTTCTATTGAATTTTTAAGCATGGTTGAAAACTAAGACATAGGTATCATCTTCAAAGAATGGCTTATACTTTTAGTCCAGTGGTGACAAATACATCCATGATATTTTGTTTGACCTCTTGCTTGCTCTATAGTCTGTTGATAAGTTTTGGTACATACTGAACACAACACCATAAAGGCATTTAGCGCACCTGAATGACAGCTGCTTCTGTCTTGGACGATTAAAGACCTTATGAAAGAATCCTCACTGTGGGCTTTTAACACTGCAACTGAATCTTGACACCTGAGGAGTAGACTTTGTTCATGTAAGTTATGGGATGGGTTTCATTTTTTTATAGTATTAAAAGGTGTTTAATTAGAGTGACATACAGATAGTGGTCTGGATTAGTTCAATAATTGCCATCTCCCAGTAGAGAGGGTAGATGTCTCAGTAGTGCCAATATGGTGCTAGAGCCCTGGAGGATCCTGGAGAGATGCTGCCCTTCAGTCTCTGTTGGTACCTTGCAGAAATTGTCTCTAATGGTGGATAGATGAGCTTGCCAGGAAGACTAAGTAAGCAAGTAAAAAAAAAAAAACCCAACAGTTTTTTCCTCCATATCCCTTTATCTGGCATAACATCAGAATATGCTATCTAGATTTAGGGTAGGACTTCCTGCTCAAATGATCTCTATGAAAAGCTACGAATTTAGCAAAAATACAGTGTGCTAAGATGGGGGAAATGTCAAGAAGAGCCCAGACAATGTCCCCCTTGGTCATGAAACAAGGTATTCAGCAATGCCTGAACTCAGCAATCCAAGAGACATCAAGCACGTAGAACAGTGATGGCATGTTTCAGTAAGAAGCAGTGGGGTTTGAGCACAAAGAGACAACGATTCTGTTCACTGTGGACTTGGCCATGGATCCAATGGGTTTCTTAATTAAGGACTCAAATATGATAGGTTTCCTCAATGTGTTGAATGCTACAGGATCACTTCCCCAATACTATTTATGTTTTATAATAGTTTTATTGACACGGAATTTGAAATTGTATCAAGGCTGCTGGATTTCCAAGGTCTCTCATTTCTACTTTTTGATTTTTTTAATGGACAATTACTAATTATACATATGTGGTACAGTTTAGTGTTTTGATCTATGCATGCATTCTAGACAAAGTCAGTTAAGTTCATGTGTATATTGCCTCCTGATTTACTTTTATGTGGTTAGGATGATAAAACTCCATTCTTCCAGCAATTTTGTAAGGTATAATTAGCACACAGTATATTGTGACTTGTGGGCATTATACAGTGGTACAGGGTACTAAAACTTGTTCTTCTAGTGCATCTGAAATTCTGTATCCTTTGACCAACATCTTCTTTTCTCCCCTTTCTTCCCCTTCCTTAGCAGTGTCTGGGAAGCATGTCTTGCTGTTTCTATCAGAACAACCTCTGTGGATTCCACATATGAAATTAGAAAGTATTTTTGTAATTGGCTTATTTCACTTATTATAGTGCCACCTGACAAATCACAGAATTTGCTTTTCTTTAATGTCAACAAGATCTCAGACAAATAGTATTCCACCAGTAGTATATGTAAATGTATTATGCTTTTAAAACACACTCTACTATTGATTGACTCCATATCATTTCATATCATTGCTCTTGTAGATGATAAAAATCGAATAGGCCCATGCAGAAGATTAGAACTGAGCTACTTTCTTACTATATATACATAATCATTTCAAAATGAATTAAAATTTAGATAAAAACATTAAACTATAAAAATATTAAAAAAAGAAAAACCCTAGGAAGAAGGCTT
Source organism: Mus caroli (assembly GCF_978045245.1). Classification (NCBI taxonomy): domain Eukaryota; kingdom Metazoa; phylum Chordata; class Mammalia; order Rodentia; family Muridae; genus Mus; species Mus caroli. Next base: position 101,644,454 of record NW_028227267.1, on the reverse strand, counting down.
TATAGTATTAGTGTGGTTTGTATTCTCTTATTGTTTGTTTTTTATTATTCTGTCGACCCCCAGAAGCACAAGTAGCAGAAGTAAAGAGAGACAAGTGAGATCATCACAGTGTAATGGATTCTACACAGTCAAGTACACAGAGTGAAGAGACAGCTCAGGGAGGAGCAAATTAGCAAAGGCGACATTTGATAAGGACCCAGTCTGCCAACTCAAGAGAACAAAACAAATGACCTTGGCTATGTAGCAAGTTCAGGTTGGCCTGTGTTACATGAGATTGTGTCTCAAAAAAAATCAAGACAGAATGGAGAGTGAAGAGAGAGGGGAAAGAAAGAAAGAAAGAAAGAAAGAAAAAAAGAAAGAAAGAAAGAAAGAAAGAAAGAAAGGAAGGAAGAAAGGAAGAAAGAAAGAAGGAAAGAAAGAGATAAGTGAGATAGATGATAGATGATAGATAGATGATAGATAGATGATAGATAGATGATAGATAGATGATAGATAGAAGATAGAGACTGTTAACAGGTAAATGGAAAGTGTGCCGTGTCTACTAATCATTAAAAATGCAAATCAAAGCTATAATGAGATATCATACTGTTCCAATAGTCATAATTATTGACAAGATAAATATTGGCAAGGATATAGAAGAGAACCATGATACATACAGTCTGTATATATGTAAATTACTATAGATATTTTGGAAATAGTGTAGTTGCTCCTCAAAAAACTTAAAATAAAGCCGAGCATGGTGGCACATGCTGGAAATTTCTGCACTGGGGAAGTGAAAGCCGTCCCAGTCTTCCCCATAACCTCACCTCAAAACAAGCCAGAAAAAGAAATAAAATCCTAAAAAAGAATGACTCTATGGCCTAGCAGTTCCACATCTCAGGATCTATCCAAAGGAATTGAAGGTGGTATGTCAGAGAGACACTAAACCATGTTCCTTTCAGTGTTATGCATAATGGACCAGAAATGGAAGCAGCCTAAGTGCATACCAGTGGACAAATGGATGGGCAGAGAAAGATCACGGAGAGAGAGAAAGGGGGGCGGGGGGGAGAGAGAGAGAGAGAGAGAGAGAGAGAGAGAGAGAGAGATCCTAATCATCATTTAGATACATATTGATTTGTACTTGTGGCTTATACATAGTAAGTACTAAGTATACATAGCAAGTACCTAAGTAACAATTAAACTGAAAAGGTTTAAGTTTCCTGAACAATACTTTTGTTTTTTGTATCATCTGAAATGAATTTGCTTTTAAAATAACTTTAGCAGGAAAGCTCGCTTGGTGTGCACTGACAGTGTATGATATATAATCTAAAGGTACGTTAGTGAATACTTGGCAAATGCCTTGCCTAGTAATTAAGAACTAAGTGCTGTGCATTTAGAATTCCAACCTTCTTTTTTTTCCCCCCTAAGTTGAAATATGTTCAAAGTAACTACAAAAGTTTTCTGACAGGTTGACATATAGGAAGAGACAGGGAGATAAAACAAAAAGACGGTGTTCATGGATTACAAAAATCAGTTTATATTTTAAAATCGTATTTGAGATGAAGAAGAAATATATAATAAATGACTGAATTTTATTGGGGAAAAAGCCAAGCAATCATTTGAAATCATAAGCGTCTTTTTGACTCAGAAAACACATAATTTATGAATGACTTAGTGGTGGAAAGGCGCCCTTGCCTGTTTGGCTTGCCCCCAGGTGGTGATAAAAGCTGCAGCCGAGCAAAGAGAAGCCAAAAAGACAGATGTAAGCAGGATGCTGAGTTCTCTTCCGAGGACTCTGGTGGGCGGAGATTTTCGATTCTTTGGAGTAAGTTGACCCAAGTTAACTGATGCTTTTCAGTTCTGTGGGTCACCCGAAGGACCACAGCACTCTTCCCAAGTACCACATCCGGGAGAATGCTGCTTCCTTCTCTCCCACCACCCTCCAAGTCTTTCTGCCAAATATCGTCGCACCAGCCCCGGGCTCTTATTTTCTCAGCTACCATCTTTGACAGGCCAAGCTTTGATTTTGAGGATCTTGGGTAATTATAAGGATAGTAAAATAAGAAGGGTTACTCATAAGCAGTGTTGAAACCGCTTGCCCTGGAATTATATTGCATATTTAATTTTTTGCTTACAGACATGAAAATGTATCTTGCTGTGTAATTACACATTTAATTGTCACATTACAAATGAATGTTACAATTTCACATTCATTTATCTGATACAAAGACACATTATTTGGCAAGACATCATTTATGAATGGGAGAAGATTATTGCTAATATGTAGTCTGAAAATTGAACACCACTTTTTTTTTTTTTTAAACCAAAGCTTCTCAGAGAGAAACCAAAGTGTCTGTTTGGCTTTGCTTTGATACTTAGATGGGTGTGGATCTCGGATCTGCTCAGTTCGTTTGTCCTTGCAGTGCTGAGGGTTTGATTTTGGACCTTGTTCACGCTAGCAAGAACTCCACCACAGAACTGCATCTCCGTTCTTCATATCCTAGTTTCGACACAGGAGATCACTAAAATTCTATTCTGTTAGCGATAAGTCTGATATATACATTATGACATTATTAAAGTTTACTTTTTCTGTATTAGAAAAGAAGCTTTATGTTAGAGACATTTGAGTTTAAGGAAAAATCATAAGGATAGTATAAAAGAGTGTTCCCTGCCTCAGTTTCCCCTAGCATTAATATTTTATGTTAGTGTAGTATATTTATTCTTATTAAGGAGCCAACATTGAGGTTAGGAGGTGGCCCAGTGGAAGTGCTTGCAATGTAAAGCATGCAGTATAACCTGTTTTTGAATTCGAAGTGGTTGTACACATCTATAATCCCAGATTTGGAGGGGACACAGAGACAAGGAGAATGAATGGGCCTCACAATCCATTCAGGATTGTATACATGAACTCCAAACCCATGAGAGATCCTGGGTCTGAACAAAATAAAAAAACAAACAGAAGAACAGAGCCTTGATTTCGATAGAAGTTGGTCTCTGACTCTTGTTCTCATGTGCCTGTACACACACACACACACACACACACACACACACACACACACACACCAACATTGGTATACCTATACTTCATTCAGATTTCCTTAATTTTTATCTAGTAGCCTTTTGTAACTCTAGGATCTCATCCAGGAGGCCACACTTCACCTGCTTGACACACTTCCTTAGATAACTCTCTGCTGTGACCGGTAACCAAATAGTTTCCCATAACCATGATGACCTTGACAGTTTTAAAAGCATTGGTCACACATTTGCAGAATTGTTCCAATTTAAGCCTCTCTGGTGTTATACTCAGGATTGGGATAGGGTATTGGTTTTGAGAGGAAGGCCACAGACCTCAGAGTGCCATCCATATCATGCCAGAGGTATATGCGATTAACAATGACTTTCCATTGTCACTGTCGATCTTGATCATCTGCTTGAGGGAGCACTCATCTTGAATACAAAGCCATTCTTTCCACACAACCCATACTGCACACTTTGAAGGAAGCCATTCCGCCAAGTCCACATTCAAGGATTTTGGAGTTGGGCCTCATGCCCTTGGGTAGGAAGTATCTACAGGAGTTATTTGTAACTCTCTTGATGAAAGCAGAATTGTACGTGGCTAGCCACTTCCAACAAACCTAACCCTCTGCATAAAGAATCGTACCACCAAGACTTTAGGCCTTATATATTTTGAAAAAAAAATGTGTAAGAAATATTCCATCAACGAGCTTGTGTTGATTAGTATTATGTCAACTTGACACAAGCTAGAGCCATCACAGAGCAGGGAGCTTCGATTGAGAAGAATGTCTATATAACATCTGGCTGTAGGCAAGCCTATCGGATATTTTGTTAATTAGTGATTGACGGGGAGAGCCCTGCCCACTGTGGGCAATGACACTTCTGTGCTGCTGGTTCTGGGTTCTATAAGAAAGCAGGCTGAGTAAGTAATAAAGAACAAGCCAATAAGCAGCACCCCTCCTTGGCCTTCACATCAGCTCCTGCCTCCAGGTTCCTGCCTGATTTTGAGTTCCTGTCCTGACTTCCTTCAATGAAGAAGAGTGATTTGGAAGTTTGAACCAAATAAACCCACCCCTCAGACTGTGTTTCATTTCAATAATGATTACCCTAACAAAACCAGAGAAATTTTGCTGTCCATTTCAGATCCTACCCTACCTATCACCTATCTAACTTCATACTCTCTCTTTTTGTTCAATTGTTCCTTCTACCTCTGGAGTATGTGTGTGTGTGTGTGTGTGTGTGTGTGTGTGTGTGCCTCTCTGTGTGTTTGTGTGTGTCTGTGTGTGTCTCTGTCTGTCTGCATCTGTGTCTTTCTTGCTCTCAACATACTGAATCCAGTTTATGTTGATCAACTACTCTGGGTATGAGGCCCACCCTGGAGTGTGGTTGATGTACCCGGTGCCACACCATTAAAGAAACTGACTTTGTCTCTCTCAGTAGCAATCAAATGCCAATGACACCTCAGCCTGTTTCCTCTCCTCCATGCTAGGATATTGCCAGGATTGAGCTAATGCATGCTGTTGCAATTTTTACGAGGTCATCTGTACACCTGTATTGCCTTGTCTGCAAACAGTTGTCTTTAAGTCATTCATTCCTACGGCTCTTACAATCTGTCTACTCTTCTTGTATGTAGACCTTTGAGCCTTAACCAAAGGGTCACACAGGAGTCTTATGAAGAAAATTGACCTTTTAGAATCTACTTTTGTTTGAATATAAGTTATGTGAAGAGGCAGACATGTCAGAACATTTGGTCCCCTGCTTGGTACCCGTGGAACCAGTAAGAGAGAGAACCTTGCTGGAGGAAGTTGGTTGCTGGGGACAGGCCTTGCAGCTTGATAGCCTGGCATTGCTTCCTGTTCCTTTTCTGCTTCCTGAAGTGTAGATGTCATGTGACCACCTGACTCTTGTTACCATGATTCCCTGACCTGTCTTCCCTACCATGATACACTGCATCCAATTGCAACATAACATCCCCACCCCCAGCCCTGTCACACCCAGTATTTTGTCACAAGAATAAAACAATGAAGACATCATCTGACAAATTGAAAAAAAAATCTTATCCCTGTAATTTCAGGTCACAGTAGACGTTAAAGATTTGAAGTTCCCCACCTCTTTCATTCACTGTCTTACTCCTTCTAAAATCAAACTGAATAAAGAGGTTCTGTCTGACTCAAACAGAATAAACAGTTATTGAAAATGTAATGGGATCTCATGGCATTATCTCAAAGGGTTCAAAACTATCTCAGTGGGGAAAAGATATTACGTAGCCACAAGTACAGCTAAAACAATAGGAAGAGACATCATAGCTGGTGATGACGACTTTCACAAGTGACACTGACAGTGTGATTCCCCAGCCTAGAGGAACAGTGTGAGGCATGCAGAGTTCTAGGAACAAAAATTAAAGAGAGTGAGAAAGCTTCAACAAGGAAGAGGAAGAATGTTCTAATTAATCTTTTAAAGATCAGTGCCAAAACCCACAGTGAAAAACATGTCAAAAATTAAATACATATACAATGGTGTTAGAATATAAAGAATAGAGTAAGGCACAGAACCGAGGAGGAATGCGTATGTATGCACTGGCACTTTCAGTTCAAGGTCAGATGACTTGAGCTGATTTTACATTTTTGTGTACAGTCCAGTTCAATATATAAGCTGAACTAGGCTGGCAAAGCTCAGATGCTGCTCTAGCTCTCAAGTAATGGTAGAACACTAAGTCTGAGCGTAAGCACCTGTCTCAGTTAGGGTTTACTGCTGTGAACAGACACCGTGACCAAGACAACTCTTAGAAGGACAACATCTAATTGGGTTGGGGCTGGCTTACAGGTTCAGAGGTTCATTCCATTATCATCAACGCAGGAATGTGGCAGCATCCAGGCAGGCCTGGTGCAGGCAGAGCTGAGAGTTCTACCTCTTCATCTGAAGGCTGCTAGCAGGATACTGGCTTCCTGGCAGCCAGGATGAAGGTCTTATAACCCATGTCCACTCCAACAAGGGCACACCTACTCCAACAGGGCCATACCTTCTAACCATGCCACTCCCTGGGCCAAGCATATACAAACCATCACAGCACGTTTTTGGGGGGTGGGGTGGGGGTTGGGCCTTAGCTAATGTCATGTAGCCTTTTAGGCTAACATTATAGAAGAGAATGGATGACATCATCCTAAATCTACCCACAATGAATGGAGGGCAGAGGCACTAAGGGGAGAAAAGAAGTCAGCAGAGCAGTGGCCAGGATGCTACGAAGGACATGTAGACACCACAGTACTCCCAAGATGAAGAAATGTGTAAGTAATTGATAGTATGGAAGAAGAAATGTGTAAGTAATTGATGAAAGTATGGAAGAAGCATAAGGATATTTTCCCTTTGAGGCATTGGCCACACACATATATATTCCAGGCCTCACATAAACCCAGCAAGAGAGCTGTTATCCTCATTTGCTGTCTGAAGAAATGCAAAGATATTGAAAATAACTTGTTTGAGGTCACACGACCATGGCTGACAGAGGTGTGCACCACAGATCTGAATGCAAAGCTCCACAGGTTTGGAGTTCCCGACAGATGATGCATGTTTCAGATTTTCTGTCTGATCTTCAGAGTCACCACAAACCTGCAGGAATTGCAGGTGCTGAGGCCCTGAAGAAATTAGCTCTTCAGGCCTAGATGGTATTTGTGAGCTTATAATGGAAGCACAGTTCTCTACTTTCAACAGCTATATTTGTAAAATAAGGGGATTTAGCTCAACAATAACTAAATCCAATGATCTATGACTAACTCCTCCAGAAAAGCCAAGTGGACAGTGACCTAATGAAGTGCACATGAGATTTGTTATGAGCAGGTGTCCTGGCTGGTTTTGTGTGCTGGAGTCATCACAGAGTTATCACAGAGAAAGGAGCCTTTCTTGAGGGAATGCCTTCATGAGATCCAGCTATAAGGCATTTTCTCAATTAGTGATCAAGAGTAGAAGGGCCTAGCCTGTTGTGGGTAGTGCCATGCCTGGGATGGTAGTCTTTGCTTCTATAAAAAAGCAAACTAAGCAATCCAGGGGAAGCAAGACAGTAAGTAACATCCCTCCATGGTCTCTGCATCAGCTCCTGCTTCCTGACCCGCTTGAGTCCTGACTTCCTTTAGTGATGAACAACAATGTGGAAGTGTAAGCCGAATACATCCTTTCCTCCCCAACTTGCTTCTTGGTTATGATGTTTTGTGCAGAAATAGAAACCCTGACTAAGACAGCGGGGCTAGTGTATATTCTTTTGTTGTAAAGAATCACCCCGCTCCCCATAGCCAGTACGTTACTTATATACTGAGAGCACTGAGCCTATTGTCCTCCATCCCCGAGAATCTGTAAAACATAATCTCTAGCTAATGGTATTGTATTTTCACCTCAGTGACAGACAATGCACAATGGATCCCATCTCCCTTGTTAGTTATTTGCTCCAAAAGAAGACTTTCTGAGTTATCAAAGATGACAGGAGTAAAACAAACAAACAAGGATGACTGGAGCAAATGAAACAACAGGAGTGAAAACCACCGTTGGCTTTAAAATGAATTTTCCTCTTAGTTCCTATTACCGGATATTCTTCCTCTAGCACTTGGCTTTGATTATCTTATTGCATAACCTTGTCAACACAGAGAACACCCTAGTGCTGTGCTGCTAACTTTAACACCGATTGTATCCTGTGCTGAGTGGGTGTTTAGGAATATTACTTATGGGACAAAGCAGAAAATATAAAAACAATATAGCTGTTATTCATGTGGTATTTGTAAGATGTTTACAAAGCTTGATTTCTGAACATTCTCCTTATGACTGGACAACTGAAGGCAATGGGGTGACGACTCACAGAGTGTAGTCCTTGTAGGGCAAACATGTGGACCTGGGCTTGGATCACCAGCAGTCACATAGAGTAGCTGGGTCAGCTGGTGTATATCCGCAACCTCAGTGCTGGAGGGCAGAGACAGGGGGATCCCTGGAGCTTCCCGGCTACTCATTGCAGCCAAAATTGGTGAACCCCAAGTTCAATGAGAGGCGTTCTCTCACAATATGAGGTGGAGAAGAACTTGAGGAAAACATTCCATATCAACCTTTCCACAGGTGAGCATAAATGAACACACTTGTGTGTATCACATATACACATACATACACATATACAAACACACACACACACACACACACACGTATACAAACATACACACATCTATAGGCTGAAAGGCCCAGACACATACACATACATAGACAGACAGAGAGATAGACACATATCGTGTAAGTAGGGACAAAACACATACCGGTCACGTATGGTGTTTTAGAGCTTAGGACAAAATACAAGACATGTTGCATGATTTGTGTTTTCCCTACACCTACAAGAACTCTTATTAAAAACAACTGCATTAAAGTATAAGATTAGAAGTTACTTATATCAAGAGTGCCTGTGCATGTCAATGAAGTAACATATTAAAAATAGAATTACAAATACAAAGTACAAATATTGACTTTTCTGATAAAATTTGTTGTTGTCTTGGATTGTTTTTTACTAAGCCGCAGCACTTGATCTGTATTTATGTTTTATGCAAAGGACTTAAAATGTTTTGCAAATATTGAATATCATTTTGGGTATCAGGAACAATGATTACATTAGTAATTGATCTACCACAGAGCAACTGACCACTCGAATGTGAGACCTTGGGAGATTTCACACAGGCTCCTTATTTCAAGCACAGGGCAATACAAATATTAACAAAAAGTAGCTACTGAAAAATTATCATCTAAAATATATTCTCTTTAGATTTTATTGTTCAGAGTTGGGCTTAAATGTTAGTCATTGGGGCAAACCTTAAAATAGCCAAACACTAGTCATGAGAACATTTTATACATTACATTTATGGTGTTCAACGCTGTGTGTAACTGAGGTTCTGGGAAGGGTCTTTTATGGAGACTCAGAGGTTAAGGTTTTGTCCAACAGGAAGGACTATTTGATGGTGGAGTCAGACGTTGAATTTAGAACTGTAGTCTAGACTAGTGATCACTGTGACATACACACATACAACTTTGTGGTCATGAGTAGGGCTGACGCTCACCATGTCTCAGCACCCAATGGAGAACACTGGGCCCAGGTGACTCTACTCATTGATCAGGGAGACAAACATCAGTTCTAAGTAGTCTGCAGCATCTTAAATTTGTGTAATAAGAACTAAAGTCTGCCCTTTAAAAACAAAACCAAAAGAACTGTGAGCCTGAGCCATTAAGGCAGGGCTCTCTCTCCAGCTCTAGTTGAGAGGGGAATGTGATGATAGGATGGGGGTTGGGCATGAGAAATGGAGGGGAGAGAGTAGACTGATTCAAAACACATATGTATGCATGCAATACTGAATAATAACAAACAACAACAAAAACAACCCAGCTCCGCCATCCAATAACACCAGTTGTCCAATGGTGGTAACATATTCTTTAAGAAGTTAGCTTGTATTCTGGAAGAATCAATGCCAGTTCTTTAATTAGGTAATTCTCAGATACATTATAACTAACTACTAAGTCAGGCTTGGTGACATACACCTTTAATCCACCTTTAATATGTATAGGGGGCATATAAACATATATTCTGACCTTTTTTATCATAGTTATTGTGTTTCTTTATACTAAATATGTATTTTGTTCCCTGGAAAGGAATTTCAGAATTATCTTCAAATGGCCTCAGCTGTCTTTTTAAGGAAACAAAACAAAAGGAAACCCCCCAAACCTTTCCCAGTCACAGACCAAGCTCAGTGTTTGACCTCATATTCTGCCTAATACCATCTTACTGTTAACAGCCCGTCACCATTCCATCATCCTTCCAATAATGCAGTGTAAGTGGCTAAGCCGCTGGAGCTGATTACATCACAGGGATTAGCCCAGCCCCATTCTGAGAATTAGATCTATAGACAAAGGGCAGACAGCTGAGCCTCCTACATCAATTTTAATCAGTTATTTGCTACATGTATTATTGGTTCAGTTGTACCCACGGTATAGAATCGTGAACATTCTAGCTGTATTCTCAAGACTCTGCCCTTAAAATATCACCATTCTTCTGTGAGCTTTAAGTACTCTGCACTGTAGTTAAGTTCATAGAAACTGAGATGACGCAGGGGCACTTAAGGCAGCGGAGACGCTGGGCATTCTGGAGGCTGGTTTTCTCAAGTGTGAAGATGGTAGAACTGAGTGGGCTCTTGGCAAAGACTGAAGTACTGTCTGTGATCACTCAACACTGATGTCTTTCCTCCCCTCAGCTCCGTAGGAATGCTTGCCTTTCTGCTAGTTCCCTTGCCTTTGGGAGAATGGACTCTGGAATCAGAACTGTAGTAAGCAATAGCACTCTTTTTAATTTTACTTCCTGTTTGTCTTATAAGCTTTAGTTTTTGCTTTTGGAGATACAATGTTCAAGGGAAATGTTTTCAGGTAATCCGTCTTTATCCTACCAAGGCTTACGACTTACATGTGGTTTACATATTTGCATGCTGATATTAGAAGGCAATTTTAAGGCACTTTGTTACCATCCATGATTAGAGTCCGAGGTTCTGATGTTTTACTGCTCCTGTCAATCTCACACCTTTCTGAGATGCTGTGTAAATGTGCATCTGCCATCGTTTTCAGCCTGTGAAAGCCCTTCTCAAGTGGGGTTACGTATTCAAAGAGGCTGCATTTGAAATGCTGTACCCAAGTAACACAGGTAGATGGTGCTTGTGATGTGCCTGGCAGCCAGGCGTGAATCTCATTTCAATTGAACTTTGCTTCAGCCCTGGGTTCAGAATGTTACCCAGTTTGACTTTAACGCAATCCTTCAAATTGACCTATCCTGAGAAACCAGGACCTGATGGATCTCGGGCCAGAGATAAAGTAAACTATATCGGAACAATAATAATGTGAGCCTGAGAGTTCTGGAATTAATGTAAATAGTGCTGGTGAACTGGTCTAGATATAAGTTGTACACAGTTTTTGTGTTAATGATGGGCAAATAAATCAGTATCAATGAATGTCTGAGGGCAACGGGACAGTTTCTGATTCTGAAAAACCTATTGATGTTTAGGGAATCCTAAAGCAACTTTTCATCCCCTATTGGAAGCAGGGTGCTGGTTATTATTTAATTTAGATTTTCTCAGATTTTAACCAGCTCAGACAATTGAAAGGAGAGTGAAAAATCTCACCTTAAGTGGATTGAAGGTGCTCGCTTTTAGTTTTGTCCATGATGCTGAAAACATCTTGCAAAAGAAATACAAACATGCACGAAATGGCAGCAGGCTCTTACCAACAACCTCAGGTGCAGTTTGTCTAGTATTTCCCAGAATTCCTTCACTGTGTCTGATGTGTAAGGGATGGCCCTCAATTAGTTGTGCTGTGCTTCCTCTTGCTTGGTAAGCATTTTTGGGCAAACAAGGAATGGCAGAGTCCCACAATTAGATCAAAAGATCAATCCTAATGTACCATTTTCTCCTCACCCTCCTGCTGTAATAAAGTGGCCGCAGTTCTCCAGGGGACAACTCAAAATCCTAGGACTGATATTTCTAAATTAGCTGACTCTCTGACCTTGCTGGTAATTGCGTTAGTTTATCAATGTTCAACACAATTTATTACTCTCCAATATGTACCAAAGTGTTTATCTCTCAACACTAACAATATTAAAAAATCCAAACTATCTATTGCAGCACAAAGAGGCATCCTTTCATTAGGGAAAATATAAATGCATAGGAAACGTCACATGACCTGCCTTTGCACAGAAGAGGGGTGACTTGAGACAGAGGACAGCTGCCATCTGCTCTGATTTAGCGACATTATGTTACCGAAATCTGGAAGAAGAGAAATTAGGTTTTGTTTTTATTTGTGTGCCTGATGCAGGGATAAAGTGATATTTTCTGCAATACCACAGTAATGGCCGCGTTCCAAGATAAATGAATGGCACCCATAAAACCTTACCAAAGCGTCAGAAGGCGATATAGCATCAGAAGTCACTTGGACTTTAAGCATCATGTATTTTGCGCTGGGAGAAAAGCCATTAAAGTCATGAATCCTATTTTGGGGTATAGAAAAAAAATCCATCCCCTTTGCTCCCCTTATCTTGGCCATTTTTATTATGTTATCTAAGCTCTCTGTTTAATTATGGTGGTAGACAAGCTATGACAGAACTCAGTTTCTATTATATTAGCCAAAGGTGATGATGCAAGATTGAAGTTTCATATCATGCAGGTCTCTTTTTAACCCAGTTTGGACAAGGAGTGTGGTATGAGCTGTGCTGAGAGCCACTAATGAGCAAGCCCAAAAGATAGAGATAATGCTCTAGATAATGGGCTGATTTTTATCTAGCTTCCCTTTCTTTCTAGTGCGGGGATGCTGTGTTTCTTCACAGATGATAGAGCAGCTAGGATGTGTTTGGTACATCCCTGTCCACTCACTTACCCACTCTCCCATTAAGCAGCAGGCCCTGTGATCTTTAGTCATGAGAAATGAGCTTCAGGGCAGCTTAGACTCAGGTAACAACGGTCCTAAGGCTTACAAGCCATTTGCTATCTTCATCATAAAGCCTTAGCATTTTAAAATGACAGATCCTTTTATTGCTCATTATTGTCATTACTTTATTAGCAATCCCAAGGCTAATAGTCTTTTAGAGGCAGATATATTTTAATGTATTTTATTTATTGATAACTCATTTTAGTGCAAAAATTAAAATTTCTTCAGTAAGGGAGTGACTATATTTCAACCATGAATGCAGTATAGAACTCTTTGGACCTATTTTTGATAAACATTATTTTAGCTGAATAGTAAAGTCATGGAAATCCTTTAGCTTTGAAAAGCATCTAACTTCTTTTTAAATTAAAATATCAGGTTTTTATACAATGTATTCTGATTTGGGTTTTTCTTCCCCTAGCCCTCTCCCTGTCTTCCCCACCCACCCAAATCCACACTGTTTCTTTCTCATTAGAATACAAACAGGCATCTAAAATAGTAGGAACAATAATAACAACAGTAATTAATAAATAATAATAATAAAAGCAACCAAATCAGAATGGGACAGAACAAACAGAAGAAGAAAAGGACACTCCCCAATAAAGTCTAAGAAACGCATATAGATGCAGAGTTACATGTTTTCATATAGAGAAACCCCATAAAAACATAAAACCAAAACCACGATATATATGCAAAGGACCTTTAAGGTGGAAAACAAAACAAAACCCTGACAAAAAATTACGAGACAAGGAACTTCCAAAAATGGTGTTGAGTTCCTTCTGTTTTGGCTGTCTACAGATGGGCATGGGGCCTGCCCTTAAGAATAGTTTGTATTCCCCGTGAGACTGTTGGAGAAAACCAATTTTCCATTTGCAAGTTGTTAACAATGGCCTCCAAATTCTTACTCCCATCTCAGGGCCTCATTCTTATTTACGGTATATTCACAATGCCAACTCAAGTGAAGAGACCTTGAAATATGCCCACTTTGTGTGTTCACTTAAATACACACATGAATGGCTGCACTGTAGACTCAGATAGAGGCTTTCTTTATGATTAAGAGAAGTTGCTCATAATTGTTTTTACATGTGTCCCTTGGATGCATGCATGTAGAATCCAAAAGACATCTTTCAGGGCTGGGTTTTCTTACTATGGATTCTAGATACTGGGTTTTCAAGGCAAACTCTTTGATCTATGGAACCAGTTCTCTGGCTCTTAGATTAAAGTTCTTGAGTCCCATTAAGAGCTACATTTTGTTTCATCTATTTTATACACTTATTTATCCTTTTAGTAGAAAATATAATAAATAAAAACTTGCCCTTTTTAAAAAATTCTTGCTTAGATACTTCAGTTAGGTTTGCATGATTTTATTTCCTTCTTGACTTAAAAAAGAATTGATGTGTTTATTTTAAAGTGTGTGTGTGTGTGCGTGTGTGTTAGCCTGTGAATAGAGATCAGAGCATGACTTGCCAGAATCTGTTCTTTCCACCTCGTGGGTCCCAGGGATCAAAGAGACTCTGAGGCATGGTAGCAAGGGCCTTGATAGCAAGAGCCATCCTTCTAGCCTCTAATTTGATTTTTGATAAATAATCATATTGTTTTCATTCAGATGATAACAAAAGAGACCTTAATTTCAGTAATAATTACATTTTTCAAAATAAGAGTAATTTTGTAAATATGAAAAACCTTTGCCATTCTATTCAGTTTTCTATAAAAAATACTTTAGATTGATTAACTTGTAAACAGAAAGTTTTCTTACAGTTCTAGAGGCTGGGAAGTCCAAGGTTAAGCAGCCAGTAGATCCATTGTGTGCTGAGAGAGATCACACAGGTATTGTTTTCTAAGGCACCCTCCTATGTGGAAAGGGTGTATGGGCTCCTGAGGGGCTCCCTCGCTTCTGTATAAGGGGGCCAATCTCACCCACAAGAGACAAGCCTTGTGATCAACACTGTCTCTGTTTCCCATCTCTCGGTACCACTGTCTTGGCAATTCAGCTTCAGCCTATGAGATTTGCAGGACACACTCACTCAGACTTTAGCAAGCGCCTAGGAGAAAGGGCAAAGAAAAGTCACTATATGCCCCCAGAGCCTGAGTGCTTTACCCATTCTTCAAAGATTGCTTCATTTTGCCAGGTGCTGCACTTGGTACAGTAGACCTGAGGGTAACCACATGGGGACTGAATGATACCAGGAGCCCCCCTTTTGTAATGCCCAACTTAGTAGAAACATCTTTTAAAATACTTTATGTTTTATAATATTTTTGAAATCCTCACATGGAGTGTGACAGTGTTAGTAAAACACTTAAGCTACATTTTAAAAAAATGTATGGCTATGGTTTTTAACAGCTATAAAAACATTAAAGTAACACCTGATAACATCTAATAACATGAACAGAAAGCAAAGGTTATAGAGTCCTTTGCTACACATGCCAGTAGGTCATTTTTCTGAGGTGACAACAGAGAAGAGAGATTATGTGTTTACCCCAAACCAAAGCAAACAGCAGTCTCCAGATTATTTTTCTTTTTCTCTCAAAATTTTATTTATGAATCTTCAGAATAGTTTGAGATCCCACAGCACACATAATCAAAACACTCAGTGACCCTGTGTGTTGCCATCAAACCACTCAGCGACCGTGCGACGCCTCGCTCTTGGGTGAAGCCGTTATTTTCTTGTTTGCGCCACAGTCTTCCAGGAGGTAATACCACATGCGGTGACTTCCATCCACAGACCTGGACTTCACCCTCGCTTTCTGCCACGTCTCATGCTAACTATTAACACCGTCCTCACTTTCAACGGCTCCATACTGGGCTTCCTTCCCACTCACGATTTCCCCTGTGTACAGAGCATCACCGTGTTCTATGCACTCTAACATGGATCCAAATGTGTTAATAGGTTGCAGTGTAAATATTATAAAATTTTGATCACATATGCAAAATAATGTTGCATAATGAATGAAATAAAATTCGGTCAACTGCTTTTTTTTAATGGGTGGACAATTCGGTTGTTTTTTTTTTTTTTTTTTTTTTTTTTTTTTTGAGAGCACAAAGAATCCTGTAACAAATATCCTTTTCCATAAGTGCTCTGCACTAGACTCTTGTTTCCGAACAGTGGAGTGACTGGGTCCTCGCTCAGGTGCATTTTTGGCTTTATAATAATTACCAGATTCCTCTAAGGCTGTAGGGTAGACAACTAACAAATGAAGCTGGTGACTTTGCACGATGTTAATGATATTTTCTTGAAATATAATATTTTATTAATTCCTAGAATGCTTCCTACAGACCATATTCCCCGCCACTCCTCCTCCTAACTGCAGACCCCACCTCTCCACTGCCTCCTCACTTCCTGCCTTGTTTTCCTCCCAGTAGCCAACCCAGACTAATTGGTGCTGCTCAGGTGTGGAACCGTTCATTGGGGTGTGGTTTACCTACCAGGGGCTGCAACTTTAAACTGATTTATTCCTCTTCCCCCCCCTCGCCCCCTGTGGGAGTCATTAACTGTCAATAGCTCCTCGGATAGGAGTCTGAACTCACGAGCCCTTTCTCACTCTATGCTAGAATGTCACTCCTTGGATCTCCTGCAGGTCTCATGCAGCCAGTCACAGCTGTCTGTTGTTCTTGAGTGTATATATCTTGTTTTGTCCAAAAGACAGTGGTTTTCTCTGGTATACTTCCTCCTCTGGCTCCTACAATCTTCTTGTCCCCTTTTCATTCCTTGATGCTCCCTGAGTCTTGGGTATTATGTGTCTGAAATAAGTGTTCAGTTTGTGACTGAATATTCTACTGATGTTTTTCTTTATAACACTCTGATCGGTTATGAATTGTAATCTTTCTAATTTTTTTTTGCCTATACAAGAGTAGGAAGAGTCTAATTCACTGTTTATATTTGAGCTCCCTTACATTATGAAGATATGCATTCTTGTATATGCTTATATTTTCATATTTTAAAATGATATGCCTATATGTATTCCTTGTCTATTTTTCCTTTGAGCTGACTCTTAGACTTTTTTTTCTTTAAATATCAACTTGTAGATGCTCCTCCTGCAGTATTGTAGTAATTTCTTTGGTTGATAACAACAATAAGAACTGTCTGGTTGTGTAGTCGGGGATCTATTGAAAGATTTTTAGTCCTGGAAGAATTAATGGATTAGGGACCTGAAGACTCTGTCCACCTGCACTATGCTATGGCTTTGCTGAATGGCTCACTGACCCCTGGATGCAGCCCTGCTCCCTTGCTTCCTGGTGCTGTAACTTCAGGCAATTGGCTGAACACAGCCAACAAGGCTCAGCAACTCTCTCCAAATCTTCCATTCTTGGATTTCCTGAGATCTCAGTTTTCCACTCTGGATAAATCAGCAAACTTGTTTGTTACCCAGAGACATCAGAAAGCATATGATATAGAAAAAAAATCTCATAGATACAGGTTCAATCCCATGTACCAATATTGAGTATCTTGAGCCTGGAGAATACAGTTATGGCAAAGAAGATCTTAGTTATATTTTGCAAGGGGTTCTGGGAGGATAAGTATTCTGAATTTTACTGTGTGAAGGTGGGTGAAACTCAGCCATGGTGAGCTATTGAAAAGCAGGCTGAGCTGTCAAGTCAGTTTGTGCATTGCAAATAACAAATGCAGACAGCACCTTCTTTTTAACTAAAGGTAAATATTCCCCCCCTAGTGTATATGCTGGCTCAGCATGGATACCACTTGCTAACAGAATTCTAAAACATCAAAAAAGTCACCTCGTGAGTACTGAACTTCTGACTTGGTTAAGTAGTTTCCTACCATCCTAAGATCATACGAATAATTTCAAAGTTTGCTTTTATTTTTACATTTGTTTTATGTGTTTGCATCTTTAATTCACAATTATTTTTGCAAATGACACAAACATGACTGTAATTTGTTTTCTTTTCCAAATTAACATTAGCACCCAAAGGACTCTTTCCTTTCCTTAAACAAAAATGTCAATTACATAATCATTTATTTCCCACATAAACTTTCGTTTTCCTCTAATTTATATTTTCTTCCCTCCCCTCTTCTTCCATCTGTCTCCTGTTGTACAAATCTATGCTATACTGAATGGATCTGTAATGACATTTGCTTAATTTTAGATGCTTTTCACTCAGTGTTGTTCCTAGAGGTAGGTCAAGATACTGTCGGCATCCAACATGAATCAGAAAGCAGAACTTCATCAGACTCCAAATTGGGTAGTGACTTGGACTTCCAGCCTCTTGGGCTGTGGGAAAGAAACTGCCCACTACAGTTTTTTTGTTTGTTTTGTTGTTGTTTTTGTTTTTTGTCACTCTAGCCTGAGGAGAGTACAACAGTAACATATAACCTGGGCCATAAGTGACCTTGCCCTTTCTGTCTCCCTCCGAATCTTCTAGCACTAACACCCACAGCCCCGTCTCTCTGTGCATTTGTGCTGCAGCCTGACATCTGAGTTAGCTCTATGCTGCAGCCGATGAGTCAGCTCCATGTCCTATCATTTGATGTTGTTTCTTTTTCCCTTATGATTTCATCGATGTGTGAGTTTTGTGAGTGTCACGAGGACTGACAATGGGAAGCCACGGACTCAGGAGCCCCAGTTCATTCTCTTTTTACCATTACATTTTGGTTGGGTGAGTGAAAGAATGTGAGAGTGAATGAATGGATCAGGCCGGAGATTTGCTTTCTAGTGCTTTCTATCTCTTCCTTTAAGACGGAGAGTCTTGTAGGCTAGGCTAGGATGGCTTTGAACTTCTGGTTCTTTCGTATCCACCTCCCAGGTATTTTGGGCCAGCATCACCACAGCTGATTTGTATGGGACTGGGCTCTAAGCACTCTACCAGGTGAGCCACATTCTAGGGCACAGGGAGAAGATTGTGGACCTTAGATCTATCTTTTATGATTTCACTTTGGTAAGGCTGACTCATGGAATATCTAGATACACCACATCAGGTAGAAAGCACTCTTACTTTGATGGTTAGTTCCACTTTAATATCTTTCAGGTTTCAGATTATGAGAGGGAACTGTTTCTTTTGCTTAGAGTATATGTTTATATATGTTGGGATCTGGAACTGTGGGAAGATGCCCTACATTTCTTTATGTCTCCTGCATAATTTAGTAAAATGCCCTGTGCAGAGTAGGCGCTAACTTAATAGCCAGCTGATTGATTGAATAATTACTCCGCGTATAAACACCTCTGTAGTACATTACCCAGTGAGTGTCTATTTCAATATGACTACAGCTATGACCTTCCTGTAGTTCATTAGCAAATGAAAAGTATGCTCATTTCCATGGAAGGAAATGAGAATATAAAAAATGTGCTTCTATTTGTAGTGCCATTACTGTCTTACTATTTGATTAAGAACAAATTCTTAACCTTTTAATGTTACCAGTTACCTATGGCTCTGATCTCCCCGGCTACTGCAATACTGAAATAATGGGGGAGGGTAAGACATCATTGCTAGGTGAAGGGCTACAAACAGGCCTCCGATAAGGGAACTCACCGACCAGACTCAGTCAGCGGTGGAACAGGGAAAATGTCTCCAGGAACACAGAGAGAGAGAAGCAAAGGAGAGGTTTTCCAAGACGAAGCCAGTGGAGCTTCAAGGTTGAGCTTCCTTTCCTGAAGAGCACCAAGCCCTTTCATTCCGCACTCATTGGCGCCCTATCGCTTCAGAAAGGCCTGTGGTAGAAAGTCAGATGCCTGTCCAACTCATTCCTAGGGAAGAAGGAAAATAGAGTCAAGAGAATGTGCATGACAAAACAAACAAAAGAGTTTTCTGAACCTTGGGATATTCTGTGTGTCATTCGCTTGATAAGGATTTATGGTCTCCTTGCCAGGCATCCTGGTGGGTTCTAAAGGTGTGAAAAGAAGAGAAGAGAAAAGAAAAGAAAAGAAAAGGAAAGAAAAATAAGCTCTGCTTTTAATGTTCACGGTTGGGGGTGGGGTGAAAGATCCGAGGACTCTCCGAGAGAACATTCCAGAGAGGAGAGGAAAAACAGGAAGGAGACAGAGAAGTCCTTGCAAGTGTCAGGGTTTACTTCTCCTAGCTACTGCGGACGTGAGAGCAAAGAAGAAATGGCCAAATCCTAGAGACCCTTGAGCCACAGGCAATGACAAAGCTGCAAATTTTAGTTAAAAATTTTTTTATTAGATATTTTCTTTATTTACATTTCAAAAGTTATCCCCTTTCCTAGTTTCCTCTCCGAAAATCCCCAATCCTCTCGCCGCTCCCCCTGCTCCTCAACCCACCCACTCCTGCTTCCTATCACCAATCAAAGAAAACACACACACACACACACACACACACACACACACACACACACACACACACGGAGGGACTCGTGGCTCTAACTGCATATGTAGTAGAGAGGTCATCAATGGGAGGAGAGGCCCTTGGTCTTGTGAAGCAGCAAACTTTTTAATGCTGGAAACTCCTAAGGTCAGATTTAGGCTGCAGAAATCAATGTGGATGAGGAAATCACAGCCTGTAGGAGTGGGAGAAGGGTTGGATATGGCGTCTCTGGCTCAGCTGCCTGCAGGGGGCGCTCCTCCTTTGAGTGAGTGTGGAATGCACACTGTCTCCATTGCTCAGTGGTTTGGTTTGAGTTGGAGTAAAGAAGTCACATTGGTAGTGATCTAGGGTCTCTTTCTTCTGATTCACGGCTTACTCTGTGGTCTTATGGACGCTCCCTGCTAAGGTGTGAAGCATCTCTCACTAAGGTTTTCCTCTTCTTCCACGGGCGTTAAAATCCTTTTTTGTCCATTTACAATTTGTATCTTAACCATCGTGTGTTTGCTTATAATGTGTTACGTTTCCGCATAGTCTGATCCTCACATGATCCTAATTCTCTCTAATAATTCTTTTTCTCCCCTTGAGGAAAGTATATTCATTTTTTTTTTGGTTTCCAACACTCATCACCTTTTGTAAATATTAAGGCACCAAATTCAATTTAATTTTAAAAATAATGTTTTTCTATTTCTTCTGTCGATAAATCACGTTTGCCATCTTTTAAAAGCTGTATTGTCTCATCATTTTTTCCTGGGCTCTTCTTGTTTCGGTTTGTTGGTCCCCAGAGGATGTAGGAATATATATTGAAATAATGAACAATGTGAAATAATAATAATAATAAAAGGACAGGAAGAACTCGGGTCGTGGTCACACTCTACAGTGTTTGACAGTGATCTATTCGAAATGAAGGGTTATATTTCAGTCCTGATGAATCAAATATTTAAGAAACATTCTTAAAGTAGAGAAATATACATGGAAAAAAATCACTACTGACCCTGAGAGGCCTCCTTGAGAGATTTGCGCCATGGATGATTTAGCTTCCATTTTAGCCCGGCTTCTTCCACTAAAGGTTATCATAGTGAGCATTGCTCATGAGGGTTCTGGGAGTATAAACAGGGGTCAGAGATCAAAAAACACAAAATATAATATTAGATAAAATATTAGGAGCTCTGCAAATATTCACAAAGTCGTACATTATGTTAGAGCGACCCTATTCCATGTAGGAAAATAAAAATGGGGAAATTACATGAGCCGCTTTCTTTTTTATTACAGAAATTAAAGGTCTAATTTAGAATTGTGAATTTATGTAAATAGCCATTAATGCAATTTTATTAGTTCAGGTACTCAGGGTATGAGCATATAAATATAATGGGATTTTTATAGAGTCTGTACTGGTAGGAATTCTGCATGTATAGATACACGTATTAGAGGTTTTTAACCTTTACAGAATACAAGACTGCTGTGAGTAGCTATTTGCATTATTACACATCAATGAAAGTTTACTTAATAGAAGCCAACTGTCCTCCTCCTCTCTATCCATCAAGCGCTTGTCAGTGAAGACACCGAGGTAACTAACAAAGACTGTGGGACTGACTATTGGTTCTTTGCATCATGCAAGTATATTGGCACCTTCTACTGAATGTTTTGTGTTACTGAAATTGCCTACATCTGCCTGCAGTTTAAGCATTAGTCTCATTTCAGAGCCAAGGAAACAGATCCATAGGAAGAAGAAAAAGCTTGTCCAAGCTTACATAACATGAAGTGGATGTATTGGAAGCAGGTCAAATAGGGTTATCTCTGCATTTGTCACACAGGTGCACCGAGAGCAACCACCCGTAGCTTTCTTCTTTCTCCTCCACTAGGGATGTTCACAAAGAATTCTGGTGACAAATTTGCATAGTTTCTTGGTTATTGTTGGTTTTGTTTGAGTTGTTTCTTTGAGGCAGAGTTTCATGTAGCCCAGGCTAGACCTACCTTCTGTATTTAGTTGAAGATGATCTTCATGTCTTGATCTGTCTGCCTCCACCTATCCTGTGTTGGGATAACAGGCATATGGCACTCTACCCAACTAACTTCATAGCTTATTTTAGTATGACTGGGACATGATTAATGAACTTTATACATACTTGTCTATGTCATGGATGAAAGGTGACCACTCTTCTATCAAGTTAACACTTCCCTTGAGATGGTTTGAGAATCTGTACTGGTAAAGTAGAGGACCACTTGATCAACTCTCGATCAACCTGGATAGTTAAATCAATTCCATTTCCTTGTTTGGATTATATGCTGTCCTGCAAAAACAATGAGAAATGCATATTTCTTAAACTGATGTAAATACTTGCTTATGAAATTCTTTGAAAAGAGTAATAAAATGAATGTTAAAAGTATAGATACTTACATAGATGCAATCTAAGATAGAAGAACAATCAAGCATTCATGTACTTTCCAACCCACTAAGTACCAGCATTGATGGAACCCCTCTTTTTCCTGTAAACTCTTTCTCTCTCTCCCCCTCTCTTCTTCTTTGAGAGATTGACATTACCTGAATTTTGTGCTTAATATCTTAATATTTTGTGCTAAATACCTTGGTTTTCTCCCATACTTTATCAGCTGTGAAACTATTCCTCTGCATTTATTGCCTCAATTTATTTTAGTTAATGTATAGATCAAATCCAGGGACTCTTGAGGACTGAACATGTCCTCTGTCACTGGTCTACGCTCACAGACCAACCTTATTATTTTAGTTTTGAGTTCTGCAAGAACTGCCAAGTAGATCGTATGGTTGGCAATTTAACATCAGCAGCACAGGATTTGGAATTACCCAAGACTCAGCAGTTAATGATAGAGTTGGCCACTTTTTTATCGGCAGCAGGGGTAAAACCTGTTGCATTCATTTTCAAGGGTTATTAGGAAACAAAATCATGTTGCATGATGGTTAAGTCTTGAGTTCAATATATACCTTCATCTTATGTGCATCTGCTGAAGAACTAAGTGTTGGATGTTGGTTGTGCTGAAAGAGTAGGCGTGAGCAAGGCAAGCACTCCTCCTCCTCTGTAGGAGCTGCTGTGCAAGGTGGGTCACAACAGCGTGGCTCTGAGGAAGGGAAAGTGAGGCCCAAGTTTTCCCTCAGGTCTGGAGTTTTGCAATACGACTATGGGAAGTCCAGCTTACGTGAGTGTGTGATCACAAGCCGAAGAGGTCTTCTGAGCCAAACTTCTCTGCCAATTTTACCTCTTCACCGATGAAAATGAGAGTAACTAGACTCCCCCCCCCCGAAATGATATTTTTCACATGATTTTCTGTAGGTGTTCACATTTTAACTTCACAAGTAAGAACCCTAATGGAATTCCATGGAAAGTCGTGATAGATTCACTGACAGGTTTGTGTGAATGCAAAGTAGCTCTACAGTAGCTGCAAGGGGGAAATAATGTTCACAAACGCCCCTAAATCACACGAGTTAAATTATCACAAGAGAAAATTATAGTAATACTAAGATTATTGGGATAAGAGTTGATTGATTACCATCATTCATTAAGCAATAATGAACACCTAGTCTTTCTATTGTTCTATAGGCTTTTGTAGAACAATTTGTATGTGTAACTGAGTTCCCTTCTTCTTCTTCTTCTTCTTCTTCTTCTTCTTCTTCTTCTTCTTCTTCTTCTTCTTCTTCTTCTTCTTCTTCTTCTTCTTCTTCTTCTTCTTCTTCTTCTTCTTCTTCTATTGGTTATTTTATTTATTTATGTTTCAAATGTTGTCTCCCTTCCCGGTTTCCCCTCCTCTGTTCCTCCCTGCTTCTATGAGGGTGCTTCCACGTCCACTCCCACACTCCCCCCTCACTGCCTTAGCATTCCCCTATACTGAGGCATTGAGCCTTCACAGGACCAAGTACCTCCCCTCCCATTGATGCCAGATAAGGCAATCCTCTGCTACATACGCAGCTGGAGCCATGGGTCCCTCCATGTGAACTCTTTGGTTGGTGGTTTAGTCCCTGGGAGCTCTGGGGTTCTGGTTGGTTGTTATAGTTCTTCTTCCTATGGGGTTGCAAACCCCTTCAGCTCTCTCAGTCCTCCTAACTCTTCCATTGGGGTCCCCATGTTCAGTCTGATGGGTGGCTGTGGGCATCTGCATCCGTTTTGGTCAGACTCCGGCAGAGCCTCTAAGGGGACAGCTATACCAGGCTCCTGCCAGCAAGTGCTTCTTGGCATCAGCAATAGTGTCTGGGTTTGGTGTCTGCAGATAGGATGGATCCCTAGGTGGGACAGCCTCTGGATGGTCTTTCCTTCAGTCTCCGTTCCAGTTTTTTTCTGTCTTTCCTTTAGACAGGAACAATTCTGGATTAAAATTTTTGAGATGGATAGGTGGCTGACTCCCCCTCTAATGCATCCATCATGGTCTCATAATGAAGACAAAGTTGTAAATTAGTTAGTATACAGAAAGCTGCTGGATATATAATATATACTAATAAACTATTAGATATTTAACAACAACAACAATTATAGTTATAAATTGTTAGATACATTAGTAAACTCCCACAGTATACCACAACTGGAGATGTGACAGTCAGGAAAGAAGAAAAGAAAGGCAAAGGAAAAAAAAGAGGCAAAGGAGAAGGACAAAAGATACAGATTTTGATTCTATGGAGTTAACACTGGGCTGAATGGTATGAGTTAAAACAATCATACAAACATAAGAAGGATATGGGCTGTGATGTGTGGTGAACTGGAGGAGATCTGGTTGGTTAAGACTCCAGCAGAGCAGCCCATTCTTGGTCAGCATGGCCAGGGTGGATTGAGATGGGTATCATCTCACTGAAAGGCTTAATGTTGTCTTCCCGTTACAGTATGGAGAGGAAAGAGAGGCAGTTAGAGACTTCCCTTCTGAAAGTATTATTTTTCTTCCCTGAGAAAAACAGACTGTTAATATAAATAGAATTAAACTTGCATTCATCTCCACAGGGAAAAAGTCTTACTTTCATTGATCTAGGAAATGTGAAAACTCAAACTTTGTGCTTTTTGTAACTTCTGTGCTTTTAATTTTTGTGGGATCAGCCATTTGTTGTGCTTTAGGCTTGGAGGGAGTAGGAATTAAGACTTGGGCTTAAATTTTTCTCTTCTTTCTTTCTTTCTTTCTTTCTTTCTTTCTTTCTTTCTTTCTTTCTTTCTTTCTTTCTTCCTTCCTTCCTTCCTTCCTTCCTTCCTTCCTTCCTTCCTTCCTTCCTTCCTTCCTTCCTTCCTTCCTTTCTTTCTTTCTTTCTTTCTTTCTTTCTTTCTTTCTTTCTTTCTTTCTTTTTTATGACCAAAAGGAACTTCCTTGGATCCAGCAGTAGTCTTTACCTCCTGAGGCAGGAGAAGGCTGGCAGTGGAGGCAGGATGTTGTGTGAGAGCACAAATGGTCTACCATGACTGTAGCAGTCATCTGCTACAGTGCTGGCAGTAACTAAAGGCAAGAGGGAAGATTGGGCTTTAGGGAAGAGAACAAAGCACAAAATGACCCAAAGTATCACCAAGGAAGTGGGTGACACTGGGGTAAGTTTCCTTCAATCCTAGGACCTTTGTTTCTCTGTTACTTAGTTCAATGCCTTGGCACAGTACATTTCAAGAAAAAAGATGTGCAGAAACCTGCATGCAGAATGAATGAACATACTATTTTTAAATAGCTTGACACGAACACACACACACACACACACACACACACACACACACACACACACAGGTGCAAGCATATGCATACACACAGGGGCATGCACATGCATACACACAGGGGCAAGCACATGCATACACACAGGTGCAAGCACATGCATACACACAGGGGCAAGCACATGCATACACACAGGGGCATGCACATGCATACACACAGGGGCAAGCACATGCATACACACAGGGGCAAGCACATGCATACACACAGGGGCATGCACATACAGTGAGGTTATTAGTAGAAAGCAGGCAACTTGGAAAGAATGGGAAATGAACAAAGTTGTCAGGTCAACGTAGATATGGAGGTCACACTATTCCACTCGACTATAACCTTCTTTCCACTCTGCACATTGACATGTTTTGTTGTTTTGGTTACTGTTCCAGAATTGCTGCTCTTTCTTAGTAGCCAACATGCCAGCTTTGCAGACCTTGAAAACTATGTCTAGTCTCTGGAGTGGAGAGAGTTACCTTGTCTCATAAGTTGGGGCTATTGCAGGCTGGTCTGGAGAAGTGGCAGTGTGAGGAGGGGCAGCATATCCATATTATTTTAAGGCAACTGGAAAGCAGGGCAAGGCTGCCGGCAGGGAGGTTGCCATTATGGTTTTGGTAGGAGTAATGACTTAGCTCCATTGCTTCCATCTCTGAAGCACAATCCCTACATTTCTAATTACTAGTAGCTGTCACACAATGGCACCATTAAATGATGTTTCATGTGTATACTGAGATATCATGATTACATCAAATCAATGACTTTCTGTTCTTTGAGAGTATTTATACTTGTACCATAGCCTCACATACAGTGCATTAATCAAATCAGAAAAGCATTGTAATAAATCAAAAAAGCAAATTACAGAAATAATGTAATTGTGGAAAAGAGGAAGAGAATTACTGCTCATTCAAAAGACTGTAACAAGTTTTAGAACCTATTAGTTTGCACATCTCTTCTGAGAACATTTTGATCTATAGAACAGTGTCTAACAAATGTAGGCACTCAGTAAATATTTGTTGGCTGGAAAAAGGAATGTGTGCATCTTCAGGTGATGCTGATATTCATATTGTGACCTTGTACAAATTAATTATCATTAGTTTCTTGGAGTAAAAATGGATTTATGAAAGTGAATGCCCTGTTTTTGAAGCTGGTTGAAACTTATTTGTGGCTTAAAGACACGAATGGAGAGCTACTTCTTGGTGTTCTTGCTCTGTATGTTCCCTATTTACTTGAATTTTTAGTTGGTGGTTGGATTTCCTTGAAATTGTATTTTAATTTTTAGAAATACATTCAGTCTATACTAATACAAATTATTCAGGTGTATATATCTGGTGTATATTAGATGAACTCTAATGTCAGCTACTTCTGATCCTGACCTACAAACTCGGGGAGAACACACTCTGGCGGAGTGAATGGCAGCTACGAGACAATGCTACCCCATAACCATATCTGTCTGCAGATAAGGTTCTGGAGTGAATGGCAGCTACTAGACAATGTTACCCCATAACCATATCTGTCTGCAGATAAGGTTCTGGAGTGAATGGCAGCTACGAGACAATGCTACCCCATAACCATATCTATCTGCAGATAAGGTTCTAGGGTCCTTAAATGACAGGTGGATCAAAATTAGTTTCACTGGAAGATTCCACATGATTTGTCTTCTTGTTGTGTCTGAAAGGAGAATGTAAAGAACTTTTGTTTCACTGTAATGATATAATCTCATTCAAAATGATTTTATTCAATGAATGCAACTAAAAAGTAGAAAGGATATAAAAATACCCGATGATGAAAAACTAAAACATGTTGAAGACTTGCTATCGAGATGAACCAAATGAGGGAGGTGATGATGGACTATCTCAAGAAGAACAACAGATAGAACAATAGTCTTTGTTTTCCTGCTAGATCTCATAGCCTTGTCCTGAGAGTGAACCTTAGATGTGTAACTATTTGATAGAATTGGACAAGATCTACAACAATCCCATCTTTCTTTCTTAGAGAAACTTTGAAGGTAATTTTGGAAAAGAGATTCCAGAGGAAGAAATTCTTTAGTTATGTGTATGACATAACTTACATGTATGACATATTTTATGTGTATGGCATATGTCTTAGTTAGGGTTTTACTGCTGTAAACAGACACCATGACCAAGGCAACTCTTATAAGGAAAACATTTAATTTGGGTTGGATTACAGGTTCACAGGTTCAGTTCATTATCATCAAGGCAGGAATATGGCAGCATCCAGGCAGGCATGGGGCAGGCAGAACTGAGAGTTCTACATCTTCATCTGAAGTCTGTTAGTGGAAGACTCACTTCCAGGCAGTTAGGGTGAAGATATTAAGTTCACGCCCACAGTGACACACCTACTCCAACAAGGCAACACCTCCTGATAGGGCCAGTTCCTGAGCCAAGCATATACAAACCATCACAGCATAGTTTATATGTATACCTTGTGTGTATGACACATAGGTGTTTGGCTAACTCATCTAGTGTGGCTCAGTGTGGCTCAGACACAAGAACAAAGCTGAGATTTGAATCACAACTCAACATAAGAGAGGGCAGAACTTACAATTTGTACCTAAATGAGTTGTTGATTGGTAAAATAGAGACATAAATATTTTCTAGAGAAATATATTAGTATTTAGAATCTAAGGAATACATCATTTGTTAGGTCCAACATGTGGATCCATAATTATGCAAATACAACATACATTCAAGCAACAGAAAAATGTGACCAATCCCTACAAGAAAGGACAGTCAAAGCCACCTTCAAGATGATTTAGACACTGAACTATTAGACAAAGACTTTCAAGAAGTAACAATGTGTCTGACAATGAAGTAATGGACAATAGACATTTTAGCAGAGAATGTGAAAGATTTGTATGCATGTTTGAAATTGTCAAAGAATAAATTAATAAAACAAAAAGAAAGTTGAGACTACCTCTTTTAAGGGGAAAAAGTATCAAAAAGATACAAATGGACATTTTAGAATTGAGAATTTAATATCTGTAATAAAGCTTTCACTGAGGGGCTCAGGACCAATATGGAGATAGCAAAGAGAGTCACTGGACTTGGAAATGCATTGATAGAAATTACTGAGTTCAAGGAACAGAGAATAAAACAGGTTGGCACAAACAGAAATTCAAGTATGGAGAAATTTTAATCCATAGCTGATCTGGCAAGGGGTCATATCCAAAGATCTTCTAGGTCTATATGATTTAGCCAGAATGCAGATTTGTTCTGGATTATAGTATTACCTGGCTGAAATACAGACACACCCTTAGCACACACGTTTAATCCCTAAAAATGAAGTTAAGGTGAGTGTATAATGAAGCATCTATGTTTCTAAGTGACATCTAATTGAGGGGCAGACAAAATGATGAACCAGAGAAAGATTTAACAGGATCAGTCAGAGTTAGGATCTGCCTAACTCACACGAGAACAGAACTCACATGACAAAGAGGCTATTTAAGAGCAGTGAGAAAGAAGAAAGGTATATGGTATGTGCATAGCAGTTTTACAAGGGCAGTTGTATAGATGCAGGTAGAAGAAAGAACAAGCTAGACACGGGTGAAGACAGAATGAGCCAGAGAATGAGGATGAGCCAGAAGATTAGAACCTACTGTCAAAATTAGTATGAAGCGAAGCACAGCAATTCAGTCAGAAGACAAGAAAAGCTAATTTGAATCAGTCAGGTTGGAGATGAGTTTGAGCCAAAACAGCTGAGTTGAACCCTCCAGCCAGAAAGGGTTAGAAAGAGTAATTTTAGAGACAGAGGGTGGGGTGGGGTGAGGAACTCCGGGATAGGAAATCCAGGAAGGGGGGCAACTATTGGAATGTAAATAAATAAAATAATTTAATAATAATAATAAAATTGAGGGAGTTTATTCAGCAGCAAGCCTCTCAGAGATGACAATTACATCTGGCAAATAAAAATTACTTTTGTATTCAAGTTCTATTCAGATGATTCAACAAAAAAAGAATAAAATTCAAAAGGAATGTTGAGACCAAAACAGTTAAGAAAATAACAATAAACCAAATTTGTTGAAAAGCAAAATATATAGAAATAAAGCTAAGCCATTAGTAAGCAAACTGAACTCAAAGAAAACCAGGGAGCTGGAAAATCATGAATAAATGGGACGTTAAAAGCAGACAGAGAAAGTAATATCTTGCACACAGCTGGATAATGACATCAATTATTTCAAATTTCTTACCTGAATCTATGGAATTTAGGAAATGACTGAATACCCCTTAAAACTGGAGGTGAAGAACTCTTAGTCTAAAACCTCACATCCTCAGATTAATCTTTTATAATTTCAAGTTAAATAACCTCTCTGTCTCTTTCTCTCTGTCTCTCTTGCTTGTGTGTGTTTGCATGTGTGTATATGCACACATGTGCAAGAAATAAAGAGGTTTTGTCTCTAGCCTACCTTCTCCCTAAGGGAAGCTAAATGACACTTTTTTTTTTAGGCTGAAGGGAAATAAGTCTACATCTTTAGAAATGAAAGACCAATAGAAATGGTACACAGAGATAAGTACAAAAGGCTTATTTTCTCTCCCTAAATTTTTAGAAATGGATATGAATGACCAAAACAAAATTATAATGTTGTGTGAGGTTTTCAATGTCAGTAAGGGTAGCATGTGGCTACTTTAATATGAACTTCATTTGAAGGGTGATGGAAAAGAGATTATTTGATTTCAAGATGCTCTTATTGTATAGGAATCTTATCTTATGGAGGCTGTCGAAGGCTGTGTATGTGTACTATAATCCTAAAGAATGCATAAATATAATACAAAGAAACATAGATGTAAAACACAGATAAATGGATAAATGTAAACACAGTTGAAATGGAACATTAAAGTATTCAAGTAACCAAGTGAAGAAAGTAACAAAATGGGTAGACCTACATCAGCCATCACTAATTACATTAAATGTTAATGGCAAAACAACAACAACAACAACAAAAAAAAACAAAAAACAAAAGAGGAGGGATTAACAGAGTGGATAAAAAAGCAAGACTCTCTACAAATGTTACACATCAAATCTGAAGACACAACTTGGTTGAATAAATCAATGGAATGAATGAAACAAACACTATAATAAAAAATAATAATAAGCATATAAACCCTAGAATGACATTTTAAATTACAATTACATGTATTTCAAGATTAAAATACTCTTGATACTTTGTAACAATAAAATGAGTAGGTTGTCAGGAAGAAAAAAAATGATTACAAACGTGTATGCATCTGACCATAGAGCCCCAAAAGTACATTCCATCTGGTCCCTTGCAAAGGCACCTCGAGCTGGCTTTGTCCCTCAGAGGCATCCTCAGCATGGTATCTGTGATACAGGATGCCTCTGACTCCTGAGTCACCCATTGGTTTAACGTTTATCTTATAAGCCCTGATGTTCTCTTTACTGGTAACTTAGAGTCTGCCTTTAATTAAATGTTTTAATAACATAATTATAGATACAGCAAAGACAATTTTTTTGGAGGGGTTAAAATTGATGATATATAACTGAAAACCTTAGTGCCGGGTTCTCTGTTTTGTTTTATACATTTGGCAGGTTCTTCTTGGTTAAATAATGGTTTGTGCCAGATAATATAAATCTGTGAAGCTCTGGGTAATTGACAGGTGTCACGAGATTATTTATGTTGTGCCAAAGGCCCCTCGTTGAAATCATATCCTCTTGTATCTCAGGATGTATCTATATTTAGAGATAGCATCCTTGAATCACTAAGCCAAGGCAGTTGTTAGAGGGAGGCCCTAATCAATAGGACTGATAGCCTTATATCTAGAGGAAATTGGGAAATAGATAGACATAAAAGGAAGAGCACACAGTGGGAGAAGGTAGCCCTCTACCAGTTCCTGGAGAAAGCAGCTCCTTGATCCCCTGATCTCAGACACCTGCTTTCCAAATCCGTGAGAAAATGCATTTCGTTGTTGAGGCTCTGAGCCCGTGGTGCTCGCTGCGGTAACTCTGGTTAACTGATACATGAGGCAAATGCCAAGCACCAGGAACTGTAGCGAAGTGCTTATGGGATTCGGCAACCCCAGAACAAGCAGTTTGCAATAAAGCATTTCTGAGTCCACAAAGATGGTCACTAGTATCTGATCGTTACTGCTTTGTTGTCAATATTTATGAAGTTCTTCAATAGGTATACGTGCAGAAGCAGAATTGTGTGTGTGTGTGTGTGTGTGTGTGTGTGTATAATGAGAACACCAGAAGTAATAATGAATGTTCAAGTAGATATAATTGCGTTTGGAAGGGTGCGTCTGTTGCACGGAGAGGATGCTATTGGCGGAAGCCGATTCATTTGATGACTCTGGCAGTCTGTTATGATTACTATTATTTCTAACCCTCACTGGGTTTCACTCTT
Organism: Mus caroli; assembly: GCF_978045245.1. Lineage (NCBI taxonomy): Eukaryota > Metazoa > Chordata > Mammalia > Rodentia > Muridae > Mus > Mus caroli. Next base: position 101,612,661 of record NW_028227267.1, on the reverse strand, counting down.
TTAGACAAAAGCATGCATATCAGCTTTGGAGTTTGATTGCCTTATGGGCATAGAGCTTTGCATATTTACTGCCCATGAATCATACCACTATGTGAAATCTAGGGAAGATTCAATTTTTTTTCCTGCTAGATGCACCTCCAGCCGTTTAATTAAAATATGTATTATTAATAAAACTATATTTAAGTCATATTTTTTGCAGATATGACTGAAACATTAAGTGCAAATTGTTTCACAGTAATTTGCTTTTAACATTTTGTGCCTTAATCAAGGTGGCATGCAAGGCGGAGGGTTGAGGTGTTGCCGACTTCTCTCAGTGGTGAAACTGAGGGGGGAAAAAAACCCCACAAGTGCGCAATGGTTCATAAACGAGGACGGGTATTTACTTCTTCAGAAAAACGTCATGATTCTACTGCAAAGGGAATCTGCATGGAGTAGAACAGCACGGTAGAAGAAAGAACAGAAGGACGTTTAGTCCCTGTTTCTGTGTAAAGCTACCGCACCTGCCTTTTGCAAAGCAGCTTTCTGAGCTTCTAAGCCCACACTGTCTAAGCCTTTCTTGTCAGACCTGGCTCTGAGGCTGCACTCCTCCCAACTCCCCTCCACCCTGTTCTTTCACTTTCCAGAAACCTACATAATCAGAAGCACTGAGGGTCCCACAACTCACTCACCTAACTAACAGTGAGGGCCCCGTCACAATAGTTGCACGAAGCGCAGAACCGCAATGGAGGTGCCAATCGGGTGACTCTTTCGGGCTCTGCGTAATTTGCTGGAAAGATGCAACCACGGCTTATGAAATTTATTATCCAGAGACAAAGTTTCCAAACTCTGGTGCCTGGTGCAAATGGTGGTGATGAGAGAGAGGTACGGCTCAGACACAGAAGGAAGGCAGTGAATATGCCATGATTCACCTCCGTGTCCCGGACCCTGTGCTGACCTAAGATGTTACTTAACTTGTGACGAAGATGTGCTGCCCATCTTAGGCATTTCTCATGAGAAAGTTGTGCCTCGGGAAGCCACTCGTCTGTCTGAGTCCTGTAGCAGGCAAACAACTGGGCCTCGGTTCCAAAAACCTCTTGCTTTTTAAATTCTAAAGGTCAAATGAAAAGTGTTACGATCTCTTGCAAATTGGGCCTTGACAAAACATGAATTCATCGTGCCTGTGTCTGACAACTGTGTGACAGCATCAGCAGCCCTCTTCCGACCGGGCCTCTACACAACCGTATTCTCCACCCCCTGGTCCTTTTATAGTAAGACAGTTTTCCGGTATACCCACAGCTTCTCTCTCTACCCAGGCATGGAAATTCAGCCATCCTGAGGGTCAGTGATGAGCCCTCAGTTTTGACATAGTTCATAACCTATGACTCTATATCCATCATCTTGTTTGGCATTTTCAGTTAAATTCTTTTACAGTCATTCTTTCCTAAGTGGCTTAACTGCTAAACTTACTGTTTTGAAATAACTCACTCATGGTCCTGGAGTAAGTATCTGTAAGGACCAAGTTTAAACTGGTGAAACTCCTCGCTTTGCTTTTAAAAGGGCATTTAAATGTTTTTCCTGTTTCGAGAAATGTGTGCAGATAGCATGTAGCTCAGACTCCATGGCATCATTTGTGACATTGCTCTGATTTTTTTATTTCAAGACAAAAGAACAATTTAGTCCAGAGAATAAAGTTCATCATTTGATATGGTCTTGCTTGCTGAGACTCCTCGATGCTAATGCTTACATTATAGAAATATTTGAATACTTTCTTTGCTTTTGAGTTTTCCTAATCCTTAAAACTAACTACAGAAATTGAGTCTAGCATCATACTGCCAGGAAAATGGTCGCTTTCACCGTTCTCCTCTAACCAGTGGGAGAGCTGAGCTTTGTTGAAGGTGACACAGACGACCATGTTTGAAACCAAGGGAAGCCAAATCAGATCTAGTCTGTCCAAGGATACAAGTGGCAAGTTCCCGAGTCTGTCTTTCCAGAGAGCTGGTGTGTTTCTATGCTGCTTTTCTTTTTCTGGGCGTCCCTGGAGAGACCCACGTGGGCTTCCCGGGGGCGGGGGGGGGGTGCTTGCTGCTCTTGATTTCACAGAGTTCTTGCCATGGAAGTTGTTAACCAAACTCCGATCAATAGCCCTGTGTTCTGGAAAAAAGCAAAACACACTCCAAGGGACTTAGAATTTGCAGTGCTCAGATTCCAAAACATGTATGTAAATGCATGCAAGAGCATGTGTACACACACACACACACACACACACACACACACACACACACACACACCATTCAAAATGTGACAACCTATCTTGAAGACTTTGTAACCAGTTCCTCAAAGCAGGATGATCTGTCTGGAAAGTCATTCTAACACAAAGTGGAAAGTCTTAAACTCTTAAACATGATTACTGGACACCAGAGTTGAATAAATACCAGCTTAAAAACAACAACAACAACAACAACAAAACAATAATAACAACACCTGGAGGGAGAAAAGAACAGCTTGCAGAAATGCAGCAACTGTGTCTGGAAGCACTTTACAGCCCGACAGCTGTTAACACAGCACAGCAGAAGGTCCAGCTGAGAAAAGACTCGTCCACAAGGATGGTGCATGCAAGAGCTGAGGCTGAGGCTGTGCTCCATGTGCCATGTACAGAACTGAAAATGCCATTGGAGAATCCCCTCTGAGCAAAGAGGCTGAGATCTGTCAACGTAGAGTCTAGATCTCTCCTATATATAATTTCCCATTCTGATGTTGGTGTAAAAAAAAAAAAAACGTCTCCTTTAGGGGTACATCTGAAGGAAACGAGACAGGTGACAACTTGCTTGAGCAATTGTCATCCTTTTTTTTTTTTTTAACTAGGGATGGTTAAACAAAGAAATGTGATCTAATGATCTTTGCCTTGTACTGGTCAGTGGGATGCTGCTGGAGGCTCCTTGTTCCTGATCAGTCTTACTCCGCCATCTCCCACATACCAGCAGGAAGCATTGCTATGCCAGCCCGCCTGAGTATGCTTTCCGTTTGAGATGCTGACTTTTGGATTGGAAGCGGTTGTCTTCCATTACCCACCCTAACGGGCTGTCTCTAAATTCTCTGCTCAGTTTTAGATAGGATTTTGCAAGAGATGTCTTACTTCAGTTCTATCTGCTTGAGGCTGAGACGAGATTTAACTCTTGTATTGCCTGGAGCTGCCCAACTGAGAAGTTGGGGATATTGCTTTGGATATTGCAGGGCATATCACCTTTGGTGAATTTTGCTCACGTGAGAGTTAGGTGAAATGGAGGAAAACACATCTGTTCTAGAATCAAAGGGTGTGTTGTTAGGCTTTTATACTTAAATGGCTACACTTTCCACATTTTATTCCAGGGTTGTAATTTTTCTCATTCACTCTCTCAGCCATCTGAGTGCCTTGAAATCAAATGCTGTGTCTCATTCATCTTTGGGCCCAGTGACCTGTTCAATACGTATTTATTTAATAAAATGGATACAGGAAATATATGTAAACTATTTCCCTGTAAGACCTGACACTGACTTTGAATAATTCTTTACTTAAGTTGAGATTACATTTGGTGAAAAATACCTGAGAGATTTTTGATCAGATTTTTTTTTGTCTTAGATTTGTTTTTCTCCTCACTTTAGACATTTGCTAAACCTACTGATCTTCGAATCTTTCCCCCTTTCCTTAGATGGTTTGTTATAGAGTGAGTCTGTCATAATAATAAAGTTCCAGACCCTGAAACATAAATTTGTAAAGGACTTTTCCTCTTAGAATCTCTTGACTGTGTCCTTTTTGTGGTCCCTGGAATTCAAGTATAATTATTTATGATATTCAGTTCTAAGTACATCAGAATATCTATTATTTTGTAACCAGCGAATTATTTAAAATATTCTCTATCCTGTGCATATTTGTTTACATGATCATTTGCTGTTGACATCACTACTGATATTATTAAAAATACCGTCTGCTGTATGACTTTTCCTGTGGAGACGACAGCAAATATCTATTCATCTATTCACTTGGCTCCACTCAAGTCCAGCTTGGAGAGTCATCAAGCTTATTTGGGGCTGCTAACAGGAGTGTGGATGTATGGTTACTTGTGGGCACATGACAGACTTGGGTAGGCACATCACTGGAAAGCCCATGGTCACTCATGAAGTTGCAACATGGTAATTCCCAGCAGGACCTTCTGGGAGCCCTGAAGAGGGCTCTCCTCTCCCCAGCAACTGTCTACAGCTTCTGGAGGCTGGGCCATCAGTTCTTCTAAGTTTTGTGAGCTTCCTGACTCTTAGGAGCCCTCTTCTTTCCTTTGTGAATAAATGCTTAATCCAGGAGCTACACAGCATCATCCAAGCTGTATGAATTCTCTTTTATAAGAGGCTTTCCTTTTCTTTTTCTTTTTTTTTTTTGCTTCATAGCAAAATTGAATTGCATACTATAGAGATGACCTTGTGCTATCTCTTGCCCTGCAGAGCCTCTCCTGTTATCAGTGTCTTTATCAGAGTGATAACTGATGTATTTAGACCCACACAACCTTACTATCCGAAGATCATGGCTACAGTAAACTTCACGGTAGGATTGTGCCTCCTAGAGATTTGATAGATATGACAAGATATATGATATCTAACTATGTCATATGTATCATACAACATGTTTTCCTTACTCTAAAGCCCTGGCAACTGGACCAGCAAGATGGCCCAAATGGTAAAGGCACTTTGTTGCCAACACTGTCAACATACACACAAATGCAAAATAAATAAAAATTAAAAAAAAATTTTTTCCTGTAACCTCTGCTCTTTGTAGTTAACACAGGTTTACCTTTTCCAGAATGACATCTATTTAGGATTAACCGCCTTGTGCCTTTAAAGACTGGGTTCCTTCTCTTAGTAGCCCACTCTTAAATTTTCTTTATTTATTTTTGTAGCATAACAGTTCATTTCCTTATAAAATCCTAAGTACTCGGCTTTATGTGTGAACCTTGTCTGAGCGTATCTACCAGAGGACCTATCAGTTGTTTCCAGCTTCTGGCAGTTATGGGCACATCTGGAATAACTTCTGCCCCTAGACTTTGTTTGGAGAGAGTTTTTAGTTCCTTCAAGTTAATGCAATTGATGGATTGTATGGTAGAAGAATGTTCAGCTTTTGAATGAACCTACCAAATGACCTTTCCTGTATCATTTTCATTTCTTCTACCAATGAATGAGAGTCCCTACTTGCCATCTTGTGTTGGAACTTAGTGTTTACGTGTCCCTGAGTTTGGTCACCATAGTACACACATAATTTAAATGTTATATTTGGATAAACATATGTTTTTTGTTCGCTGTTATAGCACCACGAAACATATTTAATTATTTAAAATCCCTAAAACCTAATTTTTCTTAATTACATGAAGATCAAAACACCCAGAATACCCAGCATTAAAGGGGAACAATAAAACTGCACTGTTAGTACCGAATTTTAATACTTATTCAAAAGCTACTGTTTTGAAGACAGTGTGATATTGGGGAAAGAATAGATAAGTGTATGAGTGTGTGAATCTCCCTTTTCCTTAGGGATTGTTGGCAGCTGGACCTCAAGGTTGGAGGGAAAAGAAGCAGCGAGCAGGGTTCAGAAGGCCTTGGGCGTCACAGGAGGAATTGTGGGGACAGCTCAGTGAGACAGCTCCACTTTATTGTTCCAGGTACATAAGGGTTCTGAGAGGCACAGGTGGAGAATGCTGATTGGTCACAACACAGTGCCTAATTATCATACAGACAGAAGGAAAAAACAGGGTTTGTTTGTAGAGCATGCAGGGTCATCCTCCCAGTTAGCTCAGAGACACTCTCCAAGTAAGGTGAGGCAGAGAACAGGAACAGGAAGTCCTGAGAAAGGGAGCCCTTCATTTTGCACTGAGGTCAGAGAGCTACCTGGACATGGGGGGACTGAGAGCTTAATAGGAGGCCCTTCCACCATGAGTGGAACAGAATGGACAATGAAGAAGTAAGCTTGTACAGAGGAGCGAAGGGAAAACAATACAGAGAGATGTGCTTGAGAGTCATATACCAAAATAAAGCTGTCTGGACACAGCACACCCTAAGTTTAAATGAATCACTGCCCTGTGTGTGAGGGAAACATTAAATATTCCTGAAAAGTAATATGAGGGGAAAGCCTAGGTGACCTCAGGTATGGTATGATGTTCTTAATATCACACTAATGTTCTATAATTCATCAAAGGAATTATTGATAAGCCGATTTAATTTCATTAAGTTTTCTACTTTGAAAGACACTGTCAGAATTCAAGTCATATACCAGGAGAAAGTATGATCAAAATACATCACCAATACAGAGTTGTTATCCCAAATTATAAAGTACCCCTAAAGCCAAATAATAACAAATGGCTTAAGAAATGGGCTAAAAACTTTATAGGCACATCACCAGAGAATGGTATACAGATGGTAAACGCTCTCGTGAAAGACAAATGGTCTGGAGTCTAGCACAGCAGGGAAACATTATTTTTTATTTATTGATCACTACATTAAGGCCTATAACATAGTCATTTTTCTTTTTTCACATTTTAACATTACTATATTTAACATTTCCATACAATATATTTTGATTATATTCTTTTCCCACCTCCAACACCTTCAAGATCTCCTTGCAACTCACTCAACTCCATATTCTTTCTCTCTTTGAGAAAAACAACGACAACAAAATTGTGTTGGCCCAACTTTTCCTGAGCATGGGAGGTCTCTTTTGGGAGAACGGTTGCTATAACCAGTGTCTCATCACTAACAGAGACTGGTTTTACCTCTCCCAGCATGCATGCATATATATCAAATATCTTCTTCCTCAGGGTGGAACTTTGTGCCACTTCCTTGTGAATTTTTTTATGATTACTATTTTATATATGCTTAGTGCTGTTCAAATCCCTTCCAGATTTATTTTTTGAATGCTTTCATCTATATATTCGGAAGATAACTTTTAAAACACCCCAATCAGATGGTAGTTCTGTCCCCTTTTCTTTATGTTCAGGAAATTTTGACTTTATATTTTGAGACCATATTGTTAACTCATCACTGTCTGGGGCCCTCACATCTGTCTGGTTTTCATTCTTTGTTGTTAACCTTTAGAAACTGTTTAATTATAACCACAAGAATAGAATAGGCCTTAATGTTTCTCATGATTTATATTAACTTTGTGTGTCAAGTAGGACCAAGTAACACAAGACAAAGGAGGTCACTATATAAAGTTAGAGGAAGCAACTGACTACAAAGAAATAACCATTATAAGCCGTAGTAGAAGGTTGACCTCTGAGCATAGCAGCAATTACTATCTTCATCAGAAGCAGCTGTGGTCATCACTAAGATACCCTCAAGATTGGACCTGTTGATATTGTCTTAAAAGGAAGAATGGAGAAGGCTAAACAGATATTCACCTATGGTCTAAGCCACTTCGCTCCTCACCACTGGCATCTGTTCCAGCTGCTTGTAGTCCTGTATGCTTGGATGGTGTGAGAGTGTACAGAGTGTAGAATTAAGTGGAAAGGGGACTCATGGGTGTTTCTATGAAAAGGTCATCATTCACACTGTCTGAGGTTCACTATTGGTGTGCCTCGCTTGAGGCACTCATGGTCTGTACCTAAACTCATGGTCTGTACCTAAGCCCATAAACGCTCTGGTTTTCCAAGTTAGTCTTTAGTGGAATTGCACTTTGGTCTATTGCTAAGCCTTATATGGGATGAATAAATACTTATTTGCATCATTGCACTATTCCAGGAAAGATTCACATGACATAGACAGACAGACAGACACACACACACACACACACACTATGTAAAGAAAGCATTATTAGATCTAAAGGGAAAGATAGATTAAAAAACAGTAGGAGTTAGAGATATTGAGATATTGGTGTTCATTTTCATAAGTGGACAGGCTATCAAGACTAAAATTCAACAAAGAAACATAAGGGTTAAAGGAGATACCGACAATAGGCCTATCATTAATGCTTAGATATCAAATGTTTCCCAAAAGCTTATATGTGAAAGAAGCGTCCTTAATTGGTAGTGCTTTTATGAGGTGGCAGAAGTATTAGGGAGTGGGACTAGTTAGAAGTAGGTCAGTAGGGTGTGCCCTTCAAGGGTGCATCTTGTCTCCTCACCCTTTTCCTCTCTCTCTCTGCTTCTTGGATACCGTGAGGCGAGTGAGCTGCTCTGATTTGCCATCACGGCTTTCAATCATGACATTCCTATTTTTCAGGCCAAAAAGCAATGGACCAACAATGATCTGAAACAGTGGGAACAAATAAATCCTCCTTTAGCTCATTCTTCACAGATGTTTTGTCACAACAATGGAAACCTGACTAATGGGCACAGAAAGAAGATAGTGCACCTGGGTAAGTAGAGTTTATTCCAGAGATACAAGGATGATTTCACACGAACAAACTGAAAAACAATATTACAGCAGCAAAGGAGAGGATCAAAATAATTTCATTAGTGGGTGCAGAAAAAGTATTCATTAAAGTTAAATATTCTTTTGTGAAGAAAAAAAAAAGCCAGAAGGAATTATGTGTAGGAGTCTACCTCACAATGTAAAGGACTAGATATTATAAAGCCACTGCTTCTGTGTGCGAAATGGAAGAAGATGAGGTTGTATCCTCTGAGATCTGAAGAAATGAAGATGTCCACATTTGCCGCTTTTATTCAGAACAGTAAAAGGAAATTTTACAAGAGAAATCAGCAGAAGAAAGGAATATAATAATAATAATAATAATAATTAATAATAATAATTTCAATTAGAAAAGGAGTTGTCAGATTATCCTCTTCTGCAGGAAGATTTTATATACAGAAAAACTGACTAAAATGTATTGAAACAGGAAAAATTCAATAGCTATAGGAAGCATAATCAACAAGTAAAAAGGAACATTTTATATACATACCACTAACACACTAACATTTTTTAAAAAAAAAAATTCACAATAGCCCCTGATCAAATAATACATAGGAGGGTGGAGTGAAAGCCAGTGGCCCAGCACATGATATCATGCTCAGAGCCATAGGTTCTGTCCTCACTTCTGGGGAGGGGAAGGACAAACCCTCTACAGCAACAGTGATAACATCATTCACAGTGAAATAGATAGAAACAAATCTAACGGAGGCCATGAAAAACCTCTACAATAAAACTGTAACACTGTAGTGAAAGAATTATGGAGGGCACAAAAACCAGAGAGGCATTTACATGGAAAATTAAATATTTAATGCAGAATGATGAAGGTAGATCCCTGCACACAGACATAGGACAACCCGTGACATTATGAAAACCCTATCAATGACCATACTCCCAGAGAAATGATTCCAATTGCCCCAGCATTCATGAACTGCCAGTAGTACCCAGAGGCACCCAGTGGTAGCTCAGGAGCTTCTCCCCATCCACAGTAGACTTTTGATGAAGTCTTATGTAGGCAATAATAACTCCAGGAAGCTCAAAATGTAAGAGCCCCTTCATGTCACAGAAGTCCTCCACTGTCTCTGTCTCTTCAAATCATGTTGGCACCTCCTCTGTGATGTTCTCTGAGTCTTGGAGTGAAGAGAGCTAATATAGATGTTACATTTAGGGCCTAGCACTCCACCATTATGTATTTTCTTCATTTTGGCCATTTGGGAGTACATATATTGTTTGTCGTCTGATGCAAAGGAAGGTTCTCTGATGAAGGTTGAGAGCTGCATTAATCTATGAAAATAAGAATAAGTCTTTAGAAGGCAGTTAGATTATACTCTCCCTTCAGCAAAGTAATAGTAGTAGCTTCCTCTTGAGGTTCTGTGACCTTCCAAGCCACCAATTCCTGGCTACCAGCTTATGATAGCATGTATGTGTGCCATTCTGAGAAAGGTTGGTGACCCCTGTAACATCTATGCCACTCCCGCACCAATGCACCAATGGCACATCTTTTTAGGTCAGTCATCACCATGGCTTCAAGTATTCACAGTTGGGTAAACTGCTCATGTCTTTTCTCCCTTGTCAGCCTGTAGAACATATTCTGGCTTTAGGAAAGCCAGGTAAGGAGGAAGTTTCCAGGTAAGAACCAGCCTGACTTATCAGTGTTCTGTGACCCAAGTATGTGATGTCATCAGGCAGAGGCAGGTGGATTTCTGAGTTCGAGGCTAGCCAGGTCTACAAAGTGAGTTCCATGACAGTCAGGGCTACACAGAGAAACCCTGTCTCAGAAAAAAATAAATAAATAAAGATCTGGTGGATAACCTAAGATATGCCCGATGAATACGCTCAAGGAAGTACCAATATTGGGTAACTCCAATTAAAGTCTTTACATATAATTGATATGTATAATATAAGATTAGGAAGCTTATAAAACATTGCTTTCCATGTTGTCTCCTCACGCTCCTCGTGGCCCAGCCTGTTCTCTTCTCTACTTACTATTTCCCCCATGATTTCCTTTCCCCCCTTCACAGCACTTGCGACCTCCCTTAGCATCTTGTGACCCTAGTAGCTCCATTTTAGCTTTCTGCCTTCCATGTGTATTCTACATTAAACCACACAAACCTAAAAATTCAAAGGTAGTTTCCACATACTAGAGAACACAGAGTATTTGACTTTCTAGGCCTGTGTGGCCTCACTCAAGTATAATTCTTCCCAGTTTCACCCACTTAGCAGCAAATTTCCTAACTTTAGTTCATTCTTTATAGCTGTAAATCCATTGTGAATGTGCACCAGAAAATGTAGGTATTTTTAATAGTTCATGTTTTGGTCACATATCGTCAATTTTTCTCTTTGATATAAGTTGGCTATTTTAGGTATACCTCACACTTTTTCTTTAAATAAATAGTTTTATTTGTAGTGCCAGTTCTCAAAATTTTCCCTGCTTTTTATCATTCATGATTTTATTCTTTAAAAAAATACTGAGTTTGTATTTGGTACAAGTTAGAATTCACCTCCTCATTCCACTTCCACTATTATCATTATAAATTATTTTATTATTTATTGTTATAATAAAAGTTTATATGATGATAAACTTCTGTGTATGTTGGATATAATATATTTTCCTGTGTGGCGTTTGGACCTCCCTGCCAAATCTTAGGAGTTTTAACTTCTTAGCATAGAGACTATACAAATGTAGCTCACTACACCTATGAAATGTACAAGGTCAGCATTTCTATTTTTATGAATGGCAGTTTCTCCTTCCTAGACAAAACCACATGCAGCAATCCTCAAGCCAGCGGGCAGAGGCTTTCTAGTTGCCTGTACCAATTGAACAGGCCTTTAATTATCCTGTCTTTATGAACAGGGTTTCCAAGTTTCTCTCCCAAGATCACATTGCTGGGTCCCAGTCTGACATCAATCATAAGTGTAGTGCCACAGTCCTACATCCGACCTGGCTGCCGAGCTTCCAGGGGGCGGAGCTTGCCATACAACTGCTGCTCTACCTTTAAATTCGCCTACATGTCTGCATCTGAAGAACTTATTTTCTTTCCAGTTTATCTGTGTATTTGGAAATATTTTTGTGTCTCTTTAATATAGCCTGTGGGATGTTTTTTGCATCTGTGGGTCATGGCCTTTGAATCTGCCAACATTGGAACACACTGTTTAAAGAAAACCAGAGTCATACAAAAAATATTTTTATTGAAATATAACAAGAAAGCAAAATGTTTATGACTTATTTATTTCTGATTCACTTTCCTTTGGTTATTTGCCTACACTGCTTTGATCACTCAAAGCAAGCACCTTTTTCAAAAACCCATGATAGGAAAGACGTTTGCTGTTGTTAGAAATACAAAAGTTTTCCCTGAGACAACGCTGCTGTCTGTGGCATTTTGTAAATGGAGAAAGAGAGAATATATTTCTCATTTGTATTTACTTTCTCTTCTTTTCATGGGAGCTTGAAGTCCTCAAGAAATGCTGGGTCTGAGAGTCATTCCCAACTCAGGACATTGGTTCTAAATACATGGCTCCGTTCAGATCGAACGTTTCTTTTTCATTTCTTAAACCACTAGTTGCGCCACAGTCCTGGTAAATGAGGTGGAAATATGTCTTTAAAGCTGTCACATGAATAGATGAATGTGTCTACAGGAACTCTGTAAGTACAATGGCAAAAAAGTTAATTATTGCCAGAGAAATGCAGCTAAAAAACATCTTTCCCCAGCTCTGAGTTCTTTAAACATTGATCATTTATTCGAGCACTAATGACGTTCTGGGAAACCAAGCTGTGCTCAGGGGAACTCACTCATGTGTCTATAGGACAGGGATTCAGACATCTAGACTGGCCCCAGACAAGGACACCTGGCTGGGCTTTGAGTGTCTCAGGGAGGTGAGGGCTCAGTAAATGTATGTGTTTTAAGGACCGGGAGAAGTGAGGAGAGCCAACCAAATGCCTGGAAGTTTCAAGTGTGCTGACTGTAGGCTGAGAGCCCAGTGGTGAAAACAAATCACAGTGTCAGGCTCAACAGTACTGAAGTGAGGAGTATCTGGCTTTTATGGAAGTGTCTGAAGCATCATTCAAAATGTATTCCATGTAGAAAAATCAGAAAATATATTCAGTCTGGTTTCCCCCAAAACTTTCTCTGGATAAGTCCTACAGATTTCTAATCACAGTTACAGGAAATTATGAAATGCTCCTTCTTTTAAAAATGCAAGCTATCTTCTGTTATAATTATGAATGTCTACTCTTTTCTGAGTATTTACTGTGTGCCAAATAATTTATAATGCTGCAAAATAAACATTTCAACATCAGGGTTATCATTTTAATTTTTCAAATAAAAGAGTTGCTCAGATGGGCAGACGAAGGTTTTTCTGTGTCTACATCTATTTCTTGTACCTCTTATTGGTCTTTTTTCCTTCCATATATTTGCATCACACTATTCCAATGTGCTAACTTTTGTTTTTTTTTTTCTTATGATATTTTATTTTGCTTCATTTTGTTGTTTTCACTTAGAAGCCTGTTTGTTTTCTAACGAGAGACAGAAAGGGGTGGGTCTGGATGAGAGGGAAAATGGAGAGGAAGTGGAAAGAGCAGGGGAAGGGGGAAACTGTAATCAGGGTATGTCATTTGAGAAAAATATGTATCTTCAATAAAAGAAAAAAGTATCACAGGAAAAGTTAATAACTGGCTCTAGGTCTAGTAAGTGCTAGCATATGCATTAAAACTCTATTGTCTCTGAGCCCCAAGCCCTTGCTTTGAATCCCTGTTGTCTTCACCAGTAAATCCCAAAGCTGTTGGAAAGAGTCGAGTTTTGAATTCTGAATTTAAAACCTGATAGACTAGCAAGACTGGGCTTTCAGAGGGTGGGGTTTCTGAACTATTAAAGCAGGCTAAGCATAAGTGTTTCACCCCTGGTCTGTCATTGATTGGACTGTGCAACTCCTGACTTCTCTATATCCTTCCAAAATGGCTGACCAGTTGATTCCGGTTGTTTTACCAATACGACTGTCTTCTTGTGTAGTTTTCTAATTATATTTTTCCTGTGAAGTCTGGCTTGCATTTCTCAAATATAAATTTATTTTCTTTCAAGGTGTCTCTGACACTCAGTTCTTCATACACTTCCAAACTGTCAAAAACACATTTATAACTTTTTCAAAGTAATTTTCAGAAAAAAAAAAACAAAAACCCACAAAGTATGTGTTTCCAACATTTTCTTGGTTGGATATAGCTCCAGTGCCTGAAAATTTACAACCCTAGGGAAAATGCAAACACAAGATTGACAATGAAATTGTCTCTGTATTTACCATTTTAAAAATACTGGATGTTAATAGTTGATAGTTCCTTTATGATGAAAGAAGAATAAACAAGTATAAAATGACGATGGATTAGAAATATAATTACACAGCAGGAATCCTGGCTAGTTTGGCTCTGTGACTGGTTTTGTCTTCAACTACCTCCCTCTTAGTAAGGCCACACAGACACTCAGAGACCTGTCATGGCAGAGTCACTGCTATGCCAAGGCTACACATTCCCTCAAAGAATTATCAGGACATAATCTCTCCTATGCCCAAGGCCACATAGTCCCTCAAAGAGCTCTCGGGCTGCAGCATTCCCAAATAGCTACTCGGTTCTTCTGAGAACTATTGTGTGCATCATTCCCTATACCCAAGGCCTCACAGCCTCTCTGAGAACTATCGCTGTGCAGCATTCTTGATGCCCAAATGGCTCTGCTGGTCACTTTGAACCTATTATTGTTCCCACTATTATTTTTGATACAGAAAATTTTCTCGATGATAGTTTCTCTCTTCATCTCCTTCTGTTGAGAAGAAAGTAGACGGTTGGATGTACAGAGTCAGTCATGAGTTTTCATGTGCGTGGGGGCTTCTTATATTGGACATAAAGAACTTGTTGATTTCAAATATAGATTTTTGAGGACAGTCTTAGAGAGTGCAGTAGCCGTGGTCCCAGAGTTGTTGTGTGAGACAGCCATCTTCTCTCCCTTCCTGCTAACAGTTTTATTTGTACAGCACTATTGATAGCCCCAGGCTTTTGTCCCCAGATAGCTCCTCACTGATGACACTGGGAGGATGTGGATGAGGGAGTAAGGCTCAGTGGCTAAGTTTAGAGATGAGGTCATACAGCTATGTGTGCTAACCTGCTCTAAATGGCAAGACAAGCAGAGCTAAGAATTTACAAAGTGCACAGAAGAAAAATAATTGAAGAAGAGAATTATTTCCATGGACTCTAATTGACACAGACCATGTATTGAAACTACAGTTTGCATAACAAGACCAGCAATGACCATGACATCTTGGACACTAGGCTTTTTGGCTTCTTTGAGCTCTTTAAGTGCTGGTCTTCTCTTCTTCCCAGGGTTGTTAGCCACCAGCCCACGAGGGCAGAGGGAGCACAGTTATCGACAAACAGGGTTTCAGAAGGCCTGTGAGTACAACAGAGATGACAAATTTATCTCCAGGGTCAGCTTCAGAGAGGCAGCACAAACACTATCTGGGATGAACGATGCTTATATAAAATTTCAGGGAGGAGGTAGTGGGCAAAGCTCATTGGCTAAAGTACTGAGTTACCTCATTAGCGTGGGGAGGCATTCCAGGAATCTGGGATGCTTGCTGGATGGGATTCTTATCAGGAGAAAGGGAGATGGACCTGTAATTTCCCTAAGGGACATGTGACATTCCTCTTAGGTAGAGGGTGTGGGATCTGAGATAGAGAAGAGGAAGCCTCCTTAACAAAGGGAGTCTGCCATTTTGTGCAGAGCTCAGGGCTTTCTGATACTGTCAGACTTTGACCTTAGCAGCAGAGCTTCCCAACAGGAGTGATTCCGGAACCATACCTCCAGACATTTTCAACTGTATCCCGATCAAATGCCTCTCTTTCCAATGATGCAGTGTTTGTGGCAAATGAACTTTTAATCAGAGTGTATGTGAGAGATGAGAATTTCTGCATCGCCTACATTTCTGTGTATATGATCTTCACCTTTTGTATGCATCATTCTTTCTTTTACATTCATTATATAAATCATAGCAATGCAATTCTGACTCTTTGATTTAGTGGGAAGAGGGAATTCTGATCCCCTCAGTCGCTGGTTGAATGGATTTGTAACATAGATTCTCGATCTGATAGTAATAATCACATGAGAAGCTCCAATAATACAAAAACGTTGGATAAAATAATTTGGTTAAGAAGCTGAATTTTGGGGCATAGTGGAAGCTTCAAGGCGCTGTGAGCAAGTAGGTGGTGGAGAAATGAGAGAGACAGAGAGAGAGACAGGGAGGGAGAGGAGGAGGAGAAGGGGGAGGGGAGAGGGAGGGGGAGGAGGAGGGGAGGGGGTGGGGAGGGGAGGGGAGGGAAAGAGAGAGAGAGAGAGAGAGAGAGAGAGAGAGAGAGAGAGAGAGAGAGAGAGAGAGAGAGAGAAAGAGAGAGAGAGAGAGAAAAGCCGCCGAGTAGTTGGCGTGCTTTGAAAAGATGTGAGCAGAAAACATGGTGGCGGCTGTGTTCTTGCTCCTTGGAAAACGGTGAGTGGCACAGCCCATCAACAGAGCCAGTAACAGAGCTAGTAACATAAGTGCCAGCGGCCCTACGCCTTCTTCCTCTGAGAAAACCCATCACTGTTTGAGTCACTGTGACTCCCGGAGCGGCATCCATTCTAGCCCAGGGGGAAGATGAGGACCTGCAGAGTGGAGACCAGAGCTGACTGTCATGCCCTGCTGTGGTTGCTTCCCATCAGTGGTCTGTCTGCTCATCTCTGTAGTTTCTCGTGGTGGCGATTCAACCACGAAACTGGACGACTCTATCTTGAATTCCAATTTTCCTGTGCTACGTTTAACTTTGGCCAGGGATTTATTTCCCTTTCAATCTTGGAGTTGGACAGACCTTTCAAAAGGTGATGTCATTGTTGACGTGGCACGGGTAGGTGGGGCCGCTCTGGTGAGCAAGTATGGGGTGGAGATGGGAGAGAAAGAGAAGCAGAATGGTTTGAGCACTATGAAGAGAGGCAGAACCAGAGATGTGAAGGCGGTGACGGACAGCCTGATGTGAGTAGCCTGAGATGCTATCTGAGGCCATAGCAGTTCTTTTTGGATGGTCTTTCTTACTCATGCTAGAAACACCAGAAAGATCTTTAAAGATATGACTCACCTGCTTCACAGAGACATTTATTTATTTTCGCTGGCACTACTTGAATTGTATCATTCACATAGTAGATACTTATAATGTCGACATTGGGCAAATCCAAGAGCTATTAAATCATCTGGAGGCAGAGAGACATTTCGATACTTTTGAAAAAAAAATTAAACAGACACAATTTGGGCATGTTAGGAAGGGAGGGCATTGTAAAACTGGGAAAAGTTCCTATGGTGGCTGAATGGTGAGTGGGGCGTAGGTATGTCTTGGGCATCAAGTGTGATATAAACCGACTCCATAGAGAAATAAGGAGGAGAACAGCTCAAGAGTATGAAGCACGGGGGACAGGCACGAATAAGGCCCTGCTGTTCTGTAGCGAAGACTCTTCCTGTAGACATGTACAAGGACTGAGTGAATGGGGACAAGATGGAAGCTGGTTTTGTGGGATACTGCTTCATTGTGCAATTGTGAGCTGTGCACCCTTCATGTGGGGAGGCAATTTCTCAGAGTCGGTCATCAGGGGTAGAGTGGGAGCACCTGATCTTTTACGGTGATTTCTGGACCTTGTATAGAACTTTGGGTACTTTTTGACACCTGTATGTTGGTAGTGCCAAATCTGAACTTGTTCATCTATATAAAATCCAAATTGGGGGGAAAAAGACGCAAACGTAAATTTTAGGTCCACCTAGAGAGGGCACTAAGAAGGCTTCTGAGTGTGAGAGTTTATCTTCAATTCCCTCAAGCCTTTAAGTTCAGGAGTTAGTTCATCCACAGACAAGGATGATGGTATTGCTTTTGGGTATGGAAATTTTATAATGAAACTCTCCTTTAAGAAACGAATTCCCGGGCTGGTGAGATGGCTCAGTGGGTAAGAGCACCCGACTGCTCTTCCAAAGGTCCAGAGTTCAAATCCCAGCAACCACATGGTGGCTAACAACCATCCGTAACAAGATCTGGCGCCCTCTTCTGGAGTGTCTGAAGACAGCTACAGTGTACTTACATATAATAAATAAATAAATAAAGAAAGAAAGAAACGAATTCCCTCTGTCACTTAGGCTCTCTCTGGGAAATGCTCCTTAGGGGTGTGTCTAGGATCAACTCTCTTAGCAATTATTTGCTTCAGCAGAACTTTTCCTGAGTGGTCTCCAACTGTAACACTGCACAGTTAGCTAATCAGTAATGACTATTTCAAACGGTGCCTTCGGTGCATAAAAGTACTTTTGTGGTTTTGTTTTAAAACTGCACTTAGAGAGGAATAGCGCATCGTATTGGGTCTGGAAGTAAAAGGCAGTAGTTTAGGAATTCTCGAATTATGATCATTTTTTTTTCTGTTAATTAATGGTTGAGAAAATGCCCATAACCTTAAATTTGCAACATTGGTTATGTTGTCTCAAATAAATTGTCATTTTTCTGCATCATAATTTATCTTTTCTTATAAAATTTGGAACTTCTTTAAGAAATTACCCAGTTAAACCACTTTCCTAAGATAAAATGAATATTTTAAAGGTATTAGCAATACACACAAAACTCATTCATTGTATTTTTTTCGTGTGTGTGTGGCAAGTCTTATTTATCTACTAATTATTTTTTTGTAAAAATAATATAAGATAGTTAGGAAAAATGTAAAGACCAAATTTAATTCAACCTTTTTTCTTTTTTCCCTCTCTTCCTTTCTTTCCTTTAAAAAAATGATATTTTTAAAATTTTAAAGTGGTGTGTGTATGTGTGTGTGTGTGTGTGTGTGTGTGTGTGGGCTGAGCTTGTAGTTACCTATGGAAGCCCATAGAGGGCACCAGATTCCCAGGAGCTGGAATTTGATGTGCTTGTTGCTTGGGAACTGAGCAGTTTGAGTATATATCACCCTTAACTACTGCGCCATCTCTCCAGAAAACCCCTTCCCATAACCCTTTGTAAGGCTTGAGCATGGCTGAGAACACATGTGAGAACCTTTGGAGTCACTCATGTATTCTGTGGGGGAAAGGAAGCTTTTTAATTGGCTAGCTTGACCCTCGCTCTTTTAACCAAGAGACCAAATGATTGCAAGCACATCTGAGGACACCTAAGCCTATAGTTTAAAGTAGGAAGCGATTCTTATTTTGTCTGTAGGAAATAGATACTACCATTTCTTCCTCATTAATATTTTAGATCAAGAGAGTGTGTGGTTAGATCAATGCCCTGGGAATCAGGTGACTTGGGGCAAGCTCTGACCTAGATATGTCTGAGACTCCCGAGGCAAAGATTCTCTTTCTGGTTGTTTTTCCTTCTCTGTAAAACAAAGAGGCCAGATTCATTGCTCTATAATTCCTTCCACTTTTTAAATTTCTAGAAAGCCATAGTTTATGGTAATACTGGGTCTCTCCCAAAAGCTACTATTTATATTATATTTGACAGCCCATTGTGATTCATAGAATCTTGGGCCTTTCTAGCTAAAGCAAATTTTGGACTTAGTTCTGAGAAATCTGGATAGACAATACAATTTGTCTCATGGATTATACACATTACTGATACATACAGGAGGGAACCCATGACCTAGGAATAGCCTTATAGATTTGGTCTGGTCTGTTTCACAGAGTGTGAGTGCAAACAGAAGTTTTAAACCAAGTACATGGGTGTGAAATCTAGATTTATTTCTGGTTTTAAAATGCCAGAGTTACAGAGTTGTTTTCATATTAAAAACATGACAACTTTTCTTCCTTAGTATTTGCTATTCTCAAAGATGTAGTTACTGGAATTTTGAAATGGGTCAAACTGCTTTTAACCTGGCTACTGTTATTCAATTTTTATCAATTCTTCATTTTCTGTTAACAGAAAATCTGTCTCATGCCTTCAATATATAAAAGGTAGAAAGATCATGAAGTAGCCCGAAGCAGATAAATATTGACCCAGTAGAACATGCGTGTTGCCTAGAATTAGAGTAACCAGTAATTTTGTCATGGGAGGAGACCAGGAACATGGCAAGTCTCTTCACGCCTAACTTCCCCTTTGGATTTCTCTCCTTGCTTCCAGCTTTTGTTTAGTAAACATCTGCTTTGTGTTAGATTATTTATCTCCTTAACCTTTATAAATGGCAATGAAGTCCACTAGCCTGTCAATAGCATGTCATTTATTTGTTGCTACAGCTGAGCCTGACCTTCATTGATTTTATTGGAGTAATTTGCTGGGAATGATTTTTTAATGTTAGATTTATTGCCGAGGCACTTCATTGTCAGGTAATTGAAGTAAATTGTAATTTTTTTTTTCAAAATAAATGCAAGCACAGCAGGGTTATATGATGTTCAAGGAGTCTTTGCTATCAAGAGAAACATATAGCTCACATTATAAACTTTAAAAATTTGTGACCGTAGATTATTTTGAATAGTGTGTGTTTAATTTTTTTTAACTTTTTCTCAAAAATGATATTGTAAATTAAATTAGGTAAACATATAAATATATCAATATCAACATCGCCTCTTACATAATGGTTGTTGCTGATTTGAGCTACAGATTCAGTTATGAGTATAGTAAGGTAGTATGGACTCACTCTCCAGTACTATTGTTATCAAAGGGTTTAGAATATCCTGCTTTGTTCTGGAAACATTCTGACCCTGTAATAACTATTGCTGTCTCTAAGTGATGTTTGGAGTCATCACACAGTCGCTTTGTCCACACAGTAGAAGAGACAGTAAGCCTTGTATTTCATAGGTTAAAGTATTTGTTTCTAGGTGACAAAAGGAGGCGCTGTTGGATCCCAAGCGAGCCGGAGAGGATCAGAAAGTTTTGCCAGCAAAGCTGGTATTTTGGTTATACTGGACATGGATTTTGACTAGAAATGAAAGAGATGTTCTAACTCAGTTTGAAATATTAGCTAACGAAACGTGCAGTGTCTTGCAGTCTAAATGATGCTTGCTTGTTTGGTAGGGAGACTCCCAAGATGTCGGAATCAGTTGAGGGAAGGGGGAGCTGACCTTTAGCCTTATTCTCGAATGAGTATCTCCATTGTTACGCTTTCTTAGAGCAAAATCAAAGAGAGCTATCTAGTCATCAGCAGAGAAAACGCTGGGTCAAAATTTTCTGGGATCATGTCCTAAAAGCAGCTTCTTCGTTCACAAGTTTTTTATTTTAAAGCAAAATAAGAATTTCTTAAACGTAGAGTTTTAAACTATTTGAAAATGAATATTATATAGTTAGAAAATTTCTGGAAATGATAATTACTCCCGTCTGTACGTAACTGATGTCAGTGGTATAATCGTTTCTGTTCAAGTTACCAATGAATTACTCTCCCATTATGTACTGTAGACTTTCTTTTGTATCTACCTTAATGGATGGATAGATGACTGCATCATCAGACCTTTAAGACTCACACTTGTGCTATATGGGGGGGCAAATAATTATTTTAAGAAGAATATTCATAAAGTTCAACCAAGGGGAGAATGCTTTCCTACGTGGAGTGTGATGTACTGATTATGGACAGATTAAGGAGAGTGAGCTGGTGGACTCCGCTTCAGATGAGACTTTGGAGTCTGTTTTAATTTAAGCAGAAATTACAGGGAAAGGGGAGATTTGTGAAAACTTCGGGAGAAACTTCTTGGTTTTAAATGGTCACGCCCCTCTGCTGCCTCTGCTCCTGTCACTGTTATTGATATGCGAGATCCATCAACATATTTTTGTGGGTGATTAAGAAACCTGACCTTTCCTTTGCAGGTACAAATAGGTAGTTCTTCAGAGGCTGTAACTGAACGACAAGATAATTCCATCCATTTAATATTGAAGTGATGTTGACAGCATCATTCTTCTCAGGTTGGAAACAGGACAGCGCACGGGCCTCTTCTGCCTCAGCCTGTTCTGCCAGTGGGTGATGGATTTCCCTCTGACTAATCGCTGTCACATTAACCCGCAGTATTTCATCCTTCAGCGCTGTCAAGATAATGACGATAATCCAAGTGGCTCATTGTAGGTAAAGGAAATTATATGAGCAAAGTAATATCATAAAACAGTGTTTAAATATTTTAATTTCATTTGTCAGGGCTGCCCCAACACTTCATTACACACATAACCATCTCTCATCAGTGGAATTAGTGCATTATTCATTACTGTTAATTATTTTCACATAATGGCTGCCCTGATATATTTAACCTCCACATTATATCTCAGATAATGGGTCTGTAAAATTGAATTGTGTGAAGAGTGGAGTTCTAAAGCTCATTTGCCGAACATCAAAGAACAAAGAAGAGGAAAAGAATTCTAAATGGGACGTTTTTGCCCAGCTGGGGCCAAACATTTGTTTCTGTCTGATTTGCATACAGAAAATAGGTGGTGTAGAGTGGCTTAATATGGTATGGGCTGATGGATCCTGTTACACAACCAATTAGGATTAGATAATATCACACATATCTAAAACAACCTGAGAGTTACAGAGGAGAAAACTGAGTGGCTCACAGGCCATCCTACAGGACAGAGGAAATAGCATTCCTTTAAGGGGACAATTATAGAAGTCAAAATGAGGAATGAGGGTGTGTGTGTGTGTGTGTGTGTGTGTGTGTGTGTGTGTGTGTGTGAGAGAGAGAGAGAGAGAGAGAGAGAGAGAGAGAGAGAGAGAGAGAGAGAGAGAGAATCATCCAGAGATGACCGAGAAAAGGGGGTGAGAGAGATACAAAGTTTCAGATTATTTATTTCATGAATAACTTTAATAATAGACACTAGTTTTGAACAGTAGTAAAACCTCAGAAAATCACAGAAGTCAGTTTAGACTCGGCTCATTCATTTCTATCACGACTCGCATAAAATCAGCCGCTTGTGAGGATGACGACAGCTCTCGGTAATTGAAGGTCTTTCAATGTTCATGTAAACAAGACATCAATTTAGAACCAATTGAGCTATGCAAGAGGCCATTTTTATGTTACGACTTCATAAGGAGCTGACTGGCCGTGTCCGAGCACATCAATCTGAATATGTGTTTATGGTACCCTGAGTGTAGTAACTGAACCAAAACGCCAGCTGGAACGGGTGGGATCTGAGAGGGACTATCTGGAAGGAGAACAACTCTGCTAACAATGCAAAGTGTTTTCTGGAGTTCAGAGCCTTGGCTCTGAGGTTAAACGAGTGAGTAGTTCACGGAAGGCTTACAAGAGTCTTTTATAATAGTAACCAATCTTGCGGAAAATAAAAAATAACAACCATATATGAGGTTTGCCTTATCCTGAGTGACATACACAAAAGTTGCCTTAAAAGTAAAGCCGCTTCACGTTTTCTCAACTCATGGAATGTTTTAGAAGAGCAGTTAAAATACGCTTCCTTCCAAATATCTTTCCTTCAGTAAGGTTTGTGAACTAAGGTCTTAGAGGTCTATGTCACATTCCTGGGCTTGGGCATTTTCCTAGTTCCTTTCTATGGTTGTGACAAATGAGTTTGACCAAAAGCAGCTCAGTGGAGATCACTTATCTCAGCTTACAGACTACAGTCATAACTGAGGGAACGCAAGAAGGAAGCCTGAGGAAAAGCTTGTTGGGGGAGTGGGGGAGTGCAGCTCGCTGGCTTCATTTTTAGCAGACCACAGAACTAGTCAGTATGACGCTGCACAGCTATCCCCGGACCGGATACTTTGTATCCTTGACTCTACATTACTTCCCACCCTTCCCTCTCACCCAGTAATTGTTTAATTTAATTTTCTATCTGACTTGTCTTATTATTTGACTTATTTTATTATTTTTTGTGTGCCTCTGAGTATGTATGTGCACCATGTGCATGCAGGTAAATTTAGCACAAGAAGAGGGCAACACTGCCCAGAACTGCAGGTTGTGGACCTCCTAAGCTATGAGTGCTGAGAATCTAATTCTGGTCCCCTGCAAAAAGCAGAGAGTGCCAGGTCCTCTGCAAGAAAGCAATTCCAAGTACAAATGACGCCATCAAAATTTTTCTTTCTGTGTATGGATTATTTCACTTTTCATATCATCCTTAAGGCTTACTTCTTATATGGCAAATGGCAAGATCTCATTCTTTTCAAGGCTGAATAATATTCCATTATATTTAATATAATATATTATTTATTTATCCCTCAACAGAGAGTTACATTGCTTCCACACCTTGGTCTATTAAAGATAACATTAAAATGGGAATTAAAGTGCAGATGTGTTTTTGACACATCAATTCTAATTTCTCTCTCTCTCACACACAGAGTAATATGCTATATATTAATATAATATATTAATTAATTAATTACTATACTATATATCTTAACCCTCATGTGAGAGTTCAGGATCATGTGGAAATTCTATCCTTCTTGTTTTGAGGACCTCCTAATACTACTTTTTAAAACCCTGTATACTGATTTACATTCCCAGCATGCATTGCTGTTCCCCCTTTCCCTACATCCTTTCCACTACTTATAGAAACTGTTTATAGTGATTCCAACAAGAGTGGGTTCCTATTTCAATACCATCTTTATTTGGCTTTTTCTAATAAGTGACTCTGATCAATTTTTCATGGATCTGTTGATCATTTATGTGTCTTCTTTCTTTTTTCTTGTCTCCTTTTTTTGTTTTGTAAAACCATATCCTGCTGTGCAGCTCAGTATGGCTTAGAATACAGTAGATAGGACAGAATGGCTCCAAATGGTTCTTCTGCCCCAGTCTCTTTTGTCCCCAAGACACAGTCATGCACTGACATACCTAGCCCACATGTCTTTTATGGAAACATGTCTACTCAAATCTTTACTCATGTTTTAATTAAGATGTTCATTTGTTTTCTGTTGAATCACATGAATTTGAGTCACACAAATAGTTCCCAAAGATTCTCTCACAGTCCATGGAGTGTCTCCTCCGTGTGTTGTTTCCTTTGATGTATGGACACCTTTTAGTCTGGTGCAATCTTGTTTATTTCTATTTATATTGACTATATTTTTAGAGTGTATGTAAGAAACTACTGCCCAGTCAATATAATTGGGATTTTAAAATCAGCTATTCTTTTAATACCTTTATGCTTTCAGATATAAAATGTAAGTTTTTCATTTTTAATCCATTTTTATTTTTGTTTCTGTCTTGAGTAGAGTTTTACTCTTCTGCATGTGTGTATCCAGTTTTCCTAATGCTATTTATTACAGAGCCTGTTCTTTCCCAACGTATGTTTTTTTACACCATTGCTAAAAATAAGTGGTAATAAATATAAGGTTCTTCTGAGCTCTGTATCTTATTACATCGATCAGCAGATCTGTTTCATATCAATACTGTTCTGTTTTAAATAGAATAGCTTTACAATATATTTTGAAATGAAATATTATGATGCTGCTGTGACTTTTATTTTTATTTTATTTTTTGTTCACATTAATTAGGCTGCTATGTGGTTTTTCTGGTTTCATATAAATTTTGTCTGCTGTGAAAAATAACATTAGCAATTGAGGATGCACTACATCTGTAGGACACTCTTGGTAGAATGGACACTGTAGTAGTATTAATTCTAGTTCTCCTCATCTATAAATGCAGTTGTCTTTCCATTTATTTATTCCCCCTGCAATTTCTGTCAGCAATGTTCTATAGTTATAAGTGTATGTTTCTCTTATTTCCTGGTCCTATTCACTCTGAAGTTTTTTTCTTTCTGATGCTGTTATCCATAAGACTGTTTTCTTTGTCTTTGTGCATGCATAACAGTGTATAGACTTTGTGTGTGTGTGTGTGTGTGTGTGTGTGTGTATGTGTGAGTAATGGTGTATGTGTATAGACACTCTGCTGGCCTTTGAATGTTGACTATTCAATCTGTGACATAACTGAATTTATTCATTAATTCTACTTATTTTGGGTGAAGTCCTTTTCTAGACGTAAGATCGTCTCATCACCAACAGGGGCAGTTTTCCTTCTTCTCATTGTGGTGTCGTTTTCTCTTGACATTTTCTTTTTTTAAGGCTTGTACTTCCAAAGTTATGTTTAATAGAAATGGCAAGGGTGGGCATTCCTGCTTTGTTCCATGTTTTAGTGCTGAAAGTTTGAGTTGTTCCCTGTGGCTTGTAGTAGTTATAAGTTTTCCCACACTTTGTATGTATTTTGATTCAATCTTTGTAGGTAATATTTTTTTCTATGAGTTTATGTATTTCTTCTAAGTTATTTTCCCATGTAATTATTCAGAATAGTCTTTTAATTATGTCTTCATTTCTGAGGAGTGTGTTTTAATATATCCTCTTCCATTTTTAATTTTGTGTATTTGTTTTTTTATTGGTTAATTTAGGTATGGTTGGTTAATTTTGTTTATTTTTTTAAAGCTAACTCTTAAAGAGTTTACTGACTTAAATGTTTTAATCTTTTTGGCTTATTTCTCCTTAAGTCATTATGTTGTTCTTTTCTAGATTGTTTATTTTACTGAAATCTATTTACATCATCATACCTATAATCTTTCCTTTTCATCTTCCATGTAGTTCCTTAATTCCTGAGGGGAAGTATTTGATAGAGACATTTTTTTCAGGATTGAGTGTGCCAAGGTCTCTCACTCTCTGCACATTGTTCATTTGTATGTTTCCATGTTTGTTCCTATCTACTGAAGGAGGAGTCTTTGCTAATGATGGCTGATCAAGACCCAGATCTACAAGTATAGCAGAATGTCCCTAGGCATTGTTGGGGTTGCTACATTCAGTTAGCAGAGCAGTGATATTTGGTTTTACTTTAGGTCAATGGCATATCTAGTCTCAAGTTCTTGGCCACCTGAGCAATGTCAGACATGGGTTCCATCTCATGGAGTGGGCCTTAAATCCAATGAAGTAGTGGTTCAGTTTTCTCACATGTGTGACACTGTTGTGCCCCCATATCATGTAGGTAGGTCAGCATTGTAGGAAAGGTTTGTAGTTTGTTCTCCTTCGGTAGCAACTACCCTCTTCTCTTGAATAGTAGTTGTGTGGGATACCTTTTAACCCCTTACTTCCAGACAACTGGTGTTTTTAAAAGCCTATATAGGTCTCAGATAGGCAGCACGTAGTTGAAGCTAAAGTGGCAGTTTGCGTCTTTTGGTAAGAGAGATTAATACGTGTACTTTAAATGTGTACTAATAGATACGCACTTACTGTTTGGTTAATTGTTTTCTGGGTGCTTGTAGCTTCTTCATGCCTTTGTTGCTCTCTTATTGCCTCTGTTTGTGGTTTATGTTTCTGTAGTCCTGAGCTTTTATTCCTGTCTCTTTCCTATTTATGTAAGTGCTGCAGCTTTCTTTTGTTGTTACCATGAGGCTTGCATGAGACTGCCTTTTTATAAGAGCAGTAAATTCTGTCTTGGGTGAGTTGATAATGGCAGTAACTATATCTTCTTTGCTTTCTTAACTGTTGTGGTGGACAGGGTAGAAAGTCACTCAGTGACCGTGGGTTAAATTCTATCTTAGATTTTCACTATTACAGATACATTGAAAGTTAAATCTAGCTCATCCGGCCGGATCAGCGCCGGGGTAGCGGGAGCACAGGGTTGCCTGACACCCGCCAGCTACCCACGACCCCCGCCGCAGGATTTTGGGACTACTGGTGAGTGGAACACAGCTTCTGCTCCAATCCAATTGCGCGGGACCTGAGACTGCATTAGTTAGGGAAGCAGAAACCGGCCTGAGTAGGACCACAGGCCTCATCCGGCAGGATCAGCGCCGGGGTAGCGGGAGCGCAGGGTTGCCTGACACCCGCCAGCTACCCACGACCCCCCCCCCCCCGCAGGATTTTGGGACTGCTGGTGAGTGGAACACAGCTTCTGCTCCAATCCAATTGCGCGGGACCTGAGACTGCATTAGTTAGGGAAGCAGAAACCGGCCTGAGTAGGGCCTCAGGCCTCATCCGGCCGGATCAGCGCCGGGGTAGCGGGAGCACAGGGTTGCCTGACACCCGCCAGCTACCCACGACCCCCACCGCAGGATTTTGGGACTACTGGTGAGTGGAACACAGCTTCTGCTCCAATCCAATTGCTCGGGACCTGAGACTGCATTAGTTAGGGAAGCAGAAACCGGCCTGAGTAGGACCACAGGCCTCATCCGGCTGGATCAGCGCCGGGGTAGCGGGAGCGCAGGGTTGCCTGACACCCGCCAGCTACCCACGACCCCCGCCGCAGGATTTTGGGACTGCTGGTGAGTGGAACACAGCTTCTGCTCCAATCCAATTGCGCGGGACCTGAGACTGCATTAGTTAGGGAAGCAGAAACCGGCCTGAGTAGGGCCTCAGGCCTCATCCGGCTGGATCAGCGCAGGGGTAGCGGAGCACAGGGTTGCCTGACACCCGCCAGCTACCCACGACCCCCGCCGCAGGATTTTGGGACTACTGGTGAGTGGAACACAGCTTCTGCTCCAGTCCAATCACGCGGGACCTGAGACTGCTCTGGTTGGGGAGAGAGAAATCCGGCCTACATAGGGCCACAACCCTCTTCCGGTCAGAAAGGCACCGGGGCAGCTGGGGCGCAGGGTCTGCTGACACCCGCCAGCTACCCACGACCCCCCCCCACAGGATTTTGGGACTGCTGGTGAGTGGAACACAGCTTCTGCTCCAATCCAATTGCGCGGGACCTGAGACTGCATTAGTTAGGGAAGCAGAAACCGGCCTGAGTAGGGACACAGGCCTCATCCGGCCAGATCAGCGCCAGGGTAGCGGGAGCACAGGGTTGCCTGACACCCGCCAGCTACCCACGACCCCCTCCGCAGGATTTTGGGACTACTGGTGAGTGGAACACAGCTTCTGCGCCAGTCCAATCACGCGGGACCTGAGACTGCTCTGGTTGGGGAGAGAGAAATCCAGCCTACATAGGGCCACAACCCTCTTCCGGTCAGAAAAGCGCTGGGGCAGCTGGGGCGCAGGGTCGGCTGACACTCACCAGCTACCCACAACACCCACCACAGGATCTTAAGACTTCTGGAGAGTGGAACACAGCTTCTGCTCCAATCCAATTGCACGCGGGACCAGAGACTGCATTAGTTAGGGAAGCAGAAAAACGGCCTGAGTAGGACCACAGGCCTCTTCCGGCTGGACCAGCACCGGGGTACCGTCAGCTACCCACGACCCCCGCCGCAGGATTTAGAGACTGCTGGTGAGTGGAACACAGCTTCTGCTCCAATCTTTAAATAGTGACAACGATAAAAACTAACCCCAGAGATTACCAGATGGCGAAAGGTAAACGTAATAATCTTACTAACAGAAACCAAGACCACTCACCATCATCAGAACCCAGCACCCCCACTTCACCCAGTCCAGGGCACCCCAACACACCGGAAAAGCTAGACACGGATTTAAAAGCATATCTCCTGATGATGATAGAGGACTTCAAGAAGGACTTTAATAACACAATTAAAGAAATGCAGGAGAACACTGCTAAAAAGGCAGAAGACAATAAAGAGGAAGCACAAAAATCCCTTAAAGAAGCACAAAAATCCCTTAAAGAATTGCAGGAGAACACTGCTAAAGAGTTACAAATCCTTAAAGAAAAACAGGATAACATAATCAAACAGGTAGAAGTCCTTACAGAAAAACAGGAAAACACATCCAAACAGATGATGGAAATGAACAAAACCATACTAGACCTAAAAAGGGAAGTAGACACAATAAAGAAAACCCAAAATGAGGCAACACTGGAGATAGAAACCCTAGGAAAGAAATCTGGAACCATAGATACGAGCATCAGCAACAGAATACAAGAGATGGAAGAGAGAATCTCAGGTGCAGAAGATTCCATAGAGAACATCGGCACAACAATCAAGGAAAATGTAAAATGCAAAAAGATCCTAACTCAAAACATCCAAGAAATACAGGACACAATGAGAAGACCAAACCTATGGATAATAGGAGTGGATGAGAATGAAGATTTTCAACTCAAAGGACCAGCAAACATCTTCAACAAAATTATAGAAGAAAACTTCCCAAATCTAAAGAAAGAGATGCCCATGAACATACAAGAAGCCTACAGAACTCCAAATAGACTGGACCAGAAAAGAAATACCTCCCGACACATAATAATCACAGCAACAAATGCTCTAAATAAAGATAGAATACTAAAAGCAGTAAGAGAAAAAGGCCAAGTAACATATAAAGGCAAGCCTATCAGAATTACACCAGACTTTTCACCAGAGACTATGAAAGCCAGAAGATCCTGGACGGATGTTATACAGACACTAAAAGAACACAAATTCCAGCCCAGGCTACTATACCCAGCCAAACTCTCAATTAACATAGATGGAGAAACCAAAGTATTCCACGACAAAACCAAATTCACACATTATCTCTCCACGAATCCAGCCCTTCAAAGGATAATAACAGAAAAAAACCAATACAAGGACAGGAACCACGCCCTAGAAACAACAAGAAGGTAATCCCTCAACAAACCTAAAAGAAGACGGCCACAAGAACAAAATGCCAACTTTAACATCAAAAATAACAGGAAACAACAATTACTTTTCCTTAATATCTCTTAATATCAATGGACTCAACTCCCCGATAAAAAGACATAGACTAACAAACTGGCTACACAAACAAGACCCAACATTTTGCTGCTTACAGGAAACTCATCTCAGAGAAAAGGATAGACACTACCTCAGAATGAAAGGCTGGAAAACAATTTTCCAAGCAAATGGCATGAAGAAACAAGCTGGAGTAGCCATTCTAATATCTGATAAGATTGACTTCCAACCCAAAGTCATTAAAAAAGACAGGGAGGGACACTTCATACTCATCAAAGGTAAAATCCTCCAAGAGGAACTATCAATCCTGAATATCTATGCTCCAAATACAAAGGCAGCCACATTCATTAAAGAAACTTTAGTAAAGCTCAAAGCACACATTGCACCTCATACAATAATAGTGGGAGACTTCAACACACCACTTTCACCAATGGACAGATCATGGAAACAGAAACTAAACAGGGACACAGTGAAACTAAGAGAAATTATGAATCAAATGGATCTGGCAGATATCTACAGAACATTCTATCCTAAAACAAAAGGATATACCTTCTTCTCAGCACCTCATGGTACCTTCTCCAAAATTGACCACATAATTGGTCACAAAACAGGCCTCAACAGATATAAAAATATTGAAATTGTCCCATGCATCCTATCAGATCACCATGGACTAAGGCTGATCTTCAATAACAAAATAAATAATAGAAAGCCAACCTTCACGTGGAAACTGAACAACACTCTTCTCAATGATACCTTGGTCAAGGAAAGAATAAAGAAAGAAATTAAGGACTTTTTAGAGTTCAATGAAAATGAAGCCACAACATACCCAAACTTATGGGACGCAATGAAAGCATTTTTAAGAGGAAAACTCATAGCTCTGAGTGCCTCCAAAAGGAAACTAGAGAGAGCACACATTAGCAGCTTGACAACACACCTAAAAGCACTAGAACAAAAGGAAGCAAATTCACCCAAGAGGATTAGACGGCAGGAAATAATCAAACTCAGGGGTGAAATCAACCAAGTGGAAACAAGAAAAACTATTCAAAGAATCAACCAATCAAGGAGCTGGTTCTTTGAGAAAATCAACAAGATAGATAAACCCTTAGCCAGACTCACCAGAGGGCACAGGGAAAGCATCCTAATTAACAAAATCAGAAATGAAAAAGGAGACATAACAACAGATCCTGAAGACATCCAAAACACCATCAGATCCTTCTACCAAAGGCTATACTCAACAAAACTGGAGAACCTGGATGAAATGGAGAAGTTCCTAGACAGTTACCAGGTACCAAAGTTGAATCAAGATCAGGTTAATGATCTAAACAGCCCTATATCCCCCAAAGAAATAGAAGCAGTCATTAATAGTCTCCCAACTAAAAAAAGCCCAGGACCAGATGGGTTTAGTGCAGAGTTCTATCAGACCTTCAAAGAAGATCTAATCCCAGTTCTTCACAAACTATTCCACAAAATAGAAACAGAAGGTAATCTACCCAACTCATTCAATGAAGCCACAATTACTCTGATACCTAAACCACAAAAAGACCCAACAAAGATAGAAAACTTCAGACCAATATCCCTTATGAATATTGATGCAAAAATCCTCAATAAAGTTCTTGCTAACCGAATCCAAGAACACATCAAAACAATCATCCATCCTGACCAAGTAGGTTTCATCCCAGGGATGCAGGGATGGTTCAATATACGGAAATCCATCAACGTAATCCAGTATATAAACAAACTCAAAGACAAAAACCACATGGTCATCTCCTTAGATGCGGAAAAAGCATTTGACAAGATCCAACACCCATTCATGATAAAAGTCTTGGAAAGATCAGGAATTCAAGGCCCATACCTAAACATGATAAAAGCAATCTACAGCAAACCAGTAGCCAACATCAAAGTAAATGGTGAGAAGCTTGAAGCAATCCCTCTAAAATCAGGGACTAGACAAGGCTGTCCACTTTCTCCATACCTATTCAACATTGTACTTGAAGTCCTAGCCAGAGCAATTCGACAACAAAAGGAGATCAAAGGGATACAAATTGGAAAAGATGAAGTCAAAATATCACTTTTTGCAGATGATATGATAGTATATATAAGTGACCCTAAAAATTCCACCAGAGAACTCCTAAGCCTGATAAACAGCTTCGGTGAAGTAGCTGGATATAAAATTAACTCAAACAAATCAATGGCCTTTCTCTACACAAAGAATAAACAGGCTGAGAAAGAAATTAGGGAAACAACACCCTTCTCAATAGTCACAAATAATATAAAATATCTTGGCGTGACTCTAACTAAGGAAGTGAAAGATCTGTATAATAAAAACTTCAAGTCTCTGAAGAAAGAAATTATAGAAGATCTCAGAAGATGGAAAGATCTCCCATGCTCATGGATTGGCAGGATCAACATTGTAAAAATGGCTATCTTGCCAAAAGCAATCTACAGATTCAATGCAATCCCCATCAAAATTCCAACTCAATTCTTCAACGAATTAGAAAGTGCAATCTGCAAATTCATCTGGAATAACAAAAAACCTAGGATAGCAAAAACTCTTCTCAAGGATAAAAGAACCTCTGGTGGAATCACCATGCCGGACCTAAAGCTCTACTACAGAGCAATTGTGATAAAAACTGCATGGTACTGGTATAGTGACAGACAAATAGACCAATGGAATAGAATTGAAGACCCAGAAATGAACCCACACACCTATGGTCACTTGATCTTCGACAAGGGAGTTAAAAACATCCAGTGGAAGAAAGACAGCATTTTCAACAAATGGTGCTGGCACAACTGGTTGTTAACATGTAGAAGAATGCGAATCGATCCATTCCTATCTCCTTGTACTAAGGTCAAGTCTAAGTGGATCAAGGAACTTCACATAAAACCAGAGACACTGAAACTTATAGAGGAGAAAGTGGGGAAAAGCCTTGAAGATATGGGCACAGGGGAAAAATTCCTGAATAGAACAGTAATGGCTTGTGCTGTAAGATCGAGAATTGACAAGTGGGACCTCATGAAACTACAAAGCTTCTGCAAGGCTAAAGACACCATCAATAAGACAAAAAAACCACCAACAGATTGGGAAAGGATCTTCACCTATCCTAAATCAGATAAGGGACTAATATCCAATATATATAAAGAACTCAAGAAGGTGGACTCCAGAAAGTCAAATAACCCCATTAAAAAATGGGGCTCAGAACTGAACAAAGAATTCTCACCTGAGGAATACCGAATGGCAGAGAAGCACCTGAAAAAATGTTCAGCATCCTTAATCATCAGGGAAATGCAAATCAAAACAACCCTGAGATTCCACCTCACACCAGTCAGAATGGCTAAGATCAAAAATTCAGGTGACAGCAGATGCTGGCGGGGATGTGGAGAAAGAGGAACACTCCTCCATTGTTGGTGGGATTGCAAGCTTGTACAACCACTCTGGAAATCAGTCTGGCGGTTCCTCAGAAAATTGGACATAGTACTACCGGAGGATCCAGCAATACCTCTCCTGGGCATATATCCAGAAGATGTCCCAACCGGTAAAAAGGACACATGCTCCACTATGTTCATAGCAGCCCTATTTATAATAGCCAGAAGCTGGAAAGAACCCAGATGTCCCTCAACAGAGGAATGGATACAGAAATTATGGTACATTTACACAATGGAGTACTACTCAGCTATTAAAAAGAATGAATTTATGAAATTCCTGGCCAAATGGATGGACCTGGAGGGCATCATCTTGAGTGAAGTAACACAATCACAAAAGAACTCACACAATATGTATTCATTGATAAGTGGATATTAGCCCAAGACTTTGGATGCCCAAGATATAAGATACAATTTGATAAACGCATGAAACTCAAGAAGAATGAAGACCAAAGTGTGGACACTGTGCACCTTCTTAGGATTGGGAACAAAACACCCAGGGAAGGAGTTACAGAGACAAAGTTCGTGGCTGTGATGAAAGGATGGACCATTTAGAGACTGCGGTATCCAGGGATCCGTCCCATAATCAGCTTCTAAACGCTGACACCATTGCATACACTAGCAAGATCTTGCTGAAAGGACCCAAATATAGCTGTCTCTTGTGAGACGATGCAGGGGCCTAGCAAACACAGGAGTGGATGTTCACAGTCAGCTATTGGATGTATCACAGGGCTCCCAATGGAGAAGCTAGAGAAAGTACCTAAGGAGCTAAAGGGATCTGCAACCCTATTGTTGGAACAACATGATGTACTAACCAGAACCCTGGAGCTCTTGTCTCTAGCTGCATATGTATCGAAAGATGGCCTAGTCGGCCATCAATGGAAAGAGAGGCCCATTGGACTTGCAAACTTTATATGCCCCAATATAGGGGAATGCCAGGGCCAAAAGAATGGGAATGGGTGGGTAGGGAAGTGGGGGGCGCTATGGGGGACTCTTGGGATAGTATTGGAAATGTAATTGAGGAAAATATGTAATAAAAATATTAAAAAAAAATAAATAAAAAATAAATAAATTTGACAGCTAAAAAAAAAAAAAAAGAAAGTTAAATCTACACATTTTATTTCATTTCAGCTTTTTAATACATCTCCGATTTCATGGCTTTTTATGTAAGATTTACATGAGTTTCACCAAGTAATGTTGCCGCAACAGTGTGTACATTTAGCAATTTATTGCAATTTTTGGTAGAATTTGATATTAATATTAAATTTTTGCTTGAACATAACATTTTAATTGTATACCCATTGCACGATGCAAAAGAAAACTGCCTGATTATCACTTATTTAACATTCAATACGTTTCTACCATTTCCAGAAGAATTCTGTACATGTAGAAAGGGGATCGCTGGCTCCATGGGTCTTATACTGTAAGCACTTGCTTCTTACTGGGATATTCCTCGGTTCCCCTTGCTTCTAGAGCTTTTCTTCACTGGTTGTGTCTATTCGTTGGTATTAGACTCACGATGTGCTTTCTACTCATTATCTGAGGCCCCCATTCTAATGTCACTTCTTCAGGAAACCTTTTCCATTCTTCAGACTCTGCTGTTCTGAGTCAGCCTTTTTCTAACGTCCCCAAAGAATGATGTTTCATCTCTGTTATGATATCTGATCTTTATGAGATCATAATAGAGTTATTGATGTATAGTCCTGTCTGCTCCACAAGAGGATGGCACTCAGGACAATAGCAACTGCTTCTTATTTAACTGTG
The DNA here is from genome assembly GCF_978045245.1 of Mus caroli. Classification (NCBI taxonomy): domain Eukaryota; kingdom Metazoa; phylum Chordata; class Mammalia; order Rodentia; family Muridae; genus Mus; species Mus caroli. Next base: position 101,577,593 of record NW_028227267.1, on the reverse strand, counting down.
TATATCCCTCTGTATTTATCATAGCTCATGCTGGTGTTAGAAAATAAATACATATTCACAGGTGTTTTTATATTCATTGAATTAAAAGCTCTAAGTCCAAGACTTTAATCAACTCTTTCTATGTGAAATTCACTATGGCTTTTAGAATGCATGGACTTGAATTCATTGAGAGGTAGTTGACATATCATGCTTTTCATATAATGCTAATTTAAAAACTAGTAAGTATCCAATAATCAACAGTAAATCTGGCTAGAGAGTGTACAGTAATGCTTATTAAACATTGTATCTTTTGTGCATTTGTGTATTATTGCAATTAAAATGGTGCAAAACACCATTTGATTGGCTGTCAACTGATGTTTGCTAAAGTGGTTTTACAGTAGAAAATATTGCTTTAGGACTAAACCAAGTGTTAATTTACATAGCTTCCTGTTTTCATGGCTTTAAACAAAGGTTTATTTCAAAACTGCCAACTGGCAGAGGGATTTAGGCTCTTTCCATCAAGTGTTAATAACGCATCCTGTAATACAGATGCCTTCTACCTGCCCACTGGGGAGTTGTTTGGATGAGATCCATTTATTTCACTTAAAGTTTGTTACATACTTCCATTTCTGTGCTAAATCCCAAGGCACCACCATGGCCCAGAAAGGTTGGTGTTCATTTGTTTAGAGACACCAGAAAGATTACTCTCTGCTGACGGTGTCAGGATGTGTCAAAAGTGGGGTCCCTCTTTTATTTTTACTCGCTAACCCTAGGAATGAAGACAATCTGATGTTTCTAATGAAAGTGACTTTTATAAACAAGTCATCTCCCACTGCATGCTTGACAAAATACCAAGGCCAATCCTAGAGAAAATTGAGCAGCTCAGAATGCTTCCATTTAGCCATTGGCCAACATTGATTTCTGTGCCACGTTGACATCTTGGGATGCCCGTGCCATTGTCTCTGTGTTATTCCATCTGACTCTTCTTGAAGCCATCTTTCTGTTCTCTTCTCCTTTTGCCCAGTATCTGCCATCTTAGTAGGGACTAAGAAGAGCATGCTTCTCTAACTTTTCCTACAAGACAGTGTGTACCAAGCATATGTGTTCTTATGACCATTGATTAAAACAATCTCATGAGCTGGCTGTGATGTTTATCACTGTTTTTTCATATGCAATAATTAAGTCCCTATGAATTTACAAGGGTCAACCAGAGCTGGTGGTATCCATCAGTAGAGCACTTGCTTACCACATTCATAGCCTTGTTTTTGAGCTTTAGCATACACAATACATACACACACACATGCACACACACATGAGAGAGAGAGAGAGTACTGCAATAGCTTTGGCATGTTCTCACACCAGTCTTTTGTTAAAAGTATTTGTTCCTTCCTTTTCAATCTGTGTGAATTCACAGTAACTTCTCCTAACACACTGTCTGCTAGGACTTTAACTAGAAACAGAAGGCATAGTGACTTCTATTATGATCTTTGAAAGAGCACTGAGTTGATACTAGAGAAGGTAAATTACCTTGAGGTTGTGTTGTGTAGAAGCTGAACTACAGACGTTATGTTCCATCCTCTGACCAGCAGCAGTAGCCTTTGGGTGGTGTTAGATGCTCCAGACTGGTTCATCTGCTAGCTAAGGTTCACTGAGTGAATCTTGTAAGTGCTAGATGTAGAAGTATCATGAAGGCCAGAAAGATTGCTCAGTGGGGCAAAGGTACTTGCCGATAAGCCTGATGACCTAAATTCTATTTCTGGACTCTATATGGTGAAAGAATAAAACACACTCCCAGAAGATGCCCTCCGAACTCTATAGGTGCACTGTGGTAGGTGTGCATCACCCCAAGTGAATGAGTGAATGAATGAATGAGTGAATGTGAACAAAGTCTCATAAATGAACACTTACCCAAACCCATGGCCTACAGGATTTGAGACTGAGCAAGGTGCAGTGGTTGTGTTTTGAATCTCTGATTTTGGAGCTGTTGGTTACATACCAAAAGTGAGTGGGGTAGCCCATAGGAGTAGACGGTGGGATGCGTGGAACTGTGGCGCCAGAGTCCTTGCATTTAATATTTCCACTCTGAGGTGAGCTAGCCGCTAGGAACCTTCCACACACTTTCTCTTCCAGATTTGTATATCACAGGAACACCCTCCCCTCCCTCCCCCCTCCTTCCTTCCTTCCCCCCCTCCCTCACTTGACGATTTCTTCGTTCTTTCTTCCTTCCTTCCTTTGAAGATTTTTTAATTGAAATTATTTTCTTACACGGTTTTCCTTCTTTCATCTCCTCCCAGATCCTTCCCACCTTGCCACACAATTCCATGCCTTCTTTTCTTCTTCTGTAAACAAACATTCAATAAAAAAATGTAACCCCCCCCATAAGCAACAAAAAAAGCATGAGTAACAGGCATAGACACAGACACACACTCATACACACTCTCACTTTAACATACAAAGACACACTCTTTTGCACACACAGAGGCACATACACTGTTTCTTGCACACACAGGCATGTACACACATTTTTGCACTCACACACAGATACACATTCTCTCACATTCACACACACACACACACACACACACACACACACGCACAAACAAAACCTACAAAAAAGCAAAGTTGGAAACTATATAATACAAAAAAACAAAAAAAAAAACCAGTAAGGAAAAAAAATACATGTGTAAACAAAGCATTATGAGATATAAATAATCAAAACCCCCACAAATTTCCCCAAAAGGAAAACAAGTAAACAAGCAACCTCCGAAAATACTATTAAGTCCATCGTGTGTTAGGCATCTAGTGATTGGCATGGGCCCTGAAGGGCTAACTTTCTCCTCCTGAAACTTCCACTAGTATGTCAGCGAGGGAGACCTTTCAATCAAATCAAGGAACCCGTGTCATGCTTGCACTAGAGAAACATTATGTCTGGTTACTCAATATGGAATTTAATTTATTTTAATGATTACAAAGCACGTTTCTCAACTTCTTTTTAAAGAACGCAGCGCACATACAGAAAAGTATGTGTCATGGCACATCATTAATAAATTATTATAAAACAAACTTCTATGCATTCGATACTCGATACCGAATGATTGAATTTCAACTGGCAAGCAATAGAGCATTGCCACTTTCCAGTATTCTGTTAAGTGTGTCCTAATCTTTGATTCTCTCTCTGACTTTTAAGTGTCTGTCTCTGTGTGCGTGTGTGTGTTTGCATGTCTGTGCATACATAAGGCACAGACAGCCTAACCTCAGGTATAGCTGTATCATAACTGTTCCCTTAGTTAGTTAGTTAGTTAGTTAGTTAGTTTGTTTGTTTGTTTTGCAACAAGAGCTCTCACTGGTCTGGAACCTTTCAAGCAAAGCAGGTAAGGATGGCTGGTCAGAGAGCTCCAGGACTCAGACCCTGACTGTCTCTACGTCCCCAGCCCTGGGGTTATAAACATGTACTGTGCGTGGGTTTTACCCCCACATTGGTTCTAGGGGTCAAACTTAGGTGTTCATGCTTGCAAGACCAGCACTTAACTGCCTGATCTGGGTTGCAGCTCCTCTCCTCTCTGTTTCCCTAACTTCTCTCCAGCTCTCCAAGGCTTCATAGTTTGCTAGAGTTTCATTAGTATTACTCTTCTGGCATATAGCATGAGAAAGGCATTGACGGAATTATAATATTCATTGTAAACTTATTTCTTCTTATTTTGGCTGAAGTTTCAGAGTAGCAAACAAAACAAATCCTGCTTTTCTATATTCGTTCTTTTATTTTTATTTTTTGACTTTTATCTCTTGTGTATATTACCTTGGGGGAAAACATAATAGAATTTAGACAGAGAAGACCATTGGAGCTCCTGGTCTGCTTCAGTTTTGTTATCAGTTTGCTTCAGTGGGATATGGGCAAAGCTGCACGTTCTGTCTTAGAGCACTGAGAACTGCTAAGTGTCTGAGGCGGAGAGGTGGTAGCTCAGCAGGTACACACCTGCTATGTATGCTTGACAACCTGTGGTCAATACTTGATCCCGTGGTGGAAGGAGAAAACCAACTTTTAAATGTTTTCTCCGACCTTCACGTGGGTGCTATGGCACACACACCGTCTCCCCCAAGTAACAATAAAACAAAATAGAATAGAGCTGCATGCTTGTTTCAACTCCTTTCTCAGTCACTCTTTAGTGTCCATATGGAGGAGTGGGGGCTGGGTCACCTGGGTACCAAATTTTATGGTTTCAGCTATTGACCTCATCACAGACATTAGTCAAATGATTGAGATTAAAAGATGTCTAAGAAGGGATTTGTTTCCAGAAAGGCATCTCAGGTCAAGCTGAACCAAGGCACTGAAATGCTAGGACTCAGGGTTCACTTACTTATCTCCAACTAACTACTGTTCTAATCTTCCTCAACATCTAACACATAGCAGGTATGCTGGTTAGTTAGATTTGTTTTATTTTTTATACTGACATATCTGGGAAGAGGAAACATCTGTTGCAGAATTGCCCAGATCCGATTGGTCTGTGAGAGACTGTGTTGAATGGAAAGACCCAGTCCATGGTGGGTGGGACTGGCCATGCAGGACTAATGTAAGAAAGCTATCTGAGCCGGCCAGAGATTGAGCCAATAGACAGCAGCCCTCCATGATCACTAAGCCTCTGCCCTGACTTCATCATTGATGGACTAGACTATGATGTATAGATGTATGCCCAGCAGTCCCCTTCCTTCCCTAATTGTTTTTTGGACATGGTATTTGTCACAGGAACAGAATGCTAACAAAAACAGTAAAGGGAAGTTAGATTGACCTCACTAGGATATTCTAACTATAGAAATATATTGGATAGTTTTTTCAAGAGAAATGTAAAGAAATTCATACATGTAAACTGTAACTCTTATATTAAAAGAAAATAAAAAGAAATATGAATAACTTAAAATCTATTTTACTTAATCCAGTTCAATTACTTTAATTAATTCAACAATTATGACTTCAATATTTAACAAATATGAAAGTGATCTAGCATTCATCATTTATACTGACTTTGAAATTCATGCACATTGCATTCATAATGGGACATCTCAACTAAGATTTCATTAGAAACAATTGATCTGTCTTTGGAAATCGAAAACAGTTAAGTTGAAAAGTTTAAAGTTTTGTCACACATGCTTCAAAGATTCCAAACATTTAATATAGTATCTACTTTGAAATTTTAAATTAACTCCATTAAAAGTAAACAGTTGTAATTATTCAGGTCCTCAGCTTTACCAACTACTGCACAGCCCTATGTGACTAATAGTTACTGCATTGAACAGTGCTGATTTTGACCAAAGCTATGCAGCTTATGCTCTCTCTCTCTCTCTCTCTCTCTCTCTCTCTCTCTCTCTCTCTCTCTCACACACACACACACACGCACACGCACTCGCCACAAGTGAAATCTTCAGCCATTCACACATATAAGAAATGTATTACTTTATCAGAAACTTTTTTTTTCTAGTTAGTTTGGCATTTATTCCTTAAGCTCCAGTATTCTTTCCATTTCTAGATATACTCTCTATAGCATAATTTGATGAGAGAGCATGGAGTAGACCCCATCATTTCTTGTTGAGCTAAGACCATGATTATCAACATTAGCTATAGCTCTAAGTTTTAATACACTGCTCTCTGTGAGAGGTTGAGTATCTGATGCTACTGACTATACCAGGGGATTCCAAACTGTAGCAAGGCTACCTCTACCCACCTTTTAAGTAAGTCGATGGTCAGTGGCTGTTTTGTGCTATGGTAGCACCACATGATCTGCCAAGCCTGAATGACTGACTCATTAACACTTTACAGAAAAGGGTTTCTGGTCTATAGAATAACTACTGAACAACCCGAACTAGAAGGTATTTGGAAGCTCCTCATATTGCCATTTCTGCCATGGTCATCAAGAGGCTGTCTCCTCATCGATGTCAGAACCTTTGTTGTTTCTGCTACAGTTATAGTTTGTAGTTTTTGTTTGTTCTTTTGTTTGAGACAGAATTAGATTATGTAGGTCAGAGTGGCCTGACACCCACTATGCTGCCCGGGCTGACTTCTAATTCCTGAAATCTTTCTGCCTCAGCTTCCCAAGCACTGGAATTACAGCTGTGAGCTACAAGGCCTATCCCACACCCCCTCTTCTGATTAAAGTGCCTATGTGTAATAATTTGTGTGTTCATGCTATAGGTTTTAGAAACATGGCAAAGTATGGTAAGTGCTTGTTAGACCCAAACAAAGTGACTATTGGAGATTCACCTTTCAGTCTTGTGGCATGTATTTGACTCTGTAGGCATGTCTTTTTCATTTCCCAGTTCTCTGACCCATTGGCTGTTGCTCTGTCCTCCCACATCCTCACCTCCATCTCTCACCTCGAATTGTGTTTGAAGCTCAGTTCCATTAATTTTGAAAGGACTTTATGGCTTTATTTTCTAGCGTACAAGGAATAGTCTGCTTTCAAAACAGTGTTCAGTGAATATGAGAGATTATCTTTAAATTATAATTTCAGCTACTTCATTTAAAGTTTTAAGTGAAGGTACAGCTAACTGTTAACAATGGCACCAAATAACTGTGCAAGAGGCCCATTCAGGAGGCTTCATTCTGCTCCCTACTAAGTGCTGATTTTCTAGGCTGTATTACCAGGCAACATTGGTGGAAGTATACAAACCTTGATGATTTTAGCAGAAACTTTTATGGAATTAAAGCTCCTATTTTTTTTAAGGCACTCTTTCATTGCTCTTGTGTTGAAAGCAAACACAACTTCCTTACAGAATGTAATGAACATAAGGCCTGATCCTGAATTTTCCAAGAGTAGTTTGATTTTGAAACACAGGCTTCAGACTCACTTTGTAGTCAAAGCTGGCCTTGAACTTGCTATCACCCTTAGGTGTTTGTTTCCAGGCCTAACCCCACAATTTTGATAAATGTTCCTTTTTTTCTGGTCAAACTCCATGTTATAAAAGAAAAATAAAATAAAGCAAGAAGTTTCTGGGGCCACATGTATTACACAAACAAATTGAAATCAAGAACTTCACTGCCAAGGACAAGATCCCAGTGTGTCCTTAGCCTGAAAAGGCAACTTCTAAGAATGGCCCTTAGAGTCTTTCCCAATAAGACTATCCCCCCAAATCTCTCCTTATAGTTGGGGATCAAAGTCAATATACTCTGAGGAGACTTGTTATCTGAATACCACCATTTTCAGGTAATAAATAATTCCCTATTTAGATCAGAAATATAACATAGCAAAAAGGTTGGAACCGCCGAGCTCAACAATCAGGCACAAAGGAAAATCTCGTTCTTCAAATTGTTGCTCACCTCTCTTTTTAGATAAAACTTGAAAGACTTTGTTTGCCAAAAGCTTTCAAGAGGTTACAAGGCCATTTCCAGCTACAAAGCTCCTTAGGGGTTTCAAAGTCTTAACTGTTTCCCTTAAGGTGCCCTTTTCCTGGGTGGTGTTCAAAGCCACCGGCGGAGATTCTTCAATATTGTCTTTACTTACAGTCAAACGAGCCTCATTGTTTAGAAGAAATAGATTAGGTGAGTGTCTTTGAACTGTATTTTGAATGGACTATGAAGTAGGGTGGCTCTTTTCACAAGCAATTTATGTACAGGAAGGGTTTCAGAATGTTATCTGTGGAGAGATGTGGCTGAAGGGCAGGCATGCCAAAAGCAAACAATTTTCTCACAGAGCAGAGCCATCCTGCATTTTCTACGTGTGGTTTGATGTCGAGACACAGGACAACTCCGTCTTTTTGAAGTGGAATTATTCAATTCCTGGCAATATCTTCACTGTAACAGCAACAAGCACTGTAGACAGAGCAGAAACGTCAAGCCAGGGAAGAAAGTCAGGCGTAGGCATCCACTTCTACCCAACATTTAGTTAATGAACTGAGCACATTCCCATACATGGCAGCCGTGTGTTCTTAGATTTTGTTTTTTTTTAGGGTCTATTTATTTATTTTGTGTATATGAGTACACTGTCACTCTCTTCAGACACACCAGAAGAGGACATGGGATCCCATTACAGATGGTTTTGACTCACCATGTGGTTGCTGGGAATTGAACTCAGGATTTCTGGAAGAGCACCCAGTGCTCTTAACTGTTGAGCCATCTCTCCAGCCCAGAACCTGTTTTTAAACCAAGATTAATCGCATACTTCCCAATAACTTACAAAAGAAAGATGTATCTCATTTGTATAACTGATCCAGACAAACCAACTGATATTTGAACTCACTGCTACTGAGGGTCACATGAGATGTCTCCTCTGTGGAATAAAATAGTGCAAAAGTTTTTCCCTTGTTGCTGTAGTGAGGTTATATACACTCTACCAACTAAAGGTTAAAGAAATCTATGTAGGTGAAAAACAAACTCATTTAGGGAATTTCTACCACTACTGTTAACAATTGTAAACAACTGGGGTTCTTCGACCGTCTAAGAAACTTGAACAAAGCTTTAAAATGTCTTTCGAATAGCACCATCCTAACCAGACCTCATACCATATGTTTACTTTATGGTTGATATGTATAGACACATACATAGGCACACAGACACCATAGACTTCTCTCTCTCTCTCTCTCTCTCTCACACACACACACACACACACACACAGACACACACACACACACACAGACACAAAGTGAAACACTCATACACACATAAATACTGAGAATAAGGACAGGGAGAAGTGTCAAGCCTTTGGTCCATACCAACCCAAAGACGCAGGAAAGATCCTGACAGAGTGGAATCCTTGGAACTAAGAACTTTGACTTTTGATTACTTAGTTTAGAAAACTCTGAACTACAGAACACGTCAGAGTGTTGCGTTAGCCAAGACTCAGCTTTAAGTATGGTACCGTTAGAGCATGCTTACTGCACAGCAGCTCTAAGTATGGTACCGTGAGAGCATGCGTACTGCACAGCAGCTCTAATCACGGTACCGTAAGAGCATGCATACTGCACAGCAGCTTTAGCTGCTTTAAAAATAGCAAGTGCTCACCTTAAGATTATTGTTAAGATACAGACAAGTGTAAGATAAGAAAGACAGGGAGTTCCACTGAGGCTGGACTGTGGAAGTTTCTGTAGTTTTATATGTAAAATGCTGTGTGTATTCTCTATTGAGATGTAGTCAGAGTCTGCAGCGTTCAGTTTTAGCGTTGGCTTATTTTTTTCAAACTGGAGACTGGTGACAGAAAACCATTAGGTGCATACATTAGGATGAAAATTCGCCTCCATGTTTTTGACCCAGACATTGACCCCTCAATAGGGTCCTTCGTTTGCCTCATCTCAAACCTCAAGACTCCTTGAGATCACCTGTATTTTCTAATACCTACCGCTTTCTCTATTCGGTCTCCCAGGATAGAGTAATCTTACACCTGCCTCCTAAATCTCACAGATTAGTTTTTTTGTTCCACTGAACAAACTCCCCAAATCCTACTTCAATCTAAATGCTCTCCTAAATCCCTGAAGTCATTGTAAATTTTGCTGAAGATCTTAAAACTTGCCTTGCCAATACATAAAATGAGCCTCCCTTCTGGCATACACTGTGTAAACACTCACTGGCTTTATGTTCTCACGTTTATGCTTTTTACGTGTTCTCTCTTTCTGCATTAAGATTGGTAGCTATATCATAAAATGGAGATTTGTGCTCCAATTAAAGTTACGATCTGAAATAACTGTGGTTGTGATGGTGTTGGTATGTGCATGTGTGAATGTGTGTGTGCAAGTTCGTGCACATCTGTTTTTGGATTTGCTCAAAACTTCCTTTCAACTCCATTCATCACCTTTCCCCACAGATGCTCTTTATAGCTATAATCTTATATAGTACGCTTGGGTTCAAATGGATTCTAAGACATCTTTTTGATAAACCTAAGGTATAGAAAGCTGAATAGAGTACTAGGCAGAAACCTGGGAAATTTATTTGGCCTACAAAAAGAAAAACTTTACTTGATCTATTAGAGATTTGAGGGTATTGAGTGTTCCATCCTACGATGATGGAACAAAATAATGACTCAGATCATTGTGGCTAAAGCCCTGTTGGTAAGTTACTTGTTAAAGCTGGGAAATGGATTCATTGAATATCGTTAATGGACACATTGAAATATGGTAAAGTTGACCTTGTAGACTCTAAGGTTCAGGGACTGCCCTCAAGAAGTTTACAAGGTGTAAGGTTTATCTGGAGGATAGATCAAGTAAAGGTTTTCCTTTTGTAGGCCAAATAAATTTTCTAGGTTTCTGACTAGTAAATCACTTACACATGAAATATATTCCAAAGATACGATGAATGCCTTTACATTGAATATAAAGTCAAAAGTAGGTTCTTAAGAGAACATATGCAAATGAACAATGAAGAAAGTTAACTTCATGAGCAGTAAAAATGCAAAACAAAACAAAACTTTCCTTATTTCCCCTTCTTCCCTTCCTTTCTTATTTGCTTTATTTTTTAACCCAAACCTTTTCTTTATGATGCTAAATCGTTAAAGTAGCCAGTACTGCCAAGAGGGTGGTGAAGCCAACATTCAAAATACTGTAGGTGGGTGACTTTGAAACATTTCAGGAAAATAAGCTGAAAATATCTTTAATAATGTGAAAAAATTTCAAAATAACCATTAACTTTGCCCCACTCCTGAAGTCTGAAAAAATAGCAGGGCAAGCACAAAAGGCAGATAGATGCTTATTTGTGGACTACCATCATGCCTTCTCATGAATGGGAGCATGTTATCCGTGTACCAATAGGGAAATATCTAAATATGTTGCTACGTGACCCCACAGTGGAATTCTATGTAGTATTAGGAAGTAGCAGCTGGATCTCTATGTAGTTTCACATTAAAAAGTTACAGGATAAAGTGTAATAAATCAATAGGAACATGCTTGCGTATTGTAAAACATACATTAACTTATTTTGGAACATCAGATGAGGGTGCAAGCACAGTGTAATGGGGAAATGTGCAGGGAGATTGAGAGAGACCCCAAACAACTCCATAATGCGCAGCCAAGGAGCCATTAGTGAAGCTTTTAATGTGTACCAGAGCTGTAGTAGAGTCCAGAGAAGATGGAGTCACTGTCCTCCAAAAGGATTGCAATCGCCTTGGCTAGAAGCTAGCCCCTAGGAAGCAGTAGGAACAAGACGGAAGAGTACAACGTTGTATGCTGTGTTGTGCAGGATGCGTTCCTGAGGTAGAGATGGGGAGTTGATCCTGAAGAATGGAAGTGTGCAGCCATCAACTCATGGACAGAAAGGACCTGAATTGTGCCCTTTGGGAATTTTCTGGCTTTGTTCTGGTTTTCTTTCTTCACCCCAGGCCTTCAGTGATGTGTTCCTGAGCTGTTTGTTACTGGCTGGTTCGTTTCTGTAGCTCATGCTTGCTTAGGATTTTGTATCCTCAATAACTTAACTCCTAAGAGAACTTTTGAGCAAGGAATAGCATCAGACAGATTATAATTGGCTACTAAGTCTCAGTCTGTATCCATCTTTATGAACAGGGATAAACATGACCAGCCTCTGAACCAACCCTCCTGACTCATGTCTGTGGGTGGGAGGATGACCAAGGAAGTGGAACTTCCTTATTTGACACTGAGTGTTGCTGTTACACTGATCCAGCCCCAAGTGGGAAGGGCCATCTTCAAGTGCACCTGGACACTGCACAGACCTGCACTGGCGTTAATCCCATCAGTGGTTATATCGTTTATTCAGTGCACACTCACAAGTGCAAAGATGCAGTTTCAAACTTAATTAAAAATAGAAAGCAACCTAAACCATGCTAGCATTTCCCCTGACTTCAGCATGATCTACCACTTTGACAAAATTTCATAAATCTCCCGCAATAGAAAATTCTACAGCACAAAACCATTTTATGCAGCAATATAGGTACTTAAAATATTCAGCAACTTTCATCATGTTTTGCCTCTTGGTACATAAGATTTTTATGTATTTAATAGTTACATATGTTATATATTTTAAACAGTATTTTTTTCCTAATGGCCCCCAACAGTACATTTTTTTTTCTGAAATTCTAGCATCTGTGTTTTGTTCTCGCAGTTTAGGATGATAATCTTAAATTGAGCACATCCAGGCACAGAAGGCAGGTTGATGGGAATGTGCTAAAGGTGGCTGGATCCAGTGCTGAAGGCATCAGAAGTCCTTATATCTCAGTGACAGAAGCACTTCCTTCTGTGTGTGTTTGTGTGTATGTTGGGGGGTATCCTGGTAGGCATCACGAGGTTCCCACTGTGGCTAAGCTTGCAGCAGGTACACAGCAATGCAGAGGGAAAAATTGGGGGTCATTTGTTATTTATTTATAAGCCTGTTGTGCCACATCATGTAAAATTAACAACTTTAATGGGCTCCTGCCTCAGTTGCTTGAAGGACTGCATTTCACCAGCCAAGATCACCCATGGGTTTCCAGAACTGTGGCTGGGTTTGCTCTGGGTTACTAGCTTTGGGGGTGTGTGTGTCTATATGTCACCATAATCCTTGCACTCAGCAGATCAGAAAAAGGTCAGTCCCATGAGAGAGACTGGTCAGGAAGTGGAGTCTATAGGGCATTTGCGGTTGAAGAGATGAGCGATTACTTGGGAGTGAAAGTTCCTTTCTCTATCTGGTTAATGAAGAGATTTACTCCAACATTCATTCATTATAAATTGGGGGGATGGCTTCTCCCATGTGCCAGTGTCCAGAGGGTCTCCTTCCTGCAAGAGTTCATAAATAATCAACGTTTACAATGAAAAGGTTTTGTAAGCATTAGCTTTTCCTGTCATAAAAATTCCCTCATGCTTCTAAGGGAAGACCGTTATAATTTGCAGATAGAGAATCTGGGGCCAAAATGGCTTTTACATGGAAAGTGGATATTTTGGGGGAATTTGGGAGAAAAATCTCCCCTTCTACACACCATTGGCCCTGCTTTCATGCTAAAATACCGTTCAAACACTAATGAGAACCTAGTAAATAGAGAAAAAACATTAAGTCAGTCAAACAAGCATTTGAAAACTTTCTGGGTACTAAGTATTTCAATCTTTTCAATAGATGATTGAAAGGCTCCAGCAAGAGTCATAGTTTTAATGGAAGACAGAAGCAAGCAACAGATCATTGAAATCCAGCTTAAATTACGTGTCAGAGTAGAGGTCATAGCTGAGTGCTAAAGAGGTCGTGGGAAGGAGGAATGAGGACTTATGGAGGACACAGGAACAGGCTGCCTAGAGGAGGCGAGGGAACGTAAAGAATAGGTAAACACCTCAGAGGAATAAAGATTGCAGTAGTTCCTAATCAGCAACCTGAGCACAGGTCGGACAGTAGCACACATCTGTGTGCCTTCCAGGTTCCAGCTGCTGTGCCAAGCACTGGGCACTGTGTTGTGCTCTGGCTATGGTATCTAGTTTTCAACTCTTGCAACAGAAGACTGTAATTTGTTTCTTACCTGTGAGAGAATGGAGGAGGTGCCAATTACTGACTAACCTATCAGATTTTGGAATCTGAAGGTTAGTCTACTCCTGTTTCATGCCCTTGGCTTGACCCTAAGGCATTCTCAGATGCCTGTTTCTGACATCAAAGAAGTCTGACCCAAAGTGGGATGGGTAGCACCCAGTAAGACCGCGAGGTAAGGAGAAAGTGTGCAGGAGAGAGACGTTGTAACCAGATCAGCATGAGAGCTGGCTATGATGAAAAGTGTGAGTTCTAATCTATATTATGTAGGCAATGGAAAGGCTCCTCCCATCAGAAAAATTTTGGTGGTGGGCTGGTTGGGACAGAAATGTAGAGAGGGGAAGGGAGGGTGTTTGTATTTGTTTTGTCTTAGAAGGATATCTAAGAAGACAGTGGCAAATGAACGTCAGAAGAGGCTAGTGATATCAGTGGGTAAACTGACTCTTCTAGGATTTAGAGATGTTGGAGGCACACACATGTGAAGATTGTTAACTGTGGTGTCTTTAGTGACTTATTACACCCCACATCTGCTCTTACAGAGTAAAGTATATTCAGCAAATAACTGTGAGGGCTGACAAGACGTTCCATGTGAAGCCTTTGTCCTTGTTCTTGGTCACTGCACTTTTCTAATGACTACAACCAACTTCCAGGTAAGACCTTGTTAGCAGGCTGTTTGGAGAGTTGCCAAGAGGCCCTGGTTAGTGTCCTGGCCATTCACTGATAGGTCTACAGTGGGGTGTTCTGTAGGATGAAAGGGCAGGAGAGAACGGCAGAGATCTAGAACATCTTCCCAAAGGAACGGTGCATCCAGAAATGATGGAATGAAGTCTGGAGCAAGGAGGGGGAGAGGAAACCAAAAGAGACCGAGGTACTCGAGGTGAACATAGGTAGCACACAGACACACATTTATGTTGTGATGGTTTTATACCTATTTCAATTAATAGCAATGGTTAATTTTTGCTTTCTTCCTTATATTCTCTGTGATGACTATGGTGAATGTTCTTTATCAATATTGAACATATTAGCTCACGTGTTACAATACTGTGGCAAAACTTGCAAGTATGTTCTGAATTTGGGGATATAGGACACACAGACACTTCACTTGGTGCTTGGCTCTGGCCCAGGTGCCTGGAAAGATGTCTGAAAGCACTGGGGGTGGAGGGCTCTTTGGTTTCATTGACCTGTATGCTCTGCTGAGGTTGTGGATGCATTAGAGTTTTAACATTAAGCCTAGTGTGCTGGTGTCATTTAAGGGATCATCACCAACGGAGATTCTCACTGCTTACACTGTTTAGTGAGATCTCTGAGGTTATGTGGTATGCTATATAGTGCTCCACTTGGTATCATCTTAGAGTCACACAGACCTAGCTTAGAATCCCAGTGTCCTCTTAATAGTCACATGACCTTGGAAGATTCATTTCCCTGCCCTGGTACATCCTCATTGGCAAAGTAGCCTTTTGATAATCAAGGCACGTTGACCCTGCAGAACAATCATGGGCACAAATAAAATAACAAGTAAAACGGATAATAATTCAAACGATAAAATTTCGTATTCATGCTGGTTCATTTTTGTCAATGTGAAAGGAGGTAGAGTCATCTGGGAAAGGGTGAATCTGGTGAGGAATTGCCTACATCAGTTTGACCTATAGGCAAGTCCGTGGACAATTTTCTTCATTAATGATTGATGTGGGACATTCCAGCCCACTGTCTGCAGGTAAAAAGTAGTTGAGTAGCCAGCATTCATCCATGGTCTCTGCTTTAATATTTGGTTTTAGATTCCTACCCTGGCTTCCCTCAGTGATGGATTATAAACTGTTAAGTAGAGATAAAGCCTTTCTTCCCCAAGTTGCTTTTGTTCATGATGTTTATCACAGCACTAGAATCCAAGCTAGGACAATATCATAACCTAGAGGTTGTGTGTTTAGTAAATACAGTGCTGAGATTATGCACTTTGAGAGACTAGATGGTATTCTCTTGCCCAACACAAGGCCTGGCACTTGCTGAATGAAAGGGTGAATAGATAGCTCTTGGACAGGAACGAGGAGTAAACTGTAGGCTGTCTAAGCTTTCTAGCTTAGGTTTGCTTAGGTGATGGCAAATGGGCACTCTCATGAAGAGGGCAGGAGGTTGTCAACCAGCACATCAGCCAAGATCACGTTTGCTTTATTGCATTGCCAGGAGGGTCTTAAGTAAAAGCCAACTCATAAATAAGCTGGAAACAACTGGGTGAGTTCAGGCTGTGGCGGTGAGCATAGCAGGTTTCATACTGTCTCAGATCCAGCATGTAAGACACTGGGTTACTTACTCTAAGAAGAATGCAGTACTCCCCCTCCTCAGCCTCAGAACTAGCAGCAGCAGCAGAGCTCCGAAGATTTTTCTGAGGAACTGCCAGACTGATTTCCAGAGTGGCTGTACCAGCTTGCAATCCCACCAGCAATGGAGGAGTGTTCCTCTTTCTCCACATCCTCGCCAGCATCTGCTGTCACCTGAGTTTTTGATCTTAGCCATTCTTACTGGTGTGAAGTGGAACCTCAGGGTTGTTTTGATTTGCATTTCCCTGATGACTGAGGATGTTGAACATTTCTTTAGTTGATTCTCTACCATTCAAGTTTCCTCAGTTGAGAATTCTTTGTTTAGCTCTGTACCCCATTTTTTAATAGGGTTATTTGATTGTCTGTAGTCTAATTTCTCGAGATCCTTGTATAAATTGGATATTAGCCCTCTATTGAATGTAGGATTGGTAAAGATCTTTTCCCAATCTGTTGGTGGCCATTTTGTCTTATTGACAGTGTCCTTTAGAACACTGTCTTATAGAAGGCCTTATAGAAGCGTTGCAAAACTTTTTCAATTCTTTTTTTTTTTTTTTTTTTTTTTGACAGGATTTCTCTGTATAGTCCTGGCTGTCCTGGAACTCACTCTGTAGACCAGGCTGGCCTCGAACTCAGAAATCTGCCTGCCACCGCCTCCCAAATGCTGGGAGTAAAGGCATGCGCCATCACGGCCCAGTTTATCTGTCAATTCTTGATCTAAGAGAATTAGCCACTGGTGCTCTGTTCAAGAACATTTCCCCTGTGCCCATGTATTCAAGGCTTTATACCACTCCTGGGCATATACCCAAAAGATTCTCCAACATGTAATAAGGACACATGCTCCACTATGTTCATAGCAGCCTTATTTATAATAAACAAAAGCTAGAAAAAACCCAGATGTCCTTCAATAGAGGAATGGATAGAGAAAATGTGGTACATTTACACAATGGAGTACTACTCAGCTATTAAAAACAATGACTCCATGAAATTCTTAGGCAAATTGATGGCACTAGAAAATATCATCCTGAGTGAGATAACCCAATCACAAAAGAACACATATGGTTTACATTCACTGATAAGTGGATATTAGTCCAAAAGCTCGGAATTCTCAAGGTACAATTCACAGACCACATGAAACTCAAGAAGAAGGAAGACCAAAGTGTGGGTGCTTTAGTCCTTAGAAAAGACAATAAAATACTCACGGGAGCAAATACAGAGGCAAAATGTGGAGCAGAGACTGAAGGAAAGGCCATCCAGAGACTGACTCACCTGGGGATCCATCCCATATACAATCACCAAACCCAGACACTGTTGTGGGTGCCAAGAAGTGCAAGCTGACAGGAGCCTGATATAGCTGTCTTCTGAGAGGCTCTGCCAAAGCCTGACATATATAGAGACTGATGCTCACAGCCAACCATTGGACTGATCATGGGGTCCCCAGTGGGGGAGTTAGAGAAAGGACTGAAGGAGCTGAAGAGGTGTGCTTGCCATTAGCTCTGGGTTAAAGACTCGAGCTCTGTTCTGCACATGGCAGCACAGCCTGTCTTCCCTTGGGACTCAGCCCATCTCACAGAACAGGGTTAGGCCTGCCTTCTTAGTGCCCTTTGCCCTAGCTTTGCATGTCCTTTCAACATGAACTTCTAAGATGTTCATTACTGCCCTTTTATCATCTGGATCCTTGTACGAATTGTGGGGATTCTGCCTGGTTCCCTCTGTATATTCCCCACAGATTTATTGACTATAGATGTGTGTGACCTTACTGGAGGACAGTCTCTCCTTTGAGCTACTAAGCCCACCAACTCTGTGCTGTGTCCTCCTTCCCGAGATGCTGGTAAAGCCCCTTTGTTTGCTTCCATAAGACCCTGTGCGAATTACTGGATCCCACCAGTGTACCATATGGTAACTGTATGTTACTATTCTGTTTATTTTCAGGATTGTAACTCTCTTGACAGCAGAGGCCGTATCTTATTTATCTTTTGATTTTCATAAATGTGTGCACTCTCTGTTCTGATGTTAGACTTAACTAAATCAATTAAAAAATCATGTATGCAAATATATACTTATTTTATGAGTATGAATGTTTTGCTAGCATGTATATGTATGTAAGTGTACCATGTACATGCCTGGTACCTATGGAAGATAGAAGGGCACTGGTCCCTTGATACCTGAATTACAGATGGTTGTAAGCCATCATGTGTGTGCTTGGGAACTAAACTTGGATCCTCTAAAGGAGCAAGAAATGCTTTTAACTTCCAAGCCATTTCTTTAGTCCTTGTATTAATATTTTAGTTCAACAATATATTTGCATATGATAAGTCCTTAATATATTTTAGGTAGTTAATTATCAAATATGCATAAATTAGATTTTTTTACAATTTAAGAAACTGTATTTTTTTTTTTATAAAACTAGAAGAAAGAAAATAAATACCCATATTTTTATCTTTTCTTCTTAATTTAGCAGTGTCTTGAAGTACTTTCTCAGATGAATTTCAGAAGGGTGTTTTTGTGTGCCTTTCTACAAAACTTTTTACTTGGACTAGACACCATTACATCGAAAGCAGATTTGGGATGAGCTATCCTGTGTATTGTGATTAACTCTCTGTTAGACACAGGGTCACTTCCACCAGCGATGAAAGCCTTTTTCTCTGTTCTCTCAAAGCCCTGACGGATTTCTTCTCTGAGACTCCTAGGTGTGCTGTTTCTCAGTCTTCAGTTGGGTTAAAATGTGGCAGTCTCAATTGTTCAGGCTGTCCTTGCCACCTTTGTACTGCTGTGCATTCATGTGTCTCTCTTTTAGTCTCTGTTTTCCCCTGGAAGAGAGGCACAGACAAAGAGCACAGCTGTAAGGACTCCTATGGTATGGGGGCTCCTCTTCCTACATCGACCCTGTTTGCTGTGAGTCAGAGAATTTGTTTTAAATGGTGCTGCTATGGTGTTGGTGTTCTCACAAGCAAGAAAGGGATCTATGGTGGAAAGATTATATGGGATGAAGAATAACCAATCTCTATCTTTATTTACAGGTTTGGAACAGTATGGGGAAAAGAATGAGAAAGAGAATTAGTCCCAAAGTTTGAGAATTGACTCAGACTTTCTCCCTCTAAAACATTTTTGCAGACCTGATTTTTTGAAACATTCCTAAGAAAATATTTACCTTACCAAAAGTATTAATTTTCAAGGGTGGGAATAATGGCATGTCAAACTTCACTTTCTTCAAAGATATTAAAATATATGCATAATTCTTTTCTGAGGAAACTGTTGAACCCAGTCCAGGCTTCCCATCCATGAGCAAATGAATAGTCGATGTCCTAAGTCACTTAAACTTGGTGGCATCTTGTGACAAAGCAGTGGTCAACAAATGCCTTCTGCTTCTGTGAAGTCACTTTCTATATCCTGTGAAGGCAAAATGCTTCCGTCAGAGTTATTCAAAAATTTTCCTAAATGGTAGCACAGAAGAACAAATAAATTGATGCATGAAGTAATCTTATATTTTTTTCTCATTCATATTTTAGTTTTTGAAAAGTCCATCTTTCTCCTTTGGATGTTGTTTTCTTCTGTACTGGTGACATAGGTTATATTATTCTAGCTACAGCAACTGTACTGAGTTTTGGTTGGTTGTTCATGCGTTTCATCAGAGAATGGGTAATTTGAGGGCCAGTACTGATGAGTCATTAATTATCTCTGTATGTTTAGTGTTTTCATACTGATGTTTCCAAAAGATGAGTACTTTGGGATATTTAGAAATCTGGCTTTTATCTTTAGAAACAGGATGGTAGACAGACTTATAGGTTATAGTGACTTTAAGCCCTGGGTGAAAATCAAAGTGTTGTGATTATCTATCTATCTATCTATCTATCTATCTATCTATCTATCTATCTATCTATCTATCTATCTATCTATCTATCTATCTTCAGCTTTTAGCAATCGGTTTAGAATCTGGGACAGATTAAATGAGGCAGAATAAATGTGTGAGCAGAGCACAGAACCTCAGGTTTTAAATATCCACCAACGTTTCTGCTTTAGCACCTGAGAAACATCTATCTTCAGCAAAATCTACAGGAGTTGAAATCACAAAATGTTCTAGTTTTCCAAGTTAAAATAAGAGTGATAATTGAAGCCCTAAATATTGCACTGTGACGGGCTGCATGAGTCCACAGACCCTGCACAGAGGAACCCAGAAGCGAGGGCTGCTGTGGGTTATTGTTCACTGGCTTGTTAGTCTGTTCCTTTCTTTTTAATCAAAGCTGAAAATAGGTTTTCTTTTGCAAATACTAATTTTAGTTTCTTATAAAGAGTTTTAAATGATTTTGGAGTTTGTATCTTAGTATTGGTTTCAAGCATTTTTGAAAGTGTTTATACTGTTTGCTCAACAGTAGTTCACGTAGAACAAATCATTAAAAATTACCTCTCTTACAAGTGGAATATTTACACTCTAATATCTGATTCGACAACACTAAGCCCTGTATTCTGATTTCTTAAACAACTAAAACATATTTGTCGGTTGGTTTTAATGTACTCTTTTTCCCCCACTTGAATTCACCATGATTAAAAGTTCAGAGCTTTGGTTACGTTATATAATTTGAGAAATAACCAACAACGTCCCTAGTGATTAAATATTCAAGTTTGCAATTATTTTGTAACTTTTGTTCTGCTCTTCGCTCACTCTAAAAATTATCATAAAATTTTGAAAGATGTCCTCAGTGTAGAATATGTCCATAAAATATTAAATATTCAATTTTCCTCTATCATGGCTTGAAAAATTCATAATTACATGATGATCCACATAATAACTCATTCTGAAAAGTCATATGTGGCGCTCCCTCTGTGACTGAGTTAATAATTTACTGCTGTGTGGGATTTTCACTCTGCACTGTTAGTCTTGGGAACATTTATTAAGCAAATGTTCATTTGCAAAGATCAGGATGTGAATGAAGAGGGTAAGAATTTAATGAGGAGTGACAGACAGGTGAACTGATTCCATATAGAACTTTAGTACAAGGGAGAGCAGAGAGCTTTATCTTCTGTTGCCTCGATAGACACCTGGAATGAAATATAGGGGACAGAGGGCAGGGGGGAGAAGATGGTCTCCTGGAGGGGCAGCAGAGGGATAAATCAAAGAGAGAGAGAGAGGGATACAATTCAGGCCATTTGAAAGGATGCCAGAGAAAGTGCTGCTTCGAGCTTGTAGAGAAGGAAATATGGGGGCCTTTTATTTCAAAGTCACCAAATGCTGCTGAAGAGAACAGCTTCTGGTTTTTCCTTTTGTTATTATATATCTTCACTGACAATAGTTTCAGTGACCCAAGCCTGTGACTGAATATTAACCAGGGAGAGAAAGGCTTTCAATGGAACGGAGGCTCAGTTGCTCCCAGTCCCTGAGACTGCTATGCATCATGTAAGAGTAAACCTTAGGAAGGAGAAACTACTGCTGGATCATTCTGGCTCACGTCTATGGAGATGTTTGCAACATAAGCAAGGCGATTCTGAACTGCTGGATTAGAAATTATGTCACGTTAGTAACCTGTGATGTCACGTGTCCATTTTATTTTGGGTAAATCTGTTTTGCTTTATTTTGTTTGGGACATGGTTTCTCGATGTAGTGCAGACTCACCCTTGTCATTGGCTTTCAGAATGCTGGGATTACAGACTTTAACCACCATTCCTGGCTTGCCCAGATCATAGAGCGAGCAGAGGTGATGGAGATGAAGACCAGGAAGAGTCTTCATGTGTGCCCTCTGGGTAATGCTGTTCTCTGACCTGAGTATAATATTAGCTTTTGACTGGCCCATGTTAAGACTTGATAATATGGGTAGCTAGCTCCTAAGTCGTCTCAAGTTACCTTTGGAATATAATGAGGTTAAATAAACATATAAGCAAACAAAGACAAAATGGAATTCCAGGAGAAGGTACCCTACTGCAACTGGCGCAGTCTAAATTAGGACTTGTCCTTGCCGAAGCCTACACTTTATCAATGATCATTTTGCCTATAAATTCCTGACAACAAAGTCATCAACCTAAGGAGGTCAATTTTCATGACTGATAGTGGGAAAAAAATTTATGACCGAGTTCTTTACATCATAATAAGTCAATTTCCTCATCAAAAATATTAGCTACCAAGGTCTAAAAGAGGTTATTTTCAAATGCCAGGCATAAATATGGTGACCATTGGTATACCCAGAGTAATTCTTCTGACTATAAATTTTGAAACAAAGCAGAAACTTAAGCCAGGTTATATCCTTATCAATAGGTAGTAATTATGACAACAACGTAACAGTAGCTGTCCAACCAAGAGTTTTCTTCCGTTATCAGATATCATCTTCAATATGTGTGCTTGGATGGTAATGCCAAAAGCATGAATATTTATATATAAAATGTACACACAGACCATTAAAAGTTGCCAACAATACAAAAATATAAATTTTGTAAATGTAATGATAATATTTTGTAGGGTATGTAAACTGGAGTCTCCACAGGGTTGCTCAAAAAATTATTTGGTTAAAGGGTAAATACACCTTGTACATCATAATGAAAGTCTTATAGGTAGGGGTGGAGATTAACACTTCAGGCTGTCTACAGAATATTAATAAAATTCAATATATTTTCTAAAAGGTATAATTTATATTTTGTGGAAATGAGACCCTTTTCTAATAAAATTCTTCTGTCCTTCATTCTGTTCATATAATTTTGCTATAAATCATCCTGTAGGAATTTTTTTCTCCTAAATATTCATCTCAGGGAGAGCCTATTTAAATAAGCCCTCTTAGCAAGATCTTTCAGAATTAAAATTACACCACAAGCAATACTTCATCCAATATGTTTCTGTCTATAGAATTTCTTATGCCTAAAATAATATTTTTTTTTGGAATTACATTATGTGAAGATGGTGGATTTGTGGTGACTTTGAAGGCAAGATGCAGCACATTCAAGATAATCAAATTATCCTTTGTCTTTTTAATTGCCCTGCCTCTGAATCCAAACCATGCTGCTGTTTTCTGCTCCCATCTACATATATAGTGTGCAAAACCTAAGGGCATGATTCTCTGCTTCACCACAAAGAATGAGAAGGAAGGAAAAGGCTGCAGGATATACTAGGTTTCCTTGGTTTTCAGTAAACTACGATGTTATGCTCTCCCATGCTCATTCAAAGCTAATTTTATTCCTCTGCCTGCTTGCCATCAGAGAAAATGCTTTGATTTTGCTCCTGATATGAATATAATAAGTAACATAAACTCATAGGATTAGAAGTATAGTACGGTGAGTAGACAGGCATTCACACATATATGTACACATTTGAATGTATGTGCACATGTATGTACATAAATTATGTTGATGTGATATCTATTATATTGGTATAATTCTATTGGTCAAACAGATGCTAAAGAGTTCAGAGTATTTTGATGGTGAAATTAGCAAGGCTCTAGAAACCTGTGTACTCTGATTTATACATTTCTCCCCCCCTCCCTCCCTCTTTCTCTCCCTCCCTCCCTTCCTCTTTCTTTCTTTCTTCCTTTCTTTCTTCCTTTCTTTCTTCCTTTCTTTCTTTCTTTCTTTCTTTCTTTCTTTCTTTCTTTCTTTCTTTCTTTCTTTCTTTCTTTCTTTCTTTCTTTCTCTCTTTCTTTCCTTCTTCTTTCTCTCCTTCTTCCTTCCTTCCTTCCTTCCTTCCTTCCTTCCTTCCTTCCTTCCTTCCTTCCTTCCTTCTTTTCTTATGAGACAAGGTCTTACTACATAGTGGCCTGGTCCTTACTTTAAAGTTCAAGCAGGTCTCACATCTCTGGTCCTTCTGTCTCAGCCTTGAGAGTACTGGTGTTATAGGTATACACCACCATGTAAGACCTCAGGAAACCATTTCACATTCTTGCCCCATGAAATAGGTGGAACAGGCTTAAATTATTTCCCTTTTCCATGTAAACAGGAGGTCAGGCAGATTCAGTGACTTGTCATGACTGCAGATCATATGACTGTTTTCTGAGGTCCGTAGGGTTCTTCCATGACATTAGAATGGTGTGACACATAATTAACTCTCGGTTTACTAACTTCATCCTCCTGCATGCTTATGGGATCCTCATACCAGTTCCTCACATCTATAGGCTCAAACTGAATACTTAGTGAATACATTCGAGGTATGGTGGGAGGACTCAATGGCTAGAACTGCTTACTATTCCATCAGAGGACTGTGATTTGGATTTCAGTACCCACATCAGATAGCTCACAAACACTTCTAATTCCAGTGCCAAGACACCCTGTGCCCATTTGATCTCCATGTGAACCTGCTTGTACGTGCATGAATCCAAACACACATAAATAAAATCAAACAAAAATTAAAATATTGTTGTGGGATATATGTAGGAGATGTGGAAGATGTTTTCTGGGTACAGGAAGTCCAGCAGGTAAAGAAAGATGAATGAAGTTTTTCTTTTTTTAGTCTTTAGTGCTTGGAATTGATTCTAAGGAAGGAACAATGAAGCCTAAAGGCGAGAAGGGACAGAGTGAGTCCAGAGACTCTCAGACCTGGGCGAAATGAGGAACTGAATGTAGAGCAAAGATGGACAGAAGCTGAAGAAGCAGGCAAGGCCAGGTCATGAACTTTATAAGTCATGCAAAATAGGTTGAATTACATCATAACCCAAAGAGGAGACGAAAAGGTTTCAGTAGAGAAACACATGCAATTTTTGCTTTAGCAGTAGACCAAAGCATTGGCCCAGGGAGGAGGCAGGCCAACCAGTTATTCCAAATTGCTAAGAGAATCGAGGACATTGAGAAGAGGACTTTTTTTTTTTAAAACTTGTTACCTTAGGGGTAATAATACCAGTAGTTCCTTCTAACACCTTGGCCAAATTCACCAAGTTATTCACCTATCTTGGAGGGCTAGGAATGTTTCAGAAGGACAGCACAGCAGGGACAGTGAGCAAGTGTATTAATTCACAAGAGAAACTAAGCCAGCCCCCTACAGGCGTGGCTATTCAGTAGCTCAATGACCACGTCCAGAAATATATTCTTCCATCTCTCTGTTAGTCCAGATGCCCTCATGGTACGTTACATCCGCCCTTTCATCTGCTCTTCTAATATATGTGAAGCAAGGCCAGCGGGGATGAGTTTGACTGTAAAGAAAGTTCAGGCTGGTAGAGGAAGTAGGAGATGACATCATATTCTTTGAGTTTCAGGAGAATGTGAAGAGAGAAGAAGCACCATACTATTTTCTCATCCTGGGGTTTGTTTGAGGGAGTGGCAGTGGGTGTCAGCGAGCACTCGGGGCTCAGAGCCCACATTCCACTGCCCCATTTGGAATTCTGACAGGACACCGAGCTCTAGAGCCTCACTTTGAAAGAAAAGAGGGCTGGCCAGAGCGAACAAACACTGAGCTGGCACCCTTGAGGGTTTCTCTATTTCCACACGGTGTGGAATTCTCATGGACAGTGGAGAATTGAGGGACACATGAGCTAAACTCTGTGGATAACGAATATTGTAGAGATTCTGATTTCCCAGGAGCCCAGGGAATAACACAAAGTTCTCCACCTGCAGGATTTGCAGGTGACATGACTTCTCAGAGACAGTGGGGTGAGCACGCCTGAGCAGGCACAGCCAGGGTAGGTCGGAGAGGAGCATTTTGGATAGCTTGCTTGCCACCCTCCTCCAGTTCCACACACTCTTCCTCTTTGTAAATGGAAGCTGGCTTTGGGGTAGAAGTAAGGCAAGCTTTTCCTGAGAATTGAACCAACCAAGAAGAAATGTAAGTTCACATTTCTTTGGCCCGAAGGCCTGTCTCCCTTCAACGCTTGTATGCAGAATCTCTAACTTCTAAATTAAAAATATTAATAGGTGGAGTATTTTGGAAGTCACTCAATCACAGAACAAACTATAGGACAAATAATAATGAAACTAGTTTTGTTATTATTTTTAAAGGTGACCTTGTTGTGTTTTTTTCTTTATATCCAGGTTCTAATGAAAGACAGCCATCCAGGAACCAGGAAGCTGGTCTCACCAGACACCACACCTACCAGAACCTTGATCTTGGACCAGAAATGTGAAGAATAAACGTGCTTGTAAGTCACTCCATCTATGGCTATTTTGTTATAGCCCCCAAACAGTCTAAGAACTGTCCTTCAGATATACATTGTTTGTGGTCTGTAATAGACCCCTGAGCTGGTAGGTTTTCATCAATGAGGTTTTCTTCCTCATTGATGTCTCTGGTCTTCTACTACAAGCTGATGTGTGAGACAGACATTTCCAGCAGGCCTGCTCAGGTGCATAGCATGTCTGCACGATCCCTCCTATTACCTTTTTTATTCCCACTCATAAATCCCTACTTATGGCTAATGTCACTGATAAGCTAAGCAAATGAAAATATTTATACTCAGGAAGTCTTTACTGAACATTTTTTTTGAGAGGACAAAACCCCCTAATTGCCAAAATCTATACTCAAGTAAATAGTAGGCACCAGAAACTATATTAAACACCAGTAAGGGCACAGAAGACCTGAGAGATATGAGGTCTCTAGGGAACTGCATCGACAGCGCATAAGTCTTAGCATAAGTGACACAGAGCCAGCTGACTCTGAATGTGTAAGGAGTTGTGTTGATAAAATCAGATGTCATAAAATCTCCTTGGAGTTCGAAAGGTTTTGTGGAGACCTCGGCAATCCCCATTTTATTGTGTTCTCTAGTTCTAGGAGCTTTAGCAGAGCTGGGGGATCCACAGCATCAGAAGACTGATCTATTGATCCATTGCACCTCTACCTGTGTGCCATCGGGAACGTCAGACCAGCATGTGTCTCTCCTGTTGTTTTTCTTTCTTCATTGTATTTGCGCAGGTGTCATGGGAGAACAGGGGGAGATCAGAGGACAACATGCAGGAGTCTGTTGTTTTCCTCTTCTACCGTGTAATTTCTGGGGATGGAACTCAGGTTGTCTGACTTGGTATCAGGCAACTTTGCCCATGGAGCTGTCTTGCCAGTTGCTCTTCCCCTTGGGACTACGTGTGCTCTAGTACTCATTGAAGGCTCTAAGTTTTGGTGAGAGCAGGAGCCAGTACTGTGACCGAGGGCAACACATGCACTCTCAAGACTGATGACTACTTTTCTCTATGGAACAAATGCTCTGTGCTTAGCTACATTAAGGTGTGTATGGGTGGCTGGGTGTGGGGTATGAATTCTTACTGCCTTTGCAAAGTCAGTGGAATGGATGTCCCAATCAGCTTTAACAATTATTCAACAAGAAAATCAGTGTTTATTTTGACTGCTTTGTGAGAGATTTTATATGTGGAAGAAGCTTGCTTTTTAACTATAATTTCACATCAGATTGTTGTATTGGTGAATTATTGAGTATTTCTTTTTTATTGTTATATCCATATTTTACTGTACCTTCCTTCCTTCCTTCCTTCCTTCCTTCCTTCCTTCCTTCCTTCCTTCCTTCCTTCCTTCCTTGTTTTCATCTTTGCTCTTTATTGGCATTTTTTAAAAAATTGGCAAACCTATTTTTTTCCCCAGGTCAATTGTTCTTGAGTGACAGGGTGGGGGATTGTATGAGCATATGTGTGCCACAGATGTTTTAAGGGAAGAGACAGCCTCCACCTACTGATTTAAGCCTGAGAGTGGTTTTCTATACAAAGAGGAAGCTTTGGGAACTTGCCCAGTTCTTAATCTTGTGGAAATGGAATAATAAGTTTCGCATCAACACAGAAAGGTGTTTAATTTGGGGAGACTGAGAAATAAGGAAAAGACAGACCTCTTTTTCTAGAGAATTGTTAGGGCAGCAATTACAGGAGTTCCTTATTCACATCTTCGCACTAGTCACTTACACATATGTGTGCACTATTCATCTGTATGTATATGTGCCCTCTATGTATCTATACTCATCTACCATCATCCAGGTGGTGTGTGTGAGGAACCATCTTCTTTGTCCTCTTTGGGACAGGAAAATATTTACTTAAATTGCAATGCAGGTTATCATTGCTGTTCACTCCTAAATTGTCCTTTGGCTTACTAACCCCACATAAGGAATGTATTAGCCAAACAGGACATTTACACAGAATCTACATAATGGGGGCAAGCAGTCGTTAGATTTTTTTTCTATGAATACAATGCATAAATCTTTGTTTTGAAAGGAAGTTTTTAGGGGCATTCTAGGGCTTCCTAGCTTAACCTGGAGTCTCCACAGTGTTTGTGTCCCTGAGCCTTTTAACAAGCAAGAAGAGCAGCATTTCTGATTGAATACCCCCCTTTGTCAATATCAATACATACTTAACCTTTTGAAGCCAAACACACATTTGAAGTAAACAATGAAATATCTCTTAATTCCCCCAGAAGGCCGAGACTCTGAGATTATTTGCACATAATGTGGCTTAACTTCTGAATATTGCCCCTTTTCACCTCTGATATTTTGACCTCATTCTCGACAGAAAGCCACAAAGCACTTGCTGACTTAAAAAAAAAAAGAAAACAAATACACATCTCACATTATACATAACCGTAGAAGACAAATTCCACATTGTAAAGCATCATTTACTACTAACCTGGAATCTTATATATAATTTTTTAAACCCACAAATTTAATGCTATCTGGTATTACTTTTCTTAATTAAGCCAGGCTGCTCCCACAATTCAAAAAGCTTCATTTTTTTTCCAGCTTAAATTAAACTCCCTGTGCAATGCAGTGACCAAAACAAATAATCTATGACCTACAAACAAGACACTCGCGGTCCCTGAAGAATTACGCTCTTGTTTCCTGTAGGTTATACATCTTTGAACCTCTCTTGGCTGTAATGACCTTCTGGTGCTCATTAGCATGCTGATTACCATTAACACAGCTATAATGCAGCAATTTTCTTGGTGTATGTCGAGGAGAAATGCTCATCTGAATGCAGTCAAGGGACAAAATTAACTGCATAAATCTACAGCGCAAACTGGATCTCGTCCAACTTTGCATGGGTTGTCTCTCCTCGGGTTGTGACATCATCATCTACTTTGCCGCTGACGGCTTAATAAGTATCTCAGGGTTTCATATTTAATTTCCGTTCATCTCTCTATATTACACTTCTACTTAATTTCAAGAGTGTCTGACCACCTTATTAGCATGTCTCATAATATATATTTACCTTTAATCTTTCAGCAATGACCCATAATGGCTCCTCTACAAGATTCCTATCTACTTATTTTTATATGGTTTCCTACCTTTGCATCCTTAAAAATAGGTTGGGTAACAGAGAAGGATTTAAGAATAGTCCTTCCTGCACAGAGACACATTTCTAGAACTAAGGAAAAGGTTGTCCTATGTTAGTTGTGTATGCTATTAGAGGGAGAACATAAGTATTTGGGGGAGAGAGAATTTGATAGACACACATAAGAGGCAGTGCTTTACTAGGGTAAACAGTGCACAGCTGAGCCATTATTTGCTTCTGGCCACTGTCTCAGGCCCTCACAGGTTTTCTGATAACATTGTCTTCAAGTCTGAGCTGGGACACTTCTTAGTTTGCAAGCTATGGAGCAGACAGGAGAACCCACCTGCCGCGTGGAAATGCTCCTTTGGAACTGTTCTTTGAGAGCATTAAAAAAAAAAAAAGATTACAGCAATGAATGGCATCAAGGAAAATTTTGAAATTGGTTCCCATAATGTTTATATATAACAGGAATTATAAATAATGTGATGAAACCAAAATCACCAGTAAAACATGTTTTGTTATAGTTGCAAAATAAACCACAGTGTAACAATCACTTAAAAAGGGAAGAACTGTTAAACATGATACAATCAACCTTGGGTCAACATTCAGAGGGGACACTTGGGAGAAGCTGGCTACCTGACTGAATTTGAGAACATTGGGGTCAATTGAGAGACTTTGTCATAGTAAGTAAAGTGGAGACTAACCAAGGAAGACATCCATGCCAGCTTTGAGCTTACACACACACACACACACACACACACACACACACACACACACACACGGACTCACGGACTCACGGACTCACGTATGCACATGCGTGCACACACACAGGTTTTGAGCTCTGGGAACCTGCATTTTCAATCTTATTTATTAATGAATAGTCTGCAAGCAGGAGTTGCTTACTGGTGATTTCCTAGCTCTCCTCAGAATGGAGGGAGTGGGAGGAAGTGGGAGACTATGGTGATCCAATGGTACCAAGGTGCCTATTCCAGCGCATCCTGATCCACTCCATATTAACAGATGAACCAAGTGTTGCTGATACTCAGTGGAGGGAGAATCTTTGTCTGGAGTCAGGACTCAGAAATGACAGAGAGGATGTGAGAGTTAAAGGAAACTGCTCGCATTGGGTTTTGAAGACAGGATGAGACTCGGAGGGCAGGGGCAGAGCCTTCTCTTCTCAAGTTGACTATGATAAACACAGAAATTCAGCCCCTAGGTTTGAAAGTTGTAAACTTTCCAACTGACCTGTTCTTTGCTCCTTCTGACCTTGAAGACAATATTTCTTGGGTCTGAGTCTGAGACTATATCACCAAAGCAAAGAGGAAGAAAGTGAATTCCTCATTTTCATATTTCTCTACAACTGTAAAAGCTGTATGGTAGTGAAAGAGAAGAAATTTGTTCACTGTGAAGTCCATCTGGTTGTTTTTTCTCTACCTTCATTGATCACCATGTTGATTAGATGGTTGAATGGTCTCTCTTTCTTTTTAAAAGTTCCATTTACAAGCCCGTCTAGGGTGGGTCCTAGGAAAGATACCCTTCAAGTAGAGGAGAGCAATTTTTGCATGAGGGACATATGCATACCTGTGCTTTCCTTCCCTGCTTGAACTCACAAATAAATTCCCAAGAATCTTGTGTTTATCTCTGCTCTCACAGAAGCCTACAATTTAGGAGCTGAAGACTAGGCTCAGCAGTTCAGCACACTTGCTGTTCCTGCAGAGAAATGAGGTTTGATTTTTAGCATCTACATGGCGCTTCACAGCCACCTATAATTCCATTTTTAGGTGATTCAGTGAGCTCTTCAGGACTCTGTGGACACCAGGTACATGCATTCTGCATATGCACAGTGCAGTCGAAGCACTCATACACACAGCTAAAAGTAAATATAGAGTTCAAGTACATTATTTAGCATGTGTAAGAATCTCATTGCTGAACATCACCTCACTGAGATTCCAGTTGGGCTTTGAACAAAATTACTTAAGTAAATCTTATAACAGTTACTGTTCTAAAATTGATTACTTAATTGAGCCTAATTGTGTAGAACCTATGTCTCCCGTGTCTAGACTATCAAAGCCTGTTACACCAGCAACTAATCTCAGAAGTCCAATATAGTCTTTCGAAGCCTTTTCAAATGCTTTGGCTTAAGCAAAATAGCACCGCAAATATCCAAGACACCGTCCAGAAAACACGGTGAATTCAGTAACCTTAGAGGCACATATGTTTGCTGCATAGTGATGAGACATGGCCTCTCTTCTCACTGCTTCTGTACTGTTCCATTCAGTTCCCTTCCCTCCTCTCCCTCCCCCACCCCTCCCTTCTCCTTCCCTCCCCTTCTTCTCCTTTCCCCCCTCTCTTCCATCTCCCCCCTCTTTCTTTCCTCTTGCTTCTCTCTTCTTCTTTCTTCTTTTGTTTTTATTAATACTTTATTGTTGAGATTTCATATGTGCATAATATATTTTGATAAAAATCTACTTCTTTTTTCTCTCCTCTCTATCTCTTCCCCTATTTCTCCACCACTTTCTACCCCAACTTCCTGTTTGTTTGTTTGTTTGTTTGTTTGTTTAAACCCCCTGAGTCTACTTAGTTCTGCCTGCATGTGGATGTAGGGTCATCTACTGGAGCAAGTTTGAGGCTAGGCTGCCTCTCAGCAGCCACACCCCTAAAGAAACTTACTCCCGAGGCAGAGGCAGGCGGATTTCTGAGTTCGAGGCCAGCCTGGTCTACAAAGTGAGCTCCAGGACAGCCAGAGCTACACAGAGAAACCCTGTCTCGAAAAACCAAAAAAAAAAAAAAAAAAAAAAGAAACTTACTCCCCTTACCCCACTAGCCATCAGCTGCCAACAGTCCTCAACTGGAAGTGGGACTTCCTGAGTAGCCTTTGGTTTATGCTGGGATTTTGGCTATTGTAGTTATGTGCTGGTCTCCTGTGCGTGGTGATAGCCTCTGTGGGTTCACCTGTATGATGTCTCTGTCACAACTCGTAAATAAGCACGGTTTCACTGCAAAGGTCCATACTTCTAGATCTTTCTGTACTTCTAGCCCTTCTTCCTCGATGATACCTGAGACTTAAGGGGAGGGGTTGTAGTATAGATTCCCATCGACATTTGAGCAATCTACATCTTATTCTCTGCATATTGACCAATTGTCCGTGTCTATGCTAACATCTACTGCAAATCGTTTTCTGATTAAGATTAAAAGATGCACTCTTCTATGGTCATAAAGGTAACACCAGGGCATTTTAATAATATGCCTTTAGCAGAACTAGATTCTCTCCTATGGCCTATGGCCTCATCATCAGCTATGAGCTTTTGCCTCAGTTAACAGTACTAGTAGCAGACGTGAGTTCTGTCTATGGAGTGGGATTTAAATTCAATTAAAACAAAGAAAGATTGGTTGCGGCTGTAACATCAAGGCCAGATCTTATGCATATATGTCAGCCTAGCTTCAAACTTGCTGTATACCTGAGGATGAGCAGGATTTTAAATTTTTCTTTCCTCCCAAATGGTGGTACTATATGGTAATAAATTGCCATATAATTATATTATATTATATCTACTGCTTGGCCGCTTTCTTGATGTGATTGTATGGAAATATGTGTGTGTGCATGTGTGTGCATGCATGTGCGTGCATGTGTGTGTATGTGTGTGTATGCAAGTGTGTGCATGTGTGTGTATGTATGTGTGTATGCATGTGTGTGAGAGACAAAGAGAGACATAGACACAGAGAAAGAGATGGAAAGAGACAGAGAGGCAGAAGAGAGAGAGAGAGACAGAGTCAGAGAGAGAGAGAGAGAGAGAGAGAGAGAGAGAGAGAGAGAGAGAGAGAGAGAG
Organism: Mus caroli; assembly: GCF_978045245.1. Lineage (NCBI taxonomy): Eukaryota > Metazoa > Chordata > Mammalia > Rodentia > Muridae > Mus > Mus caroli. The sequence goes on along the minus strand of NW_028227267.1, from coordinate 101,544,924 downwards.
AGAGAGAGAGAGAGAGGAGACACAGATTAAGGGAAATGGACATTGGTTCATAAGAATCCACCCTCATGATCTCATTCAAACCTGATTGTCTCCCAATCCCTGTCTCCAAAAAGAATCACTTGGAATTTCAATATAAGAACTTTGGGAGCACACACTTCAGTGCACAGCTCCTGTGACCAATGTTGTAGCGTCACTTAAAGTTCACTTCCTTTATTATGAGGGGAGCATAGTAACCTATGCGCTTGAGATTGTTTGATAATAGTATATGTTGTTAAGAGTGCCAATTACAGATGATGCTTAATGTATACTGGGGGCTAAATAAATATTAGTGTCCTATCTTTCTTCTCCCTACTCTCCTAATGGGGCAAAGGAAAATAATGGAGCCAGCTCTCTATCATTGTGCAAGCACTGTGATCCACTCTGTGTCAACCATATGAAAACAGTGTGGTGGCTGTGCATAGAGGGAAGACATTAATTCTGAGTCTGCCCTGTGGGCCCTGTTCAGGCTGAAAAGACATATTTAAATTGAGTTTTGAAGACAGTGTAGAAATCCTGGCCTGAGAAGGTGCGTAGATTTTGGAAGGCTGAGCAGAACATGAAAGAGTTCTGGTTCACATGACCAGAAGTCTCCCCAAGGAGGTACGACACTTCTGGCCACTTTTTTCTTTTGCAGTTTCTTTGTTGGGTAGAGGAGCTACATCTGACCATCTGCAGGTAAGGGGAAAATATGTTGTGTATTACAGAGCACAGGCTAGGAAGCTCGCTGTGCCACTGTCGAGTAGTAAACATAAATCTTCGAAATGCCAGGCAGGCATGGCAAACCTCAGCCGTCAGCATGCCAGGGCCTCTGAACAGCCTTTTTATGCCCTTGAAAGAACTCCTGTCGAGGAAAAGCCCTTGTACCTGTCTCACGGTAGAAGTCTCCACTTATGTGAAAAGAAACGTGTATTTCACAGATGGACTACAGTAATAGAGCCATCTATTCACAACTTAGGCTAACCAATCTTTCTTCTTTAAATGTTAAATCCCCTTTACTTTGTGTTTAATGAAATCACATGTTCATATTAGAAAATAGAAAATATAGATTAAATAAAGAATACAATAACTCAGCCACATCTTTTATTATCAAAAGAGGAAATATTTAAATTCTAGCCCATGTTTATTTTTCTGCACATAAGATTTTTTATCTCTCTAGGTAGATAATTTATTTTGGTGGGTTTTATTAGAAATAAAGTATTTAAAAATCATTGTGATGGTTGAGGCTTACAGTAATTTCTATATTCTTGTTTACTTTGCGTTAAAATTCTGTGATATATTGTCATAACTTGATAATTTTATTGAGGTTTACACATCTTAGGATAAATACTACAAACTCATTGTTTTAAATGTACAGGTATGTGGTTTTTTTTTTTTTTTTTTTTTTTTTTTTAGAAATCCGCCTGCCTCTGCCTCCCAAGTGCTGGGATTAAAGGCTTATAGAGGAGAAAGTGGGGAAAAGCCTTGAAGATATGGGCACAGGGGAAAAATTCCTGAATAGAACAGTAATGGCTTGTGCTGTAAGATCGAGAATTGACAAGTGGGACCTCATGAAACTACAAAGCTTCTGCAAGGCTAAAGACACCATCAATAAGACAAAAAAACCACCAACAGATTGGGAAAGGATCTTCACCTATCCTAAATCAGATAAGGGACTAATATCCAATATATATAAAGAACTCAAGAAGGTGGACTCCAGAAAGTCAAATAACCCCATTAAAAAATGGGGCTCAGAACTGAACAAAGAATTCTCACCTGAGGAATACCGAATGGCAGAGAAGCACCTGAAAAAATGTTCAACATCCTTAATCATCAGGGAAATGCAAATCAAAACAACCCTGAGATTCCACCTCACACCAGTCAGAATGGCTAAGATCAAAAATTCAGGTGACAGCAGATGCTGGCGAGGATGTGGAGAAAGTGGAACACTCCTCCATTGTTGGTGGGATTGCAAGCTTGTACAACCACTCTGGAAATCAGTCTGGCGGTTCCTCAGAAAATTGGACATAGTACTACCCGAGGATCCTGCAATACCTCTCCTGGGCATATATCCAGAAGATGTCCCAACCGGTAAAAAGGACACATGCTCCACTATGTTCATAGCAGCCCTATTTATAATAGCCAGAAGCTGGAAAGAACCCAGATGTCCCTCAACAGAGGAATGGATACAGAAATTATGGTACATTTACACAATGGAGTACTACTCAGCTATTAAAAAGAATGAATTTATGAAATTCCTAGCCAAATGGATGGACCTGGAGGGCATCATCTTGAGTGAAGTAACACAATCACAAAAGAACTCACACAATATGTATTCATTGATAAGTGGATATTAGCCCAAAACTTAGGATACCCAAGATATAAGATACAATTTGATAAACGCATGAAACTCAAGAAGAATGAAGACCAAAGTGTGGACATTGTGCACCTTCTTAGAATTGGGAACAAAACACCCAGGGAAGGAGTTACAGAGACAAAGTTCGTAGCTGTGATGAAAGGATGGACCATTTAGAGACTGCTGTATCCAGGGATCCGTCCCATAATCAGCTTCTAAACGCTGACACCATTGCATACACTAGTAAGATCTTGCTGAAAGGACCCAAATATAGCTGTCTCTTGTGAGACGATGCCGGGGCCTAGCAAACACAGGAGTGGATGTTCACAGTCAGCTATTGGATGTATCACAGGGCTCCCAATGGAGAAGCTAGAGAAAGTATCCAAGGAGCTAAAGGGATCTGCAACCCTATTTTTGGAACAACATGATGTACTAACCAGAACCCTGGAGCTCTTGTCTCTAGCTGCATATGTATGGAAAGATGGCCTAGTCGGCCATCAATGGAAAGAGAGGCCCATTGGACTTGCAAACTTTATATGCCCCAATATAGGGGAATGCCAGGGCCAAAAGAATGGGAATGGGTGGGTAGGGAAGTGGGGGGCGCTATGGGGGACTTTTGGGATAGTATTGGAAATGTAATTGAGGAAAATATGTAATAAAAATATTAAAAAAAAAAGAATGAAGCCAATTAAACTTTCTGCTTGTGTAATAGCTATTTTTAGAAATGAAGAACTTGGATAGATGCAATTGCTGAACAAAGGACTAATATGTAATTTCTGAGTTAACAGTTTTTCACTAGACATTTTTGGTATCCTTATATTAATAAGATTCTGAATATGTATGCAAAAGAAACAAATGAATCATCTTAATAATGGTAATTTTAAAAGGTCAAGAAAAGTGGTTAAATCACTTATTGTCTATTGGTTTTATAATCATTTTTATAGTCCACTATAAGTAATTTTGTATTTATTTCTTGAATTTGAAATTCCAACATGTGTTAATGTTTCCTTTATTATCCCTTTGAATATAAATGATAATAAAAATTGTTTGTTTTAAATTTATTTTAAAAATAAATATTCTACCTTTTGTTCTCAAAAAAAAAAAAAAAAAAAAAAAAGAAATCCGCCTGCCTCTGCCTCCCAAGTGCTGGGATTAAAGGCTTGCGCCACCACGCCCGGCCTCTTTTTTTTTTTAAAGATTTATTTATTTATTATATGTAAGTGTACACTGTAGCTGTCTTCAGACACTCCAGAAGAGGGCGCCAGATCTCGTTACGGATGTTTGTGAGCCACCATGTGGTTGCTGGGATTTGAACTCTGGACCTTCGGAAGAGCAGTCGGGTGCTCTTACCCACTGAGCCATCTCACCAGCCCCAGGTATGTGTGTTTTAAAGAAAACTGATAAATGTTTCAAGCTGCTGGTTGCAAAGGATACACATTTATCACATTTTACCAAAATGTTATGAGGAAAGTCTCAGTCTGTGTATTATTATTAAGTTGGGGAGCTTTTCTTAAAAATACACATTTATCAAATTGTTTTAAAAAGTAATATTTAACAGGGAGGGGCTGCTTGATCTTTAAAATCAAGGAGAACTGGAGATGGGGGAGAGGAGAGAGAGAGAGAGAGAGAGAGAGAGAGAGAGAGAGAGAGAGAGAGAGAGAGAGAGAGAGAGAGAGAGAGAGAGGCTAGGGTTCACTTCCAGCTGAGCAGATCTGGCATGTGGCTTTCTTTCATGTCTCATGGTCACGGGCAGTAGCTACAGCTGTAGCTGAGAGCCCAACCATCTTCTTAACCATGCCGAGGCCTCCGCTGAGAATGTGGTCTGAAAGGCAATGGGTACATCCTATAACTGATCTTTATCATTTCAATGCCCTTGCAAATAAGAACAGGGGGATAGGAGGTGCACAGCTCCCAGTTACCCCACAGAAGGAAGAAGATGGAGAGGTGCCAGAGGGTCTTAGTCGTCCTACTCAGCTGAGACAGATGAAGTCGATCCATCATAAAACTAGTTGTTGATGGTGCAAGTTATAAAGACAGCAGTTTTGATGTTTACGAAAAAGCTTCCATTCTAATAGCCTTCTTGGACTGAGATGAAAGAGAGCCCATTTCATTTCCCAGGAAAGGTGTTGAATATTACCAGATATGCAATAAATCTGTGAACACCCTTATCCATTGTGATGTGAAGGAAGTGAGAATTCTGGCCAAATGACAAACCAGATTCTGGAAAATGAATCCAGACACAGAGAACATTTAGCAAGAGGCTGGAGACAATTGATGGATGACTAAATGATAACCATCTCTAGGTTAATGAAGCAAGGCCAGTGGATGGTATAAAGAATGGCTGGATACCCAAGTGCTTGCTTTCCCTTCTATCTTTGCCCTGTCTAGCTGGACTCGTGTTCACAGTGCTCAGGAGAACCAAACTCTAACTCAAGCACATTAGATTTCATTTTACTACAATGCATTGATATGGTAACCTCTCACGCTCCAGTACAGAGAAGATGGGCTATTCTCTATATAGCTATAGTTAATGATATATTTTATATAGTATATTTCTAGAAGCATTACACAAGCATTACACACACAGAGAGAGAGAGAGAGAGAGAGAAAGAGAGAGAGAGAGATCATATTCTAGAGACAGTATTAGCCCAGTTCCAACTAATATGAGATAATGTTTCATGTAATGAATGCCAAACATGGTTTGTTATGGAAGAAGTGAACACCTTGTCCTTTGGTAGGTGTAAGAGCAGAGATGGGTTCTCATTGTAAAACTGAAGATATAAAACAAATGAATTAAGCAAAATGTTTAAAGCAATCCCATTCTCCTTCTTTCCCACTGCATAAACAGTGAGTATCCAGTCTTGCCTGTAGCCAGCACCTTCATTCACAGGCTATTCTGAGGTGAGCCATTGGTTTAAAAGGATTAGTGCTTGCCTAGGACAAATATTAGGTGACAGGAATTAAGTTACAGATTATTATCATAGCTCAAAATTGCCTAAAGGGTCCCCGAATTCACAAAAAAAGACTTTGTGAAGTATTTTGAGGATTGCTTAGGAAGAATGATTATTTAATAAATGTTTGGGCATGTTTCGTTAGCTGGCAATATGCTTTGCAAAAATAGCAACGAAGTCCTCCCGCTGACCTCAAATTGTTTCAGGGCCAACCTTGTTGACCAACATAAGAGATATTTGTGACCAAAATGAATTAAATAAAACCCATAACATGTTACATGCTTTGCAAAGTGATACTTAACATAGCAAGCATATCACTTGCATTCTCTGTAAAGTGATATTTAGGGTTTTTTTTTCTCCTGCTTTTTGGGAGGAATTTCTACTTGTTCAGTAATTCTTAGACCAAAAGCGTCAATCATCCTACTGTTTGATTAACACTGATAAACATACTTAGTTCAAAAATTCCAGTGTTATGTTCTCTCTTTCCTCTGGGTGCACTAGATCCGGTGACATTTTGTTTTGATGAACGCAGAGTGCATTGTCTTCAATTTCCCCCAAAGGAAATGCTAGTAAAGGAGACCGATGACTTCCCGTCTGTGTGAGGATCCAGTGGTGCAGAGACAAACATGCTCATGTGGCTCACAGAGAGAGGAAGACCAAGGAGACCACAGTGTCTGGTCCTGATGGGAGTCTGCATCGGGCAACGGGCCAGCGCGGCTCTAAAACAGCACTTGTATCCTAATTATAGTTGTTAACTCGTATTAATTGTATGTATTAGTGGGTTTCACTGTGGCATTTTGAGACATGTATATACTGTTCTCTGATCATAGTCCCCCATATGTAACCTCTTACCTTTCCTGACCAGATCCTGTTTCACCTCATTTGTGCATTGTCTTCTAGTTTTAGAAATGTTGTTGTTGTTGTTTGTAGTATTTTTATTTTTATGTCAGCTAATTACTGAGATTTACTGTGTCTGTGATTATGTCATAAAATTCTTTCAGTACAGGGGCAAGTGAGATGGTTCAGTAGATAAAATGCTTGCCCCTCAAGGGGAAAGAGCAGGGTACAAATCCCTACAACCCAAATAAAATCTGGGCTCAAGGCCTGGTGACTATCTGTAATCCTACAAAGAGTGAAGGGCTCACTGGGGCAAGCTAAAATAGCCAGAGAAGGTGGGTTCTGGGTTCAGCGAGGAGAAGCTGCCTCAGTGAATGGGGGAAGACACTCCACATCAATTTCATACTTCCACATGTGCACCGTGTACCCACACATGTAAGAGCTCATGCTCAACCTGCAGGATAGGAAAGCCTCAGGACAGAGGTTGGCTTAGGAAAAGCCCTGTGCAGCAGATATTAGTGACCTTTAACTGCAGAGAACACTGGGGTCTATGGGAGGGATGTCAAGAATCGTGCCTCTAAGTATTAGAGATGGAAATCAAACCAAGGTTTGTCTAATTGTAAAACCCTTGGCTCTTCTATCCAGCTACAAACCTGCTTTCAAGAACACTAGATTGAATCAAGTTTTTATTGTTTCTAAAAATATATACTTAAAAAACCGGGTTTTCAGGGTTGGAGAACTGGCTCAGAGATTAACTTGCTGCTCTTCCAGAGGAGCCAAGTTGAGTTAGTTCCCAGCAAGCAAAAGAGTTGAATGGCTCCTAACTGCCTGTAAATCCAGTTTGCCAGGGGCTCTAACCACCTCTTCTAGCCTCTGTGAGGACCCAGACATACGTGGCAAACACATGCAGAATCACACACAAATAAGTATAAGTAAAACAAAAATAAACTTCAAAATACAGAGGTTTCCATCTGTCTAGTTCTGAGGCAATTCTATATGAGTTCACATACCTTTCTACTTTTTTTCCCCTGGTAGTCCTGTTGATTGGACCTAGGTACTCACATTCATTAACCAAGCATATTACTTGAGCTATTTACACTGAGTTATATATCCTGTCCCCTTTCCACCTTTTAGTTTGGAACAGGGTGGCTCAGACCAGCCTTGAGCTCACTCTGAAGCTAGACTGGCTTAAACGTCTGAGCCTCACACTTCTCAGCTTCCTGGGTGCCTGGAATCAGAGGTCTGGCTTTTATTTTAATTAATTAATTGATTAATTAATTATTTTTGTACTGTTTTGATCACTGAATACGATTACAGCTTCTTCTGGCTTCTGGGAATGTTCTGTAACCTGAGGAGGTGGGGAAGTGTCTAATTTTTCAGCCCCCTTCATTTATGACTCAATGGCACAATTCCGAGGTGCTTTTACTCGCCAACATGTTGGAAGTAGATCATAACAACATTCTAGAGATAGATTAAAGTATTTCATTTTCTTCCCCTTAAGTAAACATACATATGATCTATAGGAAGAAAACAGAACAGAAGGAGAAAAGGGTAACACTAACTTAAAGAATATGGTGATCTTCAGTATTTGGGCTGCGTATCCCTTAATCCCCCCCCCAATTCACATATGACAACAAAATAAAATCATAATACATGTGCTATCTTTTCACTCACTCCTGGCTAAGAACATAAGAATATTTCTGCATTATTAAACACAAATGTGGGAAATATGTCTTAGGAATTATCACTGGGCTCAACACTACATCCCTTCCCTATTTCCACCACAAAGAACTGTTAGATCTCAGAATGCTTAGGCTGAGAGTGTATGCTTTACACTTTTATCCAAGAAAAATAAAAACAGACCATCAAATGTATCTGTACTGCACTGTTACTGTCATTTTAACAGGTAGTGTAGTCTTCTCCACAGAAGCGATGGATTGGTCCAATCTGCAACATCAACTTCTCTTTGAGAATTGCCGTTGGCATGAACGAAGCCATTCGGTGCTCTGCTGCTGTGTAAATTTTGCTACATTTTATTCTGGGAATGGGGTCAATAATGTCACAGATCGAAGCCTGGGCACTTTGGCAGCAGGGAAATCAATGCTGCTTTGCATTTCCTTTATCGATAGACTTTGGAAGACCACACTTAAAAACCAAGTCTGTATTCACATTTTTGGCAAGCCTTGATCCAAAAAGTGAAGGTTAACTGACCTTTGCCAAATAACTACAAAGTATCATATTTTAATTCTCAAATCTCTATGATTTTCAATCACTTTTTCTTTTTTATGTGCCTATGGATGTGTTTTTTAATCTTAAATAACTAACACAAACATATATTTATGTTACAGAGCCTTTTTAAATCATATTTTTAAAACTGATAATAATCAATATGACAGATAACCCCAGAAGTTAAAAGACAATCAGAAATAAAACCATATCAAACAAGAACTCCAAAAACTACTCAAAGATTTTATAGCCAATGTGAGAGGAAGGCAGGCAGTTGGTAGATTTTAGCTTTGGCTCCTTGGTTTCCTAAGCTCTCTTCGCTCTTTTGAACCAAGGCCATTGGAGAGAGACAGGCAGTTGAAACATAGGAGTTCCTATGTATGTAAGTTTGGATTTCACATGGATTTGCTTATTTTCTCCCTAACTTGGGGCTTCTGAGGCTCAAGCTTAAAGTGTAAGAGACTGTAATGCTAATTAACTCTTCCAGGGGCGATGGTTTCATAGCTCTGCATCCCAGCATTCAAAGGACCTGTGGTGGAGGGAATATTCTGCATTTATCAGTTTTTAACCTTCTGATCTACACAGCCTGGATTTTTATAAAATATGTAACAGTAGTTTTGATACCCATGGCATTACAAAATCTCTGAAAAAGGGATTCTACACTGTATTCTGTTAGTACTAGACAATTTGACTAGTACTGGTTTAATGAACTAAATGGTAATTTGACAGCTTAGAAGCGCTTCTTAGATGCTGAAAAGGTACAAAGCAAATTAGATTCCTTAGCTCTTCTATGACTCTGGGGCTGTGTGGCTTTGGCTTGTACATTTCTTGGGTTCTGTAGGACTTCTGTTAGGTGGCAGTGGCTTGAATTCAACTAATAATGTTCCAAATGCAGTGTCTAATCTGATAGGGAAATATGTGACGCATTATTTGACGCAACTTCAATGCCTTGCTTTCACCATTTTCTGTAGAAAACAATTTCTTAATTGCTGTGTTGGGAAGAATCATTATTAACGTATAACATAAAACTAGGTACATACACAAGAGCACTGAGATCGTGTGCACGTGTACAGCCATCATAACTATCTGCAAACCTTGTGAGAAGTACTTAAAAATCCAAGTGACCCGCCTTCTTATTATCCATTGCTCACTTTTGAGCTCATATTTTAATTACAACGTTTATCCTTTTCTTTCTTTCCTCAAAAAGCTCCCATATGTCTCTCCCTTCTCTCCTTCAAACTCATGGCTTCTCTTCTCTCCCCCTCCCCCTCCCCCTCCCCTCCCCCTCCCCCTCCCTCTCCTCTTTTCTCTAATTGCCTGTGCACATCAAGGTTTATGAAAGAAGATTATCCTACTATTTCCAAAAGTTCCTAAGGTTAGTGTTGTGCTCCTTCTGTGTATGTTTTCAGGGCTGATCATTTGGCGATGGACAACCAATCAGAGTGCTCTTCCTTAGGGAGGGCCACTTCCGGGCTCCTGGTTTTACTCGCTTGCCTGTAGCTCCTTGTTTGGGTTGATGCCTCGTGGGCTTTTTCCCACACAGTTTGTTACGTTTATTGGCGTCATCCTCATTCAGTTCATGTTCCCGCGTTGACCTGCTTTCTTTTAATTCAGTATAGGTTTGCCTTAGAAAGGGGAAAAACTTTTCTCATCTAGGAAGCAGCTTGGAGAATCCTGACAGTGCTCACCTCAGACAGTGATCTGAGGTAAGGGCTGTTGGAGAGACAACGTAAAACTTAAATGAAATGAGTTGCTTATACTTTACTGTGGAAAATGCATTTTTTTTTTAATGAAATGGGGGAAATTTCAATGCATCTGAAAGCTTTTTGATCCCATCTCCAGGACGGGACTATAAATCCGTGGAACGTTTGTTAAGTTTGTCATTTTGGGGATGGTAGGCTTTTGCTGTTCTCACATTCTCCTCTTCCCCACTTTCGTTCTACAGACAGGCGGAGGGCTCGGCTGCACCAGTGAGAAGGAAACAGCTGAATCCAGAGCCCATCCAAAGGCAGCAGCGGCTGAACAGATGCAGCCGGAATGATGCTGCAGAAGTTAAAAGGCACTTGGCTACTGCACCCGGTTTCAGGGATGCTATACTCAGAGAGTTGCTTTGAAAAATAAATCAAATCATCCGGCACCAGAAAAAAAATTACTTGTACAAATTTAAACAGGAAGCATTGAAACAAGCCTATATGCACCACAACTTATGTAATAAGACCAGCATAGTATTTCCATACTAATCACTTATTAGTTCATTGACCCAGTCTATTGGCTTTTCAGCCCATTGTTTACCCCTCTGAGCAGGCACCTTAACTGAGCTGTTCATAACAATGACTAGATCTTTCTTGGTGAGAGGTGCCAGCTAACTCAGAGACCAGCAGACCCACTACTGTGTGGAAACTTTAAATGATCTTCTCCAAAATGCATTTCTTTGCTGCAGCTGCATGAGACTGCACTGGCCATGCATGACCTAATCGATTTCTCTTTAGGTTTCTTTGGGAATACCTCAGAATAGCCACATTTCAGCTCACCTGCAAAGGAGCATTGTGATCACGTAGTTCAAGCTAGTCACTCAAATTGCACTTCCTCTTTCTTCTTTTCTTCTTCTTCCTCTTCTTCCTCTTCTTCCTCTTCCTCCTCTTCCTCCTCTTCTTCCTCTTCTTCCTCTTCTTCCTCTTCTTCCTCTTCTTCCTCTTCTTCTTTTCTTCTTCTTCTTTTCTTCTTCTTCTTCTTCTTTTCTTCTTCTTTTCTTCTTCTTCTTCTTTTCTTTTCTTCTTCTTCTTCTTCTTCTTCTTCTCTCTTCTTCTCTCTTCTCTTCTCTTCTTCCTCTTCTTCCTCTTCTTCCTCTTCCTCTTCTTCTTCCTCTTCTTCCTCCTTCTTCTTCCTCTTCTTCCTCTTCTTCTTCCTTCTTCTTCCTCTTCTTCCTCTTTCTTCCTCTTCTTCCTCTTCTTCCTCTTCTTCCTCTTCTTCTTCTTCTTCTTCTTCTTCTTCTTCTTCTTCTCTCTTCTTCTTTTTCTTCTTCTTCTTTCTTCTTCTTCCTTCTTCTTCTTTTCTTCTTCTTCTTCTTCTTCTTCTTCTTCTTCTTCTTCTTCTTCTTCTTCTTCTTCTTCTTCTTCTTCTTCTTCTTCTTCTTCTTCTTCTTCTTCTTCTTCTCTTCTTCTTCTTCCTCTCTTCCTCCTCTCTCCTCTTCCTCTTCCTCTTCTTCCTCCTCCTCCTCCTCCTCTTCTTCTTCTTCTTCTTCTTCTTCTTCTTCTTCTTCTTCTTCTTCTTCTTCTTCTTCTTCTTCTTCTTCTTCTTCTTCCTCTCCTCCTCTCCTCCTCCTCTTCTTCTTCCTCTTCCTCCTCCTCCTCCTCCTCTCCCTCCTCTTCTTCTTCTTCTTCTTCTTCTTCTTCTTCTTCTTCTTCTTCTTCTTCTTCTTTTCTTTATTTACATTTCAAATGTTATCCCCCTTCCTAGTTTCCCCTCTGAAAATCCTCTATCCCCTCCCATCTCCCCCTGCTCCCCAACCCTCCCACTCACATTCCTGGTCTTGGCATTCCCCTATACTGGGGCATAGAACCTTCACAAGACCAAGGTCCTCTCTGCCCATTGATGACTAACTAGGCCATCCTCTGCTACATATGCAGCTGGAGACATGAATCCCTCCATGTGTTTTTTTGATTGGTGGTTTAGTCCCAGGGGGCTCTGGGGGTATTGGTTAGTTCATATTGTTGTTCCTCTTCGGCGGCTGCGAACCCCTTCAGCTCCTTGGGTACTTTCTCTAGCTCCTTCATTGGGGACCCTGTGCTCTGTCTAATGGATGACTGTGACCATCCACTTCTGTATTACTTGGGCACTGACAGAGCCTCTCAGGAGACGGCTATATCAGGCTCCTGTCAGCAAGCTCTTGTTGGCACCTGCAATAATGTCTGGGTTTGGTGGTTGTTTATAGGATGGATCCCCAGGTGGGGCAGCCTCTGGATGGTCCTTCCTTCAGTCTCTGCTCCACACTTTGACTCTAACTCCTTCAATGGGTATTTTGTTTCCCCTTCTAAGAAGGATCGAAATATCCACATGTTGGTCTTCCTTCTTCTTGAGTTTCATGTGTTTTGCAAATTGTATCTTGGGTATTCTGAGTTTCTGGGCTAATATCCACTTATCAGTGAGTGCATATCATGTGTGTTCTTCTGTGATTGGGTTATCTCACTCAGGATGATGCCCTCCAGATCCATCCATTTGTCTAAGGATTTCATGAGTTCATTGTTTTTAAATAGCTGAGGAGTACTCCATTGTATAAATGTACCACATTTTCTGTATCCATTCCTCTGTTGAGGGGCATCTGGGTTCTTTCCAGCTTCTGACTATTATACATAGGGCTGCAATGAACATAGTGGAGCAGGTGTCCTTATTACAAGTTGGAGCATCTTCTGGGTATATGCCCAGGACGTGTGCTTGTATATCAAGCCTTATGATTTTTATTTTTAAAATATGTACCTGAAAAGGACCGTGGGCATCACAGATCTTCAAAGGGAAGCCATAATAAACATGTTTCACAGCAGAATCTCACACAGAAGAAATACATGCTAGTGATGGTAGATAAGATAATTAATTCAAATATTTATACATATTATTTGCATCTATCAAAGCACTGGTTTTTATGTGACTTGAAATTAATTTAAGCAAATTGGAGGGCTTTAAACATTTTTTCTTCAATCTTGAGAATTTAAGAAGAAAAACAACTTCAAGGGTTCATCCTACCAAACTTGTTTTTCTGTTTGTTCGTTTTTTTTTTTTTTTAAAAGCTTTTTTACTCCACATCCCGCTCATCGCCCTCCTTCTGGTCACCCCTCCCACAATCCATCCCCTCAAACTTGTTTTGAAAGTTGGGAATCCAATATCATATAAAAGGAAGAGGATCATGATTTATGACGTGGTGGCTATTTCACCTGTATTTTTACACATACATTATGACAATCTGTAACGACTTTTCATCTCTGGAATGTAGACTGTACAGATTAGGTATAAGGCTAGCCTGCTAATTAACTCTGATATCGCACCAACCTTGCGTTGAGAATAGTTCAAATTTTTCAAAATTCACCATGTGTTTCTGACACAGACAAGTTGTCATTTTATGTAAACAGATACAATCTGGCTGCAACTCTTTGGATCGCCGTGCTTACTGTCAGTCAAACTCTACATAGGTTCACAATCTTACTTTATTCTTACATAACTACATATAATGCTGAAAATATTGAATGAATGATGCTTTTTCCTTATTTAATTCCAACCCACTTAGGAACTGTACTGGCTAGTTTTGTGTCAACTTGACACAGCTGGAGTTATCACAGAGAAAGGGGCTTCAGTTGAGGAAATGCCTCCATGAGCTCCAACTGTAAGGCATTTTCTCAGTTAGTGATCAAGGGGGAAAGACCCCTTGTCGGTGGGACCATCTCTGGACTGGTAGTCTTGGTTCTATAAGAGAGCAGGCTGAGCAAGCCAGGGGAGGCAAGCCAGTAAGGAACATCCCTCCATGGCCTTCTGCATCAGCTCCTGCTTTCTGACCTGCTCGAGTTCCAGTCCTGACTTCCTTTGGTGATAAACAGCAATATGGAAGTGTAAGCTGAATAAACCCTTTCCTCCCCAACTTGCTTCTTGGTCATGATGTTTGTTTGTCCCTGACTGAGACAGGAACTCAGCATAAAAATGTAGCATTAGAAATAAGCATAGTTTCCCTATAGCTACTCATAACAACAAACAATTTTATTTTGAGAGTCAATTCTTCCAAGTGATAGTATAAAGTGAATGGCAATCATTCAATTCATCATCTATGCTATAGAGGCTAAAGTGTGATTTTTGAGGTGAAAATGGTTAAAAAAAACCAATACTTTAGGTATCAGTGACAAAGTCTACATATACTTTGTGAGCTTCAAACATCCCCTGGGATTCACTGGAGACCTTGGGCCATCAGAGATATCAACTGAGAATTTGCTTAGTAACACAGGTTTGTTTTAGTCTAAGTAGAACATGATGCTTGTTTGGTTGTGTAGTGAACAGTTCTAGTGATAACCTTCCTTTCACATGTTGAGTCAGCATTTTTAAAGCAGATTTTTTTTTTCTGGGTCCAGCATGGCAGTCCCTGTGGCTGGAGCATCGCCAAGCCATCGATCCCATGACTCCACATGTGCTGATGTGCTGATGGTTGCTGTTGCCCCAAAGTTGATCTGCTGTCTTGACTACTCTACTTTCAATCTTCCTTTCTGGGGAGTATACTTCCCCGCCCCCATGACTCAGAACTGATCATGCCACAGTAAATGAAACATGTGGTTTTCAGGAATGAGGAGTGGAAATTGTCGTGAGGCTAGAGAGGATGAGGAACGGGCCCCTTGCTTGGCCTTTAGGGCCATGGCAAAGGGTCTAGACAACCTAACCACAGAGGCCATAAAAGCCTACAAGGTTCTTTGTAAAAGTAGTTCATTGCCAGACTTGGCCTTGAATTTTAAATTATGAGGAGATACATTTACCCTCTGGTCCAATGACTGCTGCATCAATTAGCTGGAGTGAACTTAGGGACATCACAGACAGAAAGTTAAAGTGGTCTCAAGAAGAAAAGGCATGGATAGAAAAAGTAGGAATTTATATGCGATTTAGGAATAAATAGTATTATAAGGAGAGCACAAGAGGCCTTGGACTTGTTAGGATGAGGAAACGAAGGTTAGAGAATTAAAATATGTAGAAGCATATAAAAGTTAGTCCTCTGTTTTCATAGCTGAGTGAAGAATTGGAGACAACAATGCCTGCAAAGAGAGGAAAGCTGTTTCACTTAAATGAAGTCAGAACTTTGTAAGGAATCAGTTTAATTTTACCAGTTTGTTATTTTTCTATTCTTACATGGAAGCAGTTACCAAAGATTACTGTCTGCTGTACCAGAAAACTGCAAGGGTTGTGCCCAGCTACGTGTGAAGAACAGGCTGTATAAACCTGTAAGGAAATTGGCTTTTGCTCTGAGTTTAGTTTCTGCTCTAAGGAAACGGGGGTTGGAACTGTTGATCTGGGGTTCATGACATTCACGTAATTCTAAGAATTCTTGATGACTATTAACAATGATCAAAGCCTTGATGGTGTAGGTTTAGTAAATAAAAGACCGATCAGGCTCTCTCTGGTTGTTAAGCTTATGCTGAAGTTGAAGAATAAAGAATACTGAGAACCGTGAAGGAACAGAGAGAGAACCTGGACTAGCAGCTTGCATCTACTACTGATACTGAGTCATTATTGGATCAGCGCTGGTCCCATTCTCACCTTTCTCAGGATCCTCCTCATGCAGAGGCTGGACCTCAGTAAATTTTGACAATTTGGCTATTCACGTCTTCCTGGTTTTATCTATTTCCTACGTTCTCTGATTCTCTCCAACTCCCTGAAAACTGACTGGCGCTGGCAACCAGTGTTACTACTGTAAAGGAGATAAGAGAAGGAGAAGTTAGAAAACAAGGTTCAGTGACTGCTTTGCAGGCAGATATCTGTCCAGTCTTCCACCGACTATTTGTGCACAGAGAATTCAAATATCACATTCAGAAAGGGGAAAACAGTGTTTTCAGTTATAGTATTTTGATTTCTTTTCCCCAACTCAAAATTATAGAAATAAAAGGGCAGTAAGTACTAAGCTTTTCTGTAAAGAACAACAAATAAACCTATTTTTATTGTTATTTTTGTTTTGCATGTTTTGAGTAGTTACTGGAAGGCAAAAAAATTTAAAGTATGGAATAAAGTAAATTCAATTTCATAAATTTCAATTGGGAGAAAGGCCATCAACACGAAGAACAGCCATTACCATAGAGGGCTAAGAGCTGACTCTGTGTGGGTTGTTTAGAGGGGGGCACTGTTGTCTAATCATTTTTCTTCTCTGATCCAAAGATCTTAATTATTGCATTTGGAATATTTCAGCACTCTCCAGAGTGCACTGGTATTCACACAACTCAGCACAAATGCCTGTGGAATAAACTACTGCGACATGTATTTCATAGACAGAGCAGAGAGTAGCTAACTAACATAAACTAATCAAATCTTGAAGTTGTGGAAAAGCAATAATGAGCAAACAGAACATGATTTAGTGCTAAAATAAAAAAAAAGTCAAGAATCAAGAATCAGAGCCCCCATGATGCCTCACCCAGCTCAGGAGAGTTGTAGGCAAAGGAAACCATTGTCTTCAGTGATGTAGCCATTGGCACATTCACTATACTCCAGTGCATGGCTATAAACTCACCAGGGCACCCTGGTTAAACTTAGCGGGCTACAAAGCAGAGAAAACAACTAGATCTAAGTGAGATTTGAACTTGGTTGGAGAAGGGGTTGCTAGGTATGGTACAGCAAGATAAGAGGAGGTATGGAGATGAATGTGACCAGAATGTATCCCATCCATGTCTGAAAATGACAATGGTTATATTTTTTTTAAAAAGGAATTAAAACCTTGCCAGTTCCCTTTTCTGTTTCCTGGCTGTATTCTGCCATGCCCTTGCTGATGGAACCCTCTAGCTGTGAGAAAATAAATCTTTCCTTCCCCTTAAAAAATTCAAGAATTAAAAGAATTTTGTAAGGAAAATTTGGAAAAGGTATATTCTAATATTTTTTTTTTAGCACAGATTGAATTTTTATCCAGAAAGAATGTAAGGAAGCTAATTTGACATATTTTATAAGGATATTATTTTAATATTATTCTCTTTGTGTGTATTTGTGTGTGTTGAACATATTTCAGGTTTAATATTTGTTTATGGTAAATTTTAATGTAAAAATGTATGTATGTCAAGTATATAGATGGATAGGTTTAAAAAAAAAATCTGTCCCTATGTCTCAACCAATACATCCCATATATAGAACATTTCCTTTTAGCATCAGATCCACTCCCTCTTCACAGGTAGCACTTGCATCAGACACAGTGGCTACTTCAAGGAAAAGAGCAGTGAGCTATAAACTATTGAATTGGAGTTCCCTAAATTCTAACAGCCAACACTGGTTTCAGAACAGAGTTTTCAGTTATAAAGCTTGAACACTGGTAAATGGGAATCAATGCTTCTGTTATCCAAACAGAAGAATAAAAATTCTTTCCTCCTTTAAGTTTGGAGAAAAACAAAAACAAACAAAAAATGGAAACGAGACCATGTGCTGGTGATCTGGCTCAATGAGTAAAGTTATTGCTGTACAAAATTAATCACTTGCATTCGTCCCTGAGACCCACATAAAAGTGGATGGAGAGAACCAGTTTCACAGTTATCCTCAGATACCTACGTATGTGAAGCGGCAGGCTTGCACGCCCTCCCATGCACACCACAGCCCCTGCTCTACCCCTATACACTACAGAAAAAGAAAGGAAAGTCTGTCAACGAAATGAACCAAACAAATCTACAATCATCCCTCCTGGGGTTATGGAGATGATGGGTCAGAAAAACAAAGATTTGAGCCAGTTTGTTTCTAACCTGTGGAGTAGTGGAGTGATTGGAATAGGGATTTGGAGATGTTCAGTACATAGGCTCAGGCTTTATAATCTCTTGCAGACCACAGTGTTATATAAGGCAATCCAGGCAAACCAGGCCAAAACCAAAACAAAAATAAAAACAATAACAAAAACCAATGGCCATGGGGCAAGTTGGGTACACTGACTAGAGCTGGAGGCTGGGGAGAGCTTGGGTACCATTTGTGGGTGGCAACAGGTCTGATGTCAGTCCAAAACCAGGAAATTGTTCTCTCCTGCTTTCTATTTCAGTAGATTATGATTCCCTAGATCTTGAATGAACTGTGGGAAGACAGAGAAGAAGCAATCCCAAAATGTCAGAAAAATTAAACATTTTGCTACCATATAGAATGGGGTGCAAAGCAGCCTTGGGGGTTGATTACAGAAATCACAGTCCATACCCCCATGGCTTCTGGTACTGTAAATCAAGGCCAACCTTAGTGCATGCTAGGCAAGTTTTCAATCACTTTTTTCCCCCAGACCTTAGTTCTTTGGAAACAACGTCTTACTTAGCTTGGACTGGAAGGGTTTTACTATGTAAACCAGAATAGCTGAAAACTTGTGATCTTCTTGCCTCTGACTCCCAGTTGCTGAGATTAAAGAGCTATGACACCGTTGCCAGGGCCTCTTCTCTTCTTCTCTTCTCTTCTCTTCTCTTCTCTTCTCTTCTCTTCTCTTCTCTTCTCTTCTCTTCTCTTCTCTTCTCTTCTCTTCTCTTCTCTTCTCTTCTCTTCTCTTCTCTTCTCCTCTTCTCTTCCTCTCCTCTCCTCTCCTCTCCTCTCCTCTCCTCTCCTCTCCTCTCCTCTCCTCTCCTCTCCTCTCCTCTCCTCTCCTCTCCTCTCCTCTCCTCTCCTCTCCTCTCCTCTCCTCTCCTCTCCTCTCCTCTCCTCTCCTCTCCTCTCTCCTCTCCTCTCCTCTCCTCTCCTCTCCTCTTCTCTTATTTTCACTCTCTTTTCTTTTTCTTTTGTAGACATAAATTCCAAGAAAATTGTACCTCCCATAAAAGCTATGTCAAGTAGCATATTAGAAACTAAAATTAGTACGGAGTGAATACTGTTCAATCATACTGGGTGCTTATGCAAGAATATTGACAAGCAATTTTATGTTCATAATTTAATGTTGGTCACTCAATAGCTTGTGTAACAGCACAATGAAATACAATCCCAGAATATCCACGAATTCATTCATCTAGGAAGTTACAGAATAATGCTACTTGTCATTTATTTAATGTCCCATTTTCTATCAAGTTCATGTCTAAAAGGTGAAGAGAGAAATGGAGGGGAGCCATAAAACAACATTACCAGAGTGAGGAATATGTGGTGTGATAATGCCCATCAAGAGAAGTAGTTGCAGAGAAGAGGCATGGATAAAAGAGAGAGTTTGAAATATTATGTTAGCATTATAGACAGGAGGGTGAGACCCAGGCAAGGCTGCCTAAGCCTCAGTAGTGGTGATCCAGATGATGTCGAAGGAGAGTGAAAGATTCACAGGTGGAATTACTTTCCTTTTTTAACTTAGCGGTTTGTGAAACCCTGCTTGGTGGGAAAGAGGAGCCTGAATAAGGTAAGACAGGAGATTAGAGTAGAGAAACTGGTTTTGGGGAGTAGATCTTGCCCACAAGGCCCAGTGGGGTATGGTGCCTTTGAACTCAGTCAGTAGATTGGTGAGCCCAGATGTACAGATCAGGGTTAGCTAATTAACCAGAGGGAGGTAACATCGGCATGTATTGTTCTAGTTACTTCAGTTGTCAGCCCAGATATGAACACTTAATCTAAGTAGCTCAGGGATAAGAGCAGAGTCTTTAGCTGCATCCAGAACTGTGGAGAAAACCGAGGCAGGAAGCCTGTCTGTGAGCTACACCAAGGAGAAAGGAGCCAGGCAAAGGAATAATAGCAGTAGAGGCTGTGGGCTATGGCAAATTCTAGCATGGAGAGCCAAGCTGGGCACCAAGCTCCTCTCTCGGTGGAGGAGCTGTTAGCAATTCTTAGCTGCTGGGAAAAGGGTCAGTTTCCTCTAAGAGTGTAGCCATGCTACCCATCCACACTCCCGTGGAAGAGCACACATCCAGAAATACTTGGGAATTATACATTGGCCTTAATTGGAAAGAAAACAGGATGTAAAGTTGGTTGGGAAGGGAAGTTGGTGGATCTGGAAAGAGTTTGGAGAGGGAGGGTGGATAGGATCAAAATGCATTGTAGGCCATTCTCAAAGAACTGATACAAATACAAAACTGACAAAGTTGAGAAGGCTTGTAGCGGTGTGGACAGATCTGAGGAGTGCTATGGGAGGAAGTAGGGGAGGGGTGAATGACCAAATGACTGTATGACATCCTTAGAGTTAATGAAAATAGGTTTAATGAAAAGAATGGAAATAATTTTCATAAAACAGATAAAGGATTTTGACAGAAACTAATAATGTAACAAAGTTTAAAGGCAATAGAAAAACTGTCCTGGACACACAGTAGGAGATTTGCCATTTCCAAAGGAGACTCTGGAGTAGTTACATCATTTCTAATCACTTGTATTATGTCAGAAGTCCATTTGTTTGTCTGATGAGCCTGATCATATAACAGACCAGTTAAGTCGGTCAGTTCTGTGCAATGAATTTTGACACTATCCTGAGATAGGAACTTAGAAATCCCTCCTCCCTCCTCTTCCCTTCCTTTTCTTTCCAGGAACCTTATTTACTCCCAGAAATATTAAGGATAATAGAGGAATAAACATGTGATATGTTCTAGGTACCTTTATTTGCATGGATAATCCTAGTCTATTATAGCAAGCTCAAAGGTTAGACACTACGAGCATGTCTGTTTTCTAAGGAAATATTTATCCATAGAACTTTAGATACAAAAGGCAAGTGTGTTAGCAATGCCATAGTCCTGTTTTCCAATTAGCCCTCGCACCACACCAGCATCTTGCTCAAATAGGACACCAAGGTCCAGACCACTTAAGTCGGTTGCCCTAGGGCATGCTTCTGCTATATTACAGACCTGGGATAAATGTAGGTCACTTCACATTGATTTATCTTTCAACTACACCATGCCTTTCTCTAAATTATAATTAAGAAAGAAAAGTAGCGTCCTTAGCCATACAGCTATATAAAATAAATACCTGAGGTGTAATATATAAAATACCTGAGGTGTAATATGATCATCGAGCTCAGAGGAAGCTGAACGTGCACACATGACCAGCTCTGGAACATGTTTCTGTGCCTTTGTGATGCCTTTAACACATCCCCAGCAAAGGGAGTAAACGCACATGGAGATTCTTGACTCTCCCAAGCTTCTCAGCTCCCTGATAACCGAGTTAGCATCAGGGCTGCGCATCCACTTTGATCTCAGCTCCTCTAAGAGCTCTGAAGAAGGCAACTATTAAAATTTCATAGGTCATAATTAATGATCCTGCTCATGAAATTGCTTCTAATATCTCTGGCTCCAGATAGACAGTTTACCTGCAGGGAGAATTTTTTTTTCTCTCGGCAACACATAGAAGATCATAAATTGGCCTGGTTCATTAATTTAGTAGATCTTGGAAAGCTAAAAACCTCTTCTCTCTAAACCAATTGTTTCAAAAATAAGTTTTACATTCAGAAAATGGAAGGCCTGTCGTGTTTCCACCTCTGTGTCTCCTGCCATGGCCTTTGGCTTGTGAAGATAAGGTGGTGTTTTATTTTCAATGTCTACGGCTGGTTTCTCCTTCCCTGTTGTCTGTAGGTCATGCTTCCCTGGCTCCTTGTTTCAGTGTGAGCATGAGAAAAATCACTTGTTTTGTGAACTCTGCTGTTCTGTGAGAGCAACAAAGTGCTGATGGTATTTTTGGACTGTAGGGACCTTCTTCTTCCCTTCCTGGTCCTTGTCCTGTATTGTTTCTTCTCCCCACCACCTACACCATCACAGAGCAAAGAGCCCTCCCCAGACAACTTCATAGTTATTAGCACACAGTGGAGCCAAGGGAAATATCCTGTTGCTTCTCTGGATTCTTCAAACCTCCCAGAGTGTCCATTGTTTTCTCCTCTGCCCTTAGGGGGAAGATCGACCTGGGCAAGACCTCGATTGAATGTAATTCAAATATGCCTACCAGCTCCACTCTTTCTTCTTGGAGTATATAATTATAAACTAAGTTAACAAGGGATAAACAAACAACATTTTAAATTAAGTGACAAGATAAGTTGGCCCATCCATTTTAGGATGGCTGGCTTTGGTCCTATTCAGTCTATGAATCACTGGCTGAATCTAGCATTTCACCTGAAATGGTGTTTTTATCTTTCACAGAATTTTTGATAGCAGTGCAATAAAAATCATTAGTTGGTTGGCAAGAGAGCTATAAAATTTGCCTTAAATAATAGACCCAAGTGATAGACTGAATAATGTTGACTTAGTTTCTGTGACCTCATGCAAATGAGCAAGGGGAGGGAAAGGATGGAAGGCAGTTAAGTACAGGATGAAACTATAATTTATACTTGGTTATTAATTTAACCAATGTTGTCAATAGTCTATTTTCTCTTCCCTGTGGGGATAGCTGGAAATAATGAAATTATCTCCAGTTAAATCAACTGGCACCTGCCATTCATGGTGGGAATAATTCTAGAGTTAATCTTTTCTTTTTTTTTTTTATTGGTAGAACAACACATCTCGCATAGACTTAAAATATCATCACTTAGAAATTGCATCTCAAGAAACCAGAATCAGATATGACATATCAAGCTACAGTGGGGAAGGGTCAATAGCTCATTAGCTGCTCCCCAGAGACTTTGTGTTATAAGCGACCTTCTCTTTCTGTGGCCTCTGGTACCCAGTTGTATCAACACTGCTTGGGGAAGAGACAAAGTAATCCCTTGCATATACTAAATCCGCTGCAGGCCATGCTGTGATAAATTGTTCAATTTCTCAAACCAAGGTAGCCTTGAAAAAAAACACAAAATTCAGTCTCACAGAATATAAAAGTCATGTTCTGGCCAGCTTTTCAGTATAACAAAGGGTTGAAAGTCTCTAAAATTTCTGATAACCTCACTTGTACTGTTTGGTGCATGGTCCGTGAATGGTGTGGCTATTTAGAAATCATTCACTAGATGAGTCTTCCTAGGTAAAGAGACTTAAATGTTCATAGAAATAATATTCAGTCTTGTTGATTTGGAGTTACTTGCATTTTTATGTGATCAAAGTATGTGCAAGGGTCATGGCTGGCAGGGAAAAGATCCAGGAAATGTTAAAATGAAACTCAGCTCGGCAGGACTTAGCAGATGCAGGGTCCACACTTCCAGAATCTGACCAAGCAGTTTAGTTTTCTTTACACATGTAATCAAGATAAAACATTGGGGAAAGGACTTGATATACCAGAGTGGGTTGGTACCCAGGGCAGGATTCCATTTCTCAGAGGAGAAGGGTAGGGGTTGGGGGAGGGGTTATGTGAAGGGGAGACTGGGAGGAGGGAGGGGGCTGTGCTCAGGATGTAAAGTGAATAAATAAATAAATTAATGAAAAAGCATCCTCCAGGAAAAGTTTCCACGTGACAGTTACCACAATGGAGCACATGACAGTTACCACAACGGAGCATGTGACAGTTACCACAATGGAGCATGTGACAGTTACCACAATGGAGCTTTAATCGTGTCTGCAGAGAAAATTCTTTGCAAAGTACATTTATTTCGCAAAGCATCTGTGACCTTTTTTCAAGAGAATGGTTTCTACGGATTGAGAAACAGCACTCAGGAGTCTGAGCCTGGGGAGGAAGGGTTTGTAATACCCATTAGGAGGGGATCTATTGACTGAGAGACAGTGCTCAGGATTCTGGGGGATTCAAGGACGGCTGGTTTTATAGGCTAAGAGAGATGGCCAGGTATTAACACATTCAGTGGCAGACTTCTGGATGGAGAAGGTGTGAATTTCTTCTGTTCAAGGAGAAAAAAGCCCATTAGTTTAACAATTGTGATTTCTCTGGTGCTACCTGTAACCTCGTGCCCCCAAGAGGCTTTAAGACTGACTTCAACTTGGAATAGAATAAATGATGTCAACGTAGCCAACTAGACAACCTTGAAAATGTCTTTCCCTAACTGTAAAAGTACGAGGAATACATTTGGTTGTGGCAGTTTGTATATTGGAAAACATGATCTAAAAGATTCACTTGACCTGTCTAAGAGGTGAATGGCCTGAGAAACTATGCTGGTGTTTCTCTTGGTACTGAACCACAGGACACAGCAAAATAAAAGTTAAACTTTTAATTGCTAACTTTGTACTAACTTTTCTGGGTGGGGATATTCGGAAAACCAGTGTTTCAGTTGGCTGCTTTTGAACAAATGGTAAATGGGACAGTAAGTGGGGTTAGCATGTATGATGGCTGAATCACTGACTTCACTGTGTCAATATTATTTCACTGGGCTACTACAGACAGAAGACAATTTCAGTTTGAAAGGCACCATGAGGCAAAATGGTGGACTGGAAAAATCTGCCGGCTATACAGAAATTCAAAGGTGAGTGAGTCTCGAGTGCCCTTTCCTGCCTTGGACCTCCTGAAGCTTGCTCAGTGAGCTTTCAAGGGAAGGGCGTGTGGAACAATATGATGGTTATAAAGCTGACAAAGCGTGTTTTGGCATTGTGAGTGGCACAGACGGATGTTCTCCAGGAAGCACACGCCACTCCACCACACTGGGCGCCGTTCTTAGTTCCAGAACATCCCATTCTTTCTAGATTATGCTAACAAAAGCTTTCCTTTGGACCCTCTAAATGCACTTAGAATTCTTGTAACTATTGATTATCTGGGCATAGGAAGCATGTAGAAGCTGTATCCCTTATCATTTCTAGGCTAACATAAATAACTTGGAAAGCTACAGAGTTAAGACAATAAAAAGATAGAAACTATTTGGTGATACATGTGTGGTTATATTTTAATAACTGAACCTTCTTTTAAATTATTAACTATTTTTCTAATTCTTGCCCTTCCTCTATTTTCTGTCTTTCTACTTCCACTACTACTGGCTCCTGACATAGAGCAACAGTATACGTGAGAGAAAAATACCAAGTATGCACACATTAGAAATGTCGGGGGTTGGGGGGGGAGTGAAGGAAAGAGAGAGAGAGAGAAAGAGAGAGAGTACTGAGGTGTGTTCTGCTCAGAGAAATGGAGCCTCTATTACAGGGTTCGCTGCTCTTCTTTTAGAGGAAAATGTCAACAGTCAGGCCCTTTAAAATGAATCTGATTAGTAACTGAAAGCAAATTATAAACAAAACAATGTCTTAAAATTCACATTTGTTTTCAAATTGAGTGAAATTTTATACGAATTTATATTTTATATTTCATGGCTGAATTGAATGTTTTCCATATCTAATAGAATATGCTATTGTTTCCAGAACTGTTTCTAGTGCTAGTTAATTTAACAGGATTCTTGTAATGATGGAGTAAATAATCTACCAGGGTGCTGTACTCGGAGAAAACTGTTTTCCTTGCTCTGCGTCAATTGGTTGCTTGGAGCTCTCTGGTATGGCACTGGGGATTCCTCTTACCCACACTGGCAGGTCCTCACTATGTGAGGTTTTTTGTTTGTTTGTTTTTGTTTTTGTTTTTGTTTTCGTTTTTTGGCAACCTCATTGTTGAAACTTGAACAACACTAAATTGAGTCAGTAGGGTGTGTGCATACATACATACATACATACATACATACATGCATGCACATATTAACAATAATAAAGAAGAGGTCATGACTTTGAGAGGTAGTGGGGGAAATGGTAGGAGTTGGAAGAGGAGGGGGAGGAGTGGAAATGACATAAATACAGTACAAATATATGACAGCTCGAAAATTTTAAAAAATGAAATTTAACAAAGAGGATTATATTAAGGTTCTGAGTGTCTCACAGAAAGATTTCTACAGAAGGAAATTAGAAATACATCTTGCAAAGAAGAGAATATCTATCTTACTCTTTTACAGGTTAAGAAATAGAAATTTAGACTCACGTTGTAACAAAAGACAGGGTTCTATTTATCTATATATTGCTTCCCCCCCCCCCCAGAATATTTAACATTCAAAGCCAGAAGCATTGTGTGTGTTCATCAGTTCTCACTAAATTTGAGAATGGCCAAAGAAGTGCCTAGCTTTTAAAATTCCCTAGCAGAATTAAGTAAGCTCACTCCTAGGCAAAGACTAAGAATAAAGACATTATAAGAAACGAGAAGGAAGCGCTTTTTCAGCTGATGAGATGATGTGTGAACTTCTCTGTAAGCCAGAGTCCCCTGCAAGGCTGGACGCTTCCTGAGGTGGGCGCGGGTCATGCTGGTTCCTCTGCCCTCCACCACTCAACTGCAGTGAAGTGCCATGCTCTTGTGAGCCATGGGGCAAATACCTGTTCCTTTTCTCTCTGAACATCTGAGGTACTCTTTGCCACACGGTAAACACTAGGGCAAAAGCACCCTATCCTTCCATGGTAGAGGAAATGGGGCCAGTGGCAAATGCACGTGCTCATTATTACAGAATCAAGATTGCCTTTCCGTTCCTGACGTCTAGGCTAGTTGGCGTGTTTAGGGTTCTTCTTGGGGATAGCTGTCAAAACCCTGCAAAGCATAAGATGCAACCCGTGGTTCTCAGATGATTTTTGTCTTCTCTATCTGAATACTTAACTCAAGGATTAGAAGGCTTTATGTAAAATTGGCCTTGAGATGGTTGACCACGGGCAGCGGAAGGAGACATAGAGTTAACTCTTTTCTCTTTCAGGATCTCAGAGCTGAGCCCATGTTGCAAGAGCAAGCCCTCCACAGCAAGTATGGATGGAAGAGGAGCTCTGACATACAAAGGTCTGAGAAAGGTGAAACTGGTTTCGGGGTTCACAGCTAATCCCAAAGAACCTCTCCTAAGGAAGGCCACATTCGTTACCTCCAGCGCTTTCTGATAAAACTATTTTAAGTTCCAGAGTAGCAGGTCAATTCCAGATAACTTGATTCCTTAGTGAGTTGCAGGTGGTTAAAAATAAATTTGACTTATTCGTTTAAGAACAAGAAACTAGTGAGGAATAAATAGATTTTCTGAAAGCACCCCTTGCTAGATGAGTGTAGAATACTCGTCAATAAAGTGGTTATTCATCTGATTGCATCGTGGAAAGGAATCCTGTGTCCAGAGCTCCCGAAGATGACGATAAGGAAGACTGTATTAGATTCAAAATACAAGCAGCTTCGTGTGTTGTAGTACAGCGGACAATTTCCACTACTACTGTCATTACTGTTACTCTTATTGGGATGGAAAGTTATTTTCATATGGTTGCTTCCTACTGTTCTGTAAAGGAGCCTCAGGAGCTGTGACCTCTCTGTGTAGAAGTACAAGGTGAGGTCTGATGGGCTCTCATGATTTATTCTCAGAATCCAAGCTGGGCCCTTGACTGTGCTCTGATAAACCACAGGTCCTTATGCACATGAAGTATTTATACTTTTTAAAGATTTTAAATAAAAATTTTTTTGCTTCTCTCCACAATATTCATTAGTTCTAATCATATTATGGTCCCAATGTAGCTATTTTAAAGTGAAATTAAAAGACATCCCGGCTTTGGAGGGTAAGAATTATTGGAAGAGGCGTCTAGAGGGCCATTTAAGAATTTCAAGTAAAAGAGGGAGAGGGAGTCTGTGTGTATGAGAGCTATTCTTTTCCCTTTAAAAATTAAGAAATCAAATATAGAAATAGTCTAATTTACATTAATGACCTGCAATCTATGAAACAATTTTTAACCATTTTAAAGTGAAAGGCTGGTGATTATGTGGGTAAGTAGAAGGCAATAATAACCATAAATCTCTGAGAGCTGGAATGTGCTAGGTAATAGTGTATAAAAAATGAGCTGCCTCAGTTCCTGGCCTGAGAACTTTCATAAGGAACGCCGAGCCATCACCCCGTGCCCCGGAGAGTCCAACTCACTGTTTTTACTTGTCGAGACGCTTGAAGGGCTGTCATGTCCCTTCTGAAGTCTTGACCAAGCCTATGTACACTGTCCCGTGAGGTCTTCCAGTAACCTCTGTCCACCTTAACCTCCATGGGAGGAAAGAATGACCAAGAGTAATTTAAGAGCTGGGCATACTGATGTGGCTAAAAACGCCATCCTAGGTGGCCTCTAAAGGAGAAATTGAATCCCGCCTTGGTGGTGTAGAGAGGCCTTGCTCTTTCTCATCAAACCTATACCGCAAACGCATGGTATACACCTGCTGCTGACATTTTAGTCCCACTATCCCTATCCCTATCCCAATTCTCAGTAAGAATAATACTCTTTGTTTTGCACCATGGGGCAGTAAGGACTGAGGATGGACCGTAGAGGCATGGAAACATGGAGACAGAAGACAAGAGGGAGACGTATCTGAACTTAAAAGTAAGTAGAAGACCCCCGGCTAACATGCAGCAAGAAGGCTATGACATGCAGTTCTCTGTAGAGAAGAGCCATGCAATATGTAGATTATACGATTTGCAAGAACCACAGGCTTCACAGAAGATTGTCTAGTTGCCCTGTGTTCCCGTTTTAGATTCTACATTGCCGTGGAAAGACAAGGAGCCATCAAAACTCATATAATAAGCAGTTGGGAACAGATGTAACCATCCTTAGTCTTACTTTCAGAAGTGTCATGCCCCAGCTCTTAACAGCCTTCCTCTATGTCTAGGTAGAGAATAACACGAAAACTATCCCTGACTGTGCTGAAATGAGTATGCTTTGTAACAATGTTTATGTTTTAAGTGCCTTAGGAAGTTGTGAATGGTAATTATGTGGACATGGTACACTAAGGAGAAAATGAATTTATCTTCATTTTATAGGTCAATACTATAGACAGAAAGTTCAAATTTCTACTTCATTTTTATTGATAAGAATGTATTTAAAATTATCTGTAGAGAGTGGCTACGTAGCAGAGGGGGCATGACACACACTGAGGGAATTGTGGAGGAGATGAGAAGGCAGCAAATGATTCTTTTTCTTAGACCCTGAAAAATCCCATCTTGATTTAGCATTGGTGGAATTGTTAATAAAAAATTTCTTTGCACATCATGTAGAAGCAGCTCAGTCCAGCCTGTATCAACTTTATGCTCCAATAAACAAGACAATAATGACAAATTATCAAAGCAGGCCTCAGATGTGACCCTCAATTGGGAGAGCAGCAACTTAATGAAGACAAAAGCTAGGTGAGACCTGCTAATATCATTTACTGATAAACAGATTTTCTCCAGAGGCTCCTAGTCGAATCCCCTAAGGACCCATAAACCTGCATAATTCCATTTAAAATATTGTGCAATTCACTAAATTAGTCTTTGAACATCCTTACTATCCAATTACGAAGCCCCAGCATGGACAGAATAATGAAATTTTTCAAACTGTGGAATGCATGTGGTTTTAACAAACTTATGACAAACACCAAAATTAGCTTTCAATTTTGAGGCCAATGAAGCTCCCTTTAATACCTCAAGTCAGAGGGGTGACAATAAAGCACATTGCAGGGCTAAGCAGAACAGAAGAAAAATAAATCCTGACTTCTCCGAATTCTGAACACGGTATACCTTCAGGAAAAAAAATCATAAGAAGTTGAGTGATGTTTTGCATTTGCAAGCTATTTGGTCGCTTAAAACCTAGTAAAAGCGTTATGGAATAAAGGGTCTGGAATACCTCCTGGACAGTTCTATCTTCCAGGCAGGCAGCAGAAGGCGAGAGTTTGAGGAAGTGAAATTTATTTCTGTTCAAGAATTGCAAGCTGCATTATTAAAGTCATTTGTCATGGTTTGAATATTTCTGCCTGATTCACCATTAAATTGGCCTTCTAATTACCAACTTTGTCATGAAAAGTGGTCTGGCTGTTTCATTCACCAGAAACTTCAGTTCTTTAATCATCTCTTGTTTCATGGGGAAAAAAAAGGAGAGAGAAAAGAAAGATAAATAAGACAGAAAACAAACTATGTATTTTGAACTCTAAGATCGCAAAGAAAATGATAAAAGAGTGGCTTCCCAGTTTATAGATGTTGATAAGTCCACAGTCAGTGGTCCTTTCATCTTTATAAAAGAACTTACCAGACCAAGCCTACCATTTGGTTATAAAACATGAGCATGGACTCTCTTATAATAGCCCCAAACAATGGCTACCAGCTAGAATCCTATTGTGCCAGTCCAGGCGTTCTTCTTTCTCTCATTGTACTGCTTCTTGGTGGCTACATTTAATTACAGGGAAAACCAGTCTCATATCCCAGGCTTCTTGTAGCAACCTTGTGAAGTCTTGGACACATTGTTTATAGTTTGGACTAGTCACTTTTCCAGTGCTGTAACACCATCCCGGAGACAACCAATGTAAAGGAAAATTTATCTGGATTCATGGTTTCAGCCCATAGTTGTTTGGCATGCCAGAATAGCAAGGCAGAGCATTTAAGGTAGAGCCAAGATGCTTACATTATTAGTGGTTGGAAAGCAGAGAAACCTAGATAGAGAGACGTGACCTAGGTTCCCAAAGTTCTCTTTCATCTTCTAGTAGTTGGTAGCTGAGCTGTATCACTAGATGACCCTGAAGACTCTCATGACTGGGATAGACATACTATCTTTTTTTCTGTAGTAATGTCTGTTGCCTTAAATGTTAAGATGGACACTAATATTTTAAATATATACATTATTTCCTCCAATGTTTCTGGAAAAGAAGGCTAACCAACTAAGTTTACGAGGATAATTCCAAGAAGGGCTTAGTTAGACCTCATATTGGAGAATATAACAAAATTAGCAAGAATGTTTGTAGGTGTGGAAACTAATCAGATGCTGTAGAACTGATAAATGGAACTGTCCTCCTGTTTGGATGGAAAAACACTAAGCCCAGTGCCCAGGACGACTGTATGCATCAAATCCCTGAACTAATAAGGTTCTGTGTAGACTATCATTTTTAAAAGATTGATTTGCTTATTTGTTTGTTTATTTATTTGTTGGGTTTTCGAGACAGGGTTTCTCTGTGTAACCCTGGCCATCCTAGAACTCACTCTATAGACCAGGCTGGACTCAAAGTCAGAGATCAGCTTGCCTGTGCCACCCAAGTGCTGGAATAATGGTGTATGCCACTGAACCCCAATAAAGATTTATTTTATGTTTAAATCTCTGTATATCTGTGTCTCACGTGAAGATGTGCATGTAAGTACAGGTGCCTGTGGCAGGCTAGAGATGTCCTATTCACTAAAGCTGGAGTTCTAGGTGGGGTAAGTTACCTGACATGGGTGCTAGGAACTGAACTCATGTCCTATGTAAAAGCAGGACCACTGAGACATCTCTCCATCCTCCAAATTATCTTTGGAAAAAAGGTATGCGTTTATGGTATCTTTTTTCTTCAGTATCTTTTTTTCAGAGTTTAAATAAAGACGTGAATCTTTATTTACAAGTATGAAGTGGTGGGCATAGAGTCTGAGCTCTGAAGACATAGTCTCCCATGTTCTTACTCCACTTAATTACTGTCTTTACTCAGAGGAAAATTGCATTTGTTGATGAGAGGTCTACACAACATAATTATTTCAGAGCCTCAAGATAATTGCGTATATGTTCTGATACATTTCAGAACATATATAATCTGATATACCAGTTTAATTACATTTTTCACACTGAACCAAAGATGGAGAAAATGTAAGAGTCTTAAATGTCATAAAATAGGAAATTGGATATTTATCTTTTAAAACCTTGATTATTTTTTTGAGAGTAAAGTAGGTCCTACTAACAGCTGTTTTAAAATCAACAGATAAATGGATATATCCCTTCTCTAAAACAATACAAAACAAAACAACATAAGCCCCAGCGTCTTTCTGACTGTAACAGCATCATCTCCATGTCTTATGTTTCTGTAAGTGATTTATCCCTCACTTTTTTTTGGCCCTCACTTTTTAAGGATTATAATTTGCATTATCCATAAAAACTAATGTAACTGCATTTTGAGAGTCCTGTTATATTTAAATAAATACTCCTTTCACTCTCAATTCCAGCTGAGAATATCAATAATATAAAATTTAGGCCACATGGTCATTTTTCTTTAGTTAAAAACAGTTTTTTAACTTTTCAGTTTCCAGTGCTGTTTTGAGAAATATGATACTGTTCTGGGTCCTGATTTTTTGATATGAGATGGTCTGTCTTATTTTTTCTCTTTATCTCTTTCCTTACTTTCTTTTTCTTTTCTTTTTCTTGAAGTATTTCAGAGTTTTCTCAATGTTCTAAAAATTTGTACTAATGTGATGGCATTCTAGCTTGATCTTTTCCTGCCCCAGGATTTATGCGGGATACTGCGGGATTTTTCAGTGTGAACACGAAGGCTCTTCAGCTATGAATGCTTTCTCGGTGTTGCTCTTTGGTGATTTCTTTAAGGCAAATGTCATGTGTTTTCTCTTATCTTGGGATGTTAGCTTGAATCTCTAGGGGTGTGTGTGTGTGTGTGTGTGTGTGTTTCACTTGGAATGCCCACAGAGATCAGGAAATTACTAAGGAACTATAGATAACAGCCTTTAAGGTTGGTTAACAGGGAATTATGGAGCAGGAAAGGCTAAACGGCATGCATGTGTGGTGGGTAGGAGAGGAGAGAAGGTGAAGAGGGATAAATAACACTAAAACCATTCGGAAAAGGCATTTGGGACCTACTACTGAAGAAGTCTTCATGTATATATGTATATACATACATACATGAATATGTGTATGTATACAAACAAATCTATAAAAAGAATTAAATTAATGTTACCTTTTAACAGGGCAATAATGTCATATTAGACATCAGAGGATAAGTGATAAAAGGCCCAGTGCCAGAGATGTGTTACTTTTCAAAGGTTTGTTGGATGGTGATATCTCACAGACCATCCCTAAACACCACAGGCTATTGCTATAGCTCTTGGTTACCATCCAGAACTGAACTAGACGGTAAGACTGAAGATGTCACATACTTGAGAGAAATCTAGCTCATAGAAACCTGTAGGTTTCACTTCTCCTGTTTGTTTGTTTTTTTAATACAGTGAACACTTTGTGAGGAGAAAATTAATTATATATCATACCCACATGTGAACCACACAATCTACAATCATGACATTCACGGTAAGATAAGTCCACTGGTTCACACCAGCGTGAACATCATGAGAGCAACCAGACACTTTCTGACTGGATTTAAGAGCTGCTTCACCAGAGATCAGTGAATCTCTTGACCCACATCTTAGAAGCTTCTCTTTGCAGAAGGTGGTCCTTGACACAGTAGCCCACAGCTGGTCAAGATGAGCAGAATAAGAGACCACAGAACTCTCAGCCTTTAAGAGAACGCACACACATTACAACTCTTCATAAGTGTCATTATAGAATCACTGAAGAAGAAGAGGTTCAAGAAGTATAAAAGCTCGAGGCCATGGATGACTACAAGAAAGGTCTGTATGCAACAGAGAAGCTGCGTATAGGAACACAGTGATCGGGACAGCATGCACAACACCTGTGCGAGCCCACACAAATTCCACCCCGCAGTGTGGAGTTATTGGCAGCTATTAGCTACTAAGAGAAGGAAAGACAGTTTTCTTTAAGAATGCAGCCTCTAGTACGTTTACCAGTTGAAGGTGACACTTCCAAGAACATTTGTGCAACACAAATTGGTCTTGAAGGATTTTTAAAAAGGATACAAAACAAGGTGAGTTCAGAGGGAATGTGGAGCTGGGGAGAGTCGGGGGGGGGGAGGGGTGGCAAATATGATCTGAACACATTGTATAAAACTCAAAGCACAGATAGAAAACAAAATGTGCGCAATCTTTGGCTCTTTGATTAATCTCTTTCTCACTCATTGGCTGTTTTGTCTTTTTTGGATACAATTTAGCAAATTTATGTGTCCCATCTACCTTCCTATTGAATTGCTTTATTATTTTTGTAATTGTTAATTACAAAATTAATTGTAATTATAGATCCTTTAGCCTCTCCTGCTACCACTTGGAACTGAAATCAAGCTGTTGGCTCTCTGGGGTTTGTTCCTGAGAGAAAGAACCAGTGTCCCAGGCTGAGACCACACAGGTCTCTTCAGGCAACAAGGACTGGGGAGGAAGTTCAGGTCCACCAAACCTATAAAAGTCACAATATCCTCTTTGCTCAGGAGAATTCTCTAAAGCCTTGTCTCACCCCTCCTCCCCTCCTCCTCCACCTCCTCTTCCTTATCCTCCTTAAGAGGCATCTAAATGCTTTCTTACTTCAAGGTCTGGTCATTGCTGGCTATGTTTTTGAGGTTCCCTCTCGTAACAAAGCACTTTCTAGACAGCAGTCCCTCTCAGCTTCTCTTTCCACTCACCAGCTAGATTGTTCTAACACAGTTGCTCTCTGTTCTTTCTCACCATTTCCTCTTGGTGTTTCATAGGTATAATATCTTAACTCTGAAAAGATATTATTTTGGGGTTTCTTATGGTTCTGCTTTGTCTACTGTGGATTCCTTCTCTTGAGTGATTATTATGCAGTTTACATAGTGAGGTATTTTCACAAATGCCTGGTGATTCCATGCTGTTGGTGAGGGATACGGATGAGGCTGTGAGGACCAGACCTTGCTCAATTTTTCTCAAAGCAAAACAAAACAAAAGAAGCCACAACATACACACACACACACACACACACACACACACATATACACACATACATACCACATACATGCATGCATGAACACACATACAAACATACATGAATATGTACATGCATGCATACATATATACACATTACACATGCATGCACCCATGCACACACATAAACAAACACACACACACACACACACACACACACACACGCACATATAAACATGCATTCCACCCCCGTCCCCCAAAAACCCAACCAAAACAAGCTCCTTTAGTCTTCCTGGAAGATAATATATTCAGTGACTGTGGATGTCTTCTAGTTCCAAAATGTCTGTCTGGCTTTCTATGCAGCCGATGCTTCATATTTCCTCAGACATGATGGGACAATTTGGTTTATCTGTGCTGTAACCACATCTCTGCCAACATATTTCAGTGTCTTTCACTGTGCTAATCTGTGATTACTGCTTCAATATATCCATTAGTATCCCTCTACTAGCTAAGTGTGCGTGAGTGTGTGTGTATGTGTGTGTGTGTGTGTGTGTGTGTGTACACGTACGTGTGTGCCTTCTCACATGAGCAGAGAGGCCAAAGGACAACTGCAGGTGTTGTTCTTCATGAGCCGTCTACCTTGTTTTGTGAGACAGTCTCTCACTGGCACAGGGTGAGACTTGGAGACATACATTCTCCGTGTAGGCTAGCCCAGTGAGTCCCAGGGATCTGTCTCCACCTCTCTAGCACTGAGACTGCATGTGTGCTCCAGGACACTTCACTTTTTTTTTTTTTAACATGAATTCTGAGGGTCAAGTTCAGTTGCCCATGCTTACACAGCTGAGCTGTCCTCCCAGCCACCTTTGTCTGCCAGCTTTCAAAACCCCAATGAAAACTCTAGGCCACTTTAGAGTTTCTGTCTGAGCATAACATTGGTCCTAAGAAACATGGATCTTGCCCTGATACTAAGTTCAACAGGTAAACAACACAACGGGGTGGGTTCTGCTGATGGCAAAATTTAGCAACTGTTTCAGAGGCAAGGAAAAAAATCCAGAGATCAAGCAGAAACTCAGATCAGAGATCTGAAGCCAAAGAACACTTCTGACTTCGTAGGATCCCTGCTGAAGTATCAAAGCGGGCAGCCTCAAGCAAATAGGACAGCGCTGAACTTGAATCAGAATGGGGACTGGAGGAGAAGTGGTGAATTTGCAGAGAAAAAAAAATAAAGTAAAAGTAAAACGTAGACCTGCAATGTTAGCAGTTGACATTAAAAAAAAAAATTAAGTGATGAGCTTGTGGTTTTAATATCATAGCTGTATCCAGCCCTCTGAATCTTTTTATCGTACCCAAAGAAATGTTCATTCATCTTTCAGGAATACATTAGAGCAGAGAGTTTTCCCATAGGCAAAAGCATTATACATATTTGCAAATGTCTTACATAATGATGTGACTACTATGCATAGAGATGCTTTGATGAGACAGAAACAATGCAGCCATTTCCAGCCTGTTCCATTAGCTCACTCTAACCTGGGACGTTTTCTTTGTTGTTTATGCTTTTCAAACGTTAGAAAGGTTGGTGCTTAGAAATTATGGAACTGACTTAATATAGGACACCTAATTGCTACCTGAAGAAAACATGGATTCTTAACACATGTACTTAATCTCATATTCATATTTTTTATAACTTTTATCTGAGAACTTTACTTAGAATTTATGATTATTCAGGAAACAATTCCAGTTTATTTTATTTTATTTTTTACTTTTCAGATATCTTTTAATAGATTACAGAAAGAAACATTAAATTCTAAATCCCAGCATATCTATAGATTGTGTTCTTATTCATTTGTGACAGTCAATTTGGGTTTAAAATGAATTTTTCCAACAAAAACTTAAAGGCGCGACTCATTTTAGGATCTAGTTGTTATCGGAAATGAGAGAGAAAAAAAAGAAAAGTCACATTTACAGCTAGGTTTATATCCTTGCAAAAACTCTGCTTTCATTATACCCTACCATGGGCAGCCTATTCCGGACACTGTTTAATTTGTGTTCTGTTCCTTCAGATGGCACTTGTACAGGTCTCCTGGGGCAGCTGCTAGAAGCCAGCCACCTCCCCCCTTGTGTCAATGCTTTTGTGAACCTCTATAATTAGCCACTTAACAAATTGAGGGAAATGAACCTCCAGCAGCAAAGGATATGGTGAAGTTAAGCCAACCGTAAGACAGCCAAAACAGATACATGGCCGTCTCCTTAACCTGATTGTTGAGTTGCCTCAAGGAATAGGAAGCAGTCTCCTGGCAACAGACTGAAAGGAAAACCTTGGGAATAATGTTTCTGATGGCTCTTTCCCCAAATGCCCGATTGCTTTCGCAAGAAACATCACAAATTAGAGAAAGACACACATTCCAAAGCACTGTGGCTACTTCTCTTTTTGGATGTTCTATTTTGCAGGAAAAAAAAAAGTCAGGACTTTGTTTCTGAACGACACAGAATCTCTGGGACTCTAACTTTGAGGTAAAATGCAGATAAGTAAGTAAAGCTTACATCTGGAAGCTGAAAAAATGGCATCGTGTAGATTAAGATATTAATGAATTTGTTTTCAGAATCTATAATGGGGACCCTAAGAGCGGGGCGCCATCATTAGGAAGGCTTCCCCTTTTATGACTAATTAGACTTCTAAATGTGAGTGTAAATGTACCTCAGAGAGTATGAATTAAAAAGTTGCATATGCATAAGAGATCATTTCAAATTCATTTTTCCAACCAAAACTTCAACTTTGATATTTTCTCATGTTCCCACTTATGCCACATTAACATAATCTTTTGTATTTAATCTCTAAATTCCATTGTGATCCTTCCATCAAGGTATTTACTTCAGGGAACCCTCAGATATCTCAATGCCCAGCACAAGTGCTGACAGTCAAATCCCATCAAATTAATGTGTCTGATTATTCACCACCCATCTTTTCAAGTTATACATCTATTGTCACTAATGTGTATATAAGGAATTTTATCTGGTTCTGTAACATAACCAAATACAATATATTTTTTGATATGTTTTACACGGAGTTGGAAAGGCACAAAGTGGACTTATATTGGAAGAGGGTCTAGAATACTATAGCATGAAAATCAAGAAAAGAACATAAGATATTTTACCTTATTAAAGTATCAGAATCTTTTATTCCTTTACAGTCATAAATATGGGCTGTGGGAACAAGTCTTTTGTGGCTGATATATCAGAAAACATACAACATCCAAACAAACACATTTAAAACACATCAACATTATTGTCACCAAATTTTTATAATGATATATAAGTCAAAATGTAGTTAAATAGCAAATTGCAATTTGTTTTATAGACTTCTAAAATCCTTTGTCCTTGGGAAGGGGGATGAGACTGGGAATTTGCGGAGGAGAAACCAGGAAGTGGGATAACATTTGAAATATAAATAAATGAAACAATCGAAAAAAAAAAAGTCCTTTGTCCTACTGAAGGGTGTTTGACATTGCTCAGTTAAAGGTACATTTAATCCAATGTCTTCTACAATGTTGATTGACCCTGCAATAAATCTCTTCCTATTACAGTGGGCAATGTGGTGATCTTCATTCTAGGCACTAAACATAGAATCATTTATAAACCCTCACAGCACCCTTAAAGAGGGCATGAGATATGGGGCTTGCCGTGTTCTTGCCAGATGAAAGAACTTACGCCAGCTGAGCAGGAAGTGAACTTGTAGGCCTGGCTCTAGCCTTTGCTCTTGATGACCAGGCCCTGGTGGTTCATTTCTCTGAATAGCAGATAGTGGTGTTTAAGCACCACAGTCCTATTTAAAAACCAGTGTGATATTCTTAAATAACCCTACCTTTTAGAAGTTGTCAGTATGGATTTGCTACAAGGCGATTTTAATCTCCCCAGTTACCATCAGGAGACCATGTCCATTTCTGCAGGGTGAACGAGCTCAGTCCGGGCTGCTTTCTGGTTGCTTACTGCTCTCTGCTATCTCTTATTCTTAGCACCGTTATCTGCTATCCATTGGGCTGGTGATTTGGACAATTGCCTAAGCCCGTCAGTATCACCATAGCCACTGATGACAGGAATGATAAGCAAGTTTCTCTGAACTGCCCAAGCTGCTCATAGCTTAGTGCATACAGGACACATAGTAGGTGTTTAATCTAGGTTGCTGACTGAATGTGTGCATGCATTAGTGAATGGCTATGTGGGAGAAGACTATTGTGAGCTTGGTATTTAAACAGCAGCAGCTTGAGGGAGGGAAGTGTTCTCACTGCCCTTCATGGTGAAGGGAATAGGTCATCAAATATTCCAGCTGAAAATCAAATTGCCTATAAAAACTGAAAGTTTCCAGTCTTCACACCTGAGTGGCCTATAAGAATAGATTAATTGCAGTGGTATGGCTGCTAAGACACCAATAATTTGATGATAATGTTCCTTATGTTCAAAGTGTTGTTCAAACTTAATTGTGTGAGTATAGGAAGTGTGATTCCAAAAACCTGAGAGCTTGCCTAAGGTGTTTCCGTCTCTCAGGTTTTGTTCTTGCTCCATGCCTTACCATCGGACTATGATCTTCAGGAGTCTGGATCAAGCTGAGCTCCCCCTGTGGTCATTTTCTATACTACAACCTTTAGTGTTATCTCCCTAGGCAGTAAAACACTCTGCCTGTCTTGATACATGCTTCCTCTGCTAGGGGTGTGTGTGTGTGTGTGTGTGTGTGTGTGTGTGTGTGTGTGTGTGTGTGTGTTTATCTACAAGAAAGTAGAAGCTAAGAGTATTCAATTAAGCCTGGATCAGTGATAGGAATATAACTTGAGCATTATAGTTTTCTTCTTACTAATGCTATGTGATCATCAGATTTACATGAGGTGTAGTTTACTGCCATGAATAGGTGATAATACATATGCAGAGTCAGTAATCTTACAACATTTACTATATGAGTAATCACAGTTGCACACAGTCTTCCAGGGCAGCCTATGGTCTACTACTCAGAGTGACACGGTGAGGGGTTAACAAAACAGTTTAG
The DNA here is from genome assembly GCF_978045245.1 of Mus caroli. Lineage (NCBI taxonomy): Eukaryota > Metazoa > Chordata > Mammalia > Rodentia > Muridae > Mus > Mus caroli. The sequence continues at coordinate 101,505,529 of NW_028227267.1, read as the reverse complement.
GTAAATGGTAAGTCCTAATGGATTTTAAATATCTTTCTCTGTATCAAAGAAATCTTTAAAGATATAGGAAAACATTTTTAAATGACCATTTTGTAGAGGTTCTAAGTGAGCTAAAACTTTACCTCATGTGGATGTGTGCCAGGAGTGAAGCACAACTTGCCAGTCTTTCTCCTTTTCTTCTACAACTCAATAAAAATAAGACAAAATGAGAGCATTCAGTTGGGAAACAAAGATTGCTTGTCATTACAAATTCATGACTCAGCACATTTAGCAGGTTACATATTGAGTTTGACTCATTATGGGTAGGGTTTCTTAAAGGAAGGGGCAAGAGGGTAGACCTCCATGTTCCCTATGCTTGGTTCTTTTTATGTTAAAGGTCCTTGAGTGATGATAACCACAGTAGTGATAACACAGTGATTATAGATGTCTTACAGAATTTCTAGACCTTTTACCTGCATTTCTCCAGTGAGCACCTGGTGCTGCTAAGAAAGAACACAGAAGGTAAGAGATGGCAGACGACATGAGTCACAGCAGTTTCCTCTAAAGCTGTGTCTCTTTAAATAGTTTGGGCATGGAAAGACGAACCTGGTTTCTTTTGTTTTGGCTGTATAGATGTGCTGAAAAACCACATTAACACAAAGGAGAGAAATGACTCAGTGCTTAAGAGTGCTTGCTGCTCTTCCAGAAGAACAGAGTTTGGCTCCTAACACCCACTCTAGGTGGCAGAGAATCATCTGTACCCTCAGATCCAGAGGATTTGATGTACACACACACACACACACACACACACAGAGGAACACATTCAACTACACACAGGCACACATACAAACACAGGCAAACACACACAGGCACACACACAAACACACACAGGCACACATACAAATATACACACAGACACACACACAGGCACACACACAAACAGATGCACAGACACACACGCAGGCACACATACAAATACATATAGGTACACATACAAGCACACATAGGAACACACACACAAGCAAACACAGGCATACATACAGTCATACATATAAACACATACACAGGCACACACCCAGGCACAGGCACACACACACAGGTGCACATACAAACCAGAGGCACACACACAGGCACACACACACATTAAAAATGAATATTTTAAAAATATAAATGAAATAAAATGTTCCAAGTTTTACATATCCAAAAGAATATGTTCTCTTTTTGCCAACATGATGCCCCCCATAGACATTTTATAATTTTTTGTTAATTTTCCATATTATTCTTTTTCTTCGATGACAAGTTGGGCTTTTAAAGCATATGGTTCTTAACTGCATGATCATGATGAATAGAAACAAATTAGACATATTACTCTATGCAGAAGGCAGTATTGACCTATTCTAGAATACATTATCAGACCAATTTTAAAACACAAGAATCAAAGTAATTGATTGGTGGCTGTGGGAATGTTAGTCCATCAATATTTGAGTGTATTTTGAACCCTCTGTATGCAGTTAAGCATACCTACTTGCAGTCACATATGCACAACTTTTGGATGCAAGAAAGCATGAAGAATATTCTGAACAATGAAACATAAAGCTATACCTCTCTAGTACTTCATATTAATAAAAACAAAAGGATCTTTTTTCCCATTTGTGAAGTGTCTTGGTCTTTTAAGATAATTTGTAAAATCATTTATTTCTTACTTTGAAAAATATGGGTTGTAGGAAAATTCCTAACATATAAGATATCCAACATATAAGAACAATTTCAAATTGTCAAAAACTTAAGAATAAAAAATATTTTTTAAAAAGAGTAATAGAAAAATGTGGATTCTATGAATGTAGACTTTTGAGTTTTAATTTTGACAGCCTTTCAACATTAGCTACTTTATATCTGGGTTTTATATAAAGCATGCTAATAAAGGCATAGATACTATTTCAATTTGATTTTCAATTACTACCCTCGCGACATATGATATCTCTAGTCACTTATAACTCTCAAATGACTTTTGTTTAATATGCCACTAAGAGTAAACACATGATTTCACGTAAGTGAGACCAACTGTAAAAAAAGTCAAAACATCTTGCCCGTATCCAGTTTTTTTCTGCACATGTGTACATAAACAGGCAGACTGAGAAAATGCAATCAAGCTTCCCACTAATTGCTCTGTAGGATCTTCCGAATGAAAAGCCATGGATTTGTCAGGGATGCCTTGCTTCTCAATTGCCCCTGTTTTGTCTTCACGGTTGAGAGATGGATACTCATCATTCTTACACAGATTTGGGGGCCCACTGAGCACACAGCAATCCAACTGATGTGCTAGTCTATTTGCTGATCTCTTAAAGCCCAGTGCCCAGGAATGGAAGCCACCTAAATGATTCTCTTCCTCCACCCTTCACTTAACAAGCTTAAAAATAAATGAATATTTCAAGTAGCAGCAAATATATTAACTGGAAACAAATAGGTTTCATTTGTAACGAGCATATACAGGTTAATTAACAAGAAGAAGCCTTTGTGTTGGAACAAGGCTCCCTGAAGCTGCTTGGGCAGGTGCTGTTAAGGGCCAATTGAGCTCCGTAGGATAATTATGAAGTACCGTCATGCTCTTGTGTTTGTGAACAAAGTGCTGTCCACAATTTGCCTAAACCTATAAACCATCATCTGTGATCCTTAGCAGCAATTAAACAACAAACATCTCCCCATTAGAGACTTGGGAAAACAAAACAAGACAGGATAGCATTTATTCAGCCAGATGGATAATTTTGAACAGTAACTTTGGAGACTACATTTTTCAATAACAGAGCTTTAGACAGAAACATATTTGTATTATGCAGAAAGAGAAACCCCACAGTTTTCCTGAAAGGGAAATTAAGACGGGCATGCTTAAAATCGAGGTGGTGCATGTTTGGGGAGCTTTGGTCATAAAATGGCAGAGTGCATAGATGGTTTATTAGAAGACAGACCCTCACACTCCCAACAACTGGGTCAAATCCCACCCCCCTTTTTTTACTACACTATTCTAGATACCCGCCCAAATTTGAGAGAGGAGACGAAGAAGGTAGTGCAAGTTTTCTCACAGCATGAGGGGGAACGTCTAATCAATATGGCACAATTTCTCGAGGGCAAGTAGGTACTAATTAGTTCTTTAAAAAGATGCTTATTACTGAAAATGATACATCAGCACAAAAAAGTAATTTTAGACCTGAAGATCGGCTTCTATCACAAACTAATTGATCGAGAAGGTTTAAGAATGTAACATTTAAAATGCTTCTGTAAGCATGCAACAGTGCCAGAAGCCATAAACCTCCTAGAGTTAGTTCAATTAATTGTCAGGCTGGAAGATTCTGGAAAAGTCGCCGAAGCACTTGGTTTTATAGTTAAGGTTCTTCTGGGCATTTAGTTGCTTACATTTAACAATGTTGTCTGACTGGTTTGCATAATGGGTCAAGCTGAACCACTCCCCTATACTATTAAAAAATGCAATTAGAAATGTATGAATTTCCCTTGGTTAGAGGCATTGCTTTTCTTTGTCTTTTTCTTTCTTTTTTCTTTTTTTCTATGCCCAATAACAGCATTTACCTATGCCAAATAACAGCATTTACAAATGTTTTCATGAACTGTAAGGAAGCTACTTCTCCGTGTGTTTTACCATACGTACGTAGTGTTAGGTCAACATCTCTCTTGAAAGAACAAAACCAACCCAGGGCCAAACAGGCAGGCGTCCCTAATTAAGTAAGAAAAACTCTCCAACAGCTACAACAGGCTCGACCCCTGCTTTGTACTGCGTCGGGTTTCTCTCTACCTTTGCCACGTTCCTCTGGATTTATTTTTTTAATGAATTATTTAAACGTGGCCATTTCACATCTGAAATTAATTTTCAAAGAAAAGGCAACAAGAGAAATAATCACAAGTTAAACAGCTTGGAAACAGGTCCAGTTTCGGCAGACACTTGGAAGGCTTGCGTCCCTGCTTCAGAGCCTGCCTGTGGTGGTGGCAGTGGCTTCAGGTCTCCGACACTCAGCCTGCATCCCAGCCTGAACTCCTATTCCCAACAGGAAGGGTATATATATATATATATATATATATATATATATATATATATATATATATATATATATTTCAATCAGAGCACTTTTGTTTTTAGGTGATATGTCTGTATCTCTTTTATGTAAATGGATAGGATTGATAATCATGATTTCAAGTAGGCAAGCATATATAGCCTATGGAAATCAAGGCTCTTTTTTGGTGTTTTTTTTTTCCTGTTGTTGTTTTGTTTTTGTTTTTTATTTTGTCATTAAGGAGTAACTATCTTTTTTTTTATTTTTAATATTTTTTATTACATATTTTCCTCAATTACATTTCCAATGCTATCCCAAAAGTCCCCCATAGCACCCCCCACTTCCCTACCCACCCATTCCCATTCTTTTGGCCCTGGCATTCCCCTATATTGGGGCATATAAAGTTTGCAAGTCCAATGGGCCTCTCTTTCCATTGATGGCCGACTAGGCCATCTTTCGATACATATGCAGCTAGAGACAAGAGCTCCGGGGTTCTGGTTAGTACATCATGTTGTTCCAACAATAGGGTTGCAGATCCCTTTAGCTCCTTGGGTACTTTCTCTAGCTTCTCCATTGGGAGCCCTGTGATACATCCAATAGCTGACTGTGAACATCCACTCCTGTGTTTGCTAGGCCCCGGCATCGTCTCACAAGAGACAGCTATATTTGGGTCCTTTCAGCAAAATCTTGCTAGTGTATGCAATGGTGTCAGCGTTTAGAAGCTGATTATGGGATGGATCCCTGGATACAGCAGTCTCTAAATGGTCCATCCTTTCATCACAGCTACGAACTTTGTCTCTGTAACTCCTTCCCTGGGTGTTTTGTTCCCAGTTCTAAGAAGGTGCACAGTGTCCACACTTTGGTCTTCATTCTTCTTGAGTTTCATGCGTTTATCAAATTGTATCTTATATCTTGGGTATCCTAAGTTTTGGGCTAATATCCACTTATCAGTGAATACATATTGTGTGAGTTCTTTTGTGATTGTGTTACTTCACTCAAGATGATGCCCTCCAGGTCCATCCATTTGGTTAGGAATTTCATAAATTCATTCTTTTTAATAGCTGAGTAGTACTCCATTGTGTAAATGTACCATAATTTCTGTATCCATTCCTCTGTTGAGGGACATCTGGGTTCTTTCCAGCTTCTGGCTATTATAAATAGGGCTGCTATGAACATAGTGGAGCATGTGTCCTTTTTACCGGTTGGGACATCTTCTGGATATATGCCCAGGAGAGGTATTGCAGGATCCTTGGGTAGTACTATGTCCAATTTTCTGAGGAACCGCCAGACTGATTTCCAGAGTGGTTGTACAAGCTTGCAATCCCACCAACAATGGAGGAGTGTTCCTCTTTCTCCACATCCCCGCCAGCATCTGCTGTCACCTGAATTTTTGATCTTAGCCATTCTGACTGGTGTGAGGTGGAATCTCAGGGTTGTTTTGATTTGCATTTCCCTGATGATTAAGGATGTTGAACATTTTTTCAGGTGTTTCTCTGCCATTCGGTATTCCTCAGGTGAGAATTCTTTGTTCAGTTCTGAGCCCCATTTTTTAATGGGGTTATTTGACTTTCTGGAGTCCACCTTCTTGAGTTCTTTATATATATTGGATATTAGTCCCTTATCTGATTTAGGATAGGTGAAGATCCTTTCCCAATCTGTTGGTGGTTTTTTTGTCTTATTGATGGTGTCTTTAGCCTTGCAGAAGCTTTGTAGTTTCATGGGTCCCACTTGTCAATTCTCGATCTTACAGCACAAGCCATTACTGTTCTATTCAGGAATTTTTCCCCTGTGCCCATATCTTCAAGGCTTTTCCCCACTTTCTCCTCTATAAGTTTCAGTGTCTCTGGTTTTATGTGAAGTTCCTTGATCCACTTAGACTTGACCTTAGTACAAGGAGATAGGAATGGATCTATTCGCATTCTTCTACATGTTAACAACCAGTTGTGCCAGCACCATTTGTTGAAAATGCTGTCTTTCTTCCACTGGATGTTTTTAGCTCCCTTGTCGAAGATCAAGTGACCATAGGTGTGTGGGTTCATTTCTGGGTCTTCAATTCTATTCCATTGGTCTATTTGTCTGTCACTATACCAGTACCATGCAGTTTTTATCACAATTGCTCTGTAGTAGAGCTTTAGGTCCAGCATGGTGATTCCACCAGATGTTATTTTATCCTTGAAAAGAGTTTTTGCTATCCTAGGTTTTTTGTTATTCCAGATGAATTTGCAGATTGCACTTTCTAATTCGTTGAAGAATTGATTTGGAATTTTGATGGGGATTGCATTGAATCTGTAGATTGCTTTTGGCAAGATAGCCATTTTTACAATGTTGATCCTGCCAATCCATGAGCATGGGAGATCTTTCCATCTTCTGAGATCTTCTATAATTTCTTTCTTCAGAGACTTGAAGTTTTTATTATACAGATCTTTCACTTCCTTAGTTAGAGTCACGCCAAGATATTTTATATTATTTGTGACTATTGAGAAGGGTGTTGTTTCTCTAATTTCTTTCTCAGCCTGTTTATTCTTTGTGTAGAGAAAGGCCATTGATTTGTTTGAGTTAATTTTATATCCAGCTACTTCACCGAAGCTGTTTATCAGGCTTAGGAGTTCTCTGGTGGAATTTTTAGGGTCACTTAGATATACTATCATATCATCTGCAAAAAGTGATATTTTGACTTCATCTTTTCCAATTTGTATCCCTTTGATCTCCTTTTGTTGTCGAATTGCTCTGGCTAGGACTTCAAGTACAATGTTGAATAGGTATGGAGAAAGTGGACAGCCTTGTCTAGTCCCTGATTTTAGAGGGATTGCTTCAAGCTTCTCACCATTTACTTTGATGTTGGCTACTGGTTTGCTGTAGATTGCTTTTATCATGTTTAGGTATGGGCCTTGAATTCCTGATCTTTCCAAGACTTTTATCATGAATGGGTGTTGGATCTTGTCAAATGCTTTTTCCGCATCTAACGAGATGACTATGTGGTTTTTGTCTTTGAGTTTGTTTATATACTGGATTACATTGATGGATTTCCGTATATTGAACCATCCCTGCATCCCTGGGATGAAACCTACTTGGTCAGGATGGATGATTGTTTTGATGTGTTCTTGGATTCGGTTAGCAAGAACTTTATTGAGGATTTTTGCATCAATATTCATAAGGGATATTGGTCTGAAGTTTTCTATCTTTGTTGGGTCTTTTTGTGGTTTAGGTATCAGAGTAATTGTGGCTTCATAGAATGAGTTGGGTAGAGTACCTTCTGTTTCTATTTTGTGGAATAGTTTGTGAAGAACTGGGATTAGATCTTCTTTGAAGGTCTGATAGAACTCTGCACTAAACCCATCTGGTCCTGGGCTTTTTTTAGTTGGGAGACTATTAATGACTGCTTCTATTTCTTTGGGGGATATAGGGCTGTTTAGATCATTAACCTGATCTTGATTCAACTTTGGTACCTGGTATCTGTCTAGGAACTTCTCCATTTCATCCAGGTTCTCCAGTTTTGTTGAGTATAGCCTTTGGTAGAAGGATCTGATGGTGTTTTGGATGTCTTCAGGATCTGTTGTTATGTCTCCTTTTTCATTTCTGATTTTGTTAATTAGGATGCTTTCCCTGTGCCCTCTAGTGAGTCTGGCTAAGGGTTTATCTATCTTGTTGATTTTCTCAAAGAACCAGCTCCTTGATTGGTTGATTCTTTGAATAGTTTTTCTTGTTTCCACTTGGTTGATTTCACCCCTGAGTTTGATTATTTCCTGCCGTCTACTCCTCTTGGGTGAATTTGCTTCCTTTTGTTCTAGTGCTTTTAGGTGTGTTGTCAAGCTGCTAATGTGTGCTTTCTCTAGTTTCCTTTTGGAGGCACTCAGAGCTATGAGTTTTCCTCTTAGAAATGCTTTCATTGCGTCCCATAAGTTTGGGTATGTTGTGGCTTCATTTTCATTGAACTCTAAAAAGTCCTTAATTTCTTTCTTTATTCCTTCCTTGACCAAGGTATCATTGAGAAGAGTGTTGTTCAGTTTCCACGTGAAGGTTGGCTTTCTATTATTTATTTTGTTATTGAAGATCAGCTTTAGTCCATGGTGATCTGATAGGATGCATGGGACAATTTCAATATTTTTGTATCTGTTGAGGCCTGTTTTGTGACCAATTATGTGGTCAATTTTGGAGAAGGTGCCATGAGGTGCTGAGAAGAAGGTATATCCTTTTGTTTTAGGATAGAATGTTCTGTAGATATCTGCCAGATCCATTTGATTCATAATTTCTCTTAGTTTCTCTGTGTCCCTGTTTAGTTTCTGTTTCCATGATCTGTCCATTGGTGAAAGTGGTGTGTTGAAGTCTCCCACTATTATTGTATGAGGTGCAATGTGTGCTTTGAGATTTACTAAAGTTTCTTTAATGAATGTGGCTGCCTTTGTATTTGGAGCATAGATATTCAGGATTGATATTTCCTCTTGGAGTATTTTACCTTTGATGAGTATGAAGTGTCCCTCCCTGTCTTTTTTAATGACTTTGGGTTGGAAGTCAATCTTATCAGATATTAGAATGGCTACTCCAGCTTGTTTCTTCATACCATTTGCTTGGAAAATTGTTTTCCAGCCTTTCATTCTGAGGTAGTGTCTATCTTTTTCTCTGAGATGAGTTTTCTGTAAGCAGCAAAATGTTGGGTCTTGTTTGTGTAGCCAGTTTGTTAGTCTATGTCTTTTTATCGGGGAGTTGAGTCCATTGATATTAAGAGATATTAAGGAAAAGTACTTGTTGTTTCCTGTTATTTTTGTTGTTAAAGTTGGCATTCTGTTCTTGTGGCTGTCTTCTTTTAGGTTTGTTGAGCGATTACCTTCTTGTTGTTTCTAGGGCGTGGTTCCTGTCCTTGTATTGTTTTTTTTCTGTTATTATCCTTTGAAGGGCTGGATTCGTGGAGAGATAATGTGTGAATTTGGTTTTGTCATGGAATACTTTGGTTTCTCCATCTATGTTAATTGAGAGTTTGGCTGGGTATAGTAGCCTGGGCTGGAGTTTGTGTTCTTTTAGTGTCTGTATAACATCCGTCCAGGATCTTCTGGCTTTCATAGTCTCTGGTGAAAAATCTGGTGTAATTCTGATAGGCTTGCCTTTATATGTTACTTGGCCTTTTTCTCTTACTGCTTTTAGTATTCTATCTTTATTTAGAGCATTTGTTGTTCTGATTATTATGTGTCGGGAGGTATTTCTTTTCTGGTCCAGTCTATTTGGAGTTCTGTAGGCTTCTTGTATGTTCATGGGCATCTCTTTCTTTAGATTTGGGAAGTTTTCTTCTATAATTTTGTTGAAGATGTTTGCTGGTCCTTTGAGTTGAAAATCTTCATTCTCATCCACTCCTATTATCCGTAGGTTTGGTCTTCTCATTGTGTCCTGTATTTCTTGGATGTTTTGAGTTAGGATCTTTTTGCATTTTACATTTTCCTTGATTGTTGTGCCGATGTTCTCTATGGAATCTTCTGCACCTGAGATTCTCTCTTCCATCTCTTGTATTCTGTTGCTGATGCTCGTATCTATGGTTCCAGATTTCTTTCCTAGGGTTTCTATCTCCAGTGTTGCCTCATTTTGGGTTTTCTTTATTGTGTCTACTTCCCTTTTTAGGTCTAGTATGGTTTTGTTCATTTCCATCATCTGTTTGGATGTGTTTTCCTGTTTTTCTTTAAGGACTTCTACCTGTTTGATTGTGTTATCATGTTGTTCTTTAAGGACTTCTACCTGTTTGATTGTGTTATCCTGTTTTTCTTTAAGGACTTGTAACTCTTTAGCCATGTTCTCCTGTAATTCTTTAAGTGAGTTATTAAAGTCCTTCTTGATGTCCTCTACCATCATCATGAGATGTGCTTTTAGATCCGTGTCTAGCTTTTCCGGTGTGTTGGGGTGCCCTGGACTGGGCGAAGTGGGGGTGCTGGGTTCTGATGATGGTGAGTGGTCTTGGTTTCTGTTAGTAAGATTATTACGTTTACCTTTCGCCATCTGGTAATCTCTGGGGTTAGTTGTTATCGTTTTCACTGTTTAAAGATTGGAGCAGAAGCTGTGTTCCTCTCACCAGCAGTCTCAAAATCCTGCAGCGGGGGTCGTGGGTAGCTGGCGGTACCCCGGTGCTGGTCCAGCCGGAAGAGGCCTGTGGTCCTACTCAGGCCGGTTTTCTGCTTCCCTAACTAATGCAGTCTCTGGTCCCGTGCGTGCAATTGGATTGGAGCAGAAGCTGTGTTCCACTCACCAGAAGTCTTAAGATCCTGTGGCGGGTGTTGTGGGTAGCTGGCGAGTGTCAGCCGACCCTGCGCCCTAGCTACCCCGGTGCTTTTCTGACCGGAAGAGGCTTGTGGCCCTATGTAGGCCGGATTTCTGCCTCCCCAACCAAAGCAGTCTCAGGTCCCGGGTGATTGGACTGGAGCAGAAGCTGTGTTCCACTCACCAGCAGTCTCAAAATCCTGTGGCGGGGGTCGTGGGTAGCTGGCGGGTGTCAGCCGACCCTGTGCTCTAGCTACACCGGTGCTGTTCTGGCCGGATGAGGCCTGTGGCCCTACTCAGGCCAGTTTCTGCTTCACTAACTAATGCAGTCTCAGGTCCTGCGCGCAATTGGATTGGAGCAGAAGCTGTGTTCCACTCACCAGAAGTCTTAAGATCCTGTGGCAGGTGTTGTGGGTAGCTGGCCGTAACTATCTTTTAAAAGAGCAGAAATCTTAGTCTCAGTAGTCACTTGCACAAATAGCAACTATTGCAGAACAATGGTTTTATCTTGTTATTTCTTTCGTGTTAACACATGGACCTTGGGATGGCCTCCAAAGTCACAGAGTCATGTCACTCATGTTATTCACTGGAAAATCATTCAACTGGAATAGACATGAAGACATTAAACTCATCCTCTGCCCTCAGATACGGCCTCACTGCAGGAACTCATTGAAATATATTAGTGGGCGTGGCCCGACATGCTATAACATATGACATGATACTATAGACCATGAAGTGCTTTACCTAACAGGTGGAGAACTCGTCCCAGGCAGGAATGGAGGTTCTGACATCTTACTCTCAACATCTGTACTGGAAAAAACAAAAGCCTCAAATATGCAGAAGGTATGTTTATTCAAGAGAAAATAAGATGTGTGATTGGGAAACAACTTAAAGTGTTTTCCCCTAGGACTGATATTTTGCAGTCCTCCTCTGAGAAAGCCCTTTATAGTGGGACAAATGTCTGCTCCATTCCTGTTATCCCAAGAAAAGAATTTACCTGGAAAAGTCAATGGTGTAAAATGTAGTGGTTTATAAGAATGTCGCTTTTTTTTTTTTTTAAGATTAAGCAAAGATACTCAGTCTCATCTTGTTTAAACATAGATCACTAAGGTGCATAGCTAAGAGAGTTTTATCTGATAAAACATTAAAACCATGGGAAATTATTAACTGGAACCTATTGAAGAAGCCAGGAAAGGTTGATCTTCATGTTGACGGTGGTTTCGCCATTTTCATATGATGATGACGAGTGATACCCGTCACAGTTCAGAGAGGCCAGGCAACTTTCCTGAGTCCACACAGATGGAAAGAGAGGACCAGAGAAGGGTCTGAGCTTTTGGTACTACACCAGATATTGGTTGTCAGACTTTCATCTTGGACCATGAACAACAGTTGCCTTTGCTTGCTTGAAAGTATGAGGAACTGTGAGCTATGCTATGACACTTGTACAGACCAAGATTCACCAGAGGTTAGTGAGCATGGCAAGCTAGTGGGAAGACTCAAGTTGGCTTATGGCATCTATAACACAGTAAAGTGTCAAACAGACCAGGCTCTTTTACACATTAAATTGGCAAGGGCAAAATGCCAAGATCCTCTCTACTCTGCATGAGAACTCAAGGAGACCCTTCCCTCTGAGCCTGGGTAATAACCTGCAGCCAGAGCAAGGGAGACGTGTGCCCCGTGCCCACCATCTGCCACTGTGGAGGCAGCAATGAGTTACTGTCACTCTTTTCCATACTTGTTTCTCCCGATCGTTACCCTTTAGCCAACCCATTGTTCCTGTGTATACATGGTAACCACAATGGAAAAGAAGAGAAATTTAGAGAGGTCCCACTAAAATCATCTCCTTTTGCTAGTAAGGCATCTGACAGAAATGACAGAGACAAAAACAGGGCTCATAAGGATCATGGTGTATTTAACAAGTCATTGGCTATTATCATTTCGTTTGTCTACAGTTTAAGACAAAAAATTGATGCTATCAAAAATCACTTGAAAGTGATATATAATACCTAAATATGAAACCAAATTTCAAGACCAGAAGGTTCTGGCCAAAGGACAGAGAAAACATACAGACTGTCAGTGGCAGAAAGTACAGCCCTCTAATGCCCATTGTTTTCCTAGATATGTGCCAACAGACAAGAGGATAAAGGGCCAAGGATAGCCCAGTCTGCTGTGCATTTTATATACAAGGAAACAGAGCCACAGGTGCCTGATCTGCTTAGCTATAAAATAGAACAAGGATCCAAATACAAGGTGAAAATATACAGACACTAAAACATCTTGGAATGAACTAGGACTTCTTCTAGATGTCCACATCTATTTTCTTGAGTGCGTGTGCTCCTCTGCTTTCTGGAGCATCCTGTTTTAAATAAATCCCCAACTCTGCTTCAAACAAGCAAACAAGCGTCACATAAGTACGCCATCCAATAGAGAGACCTGTGTCTTTTTCCTCACCACGCAACCCGTATCTCTCTCAGGTACCATCTGCATTCTCAGCTCTGCACACGTACTGTGCTTTCCAGGCAAATATTTTACACACATACACACACGCACACACACACACACACACACACACACACACACACAAAATCTTTGGTTGAAAAATCTAAACTTAACTGAGTAATTTCCCCTCTGCTCTCCCTTGCAATAAAATTATACTTTGAAAATAATGACAATATGGGAATTCATACAGAGAAAATTATGTCTTGAACATTGCTAGCTTTCACACACCATAAAACAGAGTGCTACAGTACTTAAAACTAGAGGCTGTTAACATAATTAGTAGTGTACCAAGAAGGAAATTATAAATGATTATACTACATTGTGAAAAATAATTAAAATAATGGCTAATCATATTTTAAAATTATATAAATGAAACAATTACTTTATGTTATATATGCTAAGTGACAGGAATATTGTTAAATCAATGGACTAAAAAGATGCCTTAAGGAAATCCTATACTCTCAACATTACCTGCTAGCATCGAGTACATGCATTCAGCATAATTTAAATCAGCTGCTTTGAGGCTGGGTAAGGAACTCACATGTTGCCCTGCATGTCCTATCAGCTTAATAAAGACAGAAAGTCTAGGAGTTTCAGGCAGCAGACACACGTGTGTGTGTACACGCACACACATGCACACTCATACATTCATACAGATCCCACACAAACATTCACATGTGCACACACACGTATGCACACAGAGACACATACACACACATATTCACATACATACATGCACACATACAGACACACAGGCACACATACATCAAATGTAGATCAAATAGAATGTATACAGGGATTTAAAGATAACCCATTTGTGGTCTAGGAACAACATTAAAACATGCATAGATATCCCAGAATGGGAACATACTGTAAGAACTGATATCGTACCTTTTTTTCATATGTGATGCACTAGCATAGCCACAGACCTTAAACAACCATTTGATAAGGAGACAGTCAATAAATGTGTAAAAGAACCAGGAGGGAAGGTTGTGCAATAAATTAATTAATAAATAAATAAATAAATAATAAATAAAATAAATTAATTAGATACACCGGAAAATATCCTGTCATGTGTAGAACCTTCAAGGGCTCCCCCAACTACCAACTAATGGGATTCAGATTTATAGTGGGGCACAGGGTTAGGTCCAGACCCTGCATGCTGTACAATTCTCTCCAATCCCTTGGATGAAGCACATAGATAATAACAGGTTTGGGGGAAATCTCAAAATCTCAGCACAAACTACACATCCATTACCCCTTTAGCATCTTCAATTTCCAAACTTGTGCCTCCAGGGTATGATTTTATTCCTTCTCCCAGACTCCTTAATGTTTTCCATTTTGATCACATTTAAATAGACTCTATTAGAGTTAGCTTGTGTGTGTGTGTGTGTGTGTGTGTGTGTGTGTGTCTTAGGCTGGGGACCAAGTCTGACTCACTGTCTGGTTGCAAATGGGACATCAAAAGGGTTTTGAAGGAAATAGGAGTCAAACACTGGGAAGGAGGAGAGAGAAGAGAGGAGAGAGGAGAGAGGAGAGAGGAGAGAGGAGAGAGAGAGAGAGAGAGAGAGAGAGAGAGAGAGAGAGAGAGAGAGAGAGAGAGAGAGAGAGAGAGAGAGAGAGCTGTTGCAGTTGGGTGTGTAAAGGGTACTTCCAAAGGACAGACATCCTCTCAGATTTCACTTCACTCTCTGCAGTTTGGTCTGTGTGAGACTAAAATAATACACATTTTGAATTAAGATGGGTTTCTGATTGTCATAGTGTTAGTTACCTGCAATCAAGAAAAAGAAAGGCTCTTCCATCGCTGGTTTGCTTGACTTTTCCCTTGAAAAATCTTAGACTTGAAGAAAGATTGCAAGATGCAGCTGAAGAATTCTCTCAAACGTAATTCCCCTCACGCCTGCTTTTACTTGGGCTGTTTTTATTTTTAGTTAATTAGAAAGATGTTGCCCATCTAGACTTTAGTTGGTATTTTATAAAAATGGTAATTTTACACATTCATCACACAGTTATCAAGAACAAGAGGCTAAGATTGAGACAGATTTTACCAATCAACTGGATTTCTTAAGGAAGAAATCCCCTGGTCTTGAGCTGAGCTTGACCATCAGGTCTCTTTGGTCCTTTAAAACCTGGGACAGGTTTTAGGTTTTTGTTTGCATTTTGTGATACTGACTTTGCAGTTTTCAGCATAAGCAAAATTTTGTGGGATATACCTCATTCTGGGTTATCCTAACTTTTCTTCACAAGCTTTCACATGACCCACGGGTTAGAAAACCCTACTGATCTCCTGAAGCACACAAGAGATGAGAAGAATACCCCATGCTGGAGCTTTTGGGGACAAGTTCCTTCAAGTCCACATTCCTGTGTTGCAGATGTGCAAACCTTTGTCTCTTTCTTGTAGGGTTGGCAAGGACTTATCCCTAAGCCAGTTTTTTTTTTAATGATGGGTAACAAATGATTTTTATCATTTATCACTTTCTAACCTTAGGAAATTATTTTCCTCTCCCTGTTTGTTGATAGATTTGCATCGCCTTGAACTCGTGGAGGTTTGCTGAAGACTAAGAAAGACTGTTCCTTGTCCTCGGTAATCTTCATTCTCTAGTGGAGGGAGTTCCCTTCCTAGGTGTCTGCGTTTCAGTTGGTTTTGACCTGGTTTTTAAGTGGTTCTAATTTCCCTCATGTATTCACATCCCAGTCCGTTTGGGTCTTGCTCATTTGTCAGCTATAAAGCACTCCTGTCTGTTCTTCAGAGAGGAACCTCACCAAATGAGTCATTAAAATTCGGGGGTACTGTTTTCACATTTTGTTTGTTTGTTTAGTGTGTGAGTGTGTGGAAGTCTGCGGAGACCTTGAAAGAGTCAGCCATCTCCTCCCACCGTCTGAATTCCAGACACCTTCACACACTGAGCCCTCTTGGTGGCTCTTGGGTACTCTTGAAATGTCCCTTTGAAATTATTCTTCATAATCCAATTTTATATACAGCAAACCTCAACACCAATGAAAGCCGACAACTTGGCAGGGAAAGACTTTGTGTTTCTAACTAAGCCTGTACCTTTCTTTCCCCCTAACCACTCCCCTATTCCTTAAGTCATAGATTCAGAAGTCGGTTTAATATTAGAAAAATGAATTCTAGACAGCAGGGTCAAAGTGAAACAGAATGTTAAGGAAAAGCTCTTGATGGCTGCAGCAAAACAGCAGTGCTGTGTGGGCATTGGTGTCTACTTTCAGTTTTGTTTTATGGCTGGACATGCATGGGTACAGGGTAGTGTTGGCACATAGACATGGGCAGCAGGCAGGTTACCAGGCTGCGTGCCCCAGAAATCTTAAGCAATCTCTGCTGAAAAAGTTGAAGAACAATGAAGTAAGTTTACTGACTCCGCCAACGCATTTGCCTCTTCATACATATTCATGCATATAAGATTTCAGGGCTTCTGATACATTTTTGATTAAGATATACACATCCCAAAGCTACACACATGGGAACAGGCCTTGCCCCTGTGATTATCTTTTCAAATGCAAACTATGAAAGAAGTATGTATGGAATTGCAGGTCATAGGACCTCCAAAACTTCCGTAGCTGGGGTGTCCAGCTTGGTAGCAAAAATATTCCATTTTCGCCTTTCATTTACAACCAGGACTTTGAAGGCCACAACAACATCATCGATCTAACTCTAACTATGGAGGAATGTAAGCAGAATATAATTCCCAAAGTCATCATTTGGCCACAGTAATGTGGTAACAGTTGTTCAGAAATTAGCCTGTGTGTTTTTTATTGTGTAGCTTTGGAGAGACATGGCACAGCCCCCATCTGCCTCCCCTGACTGGCAGAGGCCTGACTCCTCTTGTTGAAGCAGGATTTCGCAGGCTCTAAGAAGTTCAGAGAATGACAACTAGGGAAAAGACAGACAACCAAACCCTCTTGCTCTTAAATTCGCAGCCCTGTCTGGCTGTTTATGGTCTGTCGTGAACCATTACAGAAGAGTGAGCTCAAAAGCAAACTTGGATTTCCAAGAACAATAGCCACTGGAGTACATTTAGGGATTGTGTTCTCATCGCACTGCATTCCCCGGGGAGAAGGAACTGCACAAGTCGCGTGTTTGTTGTTTTCCTTCAATATAAGTTTTACATAAAGCAGAAATGCTAGTCTGTAAACACGAGCACTTGTCATACACGTTATGACCAGAAGGTGGCGCGGTCTTAACATTGACCAAGGACTGTCAGCAGCAATGTTGAATCTAAGCAGATTTATTTATAAAGATAACTGCTTCTTGGACTCTGTATGTTTATTTATGTTTTTGTGACTGTTCACAACTAAATACATACAATATCTTTTCCATGTCTGGAAATAGGAAACTGCTTATTTTTATTATTTGTTCTCTTTGTTCTTTTAAACACTTGCACATGTGTGCAAACAATAACCACACACACACACACACACACACACACACACTTGATTTGCTAGTTTTTTGAGACAAGACCTCACACTGCAGCCTAGATTTCTAGGTAACTCATTTTGTAGACCAGACTGGTCTCCAGCTCGTGGCAATGACCCTGTAGTCCCTCCTGAATGGTCGAATCACAGGCATGAGCCTTTATATCTAGACAAAATGAAATTTAACTATTTTAAAATCGTTTTTGTGATATTTTAAAAACTTTTCGTGGTGTTATGGATATGCCTGTGCATACTAGGCAAGTCCTCTAGTGTATAGATAGCTCTTTTCTTCATCCTTATTTTGCTTTATGCTTTAGAAAGATTTGAGTGAGACCCTAATTATTTCCCTGCGAGAAGCATTTGGTTAACGAAGCCTACAAACAAGCCTACAAAACTTGAGTTTTGCTTATGTGTGATATGTGACTATCATATGAAAAAGAAACTACCTTTATATCCATTCACCAGGAAAGTTTAGTTGTTTTTTTTTTTAATTAACAAAATATACATGTGTATTATTTTTAAAGAATGGCCAACATTTCAAATGTGGCAAATACTTGATTTACATAACATTTCTCTATACCAAAATGAAAAGGGCATGAATCTAAGAGTGGTTTTGTTTTGTTTTGTATTGCTTTGTTTTGTTTTTTTTTCACTCAGAGAAAGGAAAGACTATCCTTGGGTTTTGTGGGAATGAGTTTAAGAGACACCAGAAGCTTTGTTCGTGATGCTGAACAATGATCCGTGTTGGTCACAACTAGCGCATGTTAGCAAACATCGCCATCTCTTTTGAAACTGAGAAGGGAGCTTTCTAGAATTAGGCAGCTTCCAACTATGAGTAAGATCAACTTCTGTGTTGTGTCTTTTTGAATTTGTCTCTTACTTATTCAGGAGGGATACTGAACACACAGCTCCTTGTTTTCTGATGCCCCTCGTCTGTAGTTCTGTTTCCCAGTGATTCGCTATGTTTCCACGCTTGTATGTTCTCAAGAAAAAGGGTTTCGTTATAAGCTATTCCTGGCACTCAGACTTGGGGCATAAGCTCTGTCTGCCTATCCGTCTGAAAGCCTACCCGAGCCTGGGTTTCCTCCCAGCTTTCTCGAAATGTGTCTGTTAGAACACTTGTTGGGAAGGACGACCTCTCTGACTGGGCTCCTTTGTCCCTTATACAGATCACAAAGATTCTCAAGATAGTTGAACCGAATGGTCACTCACTCAATATGGAGCCCATTGAGGAAGGCTGAAGGAAGTCCGGGGCCTTTCATCACAGCAGACTCCCGAAGTAATGACTCAGTCCTCCTAGCGTCTCCTTCCCCTGACTTAAATTTCCATCAAACAAGCAGCACAAGAGAAAAGACATCACCAAATAAAGTACATTCTAGATATTTGTTTTCCCAAGGTTTGTAAAAACCAAGACCTTTGAGAAGCCTAGTGGCTGAAAGCTAAAGATAGAGGATTCCTTTTTCATTAAAAAAATAAAAAAGCATTTTAAGTTTATTATTTAAAATAAATAAAACAGTTTTCTTCAGGGATCCCATAAGTTTTATCTTGCATGTCCTAACCTGAACTGTCTGTGCTTTAGAACCAATAACAATCACACTCTCGTCTCCTTTTCTCTGTGTCTGTCTCCACTCCTGCTGTAAAAAAGAGAAATGAGAGCTTCACCTCATACTGGCCCTAAGACAGTTTGACTCTTCCCTCAGGGTCCTGAAATATCCTAGCATATGCCTATTCTGGCATAGATCAGAGGACAGCAGGCTCTGGGGACACCATATGGCCACAAGCCTGCATGTTACCCAGGGGCATACTGGGGCTTCAGGTACCCCAGCCAGCCTTCGATGTGATGTGGTTCTCAAAGCTTAGAGTTGGACCCAAAGAAATTCTCTGATGAAAGTCCAGTTCATACATGGTTGAAAAGAGTTTCTCCATCCTGAGAATATTTTTTAAATTTAACATTATTTCGTCATGAATTAGAGCCCCTGGTGCCTTCCAATGTGGGATAAAGGCTGCTGGCTTCTGTAAGGGCAAAGTAGAGGTAATTCTCCCGTCCTCCACATTATAGCTTTGGCTGCTTTAGGACCCAGGAAGTTTCTTCCTCTCCAACTGGTTCCAGCAGAAAAAGAATACAGTCTTTGAATTATAGATTCTCTTTTTGGCGTACAATTGGCGTCCAACTATTTTGAAGAAGACCTTTTTAGTTTCTCCAAAGTTAACGTGAGTGATGGAACTTCATACAGTTTCATAGTGTTTAGCGAGACTTGAATATATTATAACTTGATGAATCCCCTAGCATCTAACTTGATGATGGATTAGGCTCTGAGCAACCTGAGGGATAACAACAAATAAAACCGTGTCTGCCAGAAGTTCTGTGGCTGGTGTAGGGAAAGAAAGATTCCGAAGAGGGCAGGTCAGCAGGATATGATGTGTTGCTATGGAAGATGGAACATTTTCTTAGGGGAAACCAGAGAAGACTTGACGGAGGAGTGGGTGATAGGGTGGGTATGCTATACACACCCAACAAGAGCACCATTGAAAAGAATCGGTCATTTGAATGGAAGCACAACAACAAGCACTGCCCTGGCTGGCTTTGTTTGTCAACTTGACACAAGCTGAAGTTATCACTGAGAAAGGAGCTTCCGTTGGGGAAATGCCTCCATGAGATCCAGCTGTGGGGCATTTTTCTCAATTAGTGATCAAGAATGGGAGGGCCCCTTGTGGGTGGGACCATCTCTGGGCTGGTAGTCTTGGTTCTATAAGAGAGCAGGCTGAGCATGCTAGGGGAAGCAAGCCAGTAAGGAACATCCCTCCATGGCCTCTGCATCAGCTCCTGCTTCCTGACCTGCTTTAGTTCCAGTCCTGACTTCCTTGGTGATGAACAGCAGTATGGAAGTGTAAGCTGAATAAACCCTTTCCTCCCCAACTGCTTCTTGTTCATGATGTTTGTGCAGAAATAGAAACCTAAGCACCTGCTGTCTTAGTCAAGCATGGCCTATGACAGTTTTTACGGAGTGGAAAAGCTGTCCCAGCTTCTGTGAGTGAGGGCAAAGGGCAAGTGTGAAGATTTATAATGGCTGTGAGGTGTTTGTGAGATTAGGTCCGTGAGGTGGGAAGATCCACGCTTAATGTGGTGATACTGTTCTCTGGGCTTGGTCCTAGCCTGAATAAAATGAAGAAGGCAGGCTGGACACTGCTGTTTGACCTTTTCTTTCTTTGCCTTTCTTTTATTTCTGTTTTCTTCCCCTTCCTTCCTCCCTCCCGTTCCCTCCCCTCCCCCTTCTCTCTCTCTCTCTCTCTCTCTCTCTCTCTCTCTCTCTCTCTCTCTCTCTCTCTCCACAGTTTCTCTATGTAGCCCTGGCTGTACTGCAATTTGCTCTGTAGACCATGCTAGTCTCAAACTCAGACCTCTGCCTGCCTTTGCCTCTTGAGTGGTGGGATTAAAGGTGTGCCCCACCACCGCCTGGCATCATTTTCTGTTTCCTGATAGCAGGCGATGGGCGACCAGTCACCTTACCTTGATGGCACTGTGTCTCTCCTGCCATGGTGGACTGCATCTCCTTAAATTATAACATGGAACAAACATGTCCTCCCTTTAAGTTGCTTCTTGTCTGGTATTTGTTCCGAGAAAACTACTTCAGCAAAGAAATGTTACATGAAGAACAGAAACAGAGAGTCATAAGTGGGAATGTAAGAATGAAAATGAAATACAAAAGGAACTTTAGAAAGTAGCTTGCACATGAATAGAAACCTAGAAAAGTGCAAAGTGAATTTACAATAATATTTTGTTCTGCTTGAAAATACTGGGATCTCTCTCTCTCTCTCTCTCTCTCTCTCTCTCTCTCTCCCTCCCTCCCCCCTCCTCCTCCCCCGCCCCCTCTCCCTCCCTCTCTCTCTCTCCCTCCCTCTCCCTCTCTCCCTCCCCCCTCCCCCTCTCCCTCTCCCTCCCTCTCTCTCCCTCTCCCTCTCTCCCTCCCCCTCTCCCTCCCTCTTTCTCTCTCTCTCTCTCTCTCTCTATATATATATATATATATATATATATATACATATCCCTCTCTCTCTGAGTCTTGTTTTTGTAGTGCCAGAAGGTGCTATGACAGCTGCCAAGGATGGCAACCCATATGCCCTACCTGGCTGTGACGCCTGTGAACCACAGCAGTGCTCACCAAGGCCAGATGTCTCTAATAGTCTGAGAATGGAACTTGATGGTAACCAACAGATGTCTGACTGGACGAAAAGCCTGGTAACCGTTAGAAAGTCAGGCCTGATGTTGGACCTAGCCATTGTCAGGAGCTTCTAAGAGGAGAAGCTACTGCCCCGACTTTGCTAACCCAGCATGATTCTAACTCCATTAAAAAAAAATCATCCTTATACCCACAGGTAAGTGTGGCTCTCATCCATCATCACAGAAGCTTCTCTTTGCAACAGACATCATTAAAACCACCACAACTGATGAAACATTCATGCAGCAACTGGTTCCAAGGGACCCAAGCCTAACTGATTCACCTACAGCACAATTCCTGTACCTAAGGCTCAGGGAGCACCAAGAGCTGACGGGGAAAGAGTGCATGAGCCCGGGGACCCGGAAGATGGCTGTGAGGTCATATCCATAGAAATCACAAGAAAGAACCACCCAGTAGCACCATAACAGTGTGGCTGCCTAAACAAGACCTGAAGAAGCCACTAGACTTTTGTCTTAGAAGGGGGGAATCTCCCAAGACCCCTCCTTAGACAAAGGACTACAGGCAAGTAAGGAGTGCTGAGAGTGGGGGAAACTCTTTTCCCAGGGATAAGCTTCCTCATTGATTTTCCAATACAAAATGGGCATCTCTGAAATCATATACATGCAAGAAACCATGAACTAAGCATGTTCTTATTTGTGTATGATAATGATGATTAAGGAAAAGGAATTCAAGACGAAGCAAGGGGAGAGATGGTAGAGGTTGGGGCAGAGAAACAGGGTGGGGAAATTATATAAATTGTATTTTAATTAAAATTAATAAATTGAAATGAAACATATTTAAATCTTCTGGGATAATCTGCATATCTGGTTCCTTGTAGTGGAGAAGCAGAAATTGTGATTAATGTATTTCTAGCAAGGAGGGTCTGGTGATGAGAGATATTTACACCTTTGTAGTTTTTTCCTAGGACGCAGACTGTTGCCATTGGTATAAATTCTAAATGCTTAACAGGTGTAGCTATGTTATCATGCTTCCCACTTGAAGTTATAATAATCAGACAACCTGAATAAAACCTTTGCTGTCCTTACCCTCTTCGTACATGTTTGAAATTAGCAGACAGTAAAGGTTAACCTGAACCAATGAGCCTACACACATTTCTTTCTTATATACTAATAGCTCAGAAGTATCCTTAAGTCAATATGGTTAACATTTTCATATGATTTTCTACATATGATTCTTAAACTATATATTGCCAGATTGGAAGTTGAATCCAATTCAAGACTTCTTTTAATTGATTTGATAAAAAACATCTGTGGGATGAAAAAGGTACAAACAGGAAGTTCTCATGCCAAAAGAAACAATACCATCACTAAGGATATTATAATAGGTATGACAGGCTAAGTCACATTGCATTGATACTCCTAAAACCCATTGGCTTGACTTGACATGAGTTTATTTCTAATTGATATTATATGTGACTAGATTGTCCTTCCTACATCTTTCCCTGCTCATCATCACTGAAGTAAAATGAGCACATACATACACTGCTTTCATACACAGGCACATACATCTGTCTAGACTGTATCTAATTGCATCTTTCATTGACTGAAGTCAAGTCACGCCTACATAACTTTGAACTGGGTAGGAAGTGCAAACCTTAGAAAACACCCAGCAAGGGAGAAGAGCTGGAATGTTTCCGAACAGCTCTAATGTTTATCAAAAACAGAGAGAAATTGCCTTGTTAGGTAACTACAAAGTTTGAGCTAATTGTCACCAGAATATGAAATACAGCCATGCCTGAAGTTATCACTCAAAAGAGCCTCGATGTAGGGATTCAGAGATAAAACAATATTTCTTTCTCAAGAATTTTGCATCCCAGTGAGTGAGGGATAGAAAATAAGTGCATAAATAATCATGAAATGTTCCTGGAATGAAAGGAAACACAGACACATGGGCTTACAGGAAAGAAGAAGGATTTAAATGCCCCATAAAGGTGTATTTGAGAATGTTTGGTGGCTGATTAGTCAGTTATTTTTCATGAGAGACAAATATTGAATGATTCTTAGATTTTAGGTTTGGTTAATTGGACAAACTTTGATATATTAATCAAGAAATGAATCATAGAGTTAAGAATAAGAAAAACCAAAAAAAAAAAAAAAGAAAAAAAGAAATAAAAAAGAAATAGAAGGGAAGTGTACAAGTTTCATTTAATCTATAATACTCTTGAGTACTGATAAGAGACTTGAATGGCAATGAGCTGTGTTATTTAAGCACAGGTGTTGTAGTGATTCAAATAAGTATGGCCCTCATAGACTAATGTATTTGAATGCTTAGCCCATAGGGAGTGACACAATCAGGAGGTGTGGCTTTGATAGAATAGCTGTGACCTTGTGGGAGAAAGTACGTCACTGTAGGGTGGGCATTAATGTCTCCTAGGCTCAAACTACACTGTGTGTGGCACACAGTCTCCTGCCACCTTCATATCAAGATGTAGAACTTTTAGCTCTTTCTCCAGTGCCATGTTTGCCTGAATGCCACTATGCTTCCTGCTATGATTATAAACCTCTGGAACTGTAAGTCAGCCCCAATTAATTGCCTTTCTTTTAAGATTGCCTGAGTCACAGTGTCTCTTCACAGCAATAAAACTCTAAGAAGTTGGAAGCAATGTATGGTTTTCTTTGGAGGAATGTAGATTTGGGGATTTTTTTTTATTAGGAAAGCAGTGAAATTTTTAAAATGAGGCTTAATGGGCCATAATAGTAAGAACATGGAAGACAGTGATACTGAGTGTGATTTAAACTGTGGGGCCTGGCTTGAGGAGTTTCAAAGGAGAAAAATTTTCATATGTGGCCTAGAGACCATTTTTGTGGTATTTTGGTTAACAGTGTGGCTGCTTTTTGCCCTTGTCTTAAGAGTCTGCCTGGGGCCTAAATGAAGAGATTTAGATTAATTGCATTGGGAAAGGAATTTCAAAACAGCCTAGTATAGTTTCTGTCATGCAGTTACTAGTGTTCACTCTCAGGAAGAGTGTTTTGATGAAAAGGAGAAAGCTGAGCAAGTAAAAATACAAAATGTATGATTCAAGGAGAAAAGGGTCACCAGGAAGTGGAGTGGATATAAATCCTATGTTGGAGGAAATAAACAGATTAAAGATATTAAACGGAATAAAGGGAATGGTGACCTCAGGCCATATCCTACCCAGCTAAGCTTCCATCGGTGAAAAGGAACTAAAGAACAGATTAGGTTCAGGCTTACTGGTCCATAAAGAATCATGCAAATCTCTGAGTTCAAGGTCAGCCTGGTCTACAAAGTAAGTTCCAGGACAGCCAAGCTTAGGCAGTGAAGGAAATCATAGAGAACAGAAGGCTGGGGAAGGTGTTGTTGAATGAAAGCGCCATGTTTCAGCCCCAGCAAGCAGCCAGAACTTTGCAGCTTTGGCCACATGGCTCTGGGTTTAGAGTCAAGGGTAGAAGAAAGAAGTCATCAAATCTCCCTCCTCAACTAAGGAAAGTCACAAAGGCTAGGGATGTGGCAGATGTGTTCCTGTATGGAGTCCCAGGGAAGCCACTGCATGAAAATGTGAATTTGAAGTTGCCTGGGAGATCCCAGGATTTTGGAAAGACCAGAGCCATTGGATACCTGCCACAGAAAGCTGCTAAGAGGAGTGGAACCAGCCCAAGAGAGGGAAGTATGCAGCAGTCAATAACGCTGAAAGGAGTTGGAGATCTGAAGAGAGTTCTGACTTCAGACGTGAAAATGCAGAGTTTGGAGTTTGCCCAGCTGGTTTTCAGTCTTGCTTTGGTTCCGTTTAGTCTTTCATCACTATGTTCCCTTCCCTGAAGTTTGGAATGGTAATGTATATGCTGTGTCATTATATATTGGCTGTATGTGATCTGCTGTTTTATATTGATTTACAGGATATTATAGTTTTTATAGATTATATGACTCTCAGAAGAGACTTTGAACTCTGGGCTTTTAAGCAAGTTTGAGGCTATTATAGACTATAGGGACTTTCGAAATTAGACTGAGTGCAGTTCAGCATTATAGCATGGGTATAAGCCTATGGGGGCCAGCGAGTGTAATGTGGTGATTTGAATAGGAATGGGAAGTGGCACTATTGGGAGGTGTGGCCTTCTTGGAGTATGTGTGGCCTTTTTGGAAGAAGTGTATCACTGCAGGTGAAGGTATTGAGGTCTCTTATGCTCAAACTATGCCCAGTGTGGTGCAGTCTTCTTATGCCACCTTGAGATCAACATATAGAATTCTCAGCCCCATCTCCAGCATCATGTCTGCCTACATGCTTCCCACCAGGATGATACTGGACCAAACCTCTGAAACTGTAAGTCTGCCCCTATTAAATGTTTTTCTTCATAAGAATTGCCTTGGTCATGGTGTCTCTTCACATCGTTAAAACCCAAACTAAGACAGAAGTCTCATAAGGATCTCTCTTTACACCAAAACAGCTACTTACAGAGCAA
Organism: Mus caroli; assembly: GCF_978045245.1. NCBI lineage: Eukaryota > Metazoa > Chordata > Mammalia > Rodentia > Muridae > Mus > Mus caroli. The sequence goes on along the minus strand of NW_028227267.1, from coordinate 101,479,678 downwards.
CCACTATGGGAAGTACTTTGCAAGATACTTTAGTTACAACGTTCAAAAAAGAGCATCTTAGGAACTATATTTATGGTTGTAAATCAATAGAGTTATTCTGCCAGACAGTTCCTATTATTAGAGAGGTGTAAATGAATCTGGAAGACCAGCAGAGGTTTCTAACCAATCTTTAAAAAGGACAGTGTTCAGTCTTCAAAAACTGATGTCTGTACTAAAGGTACAGAGTCAGATCAAAATTCTTTGGGCACAATGAAGCATTTGGGGTTAAAATTCCAAGGTTTGGATCTTGCATCCACCATTTTCTCATGTGATCATTTAACCTCGTCTGCTTCCTTGTGCTTGACGATTAACATGATGATTTCAGCAGCTCTATAGTATCTGGCTCAAGGGACTTCTAAGGGATAAATGCAAGAAGACATGGAGACCAAGGGACAACGGAGACACACACAGATGCTCAACAAGCATCAGTTACAAGGGATGCTGTTTGTAGAGATGGGGTAAGGGGGAAATTACAGATAACAGGTATAGGAAATATAAATGTCTGTAAAGTCAAGCCAGTAGAGTTATTTGGAAATTATGAGTAACACACCTTGGCTAGAGTTTAAACTGTAAGGCAGGAAGTGGCCAGAAGTAGGTTGGATGAAGCTGGCAGTGGGAAGTAATGTAGCCTTGGGGGTTATTTCAATGTAGGTGCAGCTGTTTGTGATTTTCAATAAGTATCTTACTTTACTTCTCTCTCCCTCCCCCACCCCCGTGTGTGTGTGTGTGAGTGTGAGTGTGTGTGTGTGTGTGAGTGTGTGTGAGTGTGTGTGTGTGTGTGTGTGTGTGTGTGTGTGTGTGTGTGTGTGTGTTTGGGAGGTGGTGATGCACATGTAAGTACAGGTGCCTATGGAGACCAAGAGTGGGAGTCTGAGAGTCAAATGCCCTGGAGTTAGAGATGCATGCAGTTGTGAGGCATCTGTGATTTTGGAACTGAACTCATGTCGTCTACGTGAACAATACTCAACCATGGAGCCATCTCTCCAGCCCTATTTATGAGGTTTAAAAGCATGAGAGATGATCACATTTCTCTTATGAAACACTCTTACCAGGAGCTTTCTGTATTATGAGGAGAAATAATGGAGGAGGAACACTCAGTATGGGAACCCAGACAATCTGTGTGTAAGACTAGGAAAGCTCAGAGGCAGAAGAAGACTGACAGGGATACATTTAAGCAGCTGAGCTTTAAAATTCGTAGGAAGAAAAGCAAGTGTATCATTGGCACTGGGTAGAGCCGTGCTAACAGTTCCTGGGCACCAGAGAGATGGCAATGCCTTCACTCTCGTCAGCCCCTAGTCTAGAACAGAGAAGGAGACTCAAGGGTTGTGGATTTGGTGCTGTAATTTCAAGGTGTCTGAATGGGAATGCTCAAATGGAGCTGAGAAAACATAGAGCTACTGGTGATGTCAATAGCAGTGATTGATAAGAGCCAGTGGGGACTCAAATGAAGTGCACTGTTCCCAAATCTGTCAGTCTCTCTCTGTCTCTATCTCTGTCTCTCTGTCTCTGTCTCTCTCTGTCTGTCTCTCTGTCTCTCTCTCTCTCTCTCTCTCTCTCTCTCTCTGTCTCTCTCTCTCTCCCTTTGCTACACAATGCCACTTATGAAGTAGTGAAAGGGAAGAATGCTGTTCATAAACTTTGAAAGTTAGGCCAGACACAGGCAGCAAAGGTGTCAAATCGAGTCTGAAAACTGTACTTGATTTGTGGAGTAGCTAGTGACGAACAGATCAGACACATTCTAAACCTTCATTTTGGCTTTTCACCTTTGTCCCTGTTTTTTCTTGATGAAATGGTGTTGATTTTACTCACGCCTCCACACAGCAGCAATTGCTCAATACTAGTGTTTTCCACAGTCCCCACCATTCCCGTATGTCTGAGGTGGCCACTCTACCCAGACTGGTCCTTTCATAGGAGAGATTACTCTTCCTTTTATGCTGGAATCAAAGGTAAGAAAATGCAAGGGCCAAGTGCTAGCTCCTTTCAAAAACATGGGATAATGCGTATGGAGAGACAGGACAAATCTTTCTATTTTTTATTTGATAATCACAGAAAACTTATCTTAAAAAAAAAAAACTTAATAGGAACAAAAACGAATAAATCAATGACAAGACTTGATATGACTTGTCAAACTGAGAAATAATGGAAAGGGGCATTGAGGGGTGAATAGAAGTTTTCCTTGTAAGAATTTCCCACTAACAGTTATTCATTTAATGAAGTGTGGCTATTGAGGCAGTTTATCATTTTGGATGTCTTTGCCTTTTTCCTCCCTGCAATTAAAATCATTTGATAATCTTTCATCATAGGGTCACATATCATGCCGCCATGTTGTTTAAGGCTACATTTTAATTACCCTGGCCTGAGGCTGTCCTCCAGCCCAGGGGTACCTAGAAGTCCTTTTTAATAAGGAGCTCCTGCTCCGGGCTCAATGCAAAGCCACAGCCACTCATATGAAAATGCAGAGCAGAGCTACATTCCATAAAGCAGAAGCCCAGGGAAAACCCGTTAACCCTCCGAGTTCTGAACTCTGCCTGCTTCCTTGAGGGGGCTCATTATGAATGAAGGCTGTGCTCGGACACTGAAATATTTAAAGGTGAGGAGCAAAAGGCACCAGGCTGTAACCTGTATGTGTGGATATTTGTGCATTTTCCAAACTAACATGTTTCTGGAAAAGGACAAGGCTAGGCAGCCTTACATAATGGTGCAGGCCACCCCACTGCAGAGGTGGAAGGCACCCCTGCCTGTCCTTGGTGAACAAGGAGCCTTTTCCAGTGGCATTTGGTCCTGAATGTACAGTCAACTTTTACTCAGCTGTAGACAAATTCCTCACCCCAGAACCCATCCTAGGTCCTGGTGGTGTGTGCCAAGAACAGAATGGGTGAGTTGGTATATACACCTGCTGGAGAGTTCTCGGTGCCAGGAACTCGCCCCCAGTTCTGCTCAGCTATGTCTGTGTGCGGTGTGCTGGGGAGAGCTTTTCAACCAGGCAGGGAGAGTGTAACGGCATCCCCTCTTAGCTGGAGGCTGGGAACGAGGATGTAAGTATGATTACTGCTGACAGCTAATGGAGTGTCTGAGCTGGAGACATTGCTTTCAGATCCCAGGTACTCTGGTTCTCACGCCAGAAAAATCTTTCCGAGGGAACTGATTGATCTTTCAAACAAAACTGACTTAATTGGCCAAGTTCTTTTCCTCCTTTTATCTTAGTTCTCTTTCCTAAAACCAAAGGCAGATGGCAGTTTAAAGGTAAAACAGTGAGTGGGCTATTTAAGGGAGGAGCTTGGGCACCCCCAGGGCCTTTCTAGAACCTTTGTTTTGGCAGAAGGAGTGGCTGGAAAGTGCAAAGGAAACAGGAAGGGCTGCCACACTTCATTCAGAGTGCTCCAGAGACAGGCCCACTGTCTAGAGAGGTGGTACCCAGGTTTTATAGCATCCGTGGGAACCACTAGGGATAAATCCAGGTGGAGGGTATTATGAAAATAGATTAAGAATCGGAGTACAAATCGAGGAGGCTCACTTACCTACAAGCACGTGGCTCTCCCCTCCACGTGCTTGGCCTCTGCAAATATCCTGGTTTGTGCTTCTCTCTCTCTCTCTCTCTCTCTCTCTCTCTCTCTCTCTCTCTCTCTCTCTCTCTCTCTCTCTCTCTCTCTCTCTCTCTTGTGCCTATGTCTGGCTACTTTTTCAAGGCTCCACACTTAAGCTTCTGGTTGCCCACTGATTTCAGGTCTTCAGCAAAAAAATTCTCCGAGGATTTTCAGTTTTACACAATTACTATATGTCATAGCTGTAACTGATTCCTTAATAGTTTTAACCCATGTCCCATCTTTAGTTATTAGCTAAGTTTCCAGCGGTATTTTGGGCACAGGGGTGAAAAAAGGAGGTAGAAAGTAAACAAGGGCACCAGTCATTATCACAAGCTGGCACCAGTCATTATCACAAGCGGGAATCAGTCATTTAGAGGTGGAGCCGAGATGCAGGCAGCTTCCAAGGAAAACTGAGAGAGGATGGGCGTTAATTAGAATCTAAAAATGATGGAAAAGAGCCGGGCGTGGTGACGCACGCCTTTAATCCCAGCACTCAGGAGGCAGAGGCAGATGGATTACTGAGTTCGAGGCCAGCCTGGTCTACAAAGTGAGTTCCAGGACAGCCAAGGCTACACAGAGAAACCCTGTCTCGGAAAACAAAACAAAACAAAACAAAAAAAACAAATAAACAAACAAACAAAAAGATGGAAAAGAAGAAGAAAAGAGACCTGCTTCTGGACTTACCTTGGGTCTTAGAAAGTCATACAAGATATGCACCATCTTGTTCTTGCTTGTTACTTTGGGCAGTGGAGGGCTCACCAGAGACCTTCCTGGGAAGCAGGGATGGAAGGCTGGGAATGAAGGTCAGTGGAGGGACCGGAAGGAAACATATCTGTTTTAATTTGAACCTCTATTGTCTAACACATAGGAGACATTTGATACTCTTGGCCGTAGATTTGAACTTCATTGTGTGTGTGTGTGTGTGTGTGTGTGTGTGTGTGTGTGTGTGGCTGGCACCTTCTGTGTTAGTATCTCTCAAGGCAACTGCGTGTTTCTGCATTAAATCTGTCTGTACAACTATTTAGCCTCACTGCACCAGGCATTCTGTGAAGGAAGGGTTCTTCTATATTTGTTGTTTGTGGTCTGAGAACTCAACATCATTTCCGGGGTATGATAGTTTTTTCAAAAATTATATATATTTAAAAATACTTCTGCTAGTGCTTGGAGAGCTTTGTTCATACTCACTCCCAATTTCTACTTTTCCCTCCCCCTAGGCCTGCTCCCCCTTCCCACCTTCCCCTGAAATGTCATGTGAGTACAGGAAGTAGTCCCCCCATTAGGTAGTTTTGGATGAATGAGTATTTGCCAGACCACAGTGTTTATGTTACCTTTGTCCTAAATTTTGCTGAAAGTTTCGGGTCAAATCAGAAATAACCTAAGTGAAGGGCACATAGAAAGGGATTTTAAACATCATTCAGCCTTGGATAATACAGTAAGAAAATTATAACTGAAAGACACAAGAAAACAAAATTTAGAGTTACTTACAAGAATACAATTCAAGTACTAAGACTTGCATAAAATAGTAGCTACCATTTGCTAGAGGCCTTTAATTTTCATAGATGCCATGATCAAAGGTATGCGTACATATATGAACCTTAATTTCCAAAAAAAAAAAAAAAGTCTTATTAGGCATGAAGCGTTATCTTTTCATGCTGTGGGGAATAAGACAACAGAAGCTTGGAGACAGTGTATTTTCTAGGCATCACATAGGTTGAGGCCTATGTGTGGGTTAAGAACTAGACTCTTTGTTACTGTGTTTTCTGCCTTTGAGTGGGACTTTGAGATAAACCCTTTGATGATGTAGTGGGGCTTTAACCCAATCCCCACTCTATCTTTTAGGAACTTCAGTCTTAGTCTATAAAACCCACCGTGCCAACAATGGAAGGGAATGTGGTTCAGTTGATAATGTGTTCGCCACAAAAACGTGAAGATTTGGGTCCCCAGAACCTACATCAGGTGCTGGGCATGGTGCACACATCTGCAGTCCCAGCACGGAGGAGGCCACTCCTATTATCTAATATCAGTGGGGAGATTTTGTTGTTTAGATGCCAAAGTCTAAACGAAGGCATTTCCACTGGCCTGTGATCCTTTCTTATTTTCAAACACGTTGGTACTACAGTGCAGAAACCAAAGCAAAGGAAAACACAATAGCAACATTTTTAACGTAAGTACAAAATAGCAAGGAACAGCGCTGAAGGGCCTTTCCTGTAAGAAAGTCCAACAGGAAAGCTGGGTGCAAAGCTTAGAATTCTAGCACTTAATTGGCTGAGCTCAGCAGGAGGAATTTTCATGCGTTCCAAGACAACTTGGGCTATGTGGTGAGTTCCAGCCAAACAGAGCTACAGAATGAGATCCTGTCTCACAATCAAAACCACACAACCAACCAACGAACGTCTAATGATCAGTCCCTGTCGCAAGGAGGCAGGAGAAGAAATGCCATTGGATCAAGGAGCGCTATGCATCCGAGGTAACCCCACTGCCTCCCCACGGCCATTAGCGCTTTTTCTCATCCCTGTTTGCTCGCTCTCTGACAGCCAGCTTGCTTCATTTATTTCCCATGTTCCGGAAACCTTGGATGAGGTGGCCAGCACTGAGTCAGCGAGCTGGACCTTCACTTGGGCCCCGTTCTCAGCAGCTGCTGAAGCGCTCCACTTGCCTACAGCGATGTGCCAGCTGTCTCCGACTGCATCGCACCACAGTAATGCGAACAACTGGAAGCAATAATGTGTCTCCCCATTTGCCTAACAATCCCAACATGGACAATAACTCAGAAGACTGAAGATTTGTGCTGTAATTTAATAAACCCCATGCACATTTCTACAATTGAGTATCACATCTGTGCAATGGATCCTGGAAGTATAATATTCTTTTATAAGGGACCATTAACCAATCTTAAGTTTATAGGTTTCCTTAAATCTTTTTCATCAGCTGTTAAACTACAGTAAAGAGAAAATTGCCTCTTATGAGCACAAGGGATAGTAAAATACAAAGACTGTGATTAAACGTCAATCAATTAAGGATGATAATATAATAAAATGCTGACTGATGATTAAGATGAGGACTTTCTAGGAGAATTTTATAAGCAATATTATGATTTTTTTAAAGAATGTACTAGAATAAACTTCAATTAGATTAGTTTATACATGAACCATTGATCTATTTTTTTACATTAAAAAAGGAAACAAGAATTATTCCTCAGGTACAGAGATCCTAAAATTGGCATTGAATCTCTGTACTAAGAGGTATTTTTTTTTTCAGCTTCTTGTTTTTACTATTCCCCAGTCTAGAAATTTTTAAATTTGTTTCTGAGCAGAATAAATAATGACATTTCATTTCAGGTAGTTTCCCAGCAACATGTGCAGCTGGGTCACAGTTTATGAAAATGGATTGTGTAGTAAAAACATCAAACAAACAAACAAACAAGCCTTCCTGTGAGACTGAGGTGACAAAGTGCTGACTGGGCCTTAGAGCCCTGCAAGCTCTCATCAGCCATCTGAGCCTTCTGGACGTGAACGCTAGCAGGATGTTCTTCTGTGAGGGTCAAGGCAGTTTCTGCCCAGGAAGAGTAGTAGCAAGCGATTCATCTCTGCCTTCCAACAGGCCGTGTCTGCTTTGAGCAAGAGTTATGTTGTAGTATCCAAGCTAATTACAGTGTGTTTGACATCCTAGCAAGGGCCAGGCAGAGAAGACTGGGAATGGCCTTTCCCACTTCTTTTTCCTTGCTGACATAATTTTTCTTCCAAGAGTTCCCCCAGCCCCATAATTTTTTTGGCCAATATTCTTGTCAAGAGTATCTCCACCCTTGCCCATGCTGAGTGGCTCCTCGTTCAGGTTTTTCCTCCCACATTGCCTTCCCTAAATATTCTTCTTGCTCTGACGCTTGTACCTGGTCCCTCCAGAGATGCCAGGGCATTCAGACTCCTGCCAGTTTACAGGGAGCATTTGAAGCTTGTTGCAACAGCTGGCTTATATGAGCCTTGAAGGAAAAGCAAGCTTACATCCTGGCAGCCCATTGAGTTACTAAAGCATCTGGCAAAGTCAGCAGAGAGCAAAAGGCCCAGGTAGCTCATGGCCCTGCTAGGAACCGCTGGAGGAGGCACATATGCAATACAGTGGCAGAAACATAATTAATTAATGAGTCCCAGTGAAGCCTGGCTTCTGCCCTTATCACTCTATGGAAGCCACCGCAGTGAAGGTAACCGGTGGCCTTCTAATTACCCAATTCAATGGATGCTTTCCAGTCAATGTGTTTCTAGGCGGCTCTGCTCGATTTGGCAGAACAGTTGAGTGAAAGGCAGAAAATCACATACCCACAAAATTGCAAAGCTAGAATGTAAAACAGGTTTATTTAACCCCAAATTCAGGATCTGGCATCGAACTAGATAGTCTTTCATTGTTTCACTGAATATACAGAAAGGGCTAATGGGAAGCAAAGCATGGGTCATCAGGACTGGGAAATGGCTCCATCAGTACAGAACTTCCCAGGCAAGAGCACAGACCTGAATTCTGAACCCTAGCACACACTGAAAGCCAAACACTGTGGTGTGCACTTGGAATCCCAGCACTGGGATGGGGGGGGGGGCACGTGGGTGTGGAAGGTTCTCTGTGGTAAGATATAAACATGTGCCCATACTGTGTGCACACACACAGTTTTATACACACACACACACACACACACACATCCTGAGTATATGCTTTGGATGGTTTGGCTGGGCCATATGACTGTTATCTTTCCAGGTTTCAAGAAACCTTTGCACTGCTTGTCCTCCAAACTACACACACGAATTCCTTTGCTCCATCCATACCAGCAGCGCTTGGCATCTGTATTCCGGATGATGGCCATTTTTAAAATGAGCTGTTCATTTTCTTAATGTTTATCTTTCTGAATTCTTTATATATTCCAGATACTCACCATTCATGAGGTAGATAGCTGGAAAAGATTGTTTTCCCACTCTGTGGGCTGCCTAGGCACCCACTTCAAAGTTTCCTTTGCTGTACAGAAACTTTTTAGATTCCTGAGATCTTGTCTGTGATTGTTGTTCTTGCTTCCTGTGCCCCGGGGCCTTCCTCAGTGTCTTTAGTGGTGTCTTGAGCCTGCAGGGAATCCCCAATATATTCTGTATAGCACTTTTAAGGCATTGGGTCTTATATCAAGGTCCTTTATCCACTGCATTTTGTGAAGGGTGAGAGGTAAGGGTTTATTTTCATTTTTTTCTTCATTTTGAAATCCAGTGTCCTAGTACCATTTCCTCAAGATACTGTCGTTGCTCCAGTGTTATTTTTGACACCCTTGTAAAACAACAGCAACAACATCAAACCCAGGCAACCTTAGGCCTTCCATCCCACTGACAGAGGCAGGTGCTTCTATACCACATCATTTGTTTTCGTTACTGTGGCTCTGTTCTATAGTTTGAAGTTAAGTATGGTGATATATACCACAGTGTGCCTTTTGTTCAGGATTGCTTTACTATTCTTTGTGCCTCCAATAAATCTTGGATTGCTTTTTTTTTATGTTTGTAAAGAATAGCCTTGGAATATTTATTGGGATTGCATTGGTCCATTTTCACAAAATTTAATTCTTCTAATCTATGAGCATTGGATGTCTTTCTTTCATCTTGTGGTTTTTTTTTTTTTTTTCCTATGATTTCTATCTTCAGTGCCCTAAAATTTTCATTGCAGAGGTCTTCCATTTCCTTCATTATATTTATCCCGGTGTTTTGTATGTGTGTGTGTGTGCATGTATGTATGTGAGTGTGTGTGTGTATTTGAGTGTGTATGTGTTTGAGTGTGTATGTGTGCATGCCTGTGTGTGTAAATGTGTGTGTGTGTGCACATGTGTGGGTGTGTGTATGTGTACACATACACATATGTGTGGGCATGAGTGTGTATGTGAGTGAGTGTGTGTGTATGTATGTGTGCAAAAGTGAAAAGTATATCTCTATTTTATGTGTGTGACTGTGTTTGTGTACATATGTGTGTCTCTATTGTGTGTGTGAGCCTGTGTGCCTCTATGCATGTGTGTGTGTGTGTCTGAGTGTGTCTGTGTGTATCTGTGTATGTGTGCATATGTGTACCTGTGCGCACACATGATGAATGAGGCTGTTTCCCTGACTGGACTCTTCAGTATGTTTGTCATTGATACTAGGAAGGCTACTGTGTCCTGTGTTCACCTCGCATCCTGCCACTTTGCTGAACCTCATTAGCAGCCCTAAGAGGTTTTTAGTCAGTGGTTAGTGTCTCTTACATTTAGAATCATGTTTTCAGCAATCTGAACTTTGACATCTTTTTTTTCCTTGCTTATCTTTTATTTCCTTCTTTTATTCTACTAGTAAAGACCTCAAGCATTGTACTGAATAGAAATGGAGAGAGGGGGCACTTAGTCTGGTTTCTGATTTTAGTGGGAATGCTTTGAGGTTTTTTTTTTTTCTTTTTTTTCTTTTTGTTTTTTGTTTTTTTTTTTTGCAGTTAAAGAAATTGATATAATGGCTTGAACATGTTTTCCACCCTAAACACCAAATGATATGAAATTGTGGTAGAGCCATTGTTTTGACTTCTGTGATGATTAATTTTATTTATCAACTTAGAAGGCAATGGTGGTCATTTGTTTAGGTAAACATCAGTCTAGATTTTACTAAAGGTGCTCTTAAATGTTGATATTATTCATCATCAATAGATTCCAAATTTCTACGGGAAGGAATTCCTATTCCTCACTACAACCCAGAAATCCTAACTAAGGTCCTAGGATTCAGACTCAAGACTGCAACAATAGTTCTCATCTAAACCTCCAGATAGCCAGTTTGTCCTACTGATTTCATCTCTGCCACCTCCCATCATCATGTGAGGCAGCCCTTTTAAATAAAGCACACACACACACACACACACACACACACACACACACAGAGAGAGAGAGAGAGAGAGAGAGAGAGAGAGAGAGAGAGAGAGATACACATGTCCTGTTGTCTTCCTTTCTTAGGAGATCCAGATGCTAGGCAGTTGGGCCTAAGCATCTGAAGCTGAGATCTTCGGTACCAATTGGGGCTGAAATGGCTACCATAAAATATAATAACACTGTGATGCCACACAATTTGCTGCAGACAAATAACAGAGATTGCTTTTATAGTTGTAGAGAGCAAAAGTTGCACATCAAGGTGGCAGATGTGTTGAAGTCTCCAGGAAGAGCTGAGTAGGTAAAGATGCCTGCTCCATGCTCTTTCTTCATTTCCTATGGCTGCCATCAGTCCTTGGTGTACTTTGGTCTTCTGCCTCCTATGTCTTTACATTGTTTTCTCTCTTAGGTCTCTGTATAAAAACACCCATCCAGGGACTACCTAACCCTGGACAATTTTTACTTGAAATACTTACATGAAGTATATCTGTAAACCTATTTTAAATTAGAATGCCATCCTAAGTTACATGTGAACATGTAATTTTAGGGGATATATTAAACCTACTCCAGCGAAATAAAATGTGAAATACTGACAATACCTTTTCTAATTACTGGCAAAAGTAATATTATGAGGTTTTGTTCGTTTAATACCATCAAGCTGGTTAGTTATGTTTTTGACATATGCTAATTTAAATCCCATAAGAGTCCTGAGGCCCAAGTCTCTTATATTTAGGTAGCAAATATTATGAGGATAATAACCAGGATAATGTCCACTTTCATTGACTTTGCTGTGGACACCATGGAAGCTCTTTTAAATAACAATGTCCTAATCCATGAAATGGACCCAAGCAGCTGATGGGTTGATGTGTGCCTAGTTTGCCTTGGTATGTGTTTTCATCTCTCAGAATTGGAGGAAAGTTAGATGATCAATAATTTTGACCTGCAAGCTCAACTAAACTTTTGTGGCTCCCTGCCCTCTAGAGGTATGCGATTTTCTTTGCACTGAACGATCTGTAAAGTGTCTGGACCAAAGTGACTAAAATTCTCCTCGTTCACGTTCACATCAAGCTTCAAAGAACAGATTAAAGACCAATTGCCTTCCTTGGCTGCCTTGACATCAGACGCTTGTGGTCACTTCTGCTGATGTCAGCGCTCCTGTCTCCAGCTATCACCATTGCTTTCCTACAGAGATGGATGGCTGAGCAGCTGCCTGCAGTGGCTATCCATCACATATGCCTTTGGATGATCAAGGCCATGCTTGTGGTTCTGAATTTGCCAGCAATTAAGTGCAGGCTGCAGCCAGTGAAACGGTCCTTTTGCCATCCACAGAGAAATCAGAGAGAATATGAAAGGCTTTGTATTTGTTTTAGAACGCTACCACCAACTCACCTCTCAAGATTGAGAAGTGAAACTGCAGACGAAAAGAAAATCGAAAATAGGAAAAGGATGATGAAAAAGGGAACACAAATATTCAGTGACTGGGACAGCGGTGCCTAGTGGGTCCTGTGCTTGTTGATTTTGTCACAGGTAGCTGTTATGTGTACCAGGATTGACGTAAAAAAATAGAATTCTTTTGTTGGTGAAAGGAATGAGATGCATTTAATTAGGTATACCCATGTGGGGTAACAGAGGACTGCTCCTCACTGATAGGAAACTTATTTTCTTCATGTCCTCCAACATAGGCACAAAAGGTGCACTGATGTCTTACTAAGCCTTCCAGAGGAGTCCAGCTCATCCCCAGAGCACACACTTGCTGCTGTCATTTACCCAGCCCCTGCTAGGTGGGAGCTACTGCGGAATCATGGGAGAACTGCAAACACATGCACGGAACATGCAGCTCTGAGATAAGGACTTTTGGAGAACAAGGATTCCCACTTCTAACCTTGTGCACTTAAATTCCATTTTTCTAAACCAGGAGAGATCAGAGGTCATAATTGTGAAAGAAAATAGATTAACTTTTAGCATATTGAAAAGATAAGAGCCTTTCTGTAGGTGGCCAGGGTGACTCTTTAGAACCCATAGTACCATGGCTTTCTCCCTGCAGAGATAGCCATTCAGCAAACAAGTTTGCATTTATCTGGGGATACAAAACCCCCACTGGTGAGATATACTGATTTATGCCTTCTCTCCATTTCTAGCCTCAGATGCTGTGTCTTTGAGGGTGGCACATAGAAGACCTAGCAAACTGGTCTCTTACAGAAGAACATCCTGAAAGCCTTCTACATCCTTCAAAGTAGAGGGCTACATAGTGGAGACTTCTGGAGGCAGCATCAGGGCCTGTGCTAGGACGCCCCCTTCTGTCTTCTTTGTGGATTTGATTATAAAGACAAGGAAAGGCTGACAAAGAAAGGAAGGGGTGGGGACAGTGGCTCATCTTCTCAAGGTAACTTTTAAAATAGGATTTAATACATTTATATTTGTGTAACATAGTTCATAGTCAGCGTATTTTTGTTCACTGACCTAGTGAAAGTCTTTGTCTACTTTAGAGCCTCTGTGTTTGCTGAGACTCATTAGACAGGGAGATAGTTTAAATGCTGTGAGGATAACCAGTGCTATATTACATTATGACTGCAGCTAGCACCATTTTTCATTCTGCATAACACTATTCTGATTGAAAATCCATAGTCTGCTGTTAACTCTGAACCTCTCTTTCCACCTTTCCAATGAGTGGACAAAGCAAGGGATTCTGGTCTTTTCCCCCTTTTAGAATTACTAGTCTGTGGAGATCAGTATTCTGAAATGTACCGAGTTTAACTCCTTATTTCAATTGCAATATCTATTACCCATAAGAATGTGCCAAGATTTAAAGGCTCACGGTAGACGGATGTCTTTTGATCATAGCTACAGTTGTCCTTGCCTGGAATCCGGGGCAGGGAGGGGGAGAAAGTTTAAGCAGAGGAGGGCTGGATACTGATGGAATCCTGGCACTTTCTTTACTGCAGGTTTATTTAGGCAAGGGGTCTAAGACATTCTGAGGCTGTATATGAAGGTGTATTTACCCTGAAGGCACCTCGTGTGAAAGTGACTATAATAAGAAAGATGTTTTCCTTGTGAGAACCTAGCATCGTAGCATAGGTCAAGGCAGGGCTGAGGGCAGCCTGTGAGTCTCTGTGCAGGAAGCCACCATGGAAGTTCTATTGGTAGGCTGGATGGAAAGCAATGCCTTCCTAGGAGTCCAGCCACAGGGACAGCAACCATCCTGCAAACAGGTTGGTTGATTGGTCTCATGGGGACTGGAATAAAGAGCAAAGAGGAGCTCAAGATGCAGGGTAGGAACAGCGTGAGGTAGTGTAGATACATAGACAGACAAGGAAGTAACACCACCTTATTAAAAATAATTCCAAGTTGCTCTCTCACCTTTGTGCCCTTTCCCCAGTCTTGAGCAGGCAAAATAGACCTTAAATGTTTGCCACAGTCGGACCTAACACCCAGGTGGAGTCAATTTCCTACAGGAGTAGACTGCCTGCTGAGCTTGCTTTGCTACATAATCCAGCTGAAACAAAGGATGGGTCTGTGGGCTCTCCCTATAGAAAGGCAGTGCTGACTATTGAACTTTGAGCCTTGATCAGAAACATCTGTCTTGGCTTCATCCTTCTCTTGAACCCTGTTCTTTTTTCATTTCCCACCCCTCTTCCAGGTAAGCCCAGTTCCCCGTGGCTGCTGGAGTGGTACACACCTTAACTGCATGTCATGGCTCTTATTAATCAGTGTATCAGACTGACCAAACTTTAGTTAATTTATGATTTACTCATTAAAAAAACCCATTTTATCGATTCTTTGTGAATGTCATATCATGTACCCCAATCCCATTAATCTCCCTGTCCCTTCATATCCAGCCTCTGCTTTTGCAACCTACCCTTCCCCTCCAAAGGAAAAAAAAAAAAAAAAGAACATAGAATTAAAAAGGAAAAACTTGTTCTTGGAAGCTACAGTGTGTCTGGTGTCCGTCTTTCCATACATATTTACTTGGAAATGTTCACTGAAGCGAGTCATTTGTCTATTTTGAGGCCTCTGGCTTCTGTTGCACTGTTAATCCTGGAGCCACATCAGGACTCCTCTCAGCTATCCCGTTGTTGCCTTGTTTCATGGAGATTCTGCAGCTTTGAATTTGCAGGACCAGCCCTTTCATGTGCTCCAGAAGATCATGGATGGGGTAGATGTTGGGGTGGCCCACTCAAAGCCCTGGATCTGGGCCTGGGTCGAAGCTGAGTTGATAAGCTCACTAAGATGAGTTTTCTAGCACTGCCCTGGTAAGCTCACCAAAGCTGGCAAGATTTAGGGTTAGTTCTCTTGGTTTTATGCCCTCAGGGCAGCTCATCTGCACCTTTGACACTGGGGTGCACTAGGAGGCTTGCAGGGCCTGCTTTCCAGAGTACTGCAGCCAGTGAGGAGCAGGGTACCAGAGGCAGGCAGTGAGAGTCATGGGGTGGAGGGCCTTTCTCCCTTACCCACCCTATGTCACAGCAGATGAGGGTAGGACCAGGTCTCCCACACTCATTCCCTCAGGGATGATTCACCCGCCCCCCATCCCCACCCCGCCATCAGGGTCAACTCTACTGTGCTGCCCAGGTGAGAGGCAGGGCCAGCTCTCCCGAGTGTGGTGGCTGATGAGGGGTAGTTCCAGCTCATCACAGTGCCTCAGGGCCAGTCCAGACTCGGGACATTGTCTTTGGTAGTAACACAGGCCTGGGACATCACCACAAATCACCACAGACCCCAGCTGCCGTAGTACCACAGACTCAGACATGCTCCCCAGCAGAGGCATAGACCCAGATATGCCCTGGCCTCAGGTGGCAACACAGGCCAATCAGATCAGCATGGCCCTCAGATATCCACATGGTCTCTGGTGGTGGCCCACACCATGGCCATTGGCTTGCCCTTGACAGTAACTCGGGCCACAGCCATTGACCCCAGACATGGCCCTTGGTAACATCTGGGGCAAAGACTTCAGCATAGCCTCTTCATATCTGCATGATTCTCACTGGCACCAAGTCTCCAGTTCCATCTTTCTCCACAGTGTACAAACCCCTCAGCATTGCCTTCTAGTCTATCTCTCCACATAATCCATTTCCCCCATCTCTCTATCCACATTTGTCCATCATAGTGACACACCCACAGCAGGTCATTGGCTGGTTTTCTTTGAATTAATTTACTCTTTCTTTTCTGATAAATGACTTACTGGTACCAGATAGTATTTGTTGTTGATGATGATGGTTTCTTCTTTAACTCTTCTGTTACCACTGAAAGAGTTGGTGTGTACTCTAGCTACTCAGACCTACTGGTTAACCAAAGGCAATCTGCAATCTGCAGCCATGCAATGGCTTCCATGACGGCAGCCTCAGCATCCCAGAGGCTGATGTAGGAGGGTGGTGAGATTGAGGCCAGCCAGTCCACTGAGCTCTAAAGGACTCATTACTCCTTTAGAGAAAGTTACCGTAGTGTTATATATTTCAAAATTACGTCTTTTGGGAAAACGTCAAATATGCTTGTAGAATACACCCCAATCTCCTGGATATTGAGCCTCTATCAAGTAATACACATGTGTCACAAAAAGTTCTCTAAGTGAATAGAGCTGATAGAATGAATATATATTATAAGGGAATTCATTACATTTGCTTAATTTATTATATTGGGTAGCTCAGCAGTGGCTATCTCATACTGGAGAGGCTGAGACTATAGCACTTCTTTAGGTCCCAAGGCTGGAAATTTAAGCAGTCCAAGTCTGGTACTGAAGGCCTAAAAGATGTGTGTGTTGCTGCTGGCCTTCTTGTATATGTTAACACCCCCCCCCCAAATTCTAATATTGGTTGAGAATGACCTCAGCAACAGGATCAGTGAACATGTCAGCAAGGGTGAGGGCAAGTAGGCAAAATGCAAAGATTCCTTCTTTCACGTCTTTTTATGTGGGCTGCTACCAGAAGCTGTGGCCCAGATTTAGGGAGAGTAGACCTGCTACAGATAGTCTGATCCAGAAAAATCCCTCACAAGAACTCTCCGCAGCTTGTGTTTGGTTGGTTCTAGGTGCAGTTAGCCACTGAGATCAGCCATCACAAGGACTGTTAATATCCGCATGAGTGACTATGGAAAACTACTGTGATGGAGAATTATGCCCACCCATAGGGATCGTCTTTCCATGCTGTAAGCATTTCCCCATTGTAGAACAGATATTTCCATTGAGAAAATACTGCATGCTATAACAGCTTACTTTCAGACACCTTCTCCTTTGACGTGTAGAAACTTCAATTGCACCCTCGCCTGGAACCACCATTTCCCGACTCCTGGATCACCCAACCTGTATTCTCCTTTTAAGTTCATAGCAGATAATTTTTAGATGCGCTTCTTGTTATTGCATTACTACGTCCAGCATGAGCATCTACTTCTCCTGCCGCGTGTACATAGGATGGGGTAACTTATTAAATATATATGTAACCCCTTGCTGCACATAAGTGTGCCTTGTCAAAAAAAATAAGGGAGACACTGCAGTTCTGTTATTGATTGATCGTAGAGACAGTGTAGCATTTGAGTCTCTCTCTCTCTTTTGTTTTACACTTTCATTTAGGAAGAAGAAGAAGAAGAAGAAGAAGAAGAAGAAGAAGAAGAAGAAGAAAGAGGAGGAAGAAAGAGGAGGAAGAGGAGGAGGAAAGTAACTTTGCCAGTGATTCTGGGCAGTGCTAATGAGGATCATTCCTTGCCTGTCTATCAGGGTGCTTTATCACATATTTCTGAGCTCACAGAAAGAACAAGTTATTTTTCACATGCATGAAAACCCTTTTAGAAGTCACAGTTTTAGTCCTTATGGGGCAAGTACCATCATCCATGAGAAAACTGAATGCCTGGTGAAACCTGTAATAATATTTAGAAGTAAAGACGGTAGGAGGTGAAAATTACCATAGCAGAAAGCTCTGTGGTTCAAGTATATCTCGGAAAACACCCAGTATTGCCATGGAAGGCATCATTTGAATATGGAGAACAAAAGAATATTTTTCACATCTAAAAAAATTTATTCTACCATTAGGCACAAATGACTTTATATTCATAAAGATCTTAATGCCAGGTAGGAGAAAACCATAAGCCCGGGTTTTAGGAATAATAAAATACAAACTGGAAAGACAATCTATTGTCTCATGGCAATGGCTTCTTAGATATCTCTTCCACTCTGGTTTGAGAGTGTTAAATTACACTATTGGAAAACACACTTGGCTGGGTGACTTCAGCTAAGTCTGCACACACTGGGTGAAACTGTATCTATTGACTTACAAGCTGGATGTGTGTGTCAAAATGCAATCCGGTATTTTTGCAATAATAGCGAGCAGTCTCGGCTGTAAATTATTTATGGAGAGTATTCAGTGCAAACAGGTTAGAGCACACATTCTCTTCAGCCTGACTGCCCTGGGTTTAGATCACGCAGACATTCAACTCCTCAGAGGTCTGTTCTTATCACTGCAGACCCTAGAAGAGGGCTCCCAACTGCAGTCAGTTCAGTGATTCAAAGCTGCCTGGCCACTCGCTAAAGCTGCACTCAAGGTTCAGTGAGTAAACATGGCCCCCTGCCCCCTGCTCTCACACCCACCTGGCCCGGGCGATGTAAGGTAATATCAGACATGAAGGCGGATCGATCTCCTGAGCAGAGGCATGGCCGTGTTCCCCTATCTTTGTGCAGAAACATGGAAGAATGTGAGCCGCAAAGGCCACTGGTGATCTTAACGCAAGCTGACATTTCACTAATGCCATGTCTCAGAGGCTGCAGAGAAGGCTGGCTATCCAGCCAAACCCTCAGTTTACATTTAAAGGATCGCAACACTCTGCGGCAGTGTGAAACATGGATTCTTCCTTTGCCCTCAACTGGCTCAGTCATGGTCGTTTTTATTTCTTCGGAGTGATCAGTGTAGGTTGATAGACCTCTCTGCCTTACCACACAGATGGCCAGAAAGGTTATAGTATCTTTTGTGTCTCAAGAATTAAACCTATGAGGAAAAACAATGACTGCTAGTATTTCTGGAAGGCTGCTCTGCCTCCCCATCAAGCAGGTATTTAAGGATGCAGACTTTAGACATCATGGGTCAGATAACTGTACATTTCATTCTATCTCCTGTGTCCTCAAAAATGAAAAGATACTACAGACTTTCCACTGCTAAGGATGGAAAATAGCTCTATTTTTGTCATAGATCATAGATTCTATTTGGGGTCTAAGAACAAGAAGTGGTTTAAAGTATGTGTGAGTCATCCTATAAACTGGGTAAAAGATAGGCTCGCTAGCACAACTCCAGAGCAAAACTTGAAAAACATGACGGGTGTTTTGAGGTGAGAGAAGCAGAAAACAAAACCTGGGTGTTCTAGAACTTTCCTTAGAAGTCAACATCAACTGTTTTCTCCCAAGTGGCATTATACTGTGTCAGAGAGTAAAGGAGAGTGGTGTCCTCCAGATAGACAGAGCTTGGTAGAGTGAGCTAGGAGAGCTAGGAGCTCTGGATCTGCCACAAGGAACCCTGTGTAGGTCTGGAACAGGAAGTTATCTCCTGGGATGCTTCCTCCATAAGATGTGAGCATTACATCCTTCCTCAGCATCATTTTTTTTATAAGAACAAAATGGCCTGAAGTCAGGGAAGCGGGATTATTATAAGTATGGATCACACACGCACACACATATTCCTATATACAGTAATAAACCTGCTCGCTCCTTATGATGTCACCTATATTCGATTTCAGGGCTGACCCTCAGTATTGGCTAACTGATTAGGTGGCTCTTCTCTGTAGACAGCTATTTTGCCCACTCTCAGAGTTTCCCACTTGCCTAGATGTCTTTGTCTAGGATGGGGCCTCTCACTTTCTGCCTTCCGTGTTAGCCTGTCAATTGCTGTTGGTGCTGCTGTTCGGGTCTTGTTTAGGCAGACATTTTGATGGAACTTCATGGGTGTAGCTTCTCTGATATTTCTAGTAAACACAAACTCCCAATTCCTCTGGCTCTTACGATCTTTCTGCCCCTTCTTCATCAAGGACGCCTGTGCCTCAGTTGTAGGAATCGTGTTGGAGGTATGTAGGTACATCAGCTAGGACTGAGCATCACATAATCTTGTCTGTGTTGAGATCAGTTGTGATTTCCTGTAATGGTCTCTGCTGCAAGTAGGAGTATCTTTGGTG
Organism: Mus caroli; assembly: GCF_978045245.1. Taxonomy (NCBI): domain Eukaryota; kingdom Metazoa; phylum Chordata; class Mammalia; order Rodentia; family Muridae; genus Mus; species Mus caroli. The sequence continues at coordinate 101,460,031 of NW_028227267.1, read as the reverse complement.
AAGGATGATACGTTGACCTTTTACTACCTTGAATTGTATTTCAAATGGCATGCTTATATACATTTTTGTATAAATATAAATATATGTAAATTATCTTACATATTAATCCTCATCTATATATTTATGTTACATCTGTAACATGTTTTCCCTCTCTGCTTTCTGCTTAGTGCTCAAGTGATTTGTGTACATGTTTGAGTTCTTACAAGCTCTTTGAGAGAATGGAATTTAGGGTCTATGAAACACTTTTATATAATCTGCCTTCTAAACAGCCATCACTCAAATAACTTGTTAAATAAATTGATGTTCCTGAAATGGTTGTATTTCACTGAAAGTTCTTCATAACTCTACAAAAGTATTCCCTTTAGGCTTTTAAAAAATTAACCAGAAACGGCTGGTCTGGGCTTTGTTATTTTAAGTTATATAGTTAACGTAGGAGTACGTGCTTGTACTAACAGCGTCTAACCAGGGAGCTCCAGGGTCACTGTGAATACTGTACCCATAACTCAATATTTTGTACACGATTGGTATTAAGGATATGTTAGCTTTAAGAAAGAACCCAGCCAGTTGGCACTGGAGTGGCTGGGAAGACGAAATGGATGTTTGAGAATACAACTGAATGTGGAATATTGTCTTGTTGGAACAGCCTTTAATTCTTCAATTTTCCCTCTTATCTGTTTCCTGCCCTCTGTTACTGACAATGGTTTTGTCCCTGCTGCCTCAGCATCTTCACTGGTCACAGAATGTGCCTGTGAGTACTTTATCCTCAACTAATCTGTCTCTGAAACAATGTACAACTCTCCAGAGAATGGAAATAATTTAGAACTTTCGTGGCTAAAATTTTTTAACTTATAAATAAAATTTTACGTATTTATCATCTGCAACATGCTGACCTGAAAATATGTATATATTATATATGACATATGTATAACTTCTACTGCTGACCCTTTTTTGTGGTGATAATACTTAAATCTGCTTTGAGTGAATTTCAGAGTATATTATTTGTAACCATAGTCACTATATGGTACAATAGATCTTTGGATCTAATTTATCCTCTTCAAATTTAAATAATTAATTCATTTACTTTATGTGTCTGGAGGTTTTGTCTGAAAGAATGACTGTGGACTACTTGCATGCCTGGTGCTCTTGGAGGCCAGAAGAGGGTGTTGGAACTGCGGAGACTGGAGTTAGATGGTTATGAGCTGTCATGTGGGTGTGAGGAATCCACCCTGGGTCTTCTGGAAGATCAACTGTTACTTAGCCATTGAGCCAGCTCTTTAGCCCCTATCTGTTTTTTATCCTGTCACCAGCATTCTCTTTCCCATTTCCCTTATTCTAGTCCTTGGGGACTGCCATTCTATGTTCCATTTCACTGGGATCAGTTTCTTTCTTTCTTTTGTTTTTATTAGATATTTTCTTCATTTACATTTCAAATGCTATCTCGAAAGTCCCCTATACTGTCCCCCCTGCCCTGATCCCCTAACCTACTCCTGCTTCCTGGCCCTGGCATTCCCCTGTACTGGAGCATATGATCTTTGCAAGACCAAGGTCCTCTCTTCCCAATGATGGCCGACTAGGCCATCTTCTGCTACATATGCAGCTAGAGACACAAGCTCTGGGGGTACTGGTTAGTTCATATTGTTGTTCACCTATAGGGTTGCAGACTCCTTCAGCTCCTTTGTAACTTGTGAGATCAGCTTCTTAAGACATCAAATATAAATGGCATCGTCTGATGTTTGTCCTGATGTGCTGCTTGTTTCACTTAACATAAGCTTAGGGCTCATCTATTTTTTTCTTCTGAATATCTTTTTAAAATTAGTTAACTAACTAACTAATTACTTAACTTTCCATCCTTATTGAAACTTTACCCTTCCTCCTCTCCTCTCTGTCCCTCCTCTCTCTCTCTCTCTCTCTCTCTCTCTCTCTCTCTCTCTCTCTCACACACACACACACACACACACACACACACACACACCTCATCTCCAGGCCATTCTCCCCTCCTTCCTTTTTTCTCAAAAAAGGGCTTAGAAGAAGTTAGGCCTCCCATGGACATCCACCATATTTAGTATATCAAGGCACAGTAGGAATAGACACACCTTCTCCTATTGTGGCTAGGCAAGGCAGCCCAGTTAGGAGAAGGGAATCCAAAGTAGGCAAAAGAGTCAAATTCAGCTCCTGCTGTTAGGAGTCCCACACACATAAAGACCAAGTGGCACAACTGTTACACATGTGCCAACAGCCTAGATCTCTCTCAGGTATGTTTTCCGTTTTGTAGCTCTGTCTCTGTGGGCTCCTATGGGTCCAGGTTAGCTGACTTTGTTTTCTTATGGTAAGCTTGACCTCTCTGTCTCCTTCAATCCTCTGTCCACCTCTTCTACAGGATTCACCCAGCTCTGCCTAGTGTTTGGCTATGGGTCTTTGCATCTGTTTCCATCAGTTGCTAGGTGAATCCTCTCTGATGATGATTATGTTAGGCACCTGTGTGCAAGTGTAGCAGAATATCATTAATAGTATTAGAGGTAGGCACTCTCATGTCATAGGTCTCATGTTGGGTCAGTTGATGGTTGGGTATTTCCTCAATTTCTGCCCCATCTTCACCCCTGCACATCTTGTTGGCATGAGAATATGTGTCTAAGGTTTTATGACTGGGTTAGTGTCAATTATGTATACATACCACAATTTCATAATCTACCATTTGATGTAAACTTTGATTCTATGTCTTGATTACAATGCTTAATGATACAGTAAACACAGGAGCACTATCTCTTCAACACACTGGTTTCATTTCTTGTGAATATTTATACAGTGATGGGGTTCCTAGATCATTGGGTTGTTCTAGTTGTAATGTTTGAGATTTTTCTATACTGATTTTTATATTGGGTATAGCACAGCTCAAGACTCATTGACATTTGCCGACTAGATAGTTGCCATTTGAACGCCTGCTGAGTGATGGCACTGTGGTGTTTTTAGCCTGCATTTCTTGACAATGAGTGGTTTTGAGTATTCTTCTCTCTGACCATTTGATATGAGTATGCCTTTGTCTTACTGAGTTATTTCAATTCTTGATATATTTGAGTATCCGTCCTTATCAGAAATATACTTTAAATACTTTTCTCCATTTGTATAGGATCTACTCCAGTTGGTTATATTTTGGGGTATCTGTTTTTTTTTAATTTTAATAAACTTCCATCTACCTACATTTACTGTCTGTACTTTTGAAGTCATAACTAGAAAAAAATATTTGCTCAACCCACTAGTGTAGAGAATTTAGCATTTCCTTAGTTTGAAGCTTCATGTTTAAGTTTCTAACTGATTTTGAGTTGACTTGCATAGGCTATCAGCTGAGCATCTGGTTTTATTCTTTCAAATACATTTGAATATCCAGTTTCCTCAGTACCAGTAGCTGAAGAGATCTTTCTTCCTTCATCATATATTCTTGGTGACTTTTTTCCGAAACTTAATGGATTCATTGTATAAGGTTATGTCTGAGCTGTCAGCTGTTCCACTGGTCAGCTTCTCTTTCATTGGTATAGGTTAACATTTCTCAAAAGTAAGAAGGTACTGTTATTCATATGGAAGCAATAGTGTAGACCAGAGTGAGATACACCATCAAGATTGACAGTGGCCACACGAGTTAGGGTACTCAAGGGATCTACGATACAGCCTAGGATATCTTTTTTTTTCATTGTTTATTAGTTCTTTGTATTATTTTGAAGTCATGGTGTAGTCTATCACCATGTTTAACAAAGGATGAGTGACTATATGACATAGTATCACTTTTAGTATTGGTTAAAATTTTACTAAGAGACTCAAAGTCGCATTTATGTCCAGACTGTTTTACAGACCATATATGACTGAGGATACCTCTGAATGCAGACAAATACAAAATAAACTTACTTAAACTATGTAATTTAAAAAACTCTGCAGTGCAGTTCTTGAGCATGGACCCAGTAGGCGATGAGTATCACAGAACCAAAAGTTCCGACACATGGGCTAGAAGTTAGTGACGGGTCTCTGGGCAATGGAGAGAATTGAAATAATATTACTAGATAGTTTACGAATTTCCTGTGTCTCTAGCTACCTTGGACTTTTGCACATGATGACTGGATCAGAATCAGGGAGGGGGAGATGTCTGGATTGAAGGAGATGACACAAAGGAAGAGAGGTGCTGTTAAAGTAACAGGAAGACTGGAAATTCATAAGTACCTTTTACTGTCCTCATATCCATTCATTTCCTGTCACCACATTTGCAGAAAAGCCAATGGAGATAACACTGGAGGTGCAGCACACTGCAGAACCAGGGGAAGGAGGGGACAGGAAAGGGCCAGGTGCGGGGCTATCATTGTGGCTTCAGTTCCTGAGATTCACAGCCACGGCAGCAATCTGCATCCTAAGTGAAGTGTCCAATGAGATCAAGCTGGGAAAGGCCCAACAATTAATGAAGTACAATTGTCTTCATGTACTCAGACAGGATGTCAGTATCATTTTCAGTGGTATATTCTCAAAAACTGTGCAAGGAATAAATTTTAAACTCATTACACAGACGGTAATTTGACTTAACAGAAAGCTGTGTCCTGGGGCCAAAAGACCTGAGGGGTTTTCTTGTCTATGCTACCTTCTCAACCCATGACCTTAGGTAAGATGCTAAACCTAAGCTGGGTTTCCCCTTCTCTAAGCAGCTGAGAACACTCTCACTTGCAGGACGAGGGGACAGGGTCATATGATGAATGACGGATGTCAACAACTAAGTGCATTGTGGGAACCTAACCATACCATATAGTGGCTTTCAGAACTAGCATCCCTGAAGTGTTCTTGACTGCTCCTTATACTAAGACCAAGCATTGTGAAAGCATGAAGATATTAGTGGTCAGGGCCAGAGAGGCAGAAACAAATGCAATTGTAGACACATGTTCAATGCTCAACACTTTGAGATTCCCACATGATTCAGTGCAACAAGATGGAGCATGGGTCATTATCATAGTTTCTCCCACAAGCCTTTTCCAAGTGAAAAGCATCAGTCCTTAGACTCCTGGGTCTGTACAACAGCGTTTTCTGCAGTACTTTATCATGGACAATTGATACGTTTGATTCATTAAGGATTACAGAAGAAAATCAAAGCGGTACCTCATGCTCCTGTCTAAGCATTCTGCCAGTTGCAAGGGAAGGGGAGGCCCATCCATGGCTCCATTAGCCTGCTCTCACTTCACTGCAAACAATGACTCTTGTAACCTGAAATACTTTCCAAAAGCCCTTAGGCCAACTGAAATAATACTTAGATGGAAAATAGCATATAATGCAAATCTTAGTCATGCCCTGAAATACTGCTTCTACATAAACAGGACACAAAATTAAGTTAGAATTTCATATGAACAGCAAGCCGTTGAAATGTACAGTATTTGATGGATGGTTATGCTATAAGTCATCCATTGGATTTTTGGGACGATTTAGATGTATTTATATAGACTTGTATTTGCTAAGTCTGACAATGAAATCTGAAGAAATGATCTGTGCCCTAACTCTGTGCCACTGTGATTTTGGCATCTTCCATCAGCACCAGAAGGCAAGCAGTGCTCCTTTCATTGGCTGACATGAAACTTGGTATTCTCTACATCCTCCCAGACAATGTGAACACATCCCGTCAGAGGAATTTCAACAACAGATGTAGAAGAAATTCCTCAGCGCTCGTCACCTCTATTGCTCTTGCTGTTGAAGGTCCAGGTGCTTTGGAACAAGCAAAAAACAACTATTCTTTCCTTGGGCAGTTGAACTCAAATTTCTAGAACCTCCCAATTCTAATTCTATTCCAAGGGAACCAAATGCAATTATTGTTTAGAATGTCTAGTTTTGACATTCTGTTAATTTAAAAAGAGTAACACCTAGGCTATTGAGCTAGTTGGACTCTAAATATTTTTGTGTAGATTAGTGTTCTTAGGCTTCTTTTTTTTTTCAGGCAGGCCATGTGATAGTGGTTTTGGATCAGTTACTCATCATTAACATCGTTGAGATACAAAATAGAGGGATGGACATTATTCTGCATAAATAACAGCCTTAGTTAAAGACTGGACCAATATAGCAATTGCAGTAGTGGCTTGGCAACCCAGGGTATCTCAGTTTCTAGTGCCTTCTGGTTCTAGTTGTGTGAATGTGGAAATATGCACCTCTGTTATCTCCATGAAGACACAATGCTTTCAGGCCTAGTAATCAATTCAGACCGAGTGATTATCTTCACACCTGAGGGTAAGTAGGAAGATGGAAGTATTGGGTAAATATAACCCACAGTTTATGGCTTCACATTGTGTGACTTAAAATGACTTTTTGGGTGTGGCTGCCCACCTGTAATTCCTGCCTCAGAAGGCAAAGGCTGAGCATCATAAGAGCAAGCTAGCTGGCAAGGATATTCATGTGACAAAGCTACGTTTGCTTCAGATGCTCAAAGCATAAGGCAGAAAAATGGCAAAGGATAATTCCCTACCTGACCACAGGTATGAATATACATATATATATGCATTTATAACACATACAAACACAAACACACAGGAAAATATGAAAAATATCACTCTTACAGTTAGAAAGCTCTCCAAACTTCTACAATACATGTACTATGTAGCATCTTTAAGGTTCACAAAGCAATCTGCAGTTCCCACTTGAGTTTAATAAATTAAAGCAATTTTTAAAAATTTAACTGCCTCTTGAGATGGATAAAATTAGAGAAGTACTCTACTACAGAACTCTAAAATTTTGTGTCCTCTTTGACTATTCTTTATGTTAGAAAAGAGTTAAATTTTCCAACTTTTGGACATTTCCTGCCCCCTCCTCTCTCCTCCTTCCCTCCCTCCTTCCCTCCTTCTCTCTCCTTCCTTCCTTCCTTCCTTCCTTCCTTCCTTCCTTCCTTCCTTCCTTCCTTCCTTCCTTCCTTCCATTTATTTTTGTAGCCTGCAGAGTACCTTCTCACACCAAAGAGACTAGAACATAGGGACAAGGACACCATGCAAGCACCAGCTCATCGTCTCTATGTTCAATGAACTATGCAAATATAGTCTTCAGCGATGGACCATGCTGTCAGTTTGCAGAGGGCAACCCTTTGCCTTAGCATTAGCCAAAATTATTTAGAGATTTCCATGGTACCCTGGGGCCAACAACTTAATTGAATACAACACAATCCCACTACTGGAAGTCACATTTGCTAATGAGAGATGACCAGTTGAGTGTCCATATCCCATCTTCTTAGGAAACCTCATCAGACTCACCTTCATATATTTTAGAAACCTTGCACAGTACGAGGTTTCCACAGCATCTCTCCAATGCCTCTCATTTCCAGCTCCCTCGCCCTCTTCCCTTCCCCCTCTCCTCCTCCTCCTCCCTCTCCCTCCTTTCTTTCTCTCTCTCCACATTTTCTCCCTCTACCCTACCTCACTCCCTCTTCTTGTTCCTGTTTTCTTCCACCTCTACTCTGCTCATAAACTCTATTTGCCCTTCTTGGGAGATTAGTGTATATCCCCTAGACAATTCCTCCTTAACTATTCTTTATGCTCGAAAAGAAAGCTACATTTTCTAACGTTTTTTCATTTCCAATGTAACCATCCCGAGTGAAAACAGTATAGTTTAAAGGGCAGATGATCAATTCTATGACTAGGGAGTTTATCCATATATTTCCTACCACAGCATGAGGAAAAGGAAGGGGGCATTCTAATTTCTGTGCACATAGTTATTTTCACACTTTTGTCAGGTAGTTCATAATAAAAGAATAAATTGATAGAGCCACCCCACGAGTCAGTATTTTCAAAATGGTTCTGAGGTTCATCTAATAAATTCACAGGATTAAGAACTGAAGACCACTGAATGCCATTAAACATGACTTCAGTGAAGCAATGTGTTTTGGGGGAAGAAGGTACAGTAACCAAGTAAGGACAATCAAAGGACTAATAGGGAATCTATGTGGCTATGAAAACACAAATTGTGTTAAACTTAATTCCCATCTGCTAGCAACTAGAAAAGGAAACAGATTAAGGTCCTACTGTTGTCATGAAACACCATGACTAAAAGCAACTTGGAGAGGAAATGATTCACTTGGCTACCACTTGTACATCATCGTCCATCACTGAAGAAAGTCAGGGCAGGAACTCAAGCAGGGCAAGAACCCAGAGAAAGGAGCTGATGCAAAAGGCCACGGAGGGATGCTGCTCACTGACTTGCTCCCCATGGCTTGCTCAGCCTCCATTCTTATGGAACTCAGGACCAGCAGTCAAGGAGTGGTCTTACCTACAATAGGCTGCCCCCCCCCATCAATCACTAATTAAGAAAATGCCTCATAATATTTATTTATTTATTTATTTATTTATTTATTTATTTATCTTTTATTTACATCCCAAATAGTGACCTCCTTCTGCTTCCCCCTCAGAGAGTCCCTCTCCCCCCATCTTTCCTCCCTTTCTCTGAGTGAATGGGACCACCTTTGAGTATCGCCCTCTCCTGTCCCATCAAATTTCAGTAGGAGACTTTATGTCTCTATCACTGAGGTCAGACAAGGCAGCCCTGTTGGGGAACGGATTAGGAAGACAATTTCTCAACTGGGATGCTTACGTCTCAGATGATTATAGCTGTGTCAAGCAGACATAAAATGAACCAGCACCACAGATTCACATTGCCAAATGGTCCAGGGGATTCCAGATTACCCGGAGATCTAACACAGAGTACTGGCTAGTACCACAGAGAAAGTGAGAAAACGACACAGTGTCAGCAAAGGGTGTGTTTGTCCACAGGCCTAATGGAGGTCTGACATTTCCAAACAGCTGGCAGCCCTAGATCAAAAGCCCTCAGAGTTCAGGTGTATGGATTCTTCCCTGAACCTTGTTCATTGCTCTTTCAACCCATGTCCACCACCTATGCCTGAAGAAGTAAAAACTCTCTTATTGTGTATTTGTTATGCTTTATTGCTTCTATTTTTATTCATTTTTTAGGGCTATGATTAAAGCCAAGTTGACATTTTGATCCATCACCAGATAGAGACCCACAGTTTGCAAAGCTCAGGCTTGTAGATAATTTTTCTAAAAAACAGGAAAATGTGACATGCAATGTGTTTTCTATTTACCTGCAGATAGGTGAGTATGTGGTATATTATCTATCTATGTATACATACACGAATAATCGTGTCAGTCAAATATGAATCTCAGATTTGATAACTGTTATTAACGATGTTCTTGATTTCATGAGATAACTTGAAGAGCGACTAAAGTATGACTTTATCACACAGTTGAGTTTGTCTCATTAATGTCAAAATAAATGTTTTTTTCTTTTTTTCTGTATCAGAGTTACTCTTAACAGAATGTTATTTTAATTGGTGGGAAAAAAATAACAAAGCTGACCCTGTGAAGTTTTGCTACCTTTCTTCTAGAATTAGTTTGGTGAGGAATTTTTTCCATGTCCCAGGCAAAATCGGTGTTGCCAAACATATGGGCATGCCACTCATAAGTTTCTACATACATATCATCTAGCATATAATTTCTCTCAGATATGATTGAGATACTATGTAGTCAGGAGCTCAAACTTTTTTCTGTAACTGCCAAGAATGCCAGTTCTCTTAGACTCTGAGTACTGTCCTCTTTATTTTTTATTAGATATTTTCTTTACTTACATTTTGAATGTTATTCCCTTTCCTCCTTTACCCTCCCCCTACCCCAGCTCACTAACCCACCCACTCCCACTTCACTGTCCTGGTATTCTCCTGTACTGGGGCATTGAGACTTCACAGGACCAAAGGTCTCTCCTCTCATTGATGTCCCATAAGGCCCTCCTCTGCTACGTATGCAGCTGGAGCCATGGGTCCCTCCATGTGTACTCTTTGGTTGTTGGTTTAGTCGCTGGGACCTCTGGTGGGTACTGGTTGGTTCATATTGTCCTTCCTCCTATGGGGGGCTGCAAACCCCATCAGGTCCTTGGGTCCTTTCTCTAACTCCTCCATTGGGGAACCCTGTTCTTTTCTCACGAGTCCTGTTCAATACTGTGTTAGAAGTCCCAGGTGGGACAATTATAGAAAAACAAAAACAAAACAAACAAACAAACAAACAAAATAGAAAAAGCATCCAAAATGTTAAAGGAAAAATAAAACTTTTCAGTTCACAGATGCTGTGGTCTTATATGCAGAAAATACAAAAGAATAATTTCATTTCTATTAAAACTAAAAAGTAAATCAAGTAAAATTGCTAGATATAAAATATCCAGCAACAGGCCCAAAGAGGGATCCAGCTCAAGGGGAGGTTTCAAGGCCTGACACTATTACTGAGGCCACGGAGCACTCACAAAAAGGAACCTACCATGACTGCCCTCTGAAAGAATCAACAAGTAGCTGAAAGAGTCAGATGCAAATATTTGCATCCAACCAATGGACAGAAGCAGCTGACCCCTGTTGTTGAATTAGGGAAGGCAGAAAGAAGCTGAGGAAAATGGTGATCCTGTAGAGGACCAGCAGTCTCAATTAATCTGGGCCCCCCTCTCCCAGATCCCTCAAATACCAGGCCACCAAACAGACAGTATACACCAGCTGATATGAGGCCCCCAACACACATACAGTAGAGAATTTCCAGGTCTGTGTTCATTCAGAGATGATGCACCTAACCCTTAAGAGACTGGTGGCCCCAGAGAATTTAAAGGTCAGGTGGGGTAGGAGCTGGGGACATCCGTGTGGAGACAGGGGTTTGGGGAGGAGGTATGGAATGTGGAGTAGTCAGAGGGTGGATGGGGTGGGAATAAAATATGGAGTGTATAAAAAGAGAAATCACTACCAAAAATAAAATAAGTTCTGCAAAAAGAAGAAGAAGAAGAAGAAGAAGAAGAAGAAGAAGAAGAAGAAGAAGAAGAAGAAGAAGAAGAAGAAGAAGAAGAAGAAGAAGAAGAAGAGGAAGAAGAGGAAGAAGAGGAAGAAGAGGAAAAAGAGGAGGAGGAGGAGGAAGAGGAGGAGGAGGAAGAGGAAGAAGCAAATATCATTATAAAGTTTCAAAAAGTTTAAACTGGAAGTACAGTGTGATTCAGAAATCTTAATGCTGTGCTTCTATCCAGAGGAACAGATATTTCTACTCTCATGTTCACTGAAGCCTTGTTCATGAGCCCAGTATATCAGATTAACCTGAGAGTCACCAGCGTTTCTGTGCACTATTTGGGAGGAGAAAAAAGATGACAGTTCTTGGCTTCGAGTCAGACACCTGAATGAATGGAACCTCCTGAAGGTTCCATGTAAGGAAGAGGAGGTTCTGAAGTGAACTGTTGAGCTGGCTGACTGTGCCCTCCTTTACAGAGAAATAATGGAGTACTTTAGATACACTCGACTTGATGCTAAGCATTTTACCTGCACAGACTTTATCTTCCAAATACTCACAGAAGTAGTCTTTGTTGCCGTCGTTTTACATATGAGGTAGACAAGTCTCAATGTGAACTTATTGTCTCCAGAGCTGGCAATTGGCTGAGCGGGAACTTAAATGCAGGCTGTCTGACCCCAGGCCTCTGAACTAATTTCTGTGATACAAATCCGGTGAGATGAAATGGATCCTGTAACCAAAGAGGCGTCAGTGGTACTGGACCTTGGAGTTAGCATGTCTTCATGGTAAGGGCTATGTTTTTTTTTTATTTTGTGTCCTCACGTGGCAGCCGGAGAGAAAGCTGGTGTCTCTTTCCTGTGGCGGAATGATTCCAGCCCTATTGGATGAGGCTTCATTTTATGATCCTGTTGAATCTTCATGTTTTTCTTCATGGAGCATCTACCACATAGCACCACACTGGGAGGTAGGGCTTCAACAAATGAATTCAGAGAAGACTCAAAGTTCCATCTCAGAGTGGGGAGTTGTGTCGAGAAGGGACTCTTTTGGATGTTTGTTGAAGAAATGAAGAAGGAAACTGATAAAGAATTTAGAGGCTATTGGGTATCTTGATTTCCCTTTCTGCCTGAATTAAAGTTAAATTATTTCTATTTTTTTCATGCTTCTGAACTTTATAGAAAAGGACAATATTTAGATATGAATATTATCATCGATTATCCTCACTCTCCCATTGACATGAAAATTAAGTGGATCTTTACTTGATGGTTTCGTTATGTGGAAGCAGATACAGCTTGAAGCAAAATCTCAGGTGAGGTAGGATGCACAAAGATAGGCCAGAGACGGGAAAAACAAGGAAAGAAAGAGCCTGATAACTTGAGTGACAGTCATTTCGAGGCTTGGGCAAGGTCCTGAGTGCTTCCCAGTTTGTGTCAGTTTCTTTCTATTGCAAAATACAAATGCTTCCTTCTGTACAATCTTAACTAAACACACCATGTTCGTTGATATCATATGGGATGAGTGCCATTTCTTAAAGGGAGGAGGGAAGGAGATGTTTTCCTACAATCACATGGAAGACAGTCACATGCATGTGCTCCCTAAAACAAATATAAGGGGAATTAATGCGGATTATGTTTTTAAGCTGGTCTCCAAAAAGCACGCCATCAGACTTTGACTAAGGATCTTGTTTGTTTGTTTGTTTGTTTTTGTTTAGTTTTCCTTGCAGATAACAGGTGCAAGTTACTTGAAGTTACTTTAAGCACTTCAAATACTTTCACCAGTCATGTGTTCACATCCTGAGCCCCCCAAACCTTGGCCTTTCACTATAGCTTTTCTTATAGCAATAAGGAATCTGGCTCCTATTAGTAACCGTTTTGTTAAGATAGCTGACATCCTTAACAGACCTCAGACATGACAGAGACGATGACTTTCATCACTCAGATCCTGAGCAAACTCCAACCCTTCAGTTAGTTTGCACCATTATTGGCCATACAGCAATTCACACAGGTCTCTCCCCAGGACCCACAAGTGTTATCCTGGCTGCTTATCTTTCACCAGGAGCTATCTTTCCTACATATAATATTTCTAAATGCCCCGATAAAGAGGGTTACCCGTCTTTTCCTTTCTTTGACTTTCCATTTTTGTCTCATGCCTTGAGGGGGCATTAACCAATGCTGGTGCAATTGATGACCATATGAATAAATAATAATTAATCACCATTTTGATCCACCTATGGAGATAGCCAGGAAGTCTTTCTTAGAGAAGTATTTGCTGATGAAAGAACTTGCTGACAGATGGGATAAAGTGGCCACTTTATTTTTAGGCTCCTCCTAAGTATCAGTGTGGCTCAGGGCGTTGTGGGTTTCCTCTGCTGGTGATTACAGACGTGCCATGTGGAGAAGAGACTGCGAGGCAAAATATATGCAGGAGAAGTGGAAGTCACCAAGGAAAAGGACTGAAGGGGAAATCAATAGGAGGGGAAAAGGTCAACAAGCCTCCTGCTGTTAGTCTGTCAAAATGGATTTAATGGGTTCATTGGATTCTTTCCACATTTAAGAAATTGACATGAGAAAGGCTTAGCCTGTAATAATTTTTTATCTCTAGCTTACAAAATAGCCCCCCCCCACACACACTTTGGAGAATTTTACCTCTGATCTCAGTACTGCATTCATGACCATGGGTTTAAAGCATGACCAGAAGTGCGGCCCCATGCTTTCTAAGCTGATCAAGAGAGTTAGTTCCTAAGTAGTTAAATTAGCTTATCAAAGTGCAATTCTAAATATAAGTATTAAAATTAAGCAAAGATGTACTGTAGGACTGGCTATCTCTAGGAGACCAATGTCTAAGTCTGAACTTAACATTTCTTTAAAGAATGTCATATTTATCATCTGTACAACTGGGTTAATCTTTAATCAACTCTACTCCAGGCAAGAATTTAACTAAGAACAGGAATAACAGAGATAAAACAATTCAATTAAATGTCAGCAATAGAATTCACAAAATGACCTTAAAAATCAAAACTCCTCCCATCTGAAATCGCATAGACGACTTTTAAAAAACTCTGTATTCTCATTTGATGAAAATTCTAATTTATTTTATGCTTTTTATTTTTTAGATAGTTTTGCTATTACCTTATAGATTCAGATATTTATATTGTTCTAACATGTTTAATCAAAGTACCTTTAGCTACATTAATTTATTCAATGACTCTAGAGCTATACACAGAGATTACATTAAACTTTAATATCTTGAAAATACATTACGGTGAACTTGTATATTATCATCATTTTCTCAATTTTAAAAAGATTAAGCTATTTCTGTTCAAGATCTAAGTTTCCTTTTCTTAAGCCCCTGATACCAATTTGTTCTGACCTCACTAGCATTTCGGATTTTAGTGAAGACCTGTTTTCATTGATTTTGTGAACATCACCATAGTAGTGAGATATGGCTTGGAATGGCTTCAAATTGTTATCCTTTTCCCCCTGGATCTAGAACCTTTATTTTCAGTAGATGGTTTTAATAAATCTCAAGGTTATATAGATGAAAAATTGAAAAACCAAACGGGATTCATTACATTTCCAAGATATGCTGTCTGTTGAAATTTCAGAATTAATATGGAAGGCCCTACCAAGACCCATGTAAGTTTTTTTTTAATATTTTTCATTTTCAGAATGTTAACTATTAGATACTGATTAACAAAAAATGTATATTTGTTACTTATAAAGCATTTTCCTACATATGGAGGGTGAAAGAACATAGACACTGCCCTTTAGAGACTTTGGCTGGTAGGCAAAAGCTAACGTAAACCAAAATGTATGTGCTCCTGCTGTGCAACAAAGTGTCAAAGCTCCGAGTGCTACTGAAAACAACATATGCATCTGTCACCTGTCCTCTCATTGAGTCCGGAGTCTGGACACAGTATAACTCGATCCCGCCCTCAGAGTCTCAACAGCTGCAATTAAAGTGTGGAGCAGGGTCAAGTGTCATTTTCACCTGAGTCTTAGTACCCTCTTCTAAGCTCACATGACTTGAAAAATAATTAATTTGTAGTTACGGAATTCATGATGGCTTGCTGTTGAAGTGTAGATGGACTATCTCTTGGCCCAGCCAAGTCCAAAGCCCTCTTTTGCTTCCTGCAATAAGTCAGACCCACTAGAATACTCTCCCTTTAGTTAATGCAGAGTAATCTGATTATGGAATCTTTGATTACATTTCAGCTTCTTCATATGACACAGCAGAAGTCTGATTTCATATTATACCTACAGTTCCTACCTGCACTAAAGGGCAGAGATTATTATAGGGTAGGAGTTACTGGGTATTTCTTACAGTGTTATATACCACCTACCAGAAGAGACACATTGAAGAACACATTAGCAAGGGACTAAGGCTTGGTGATGTGATCGTGTTAAGAAAAAAAATCATGGATACTGGTTCAGGACACAGTGGGTTCTTGGAAGATATCACCATTATTTTTGTGCTACCTAGAAAGAAAATGCATTAAAGTATTCATTAAAAGGTTTGTTCTGCTTAGGTATTTGTGGCAACTTGTCACAAGCTAGAAATCATCTGGTAAAAAGGAGCCTCAACAAGAAGATATCTCTATTAGATTGGTCTGTAGGCACATCTGTGGAGCTTTTCCTTAATTAATGATTGGTGTGGGAGGGCCTACCTCACTGTTGGGGATGCCACCTCTCATCAAGCAGTCTTGGGTTCAATATAAAAAAACAAAATGAGTGAGCCATATAGAACAAGCCTGTAGGCAGCATCTTCTGTGGCTGTTGCTTCAGCTCCTGCCACCAGGTTACTGTCTTGAGTTCCTGCTATGACTTTATGTCATGAAGGACTATAAGCTTGTACTGGCTGGTTTTCTGTGTCAACTTGACACAAGCTGGAGTTATCACTGAGAAAGGAGCTTCAGTTGAGGAAGTGCCTACATGAGATCCAACTTTGGGGCATTTTCTCAGTTGGTGATCAAGCGAGGATGGCACATTGTGGGTGGTGCCATCTCTGGGATGGTAGTCTTGGGTTCTATAAGAGAGCAGGCTGAGCAAGCCAGGGGAAGCAAGCCAGTAAGTAACATCCCTCCATGGCCTCTGCATCAGCTCCTGCTCCCTGATCTGCTTGAGTTCCAGTCCTGACTTCCTTTGGTGATGAACAGCAGTGTGGAAGTGTAAGCTGAATAAACCCTTTCCTCCCCAACTTGCTTCTTGTTCATGATATTTTGTGCAGGAATAGAAACCCTGACTAAGACAAGGCTGTAGAGAGAAATAAACCCTTTCTTCCTTACTTTGCTTTTGGTTGTGATATTTACCACAGCAACAGAAAGCAACCTGGGACAGAGTCTAAAAGCTATATTAGGCAGGAGATGGCAGACATGTAATATGAGTTCAATTCCATGCTACAATTATTGAATTCTGGGAAAGCAAAGATCTTGGCAAATTTATGCTCAACTGGGAAGTTCTATGGGTCTCTGTAAGTAGATTATTTTTCTAATTTGACATAGGGTCACCCTATATAATCGGGGTGGCCTTGAACTTGTAATCTTTCTACTTTAACTTCATGTGGGCTGGAATAGGTCATAACAGTTGCTAAGCCATTGAAATTCCCAGCTTCATATTCATTTGAGATAAAGCATGTGTACCAATAGCTGCTCTGAGAGTGAGAGTGTAATTTGTGTAAGGAATGAGGGTGGGCAAAAATAGATGAAGATAGAAAAGCAGGAACATTAAGAACAAGGCATGTTTTGAATTAGTTTTAACTTGGTTGAACTTTTGAAATCTGAAAAACTTTCTGAAATGGCTATCTCTAAATTTTATCTCTCTTCAGTTGTAAGTAAGGGTATAGTCTTGCTTGTCTGAAATCATTAGTTGTATCAATAATTAGAGGCAAGGTAGGAGCATGGTGAGCAAGAAACATTAAGATGAACACTTATGATGTGAGAATTCCAGTTTGAACAATCTGTCTACACTGCATGTCTTTCATGCCAAAGAATTCCAAAAACTGCTAATTTGAATGCTAACTCTGACTTTAATGACAAAAATTACCATACATATGGGAACCAGTAAGACAAACCATGGTAGCCTGTAGGTTAGTTATAAATCCATTAAGACTTGCCTTTCAGATTTACACAAAATGATAATAGGACATTTTGAGCAGGCTGAGGAAATGAAATCTTTGTTTTTGGTAGTAGGTGGAGCGGCGCTTTGCTGGCAATGTCTGTGGTTTGCTATGCCTACCAATACAGTGCTGAGGGCAGTACTCTCTGCTCACTTGCCAACCAACAAAGAAAACCCAGTGGTCCCCATTCTCAACCCTTTCTTCCCAATGGCCTTAACTTTGGTATGTAGAGCCCAGTATCAGCAACAGCAATGAATTAATCTGGTTTTAGCAGCCTAATCAGGTCATGCATTCTTCCTGCCTGGAAAACCTACAGCTTTCCACACACCTCCTCTTTAGATATGAAGTGAGCCAATGTTATGAAATTAAGAACCTTGATGTATTTGTAATTTCTGACAGAATTTTGGTATCAATTAACAAAAATTACCTGGCTTTTAGAATGATTACCTGCTTATATCGTCTTTGGGGATTTTATGGTACATTACGTTTATAGTCTCTATTTGGCTTTTGGTTGCCTTGGAAGAATAGGCTTCCTTTCATCTTATTAATAGAGGATGGGGTTAGTAATCTGAATGGGACAAATAACATTTCCAAACTGTCTATTTGCTTGAGTTATTTTATTAACAGGAATTTTGATCTTAATTTATGGCATAGTGTCACTGTATTTTAATTTTTTATTCAATTAAAGTATAATTATATCATTTGCCCTGCCCCCCTCTCTTTCCTCATATACCTTTCATGTCTGCTCTCCCGACTCATCCCAAATCCATAGCCTCCTCCTCTTTAACTACTATGCATACATACATACATACATACATACATATAAAGGAATAAGCACAGAAGTACAACCTGGTGAGTCTGTACAGTGTTTCTTGCATGTAGATGCTGTATGGCTGCCCATTTAGGACTGCATAGCCAGTCAAGGGTTAGTTAGCTATGTTGCTGAGATTTAATGACTGTAGCTTCCCTGTCATGCCCAGAAGGCCTGTTCTTATCAGAAGGAAAATGCCATTTTTCTTTTCTTTTCTTTTCTTTTCTTTTCTTTTCTTTTCTTTTCTTTTCTTTTCTTTTCTTTTCTTTTCTTTTCTTTTCTTTCCTTTCCTTTTCTTTTCTTTTCTCTTCTCCCCTCCCCTCCCCTCCCCTCCCCTCCCCTCCCCTCCCCTCCCCTCCCCTCCCCTCCCCTCTCTTCTCTCCTTTTCTTTTCTTTTCTCTGTTTTCGTTTCTTCTTTTTGTCACACAGTTCAGTAGATCAGGTTGAAATAAATACAATTTATGGGACAATGACTTGATAGTAAAATGTTTATCTCATATCAGCCAAATTTGGGGCAAATATCTTTTTGAGATTTGTAAAGGTTTTAATATAGCATATATAACAATGAAACCTGCAACTCTTGGTTCACATAAGGCAAGAATTCCAGGAAGGATCTTTTTATTACACAATTTATCCTCAATTTTATGAATACCAGACAAAATCCCTGCTAGTCTAAGAGACAAAAATAGTCGTGTTGTACCTAAGGAACTGTAGTACATTTTTTATTAAACTTATTTTATGCACATGCTCCCATGATTTTCTTCATTGTTGACAAGCTTTGAGTCACAAAGACAATGAGAAACAGTCATGCAGTAATATGTACCTCACTTCTCTGTACTTATGTTTTTTTAAAAAATATTTTCCTTATCCTGTATTTAGCTATTTACTGACATATATATTTTCCCAAAGATTTAAAATGCAAAGTAAATCCAGTCATTCATTGCTAATCTCTTGGGTTAAAAGTCTCCATTGACTCTGAAAACTTACTAAAGCAGTGTAGCGATGGCATAGGGATGGAAATATAAATCACTGCAACAGACCTGAGACCCAGAAATAAACACTTAAGTCGTAAGATCAGTTGGGAATCAACACAGGAGTCAGGGCAATGGAAAGGGGGTGGTAACTATCTCACTAACAAATGCTTTAAAGATGCCTTGAAATCTGAAACTACAAGAGACTTTATCCTCATTCCACACCATATGTAAACTCAAAACAGATGACAGAACTAAATGTATGAACTAAGATTTCTCAGTCAAAAAATACTTGCATGCAGATATCAAAATCTGAATTTGCTACCCAGAACCCACGTAATAAACACTTCGTAAAGTGGTATGACAATAAAAAATACTCAGTACTCATAGCTTAACCAGTTTTTACCTAAAGAATGACCTCCAAGTCAGCAAGAGACCCTATCTCAAAAAACGAAGTAGATGGCTTCTGACAAATGACAATTCATTTTTCCCTGGCCTCTATACACATGAACGTATACATGTGCAATGCATACCATAAACACACAAATGTTTACCCTTACAGGAAAATACACAAAAATAAGTAAGTAAGTAAATAAATAAATAAATAAGTAAGATGTAATTTAGAATAAAATTGGAGAGTTTTTTTTAATTTTTAATATTTTTATTACATATTTTCCTCAGTTACATTTCCAATGCTATCCCAAAAGTCCCCCATAGCGCCCCCCACTTCCCTACCCACCCATTCCCATTCTTTTGGCCCTGGCATTCCCCTATATTGGGGCATATAAAGTTTGCAAGTCCAATGGGCCTCTCTTTCCAGTGATGGCCGAATAGGCCATCTTTCCATACATATGCAGCTAGAGACAAGAGCTCCGGGGTTCTGGTTAGTACATCATGTTGTTCCAACTATAGGGTTGCAGATCCCTTTAGCTCCTTGGGTACTTTCTCTAGCTTCTCCATTGGGAGCCCTGTGATACATCCAATAGCTGACTGTAAACATCAACTCCTGTGTTTGCTAGGCCCCGGCATCGTCTCACAAGAGACAGCTATATTTGGGTCCTTTCAGCAAAATCTTGCTAGTGTATGCAATGGTGTCAGCGTTTAGAAGCTGCTTATGGGAAGGATCCCTGGATACGGCAGTCTCTAAATGGTCCATCCTTTCATCACAGCTACGAACTTTGTCTCTGTAACTCCTTCCCTGGGTGTTTTGTTCCCAATTCTAAGAAGGGGCACAGTGACCACACTTTGGGCTTCATTCTTCTTGAGTTTCATGCGTTTAGCAAATTGTATCTCATATCTTGGGTATCCTAAGTTTTGGGCTAATATCCACTTATCAGTGAATACATATTGTGTGAGTTCTTTTGTGATTGTGTTACTTCACTCAAGATGATGCCCTCCAGGTCCATCCATTTGGCTAGGAATTTCATAAATTCATTCTTTTTAATAGCTGAGTAGTACTCCATTGTGTAAATGTACCATAATTTCTGTATCCATTCCTCTGTTGAGGGACATCTGGGTTCTTTCCAGCTTCTGGCTATTATAAATAGGCCTGCTATGAACATAGTGGAGCATGTGTCCTTTTTACCGGTTGGGACATCTTCTGGATATATGCCCAGGAGAGGTATTGCTGGATCCTCCGGTAGTACTATGTCCAATTTTCTGAGGAACCGCCAGACTGATTTCCAGAGTGGTTGTACAAGCTTGCAATCCCACCAACAATGGAGGAGTGTTCCTCTTTCTCCACATCCTCGCCAGCATCTGCTGTCACCTGAATTTTTGATCTTAGCCATTCTGACTGGTGTGAGGTGGAATCTCAGGGTTGTTTTGATTTGCATTTCCCTGATGATTAAGGATGTTGAGCATTTTTTCAGGTGCTTCTCTGCCATTCGGTATTCCTCAGGTGAGAATTCTTTGTTCAGTTCTGAGCCCCATTTTTTAATGGGGTTATTTGACTTTCTGGTGTCCACCTTCTTGAGTTCTTTATATATATTGGATATTAGTCCCTTATCTGATTTAGGATAGGTGAAGATCCTTTCCCAATCTGTTGGTGGTTTTTTTGTCTTATTGATGGTGTCTTTAGCCTTGCAGAAGCTTTGCAGTTTCATGAGGTCCCACTTGTCAATTCTCGATCTTACAGCACAAGCCATTACTGTTCTATTCAAGAATTTTTCCCCTGTGCCCATATCTTCAAGGCTTTTCCCCACTTTCTCCTCTATAAGTTTCAGTGTCTCTGGTTTTATGTGAAGTTCCTTGATCCACTTAGACTTGACCTTAGTACAAGGAGATAGGAATGGATCGATTCGCATTCTTCTACATGTTAACAACCAGTTGTGCCAGCACCATTTGTTGAAAATGCTGTCTTTCTTCCACTGGATGTTTTTAGCTCCCTTGTCGAAGATCAAGTGACCGTAGGTGTGTGGGTTCATTTCTGGGTCTTCAATTCTATTCCATAGGTCTATTTGTCTGTCACTATACCAGTACCACGCCGTTTTTATCACAATTGCTCTGTAGTAAAGCTTTAGGTCCGGCATGGTGATTCCACCAGAGGTTCTTTTATCCTTGAGAAGAGTTTTTGCTATCCTAGGTTTTTTGTTATTCCAGATGAATTTGCAGATTGCACTTTCTAATTCGTTGAAGAATTGAGTTGGAATTTTGATGGGGATTGCATTGAATCTGTAGATTGCTTTTGGCAAGATAGCCATTTTTACAATGTTGATCCTGCCAATCCATGAGCATGGGAGATCTTTCCATCTTCTGAGATCTTCTATAATTTCTTTCTTCAGAGACTTGAAGTTTTTATTATACAGATCTTTCACTTCCTTAGTTAGAGTCACGCCAAGATATTTTATATTATTTGTGACTATTGAGAAGGGTGTTGTTTCCCTAATTTCTTTCTCAGCCTGTTTATTCTTTGTGTAGAGAAAGGCCATTGATTTGTTTGAGTTAATTTTATATCCAGCTACTTCACCGAAGCTGTTTATCAGGCTTAGGAGTTCTCTGGTGGAATTTTTAGGGTCACTTATATATACTATCATATCATCTGCAAAAAGTGATATTTTGACTTCATCTTTTCCAATTTGTATCCCTTTGATCTCCTTTTGTTGTCGAATTGCTCTGGCTAGGACTTTAAGTACTATGTTGAATAGGTATGGAGAAAGTGGACAGCCTTGTGTAGTCCCTGATTTTAGAGGGATTGCTTCAAGCTTCTCACCATTTACTTTGATGTTGGCTACTGGTTTGCTGTAGATTGCTTTTATCATGTTTAGGTATGGGCCTTGAATTCCTGATCGTTCCAAGACTTTTATCATGAATGGGTGTTGGATCTTGTCAAATGCTTTTTCCGCATCTAACGAGATGACCATGTGGTTTTTGTCTTTGAGTTTGTTTATATACTGGATTACGTTGATGGATTTCCGTATATTGAACCATCCCTGCATCCCTGGGATGAAACCTACTTGGTCAGGATGGATGATTGTTTTGATGTGTTCTTGGATTCGGTTAGCAAGAACTTTATTGAGGATTTTTGCATCAATATTCATAAGGGATATTGGTCTGAAGTTTTCTATCTTTGTTGGGTCTTTTTGTGGTTTAGGTATCAGAGTGATTTTGGCTTCATAGAATGAGTTGGGTAGAGTACCTTCTGTTTCTATTTTGTGGAATAGTTTGTGAAGAACTGGGATTAGATCTTCTTTGAAGGTCTGATAGAAATCTGCACTAAACCCATCTGGTCCTGGGCTTTTTTTAGTTGGGAGACTATTAATAACTGCTTCTATTTCTTTGGGGGATATAGGGCTGTTTAGATCATTAACCTGATCTTGATTCAACTTTGGCACCTGGTATCTGTCTAGGAACTTCTCGATTTCATCCAGGTTCTCCAGTTTTGTTGAGTATAGCCTTTGGTAGAAGGATCTGATGGTGTTTTGGATGTCTTCAGGATCTGTTGTTATGTCTCCTTTTTCATTTCTGATTTTGTTAATTAGGATGCTTTCCCTGTGCCCTCTAGTGAGTCTGGCTAAGGGTTTATCTATCTTGTTGATTTTCTCAAAGAACCAGCTCCTTGATTGGTTGATTCTTTGAATAGTTTTTCTTGTTTCCACTTGGTTGATTTCACCCCTGAGTTTGATTATTTCCTGCCGTCTACTCCTCTTGGGTGAATTTGCTTCCTTTTGTTCTAGTGCTTTTAGGTGTGTTGTCAAGCTGCTAATGTGTGCTCTCTCTAGTTTCCTTTTGGAGGCACTCAGAGCTATGAGTTTTCCTCTTAGAAATGCTTTCATTGCGTCCCATAAGTTTGGGTATGTTGTGGCTTCATTTTCATTGAACTCTAAAAAGTCCTTAATTTCTTTCTTTATTCCTTCCTTGACCAAGGTATCATTAAGAAGAG
The DNA here is from genome assembly GCF_978045245.1 of Mus caroli. NCBI lineage: Eukaryota > Metazoa > Chordata > Mammalia > Rodentia > Muridae > Mus > Mus caroli. Next base: position 101,436,952 of record NW_028227267.1, on the reverse strand, counting down.
TGTTGTTCAGTTTCCACGTGAAGGTTGGCTTTCTATTATTTATTTTGTTATTGAAGATCAGTCTTAGTCCATGGTGATCTGATAGGATGCATGGGACAATTTCAATATTTTTGTATCTGTTGAGGCCTGTTTTGTGACCAATTATGTGGTCAATTTTGGGGAAGGTACCATGAGGTGCTGAAAAGAAGATATATCCTTTTGTTTTAGGATAGAATGTTCTGTAGATATCTGCCAGATCCATTTGATTCATAATTTCTCTTAGTTTCACTGTGTCCCTGTTTAGTTTCTGTTTCCACAATCTGTCCATTGGTGAAAGTGGTGTGTTGAAGTCTCCCACTCTTATTGTATGAGATGCAATGTGTGCTTTGAGATTTACTAAAGTTTCTTTAATGAATGTGGCTGCCTTTGTATTTGGAGCATAGATATTCAGGATTGATTGTTCCTCTTGGAGGATTTTACCTTTGATGAGTATGAAGTGCCCCTCCCTGTCTTTTTTAATGACTTTGGGTTGGAAGTCAATCTTATCAGATATTAGAATGGCTACTCCAGCTTGTTTCTTCATACCATTTGCTTGGAAAATTGTTTTCCAGCCTTTCATTCTGAGGTACTGTCTATCTTTTTCTCTGAGATGAGTTTCCTGCAAGCAGCAAAATGTTGGGTCTTGTTTGTGTAGCCAGTTTGTTAGTCTATGTCTTTTTATCGGGGAGTTGAGTCCATTGATATTAAGAGATATTAAGGAAAAGTAATTGTTGCTTCCTGTTATTTTTGTTGTTAAAGTTGGCATTCTGTTCTTGTGGCTGTCTTCTTTTAGGTTTGTTGAGGGATTACCTTCTTGTTGTTTCTAGGGCGTGGTTCCTGTCCTTGTATTGGTTTTTTTCTGTTATTATCCTTTGAAGGGCTGGATTCGTGGAGAGATAATGTGTGAATTTGGTTTTGTCGTGGAATACTTTGGTTTCTCCATCTATGTTAATTGAGAGTTTGGCTGGGTATAGTAGCCTGGGCTGGAGTTTGTGTTCTTTTAGTGTCTGTATAACATCCGTCCAGGATCTTCTGGCTTTCATAGTCTCTGGCGAGAAATCTGGTGTAATTCTGATAGGCTTGCCTTTATATGTTACTTGGCCTTTTTCTCTTACTGCTTTTAGTATTCTGTCTTTATTTAGAGCATTTGTTGTTCTGATTATTATGTGTCGGGAGGTATTTCTTTTCTGGTCCAGTGTATTTGGAGTTCTGTAGGCTTCTTGTATGTTCATGGCCATCTCTTTCTTTAGATTTGGGAAGTTTTCTTTTATAATTTTGTTGAAGATGTTTGCTGGTCCTTTGAGTTGAAAATCTTCATTCTCATCCACTCCTATTATCCGTAGGTTTGGTCTTCTCATTGTGTCCTGTATTTCTTGGATGTTTTGAGTTAGGATCTTTTTGCATTTTACATTTTCCTTGATTGTTGTGCCGATGTTCTCTATGGAATCTTCTGCACCTGAGATTCTCTCTTCCATCTCTTGTATTCTGTTGCTGATGCTCGTATCTATGGTTCCAGATTTCTTTCCTAGGGTTTCTATCTCCAGTGTTGCCTCATTTTGGGTTTTCTTTATTGTGTCTACTTCCCTTTTTAGGTCTAGTATGGTTTTGTTCATTTCCATCATCTGTTTGGATGTGTTTTCCTGTTTTTCTGTAAGGACTTCTACCTGTTTGATTATGTTATCGTGTTTTTCTTTAAGGATTTGTAACTCTTTAGCAGTGTTCTCCTGCAATTCTTTAAGGGATTTTTGTGCTTCCTCTTTATTGTCTTCTGCCTGTTTAGCAGTGTTCTCCTGCATTTCTTTAAGTGTGTTATTAAAGTCCTTCTTGAAGTCCTCTATCATCATCAGGAGATATGCTTTTAAATCCGTGTCTAGCTTTTCCGGTGTGTTGGGGTGCCCTGGACTGGGCGAAGTGGGGGTGCTGGGTTCTGATGATGGTGAGTGGTCTTGGTTTCTGTTAGTAAGATTATTACGTTTACCTTTCGCCATCTGGTAATCTCTGGGGTTAGTTGTTGTCGTTGTCACTGTTTAAAGATTGGAGCAGAAGCTGTGTTCCACTCACCAGCAGTCTCAAAATCCTGTGGCTGGGGTCCTGGGTAGCTGGCGGGTGTCAGCCGACCCTGCGCTCTAGCTACCCTGGTGCTGGTCCGGTCAGGAGAGGCCTGTGGTCCTACTCAGGCCGGTTTTCTGCTTCCCTAACTAATGCAGTCTCAGGTCCCGTGCGCAATTGGATTGGAGCAGAAGCTGTGTTCCACTCACCAGAAGTCTTAAGATCCTGTGGCGGGTGTTGTGGGTAGCTAGCGAGTGTCAGCCGACCCTGCGCCCTAGCTACCCTGGCGCTTTTCTGACCGGAGAGGCTTGTGGCCCTACTGAGGGCGGATTTCTGCCTCCCCAACCAAAGCAGTCTCAGGTCTTGCGTGATTGGACTGGAGCAGAAGCTGTGTTCCACTCACCAGCAGTCTCAAAATCCTGTGGCGGGGGTCCTGGGTAGCTGGCGGGTGTCAGCCGACCCTGCGATCTAGCTACCCTGGTGCTGGTCCGGCCGGGAGAGGCCTGTGGTCCTACTCAGGCCGGTATTCTGCTTCCCTAACTCAAAATTGGAGAGTTTGTCTAGCAAAGATTTCTCATACAATGCCAAAAGCATGACCAGTAAAAGTGAAATTAGATTTCATCAAAATTAGAAATGTTTACACTTCTTTTGACATGATTAAGAAATTGTAAGACAACTGAGTAAAATAAAATGTTTCCAAATAATTTATCTGATAAGCTTTTTGTATAAAGAAAATATAAACAAACTTTCCAACATAATTGTAGGAAGATTAGTACCCAGTTTAAAACTGAACAAAAAACTTCAGTAAATGTTTCACCAAGAATAATACAAAACCGTCTTTAAAAAGTACAAGAAAAGATATTTAACCTCATCAGGCCACTGAGACTTCTAGTAGGAGGCATATGGTAAAGAAAAGAATCAATTCATAAGTTTTCTCTTGTTGTGCACATTTACGCAAACACACACACACACACCCCTGTAGACACATGCACACATCCACACTTGCATACACACATGCATACACAGAAGCACACAAATGCACATATACGTGGCAACTAAAGTAATACGATTTTTTAAAAAAATTAACATCATTTGTCAATCACAAAATCCAAACTAAAACAAAGATGATATACACTTTAGACCCATTACAAAAATCTGTAACACAAATAAATACAAGAAAAAATATTAAAAATGACATGACAAAGTGGGACCCTCAGATACTGTGGGAATATGAAATACTAGAGCCACTTTGAAAACAGTTGATTAGTTCCTTAATATGTTGAAACCGGAGTTACAACATGACCCAATAATTCCATTCTAAATAACTGAATTCAAAATAACTTAAAAATATGTACCTGAGCTTCATTTGCTTTTGCAAAACAGATGAAGCTTGGGAAGAACGAAGATCAAGGTGTGGATACTTTGCCCCTTCTTGGAATTGGGAGCAAGGCACCCATGGAAGGAGCTACAGAGACAGAGTTTGGAGTTGAGACAAAAGGATGGACCATCTAGAGGCTGCCATATCCGGGGATCCATCCCATAATCAGCTTCCAAACGCTGACACCATTGCATACACTAGCAAGATTTTGCTGAAAGGACCCTGATATAGCTGTCTCTTGTGAGACTATGCCAGGGCCTAGCAAACACAGAAGTGGATGCTCACAGTCAGCTATTGGATGGATCACAGGGCCCCCAGTGGAGGAGCTGGATAAAGTAGCCAAGGAGCTAAAGGGATCTGCAACCCTATAGGTGGAACAACATTATGAACTAACCAGTACCCCAGAGCTCTTGACTCTAGCTGCATATGTATCAGTGGAAAGAGAGGCCCATTGGTCGTGCAGACTTTATCTGCCTCAGTACAGGGGAACGCCAGGGCCAATAAGTGGGAGTGGGTGGGTGGGGGAGTGGGTGTGGGAGGGTGTGGGGGACTTTTGGGATAGCATTGGAAATGTAAATGAAATAAATACCCAATAATAAAAAAATAAAATAAATATGTGCCCAAAAAAGGAATTGAGCACAATATTCATAGTAGCCAGAAAGTCACCCACACATACAATGAGTGCTGAAATAGGAGACAAAATGTGCTTGTCAGTAGCATGCTGAAGTATGACTAGTATGGAGGAGTATCAAAACTCTTACATTGAGACAACTATAGGTCTTAAAGGCAGTGAAGAAGAGAGAGAAGGGTGGGTATGGTATACAAAGGTGCTATAAATGTATAAAATTACCAAAGAATAAAAAGGAAACAAAATTTAATTGTATATTATTAATATGTATTCACATTTATACAAAATGCATATGTAAGACAAATCTCTGGGGACATTAAGTAACCTGTTGTCATTGAAGGTGGCAAATGGAAATGAGAATTAGCTATGAATGAGGATAAGGGGTCTTAGTGAAATGGCAGAAGGAATCTCAAGACAGGTTACAGTGGTGATGGTCAATTTAAGGAATTTAAAGTAAAAGTTGAGTTGTAGTATTAAAACAAGTAAATTTCATGATATGTAAATTCTAAATTCAATAAACATAGTAAATATTTTTAAGGAGAGGTACTTCAGTTTGAGAAAGCCAGACTCACTGCCAACCTCTTAATACCCCTAGCACACAGACAGGAGGACAGCCCTTCCCATAGAATGCTTTGAGTCTCAGGTCCACTCCTATTGGATGTGCATAGCACAGTAGTGCATAATTTAGTAGGGCTGCATCTTGTTTTGAACCACAACCTTTATGATGCATCACATGACATCTGTATAAACAAACATCCCTAAACAGTTTGATCAATATGAGCAAAATCTCCTCCCACCGCCAAGAATGAATAATCAATATGTCAGCCTACATTTATCTCAGGTGGGGAAAATCACAGTGACATGAGAAGTGAATGATCACGCAAGTGTCAGAGATTGTCTGCTGCACGTAATTTTGATGATACTTCAGGTATTTATGGAAAGAAAGAAAATGCTTTTCTTCAGATATTTTAAATCTGAGAAAGGATGCCTTTGATCACATCCTAAGAGACAAACATGCCAGTGGGAAGTATCTGATTCTCTGTGAAGACTGCTAGGATGTGTGGTCCTTTCACAAGGTCCAAAATAAAATCTGTGAGACACCCCAGGAACACATGAAAATTTACCCATGGGTTATATAGAATATACAAAACACCCTGCACATATAATCATTTGTTATCTTCACAACAGTTCCTTAACACTTGGTAATAATTGTCGCTACAAATAATATAAAGCTTACAATATTGTACTGTATAGTTCAGGTGTATCTTGCCTTAGAGGACTAAATAGTGAGTTCTAATAAAAAAAAGGAAGATAAAATGTCTCATGATTTCTTTTATGTATATGAATATGGATACATATATATGAGAGAGGAGATAGTGATAGTGATAGAAAGACAGAGACAGAGCAGTATAAGGAAGACTATTTGAGGCAAGAAAGTGACCAGGGAAGGGGAGGAAGGAGGGTTAGGAAGGAGTAAGTATGAAATATATATAAGTAAATATATGAAATATAGATGAAAATCTCTAATGGAACTTATAATTTTGGAGGCTCATATGATATAACATAGAACTGAGAGATTGCTTATTGGCGAAGAACACTCTGTTTGCAAGCATGAGAACATGAGTTCACATCCAATAACCCACATAGAAAGACAAGCATTGTCATTGGCAATGACCTAGGTGCTTGAGTGATGCAGAGACAGGAGGCTCATTGGTGCTGGCTGTTCATCCCACATAGCTCCAGATTCACTGAAAGACTCTGTCTCAAAGGAATAAGATAGAGAATGAAGAGAAGGGTGCCGTACATCCTTCTTTGACCCTCTATTCACAATTTCCTGCACTTACACACACACACACACACACACACACACACACACACACACACAAGAGCATATACCACACACCGTATCTTTTCTTTCTATCCCACATACAAATAAATAAACTGAGACCTGCTTATCTTTGTATCTTGCTGGAGACTGGGCCATAACTCATTTAACAAATAGATGCGGTGATAATTGAACAGCTTAGTCTTAAGCATTTGATAGCAAAGTCAGTTACCACTGACGCTTTATTCTCTTATTGGCTTACGAATACATTTAATGAAAAAATTTGAATAAACGCAAAATACTAAATATAGTGTTAGATATTGACGTTACAGTGACTACAAAGACTCAGCAGCTGTGGAACATCAAGACAAGGGGGCAAAGATACAGATAGACTCTAATGAGGACTAATGGTGCTAATGGCTCTAAGAGCTTGCTTTGAAACCAGGTTAGCATGTGGCTGAGGGGTGGAGGCCTTCTCGTGGAGCCCTGGCAGAGTAACTAAAATCACGGAGGGAGGGGAGTCAGAAGAACAGAAGCCAGAATGCACGGTTGGAGAGAGACTTAGGTAGAACTTGAGCTTTAACATCAGAGTGGCCAGGCTGGGCATCTCTTTAGCTATTTGCTAGTTTGTGACCTTGGCACAGTACTTGCTCTGACTGGCATATCGGTGAAAGGGCCTTAATGCCTCCATCTGCATCTAGATGTCCTCTGTTCATCCTTAGAGCTAATGTAGCTGGTATAGAGCCTGGCACACAGTGACTATTCTGATAGGCTGCTATTGACACTTTGCTCTGAAAATAAGTCACACACCTTAAAAGCGATTTTAATCTAAAGTGAGAATTTTTGAAATTTAGTTTTAGATTGTTAGTCTAGATGATTCTTCACGACTCTTTGCAAATTGTTTTCAATAAATTTTCATTTATAAATTTAAAATGATTTTTACTGCTTATAAGATTAAATTCTAACTAATAAATAAAGTTAAATAAAATTACTTATAGAATTAAATCAACTCTATGAAAGAACATGATTCATTGTAAATTCATTCAGTTCAGTGGGTTTTGGTATATTAACATTTGACTTAGTTATTCATCCATTGATAGGCATTGGAGATTTGTTTTTTTAAACTTTAACATTTAAAAAATTGTTTTCAAATATTTAATTTTTTAGATATTTTCCTTATTTACATTTCTTTTTTATTTATTTTCTTTTTGTGAGATATTTTCTTTATTTACATTTCAAATTTTATCCCTTTCCTCATTTCCCCTCTGAACCACCATCCTTTCCTCCCTCCTCCTGCTCACTAACCCACCCACTCGCACTTCCTTGTCCCAGAATTCCCCTACACTGGGGCAAATGTTATCCCTTTTCCTGGTTTTCCCTCTGAAAATCCCCTATCCCCTCCCCTCTAACCCTGCTCACCAACCCACCTTTGCATTTCCCTACACTGGGGCATCGAGCCTTCACAGGACCAAGGGCTCCTCCTCTCATTGATGACCAACAAGGCCATCCCTGTTACATATGAAGCTGGAACCATGGGTCCCTCCATGTGTACTCTTTGGTTGATGGTTTAGTCCCTGGGAGCTCTTGGGGTACTGGTTGGTTCATACTGTTGTTCTTCCTATGAAGCTGCAAACCCCTTCAGCTCCTTGGGTCCTTTCTCTAGCTCCTCCATAGGGGATCCTGTGCTCAGTCCAATGGTTGGCTGAGAACATCCACCTCTGTATTTGGCAGGTACTGGTAGAGCTTCTCAGAATACAGCTATATCAGGCTCCTGTCACTAAGCTCTTGTTGGCATCCACAGTAGTGTCTGGGTTTGATAACTGTATATGGAATGGACCCCCAGATGGGACAGTCTCTGAATGGCCTTTTTTTAGGCCTCTGCTCCACATTTTGTCTATGTATCTCCTCCCATGGGTATTTTGTTCCCCATCATAAACTGATTGTTTTTAATAGCTGAGTAGTACTCCATTGTGTAAATGTACCACATTTTCTGTATCCATTCCTCTGTTGAGGGACATCTGGGCTCTTTCCAGCTTCTGGCTATTATAAATAAGGCTGCTATGAATATAGTGTCCTTAGACACTTAGTAGAACATGTGTCCTTATTAGAAGTTAGAGCATCTTCTGGATATATGCCCAGGAGTGGTATTGCAGCATCCTCAGGTAGTACTATGTCCAATTTTCTGAGGAACTGACAGATGGATTTACAGAATGGTTGTACCAGCTTGCAATCCCACTAGCAATGGAGGAGTGTTCCTCTTTCCACATCCTCGCCAGGATCTGCTGTCACCTGAGTTTTTGATCTTAGCCATTCTGACTAGTGTGAGGTGGAATCTCAGAGTTGTTTTGATTTGCATTTCCCTGGTGACTATCGAAAACTATTTTCAACAATAAAAGAACTTCTGGAGGAATCACCATCCCTGACCTCAAGCTATATACTACAGAGCAATTGTGATAAAAACTGAATGGTATTAGTATAGTGTCAGGCAGGTAGATCAATGGAATAAAATTGAAGACCAATAAATGAACCCACACACCAATGATCACTTGATCTTTGACAAAGGAGCTAAAATCATCCAGTGGTAAATGGTGCTGGTTCAAATGGCGGTTATCATGTAGAAGAATGGGAATCTATCCATTCTCATCTCCTTGTACAAAGCTGAAGTCAAGTAGATCAAGGACCTCCACATAAAACAAGAGACACTGAAACTTATAGAAAATAAAGTGGAGGAAGAGCCTTGAACACATGGGCACAGGGGAAATTTTCCTGAACAGAACACCAATACCTTATGTTCTAAGATCAAGAATGGACAAATGGGACCTCATAAAATTGCAAAGCTTCATAAGGGAAAGGACACTGTCAATAGGACAAAACGGCAACCAACAAATTGGGAAAAGATTTTTACCAACCCTACATCTGATAGAGGGCTAATATCTAATATATACAAAGAACTCAAGAAGTTAGACTCTAGAGAACCAAATAATCTTATTTGAAAATGGGGTACAGAGCTAAACAAAGAATTCTCAACTGAGGAATACCAAATGGCTGAGAAACACCTAAAGAAATGTTATTTTAACATTTTTACTGTTATAAATAAGCCTGACAGAGATGTCTGTGTACAAACTCCTATGACTTCACTAGATCAGTTGGTCAAATGGGTAACTATGGTAACATCTTGAAAACAGTTCATTAACTGTCTAAATTAACTGAACTATTTGCATGGGCAGTCGTCACTGTGGCACTGTTAAACATTTCCATCACTGCCCTCAAACTCTGTCTGCATAGGACCTGCTCAGTTTGCATTGCTTTCTTCTCTACATTAACCTCCAGTCCACCCCCCAAGTTGTATACATACATATACATATAGATGTATAGAGTACACATATGTATATCTGTATATATCCACACACATATACATATACATATATATATATATATACACATATATACATACACATATATACGGATATACATATATATGTATATGTCTTGTGTTTACCTAGTCTGGACACATGGATACATGGAGTCATCATACATGTGCTCATTCATATCAGCATCCTTTCTACTAGCATATGTTTGAAGTGCATCTATGAACTATTAGGCATCAACTCTCTCTTTTCATCACTAAATCCTGTAGTCCCTTTATTTTTTTCACTGTATTTATTCACTAATTGGTAAATTTTGGGACATATGGTAACTTGTATTAGTTTCCTTTCTAATTTGCAAACACTACTTGAAAAAGATGGTTTTTGTTTCGCAGTTTGAGGGTACAGGACAGAATGATCAAGGAGGCTTGGTGGCGGTATGATGTGAGCGCTAGCCATATTGCATCTGCAGTCAGGAAGCCGCTTCCTGTGTGATGCTAGTCACTTCACTTCGGCCATTGTTTTGGTCTTTGACCCCTGACCCTGAGGTGACACCGCCTACGTTTGGGCAGAGCCATTCTTCCTCAGCATCACTTGCTCATACTCCACACATGTACCCAGAAATGAGTTTCCATGGGGATTATAGATCCAGTCAAGCTGAGAACCAGAATTAACCCTCACATAACTCCAGGCTCAACACTCAAAGGCATGTCAAGTTGTTTTCCAATGTGTTAATCTCTTTTATACTCATACTTGTGCCACAGATATGCCAACACGTGTTACTGTGTATCTTTTATTTAACTTTTTATTGGTTCTTTGTCAATTTTACCTCATGAACCCCAATCCCAGTCATTCCTCTCCCCTTCACATGCATCCTCTGTCCTTGCAACCTCCTCCACAAAGGAAATCTCATTGTGGAAGCTGAAGTGTGGCTCAGTGTGTCCCACAGTGTTACCCTTTGACCACACTTTTTTACTTTGAGTCATTTGTGTGGTTCGAGGCCTCTAGCTCCTGCTACTCTATCAATACTGGGTCCTCCCTCACATGGGCTTCTCTCCAAATCCTGTTGTTGCCCTGTGTCTGGAAGCTCCTGCAGCTTTGGATCTGCAAGACCAGCCCCTTCAGATGCTCCAGTAGTTTATCTATGACATAGAGGATGTGGTGGGCCAATCAGAGCCCTGGATTAGTTAGCTAGGAGATACCTGAGCTTCTCAGCTCTCAAGCTTTTGTGTACCACACTACCAGGGTGAACTCTCCAGCAATGGTAACCCAAGTGCCACAGCTAACAAGGGGCAGATCTAGCTCTCTTGCTCTCATGCCTTCTGGGCTGGCTCACCCACACCCCTGCCAGAAGGGCCAGCTCTACTGTTCTGCCCAGGTGAGGTACATGGCCCACTCCCAAGGACTGTAGCCGGTGAAGGGCAGGAATAACTCTCTTGCTCTCATGATCCCAAGGCTGTTATCCCCACTTGTGCAGGTAATAAGGGGCAAGAAAGTAGGAAGGGCATCTCTCCCTTGCTTACAACACCAAACTTCAGACAAGTGGCAGAGACAACTCTTCCATGCTCATACCCTTGGGCCAGGTCACCAGTAACAACATGCCCCTATGCCCCAATTCCCCCAACAAGGAGGAACTCTACTGTTTCCCGGGTAAGGTCTGCTCTCCCAAGCACTGCAGCTGGCAAGGGGTGGGGCCAGCTGTCCTGATCTCATACCCCAGGACCAGCACTCCCTAGATTGCAGAGATGAGGGGTGGGGCCAGCTCTGCACAGCCCTCAGAGATTAACATGGGCCCAGGCAACAGCCCAGACCAAAGTCATCTATTTGGCCTTTGACGGTAACAGACTCCTGTTGCTGCAGGACCACAGACATAGACATGGCCCTTGGTGTCAGCGTGGTCCAGGACCTCACCATGGCTTTAGATGGGATCACCAGCTACTCACATCAGGCTCTTCCTCACCATCCTCAGGTCTCCAGTTCCACCTCTCTGCACTGTGCTCACATCTTTCTGCTTCTCTTTCTCTCCCATTTCTCAATTATGCTCTTGCTCATCTTAGTGGTGTCCAGTGTCTCTGGGTGTCTAGGGCCATCTCAGGAGTGTTCGGCTGTACCTGCATCTTGTGGCACCAGGCAGGGGTCATCGTTGGCATGGTTTGCCCACCCAGGCCTGTGTGGCACTGGGCTGAGGGTCATTTCAGTCTAGATCTGCCCACCTGGCCAATGTGTTGCTTGTTGAGGATCTTCTCAGGCATGATCTTTTTTTTTTATTTCAATATTCTTTTAAAGGAAAATTATATGATGATGGTTAAAAGCATTTATATCACATAAATTTTAAAGAGCTATAAATTTTTATTAAGAATTATATTGTTCATAATTTTGCCAAATATTAATGTTACTGCTTTAGACCACAAGTCTGTTAACTTCTTCTTGAATGCCATATTTTACCTAGTAAAAACACTGTGTATATCAAACATTAACCAAATATAAATTTAGGGAGAGAACTGAGATCATCAGAAGAAAGTGTTAATAGTAATCACCCAGTCACCACTTTACCTGAAAACTTGCTAAAGTTGAATGGCTTCATTTAACCCGCAAAGCCACTTCAAGGGAGGTAGGATAATTATTTTAGTGATTTTATAGTTATGAGTTACTGAAATTTTGAGAAGTGAAGTCATTTCCTCAAGTTATAATTGAAGTATAAAATAGGTCCTGAGCTTAAACCGATGCTCAGGGCACTTTAGATTCTCTACTGTAGACCACTGAATCCTGGTTGGCTATGAGACTTAGTTAAACATAACAAGTAAGTGGACTTCACTTGAGGAGAAAGAATTACTGTTGGCATGAGATGTCTAATAAAAATGACTTTTGATGGAGAAGCCTTCATGGAACAGTTGTGTAGAGTGGGCCATACATGCTGTGCTTTTAGGCTATTATATGTATATGATTTTTCCAGAGGCCCGAGTGCTGGAAACTTTGTCCTAGTTGTGGATGTTCATTGGTAGACACTTCAAAGGTATGTCTTCCAAAGAAGAATTAGTTCGTCTTAGAATGGCAGATCCTTGCAGATGTTATTTACTGGGGGAATTGGCCTTGCCCCTGCCTGGTTCTTGCTTCCTGTCTCACATAAACTCCCCACCTGGATGACATCTATTATGCTATGACATGGCCAAGGCACTCTCACCAGAGCTGAGCCAATATCAATACCATTCTCTTGGACCTTTCTGACTCGATGGTGGATAGTCCCTCAAAGGCCCACATGTTGAAGTTTGGTTGGTTCCTTGGAAGTGGTACTACTGGGAGATTGTAGAAGTTTTAGGAGGTGGGGCTTGCTGGGACTTAGGCCATTGTATCCTACAGAAAAGTATTTACAGAACTTCTTAGTAGTTCTTTCTAGAGGACTGTCATAAAATTCCAGAGTTTGGCCCCATACTTGCTTTCTGTGATTCTGATTCCAAATACAGTTACTTTCCTAATCCTGATAAGCTCTTCTGTTATTGTTGTCTGACATGTGTCATGAGGTGGGTAGGCAAGAGACAGTGCTTTTGAAACTTTTGCTAAACCTAACTTTGAACTAATTAAACTCCCTTCACTTCATAGGGAACCTGTTCCTTTATTATAGTGATGAAAGGGAAGCAGTCACCTCTAAAACTGAGCTAAGTCAACTTCTTTGCTTTGCACTTTACCACTCTCAGCTAATCAATTAGTTAATTAATTATAGCTACAAACAATGGTCAGAGACATAGAGGTAGGAGGTCAACCAGTTCCTGGAGGATATGGAAATTCAGATGTGTTTTAGGTGGAAACATGGTATGGGTTTTGCTACCCAGTGATGCCACAAGGCAGATCAGAGAGAAATGGAAGGGATAAAAAAGGGAAGTTAAGGTATGTTCTGAAGAACTTATATGTGCCGTAAGTAAGTAGGGGTGAGGCATGGGGTAGCAGATGTTGGGGACAGATATATATTTTTAAACATTAATGATTCTCTGTGAATTTCTCATCATGTGCCCCAATCTCATTCATCTCCCCATCCCTTCATCTTTACCCTCTGCCCTTGTAACCTAGCCCCCCAAAAAAACAAAAAGCAAAAATAAGAAAAGTAAAAACAAAACAAAAGAGAAACAACAACAAAATCTCACTGTGGAAACAGTGGTGTGTCACAGTGTATCACACAGTATACACTTTCATCCAAATTCTTTACTTGAAAATGTTCATTGCAATGAGTCATTGGTCTTGTTCGAGGCCTCTGGCTTCTGTTAAACTATCAATGATGAATCCTCACCAGGATGCCTCTCAGATATTCTATGTTACCCACTGTTTGAATCTGTAAGCCTGACTTCTTCATGAACTCCAGTGGTTTATAGATGGGGTAGATGTGGTAGGCCAACTCAAAGCCCTGGATCTGGGCCTGAGTGTTAGTTGAGTTGGCCAGTGTGTTAGCTCTCCTGTGCCCATACCACCACGGCAAGCTCTCCTGCTCTCATGCCTTAGGGACCAGCTCACCCATGCCTTCAGCACCAGTGCCAGCTCTAGTACAGTTCCCAGGGTGAGGAACAGGTTGGGCTTTCCCAAATGTGGCAGCAGGTAAGGGGTAGGACCAGCTCCTCTGCTCTCACATCAGGGCAAGCTCTTAAGGGAATAGATTTAAGAGGAATTTTAGAGTTAAGAGATGGAGCAAGAAGAGGCAACTGTCCCTGCTTCAGCAACATGGCTGGTAGTAAAGATGAAGTCAATACAGAAAAGAAAGTAGACCAAAGAAACTTCTTCATCCTATTAAATTACTTATTAATGAAAAACGTTAATATCTTGAGGTTTTTCACAGTGACCCACATAACTCTAAGGGTACAGTAATGATACACATACCTTGGAAGTATCTAACAGCTCTATAATTGGACTTAAGACTCTCCCAACAGCTGGAAAAACCATGCCTAGCACATACAATCCAGCCAATTGTCGGGGCTAATGAAATCATGGATCTTGGAGGAGAACCACAATCATTTTACCAAACCAGTATAATTCCCTAACAACAATCTAAATATTTGCTCTCATACCCACAGTAGTGTAACCTTCATCCCACATTAAGGGAACATCTCTTTGTAACAGATGGAAGCCATTACAGAAAACTACAGCTAGTCAACATGTATGATTGTGAAGTCCAGTTCCAGATGATACAACTATAAAACATTCCTGCCCCTAAGGCTCAGAGGGGACAGAAAGATTTTACAAGGATCGGGGAGTTTGCTGTGATATTATATCTTCTAGTAATGTACGAGCTACACCAAGAAAGCGTCACCAAAGTCACTGCTTAAACATGAGATGAACAAGGACAGCAGCAATAGACATACCAATGTGGATAGGAGAAAGTCCACAAGGCCTCAGCTCTATACCAAGAACTACAGGCCACTAAGGAATGCTGAGAGCAGAAGAAATAATATGTCTCATGGAAGAGCACACCAATCAGTTATCCCATACCAAATTGGCACCACTAAAAACATACATACAAGTAACATTGTACAGACTGAACATGTGTTTATATATTTAGGAATATATATGTATATACTGACACCTATACGCATGTAACAATGAATGAAAAAAGAGATCATAAATTTGAAAAGAAGCAAGACAGTGTATATTGGAGGGCTTGGATGACCAAAAAGAAATGTAAAAGGAATGTGAATATATTAAAATATTTTAAAAAAATAAAAGTGGTAATAAGACTTCTTTCTCAAGGGAAGCTTTTACATACTATGGCATCAAATCCAATGTTCCTCAAACCAACATAGTTAAGGAATGTCATGATCATTTCCTTCTTTAAAAACAACAGCATTTAGAAGATGAGAGAAATCCATAATAATTTGTATGGTGTTAAATGTTCCTTGTTAATGCCAATGTCAGGTAGTTAAAAAGAGAACTAATACAGTAACATGAATACCAGTCATTGAGCGCTTTCTATATCAATAACCCCTTATCAAAAGCCTTATGAACTTCATCACTACAAGAACTAAATCTCAAAATTAGTATCTCTAATTTTTAGTGATGAAATAAAATATAATAAGATAAAAAATTAAAAAAAAAAAAGCTGTGCATGGTGGTGCATGCCTTTAATCCCAGCACCTGGGAGGCAGAGGCAGGCAGATTTTTGAGTTCGAGGCCAGCCTGGTCTACAAAGTGAGTTCCAGGACAGCCAGGGCTATACAGAGAAACCCTGTCTTGGAAAAAAAAATTTAAAAAAAGCAGACACATTGGAATGGGATGCAACAAACTGAAAGAGAAGCACCCAAGAAGAAGCACAACATACGGATACAGATGCAGAGACCTGCTCATTCACACACCCAGGAATCCCAGAAAGTCATGAAACTGGAAGCTATACTATATAACAGAATACTCAAAGGACCTGTAGAGTAAAAAGAGAAGAGATTTAAAAATTAAAATTACAATGTTTAGTTAAAAGGTAAAGTTTTAACAGAGACAGAGAAAAAGAAAACAGCATGACATTATGAAACAAGGACCTTCAACAATGCCCCTGAGTTCATTTTCTGTTGGCCATCTCCTGCTGGGCCGGGGACCTATCCTTGTTCTTTATCCAGTGAGATTCCCTTGAAGAAAACTAAGTTTTTGTTTGCAAGTGGTTATAAATTGGAGATAGCTTCTAGATTAGGGATGGGGACATGTGTCCACTTCTTTCAACTCTAGGACCCCAATTGAGTCCAGACCTGTGCAGGCCCTGTGCATGCTGCCACAAGTCTCTGTGAGTACATCCATCCATCAATCCTGTTGTGTCTCGAAGGCCTTGTTTCCTTAGGGTCCTGCACCCCTCTGGCTCTAATCCACGATTGGGGGAATTTTATGGAGACATACAATTTAGAACTGTGTGTTCCAAATATTCTCTAATTTTGCAAGAAACTAAATGGCTCTGAAAGTCTGTATATTCAGAGCCAATATTCACCACCCCTTCCCCTAAGCCTATGCTCTTCAATTCTATCTACTGTGTTTCTGTATTCGGCTGCTTTATCACCTGCTGCCACACAAGTCACAGAATTGGAATTTATAAAAAATATAGAATTATTATGCAAATGGATGATTTTCCAAGTTCAAATTCTTTTGGGCTATGAAAATTGTTATGTTCCTTTCATCAAAAACTGCTCTAGAATTTCCCATGAGAGCCATTCTTTCTACCATTCATCCAAAGCATTGTCTCTTCATTGGCCATCTTGCTATGTTGCCTGGGCTGACCTCCATCTGTTCACCACCCTCGTTCTTTATGTGTGTGACCTGCCCACTCTTCACCCATATGTTCTCTTCATCTCTGCAAACCTGTGGATACCTTTGAGTGTCCTTTATCTGTCAATGGTGTTTAAGACGACTTTTTTTAAGTTGTTTTCCTAACATTTCTCTAAAATTACTGAATTCCCCCCATTCCTTGTGACCCCGAAGAATGTTCAACCTACTTACTACATTAATTCTGACCAGTTTATGTCTTCTATGTGATTCTCAGTCTGATCGAGTTAACAATGAAGATTAGCCATCACAGTCGCTGCTATAACACACTTCAACTTTTGTAAAAGGTCTCCATGCAAGGAACTGAAAGCCCAGAATAAAGAGAAAGCAAGGTTGAATAACTCATCCCCATGATGACAATCAGCAGAACCTGCGGCCCCAAAGATATTAGCAATATTTCCAGGTTCGCTTGGTAAAATCCGGTCTACCTTTTTTCTTTCTTTTTTCTTTCTTTTTTTTTTTTTTTTTTTTTGCTTCATCATGATCATATTTAAATCTCTTTAAGTACTATTCTGATCCAAATGCTCCTTCCCAGCTGTGGTGAATTATTAATGGACTGGAATTAAATATAGGGGGTTGAAATGAACTTATTTCCAAATATATTAGGCTTCATCTTCCCATCTTGACGTTCTTTATTTCTTAATATTGCTATTTTTCACAAACCCATTTGCTGCATATCTTCATCTCTACCTATGTTCTTAGTATCTAGCCAGTTAATGCCTCTTAAATTTTTGAAATGATATGATACTTTTATCATTTTTTTTGAGAATTTCATACAACATACTTTGATCATATTTGGTCCCACGTCTTTCCAGATCTCCTTCATCCTTTATGCCCACCTCTACTTCATGTCCTCTTTCTTTTATAAGAGGAAAATTTCCCACAGCAACTGTCCTAGGCCTTCAGTTCTTACGATTTTTCTGTCCCCTCTTCTGTGATGGTTCCTGATCCCTAAGTGCAAGATTAGGGATTCGATCCCAAGTCAGTTGATCTCTACATTATCACCAAGTGTGGATTTCTGCAATGGTCTCTGTCTTCTCCAAAAACGAAGCTTCTTTGATGCGGGGGGGGGGGGGGGTCACAACTCTACTTCTCTGTGGGTATAGGATAAGTATTAAAAATAACATTTCTTATGTGTCTTGTTAAGATCTTGTCTTGCTCTAACCATAATGTCAAAACAAAATACCACAAACCAATAAAAACATGGACTTGTTATAGCTTATCTTGAAGATACAAGGTCCTAGGTTCAATCCCCAGCAGCACCAGCACCACCACCACCAAAACAAAACCAAAAGCAACCAAACCAATCAACCAAGCAAAAACCCAGAAACTTTCTTCTCATGGTTGTAGAGGCTCAGACACCATCAGACACCCAAGGTCAATGTGCCAACAGACTCAGTAACTGAGGACCTGTTTCCTTAATAACCTTCTCACTGTAGCCTCATATGATGACAGAGACGAAGAAGCCCCATGAGACTTCATTTGGGGACACTAATCCCACAGTGACACAATCTGAAACTTTATTACCTCCCAAAGGTGATAGTGACACTGTCACCTTTAGGATTTTAACACAAGCTGAAAGTGACACAAACATTCAGTCTTTGCCAGACCCTAAGCTGTGACTTAATATTTACCTTTTGTTGTGTTCCTGGATGGCTCCTCATAAGCAGATCAGCTGCTATTTATCATGACCACAGGCTTAAATACCTGTCTTTATTCTTTTATCCTGAGTAAGGCTCCAATCACATTATAAACCACTGC
This sequence comes from Mus caroli, assembly GCF_978045245.1. NCBI lineage: Eukaryota > Metazoa > Chordata > Mammalia > Rodentia > Muridae > Mus > Mus caroli. Next base: position 101,418,653 of record NW_028227267.1, on the reverse strand, counting down.
CATCATTCATTTATCAGCTACTGTAAATTAATATTTATCTGAGACACTCTATCAAATTATTTACTCTAGTTGGGCATTTCTTCTTTGTGCATTGATAAGCCTAAAGGGAAAAGAAATAACTCAAGTCCTCAGAGACTCCAGGTTTTGTGTGTGCGATGAGGAAAGGCAGAGAATGAAGAGATAAACTCAATCCACTCAAAAGCACAAACACTCAGCAACTCACTCTTTAACTGCAACAGCTTGCCCCAGGGCATAAATTTAACCGTTTAGTCCAACAGAACCTTCTGGAATACACTTTAAGTAGGTTGAGTTATTTTTATTTTGTATGTAGAAGTGTTTGCCTGGATATGTGTATGAACACCATGCATGTGCCTGATGCCTCCTGGAGACTAGAAGAGGGTTTCAAATGGCCTGCAACTGGAGTTCTGGACAGCTATGAGCGACAACATGGCAGTTGAGAATCAAACTTAGGTCTTTCCTAAGAATACCATGGGAGAGGAAAACCTGAGCTGGTATTGGGTGAGGGAAAAGGACTGAAGCCCTGAGGGCCAGCAGAAAGAATGAAAACAGGCAGCCTTGGGAAATAGAAGTTCAGGATACTCCCCCCGCCCCCCCCCCCCCCCCCAGAATGCACCAGAGACCTGGGAGGTGAGAGACTCCCAGGACTCAAAGGGAGGGACCTTAGATGAAATGCTAGTAGGGAGAAATGATAGTAGGGAGAGGGAACTTATAGAACCCACCTCCAGCAGGAAGACAGAACATCAAGTGAGGGGTGAGGTTGCCATCCCACAGTCATATCTCTGGCCCATAATTGTTCCTGTCTGAAAGAATTACAGGGAGGGAAATGGAGAGGAGTCTGAGGAAAAGAAGGTCCAGCAACAGACCCAAAGTGGGATCCAGCTCAAGGGGAGGTCCCAAGGTCTGACAATATTACTGAGGCTATGGAGGAATCTATCATGACTGCCCAACAAGCATCTGAAAGACTCAGATGTAGATATTTGCACCCAACCAATGAACAGAAGCAGCTGACCCCTGTTGTTGAATTAGGAAATGTTGAAAAAAGCTGAGGAGAAGGACAACCCTGTAGGAGGATCAGCAGTCTCAATAAATCTGGACCCCTGAGATCTTTCTTACACTGGACTACCAAACAAACAGCATATACCAGCTGATATGAGCCCCCCAACACATATACAGTAGAGGACTTCTGGGTCTGTGTTCATCCAGAGATGATGCACCCGACCCTCAAGAGATTGGAGGCCCCAGAGAGTTTAGATGTCAGGTGGGGTGTGAAGTGGGGGCATCCACGTGGAGACAGGGTGTGGTGGGGAGAAAGTGTGGGATGTGGAGCAGAGGGAGGGTAGATGGGGGGCAGGGAATTGAATATGGAGTGTAAAAAATAAATTAAAAATAAAATATTTTTTTTAAAAAAAGAATGCCATATTCACTGACTCTGAGTCATATCTAGTTTCAGAATATACTTTTAAAGAGCGACTAAAACTTTAGGTATATTCTTTAAACTACCATGTTTTGGTATTCTTCATTATCTAGTGCAAGAGGTATGGAATTCTTTTAAGATTTTAATTTAGGGTGAATGATCTGTAAGGAGTCACTCTATGGGCTCAGTGGTTTAATGCTTGTGGTACAGGTGTGAGGGCCTGAGCGTTTTGTTGTTGTCGTTTTTTAGTTTGTTTTATTTTTATCTCCATTGCCCCTGTAAAACGCCAGGCATGAGAGTGTGTCTACTGTCAACTCAGATTGTTGCTTCTGGTTGTTTATTGCTAAGTCATAGCTTCTCTCTTAAAGCTAGAGCTTTTCATAACTGACTCATAGAACAGTCTTGGGTGGTTCTAGGCTTCCTGGCGTTGCTGCAGTGTCCTCTTGTAACCTGACAGCGGAATGCCTGGGGTCCTTCAAGCACCTGGCTTCTACTTGCATGGTGTGTGCTATTTGATCCTACAGTGGGTAGCCAGCAGTGTGAGGTCCCTTGGAAAGAGTTCATTTCTTTCACAAAACAGCGTCTAAACTTAAAAGTCATCTTATATTTGAGCAATGTCATCTGTCATCTTACTTCCTAAATAAGACCACCAAGTCTTCTCCTCCATAAGGAAGCAGGCTACCTATCTCTTAAAGTTTTGTGTCAATGTCATGGAGGCCAGTCTTACATGACAGAGGAAGTCTATTACACTACTTATTACTCCTCCGAATGGAATTACCCAAAGATCCAGTAGAACAAAACCCATACTGTGACCCATAGAGATCACTTCACAATGGTCTAGAAAGGCCCTCAAAGTGATCAAAGTCAACAAGGATGCATAAAGTGGACCTACTGGAGAGGAAACGGCCTGAGAGTGGGAGCTGAAGTTGGTGAAGGTCGTATGCAGAATTAAATGTGATGAGGCCTAGGGGCTCTTTAATATTAACACTATTTCCATCAAAAAATTATCAGATGATTTTATAACAGTTTGGGGGCCATTCTGATATAAGAAATACATTGACAAGTTGGACGCAGTTCAGAGGGAAACAATAAAATTGAGTGAGTGGTTGGAGGACAGAGGGAATCAGTTATGTGCTAGCTAAACAACAATGGAAGAGGAGATGACCTATGATAAACGCAAGGTGTGCATGCCGGCCAGCAAACTGTTTAGTGGCTGACAGGCTGAGTCAGACAGCTCCTACCTCTGGAGCCATATATTTTAGAACTAACTGAGCCTTTTTTTTTTTTTTTTTTACCTGTCTACAGTTGGATTCCCTTGCCCTGATTAATGTAAGTGTTCCACAAGGAGTCATTGTTGCAGGTAGTAAGAGTCAATGCACTGCCTAGGACTTTGTGAGAGTGTTGCCTTTCTGCTCTAAAGGAGATAAAGTAGTTCTAATTATAATTAAGGTTCTTTTCATCCCTAGACAATGTATCTTGTAACAGAAGCATGGAGCAAGTTGTGCAAGGATAATATGATACTTTCCTTGTTTCTAGAACAAAACGTCAAGGCAGATTTTCCCTCTTCGAGCAGGAATCAATGACTATAGCCCCTTGTCTAGGACACAGTGTGCTCTCCTCTTTTCTTCAGGCTGGGATTTGGTCTGACTTGAGCTTGCACCATCTAGTGCATGTGTCTGGACTGCTGTGAGGTTCTATGTGCAGCTGCCCTCCAGTACCACGGAATGGTACTTCTCAGCATCATGAAAGCTCGCAATGAAATATGACCTGCCAGATGGATGTCAGCTTGACTTCTCCATGTTTTAGGACTCAAGGAGGTGGGGTCTTCAGGCATAGGATGGCACTATTAAGTTCTGGAGAGCAAACAGAAACAGCAGCAACAGAGGTAGAGGGCCAGGAAGTTGGCTGTAAAACAGTCTCTTCTACAAATGGTCCCAAGACAGGAACAATGACAACCGAGAAAAGAAAGTGAAGTGTAATATTTTTTTAAACTTGAACATACTTTTAGAAATGTGCCAATATAGTTCTTCTTATAAAACTCAAATTTTAATGATAAGTATTAATCACATTTTCCTTTTGCCATGTACCCCAACTCCCCACAACTATGATCAAATGCACAATGTGTGTCTCGAGTCAGAGGAGTGAAAATGTTCTATGTACAAACACTAAATGCCAGTTATCTCACATCCAAATTGCTAGCACACATTTTCACTTACAAATTATCCAGGTACACACTAAGCATTATCCTTAATGTGCGATGTGTGTAGTTCAGGTACATTTAAAATACAAATCTTCATATACGAATACGTTTTAAGTGGATTAGACCCTATATAGAGCTATATACAGGTGCTGTACTTCCAGTGACCTACAATAAAATAAGTTCTATATAGATGAGTTTAGTTTGCTAACGGGAACCCTTCACCCACAGTACAAAACAATGATCAACACTCTAAATGAAACAATGTTTAGGAATTGTCCAGGCACCAGGGAGACTGGTCGATATTTGAACATTAGAGCCGTGGTGTGAAATGAAGTGCTAGATTGGAGGACTGCCAGCTGCAGAAAGCCTCGCTATCTGAGCTGTGGCGACTGGGGGAACGTGGATTCCAAAGCAAGCCAAGGCAGGATGCGAAGGAGAGCATCTCATTCGGGATATACATGCCCTGTCTTTGGATCTCTTTCTTCTCTTGCTCCCATTCCCTTCTTGTCCATAGATTCTATAGCTCTGAGCTTCCAATTCTCCAAGTGAATTTATTATTTTCTATTATCACTTGTTTGGAGCCAGGAAAGAACAGCAAGCTCTCCTCATTGTCTGGGCAGTGGTGGTGACTTGGTGTCACATCTGTGAGGACAGATAAAACATGGTGGCCCAGGATAATAATCACATCCATAAAGCAGGAAAAGCACGTTTGTTCCAGAGTGAGAAGAGTCATAGACTAACAGCGAGATCAAAACATTCCTATGGAGATACTGTATGTAAGCTGCGCACATGAACATTAGGTTTGTATGCGTATACTCAGCTCACCAGCACAAATTCGTAAGCCTATTTCCTTCCTTCCAAGCACCTTTGTGGATCTCTGATAACCAAAGGGCTAAATACGCCTTTTGAGAAGAAGGGAGATACGAGATCCTGATACCGTCTCAGTCATAGTGCAGCTAGGTAAACAGACACCATGCTAGCTCATTTATGTTTTAAATTTTAATATGCAGAAGAAAGTACAGAAATGTGTTGGGGGAAAGTGTTCAGAAAACGAGAAGGCCAGCCAGGAACTGAGAGACAACACAGAAATTTCACAGCAAAAAGCTGCTATAACCCCACCGGCTTGAAAAGATACAGATGTGGGTGTGAGCAGCTGGACATTGTTGTGAGGCATGGGGGTGAGAGAAAAGGTGCCCTGTTTTGTAAGAATGTCTGATTGGCAGGGTTTTATGAAAGAAAATGAAGGATTCTGAAGAGACACCTTTTATTACGTATTCTGCTTCAATAAAAGTTGGTCAGAAGCATAGAGGCATTTCCTGTCTTTCTCACTCCAATTTTCCACCAAAGCTCCCCTACCCATCAAACAAAGCATGATGGGAAATGCAATTTTCAGAATCGGTTTCTTGAAGTGTGGAGTAGGAGAAACAACTGGACAGAAATAGAACTGAGGGCAAACTGGTAAATCATTGTAAACTGGTAAGTAAATTTATTTGTGGTTCTCTTTTCCCTAAACCTGCCTCTCTGTATAGAGAACACCATACTTTGATATATAAACTGTCATATCAACATGTGTGTACACAGAGAGAGAGAGAGAGAGAGACAGAGAGAGAGACAGAGAGAGAGACAGAGAGAGAGACAGAGAGATACAGAGACAGAGAGACAGACAGAGACAGAGACAGTGAGACAGTGAGATAGTGAGACAGTGAGACAGTGAGACAGTGAGACAGAGAGACAAAGAGACAGAGAGAGAAACAGACACAGAGAGTAAGGAATTTCCAAGATAAAGAAGAACAACATGAACAGATATTAAGAAAAGGCTTCAAAAGGGTTTCTGAACATGATGGAGAAAAAATGAAGCCAAATAAGTGTAAAAAAGACAAGAAAATAATAATGTTTCAGTTAGAAGCCAATATAGAACACAGGCACAAGCAACGCTAATGATTGGTTTTCTTGTATTAATGAGGTAGCTATTCTGATTAGAAAGACGAATATGAGTTCATTATGCTGGGGAAGAGTAATTAGACATTAGTAGAGGCTGAAACATCACCCATCCCAGGAGCCATCTACAGTTTTGTTGTCCCTGCCTACAAACATTAGGGGCAACACTCAAGGTCCAAGGGTGGGGAGCCAAGGGCTTGGCACATGTCATTGCTGTCTACCTCCATACTAAGAATTATGTATCTAAGACAGCCTTTTTCAAATGAACCATCTCCAAAACACAGCCAAAAACATTCTCCTTATAAAGCCTGGAAAATTAATGTCTAGGAGTGTGTATAGATAAAGCAATTCCAGTAAAACTATTGAAAAATTTCACCTAGGTTTGAAAATTTTCATGGTAAAGTTATGTTTTAAAAGGCACAGGAGACAGTTTGCAGCAGACCCCATGCCCAGGACCCGCTGGCCAAAGCAACACAACTCCATGGTAATTTGTGTGCTTTTAGTTTAGTTTAGGGTTTGGGTTTTTTGGGTTTTGTTTTGTTTTGATTTTGGTTTTGTTTTTGTTTTTTGGTGTTTTTATCATATTAAGTTTTGTTTATCTCTTCCTTTTGAGTTTTATTTTTTGTTGTTTTTGAAGTTTTTGGTTTTTTAATAGAGGATTTGGGAGGAGCTGGAAGAGGGTGAAAGAATATGATCAAAATAAACTGTATAAAAATAAATAAAGCCCAAGAATAGAATATTTAATTTCCTTCCTTGAGAAAGTATCAGGAAAAATTTAAAGTATCAGGAAAGATGTAATGTTCTATTTCCTTATGATTTTTTAAAATATAATATTTTCACTACTTCTTAGGGAATTTTATGTGCGTAAGCAATGTATTTTAAACACATTCACGTGGCAGCCTCTGCTTAACTCCTACAGTATTGACTTTTACTACCCTCTTATTGTCTCCCCTCCTTCCCTTAGAAGTTCCTCTTCCCTACAGTGAATTCCCTTAGTTACCAGAGGGATCTTTTGTGCCTCTCTTTGCTTTTCATAATTATGATAGAGTTTCCTTGATAAAAATACAAGTTATATCTCCACACATGAACCCTGTCAACAATCAACATATACTTACTATACTGTATATATTTTTCAGCAAATGGTAATTGAAGTGTTTGCAATTTTTAACTAAATATTTCAATTATCCCATGAACATATGATTGGAATATATTCATTTTAGTATAGCATTTTAATGGATGCAGTAGTGATATAGTTTATAAATAAATAGGTAAATGCCTTGGTTACTTTTATTTTGCCATGACGAAACACCATGATCAAGGCATAAGTACACATTAATTTGGGCTTCAAGTTCCAGAGAATTAAAGTCTGTGACCATTATGGTGGGGATCATGGCAGCAGTCAATCAGGCATGTTAGTGGTCACATCTCAATGCACACATATGAGGCAGAGAGTTAACTAGGAATGGTGTAAGCTGTTGAAACTTCAGAGCTTCAGAGCTCAGCACCAAAGACACACCTCCTCCAACAGAACCAGTCTTTCTAATTCTTTCCAAATAGTTCCATCAACTGGGGACCACATATTCAAATATCTAAGCTTATGGAAGCCATAAGCTAGGATACTCATTAAAACTTCCATGGGTAATAATACCCAAAGACAGTTTGACTAACCAACCTCCTACTGATTTAGTTATAAAAACAAAAATAAAAACAAAGCATACATAAAACATACATCTTTTATCAATGTGCTACCATTAGAGGTAAGGTATAGTGCACTTTGTGACTCTCCATGTGTTAAATTAAAAACAGATGTTGACCACACAATAGAAATAGCAGAAGTCCATTATTCAATAGGACAGAAAAGAGAGCAGTGCTCATTTGAAATAAGAATGACTTCACAATCAACCACAAAACATACAGGTATAATTTTACACTTAACACTCAGAGTTGGAGTTATAGGTATGCGCCATAATGCTCATATTGCAAGAGGGACATTTTAATGTGACTAACTAATGAGATGGATTATCTCAGATCCCTATGTAGTCTCCATCTATCATAACAACCTTTATAAAAAGTAGAACTACTACAGTTGGGGAAGGTGTGATGAGGAAAGAAGAGATCAGATTGAAAGTTTTAGAAAGTTCAGTGTTTCTGTAGTCAAACTTAGAGGAGGAAAGGCATAAGGGATGCCTGCCAGGCACAAGAAGATAAGAAAGAAAAAAAATAGCCTTTAGAAGGACTCCAATTGCCCTACAATCACTTGACTATTAAGATCTCTTATCTTAGCCGGGCGTGGTGGCGCACGCCTTTAATCCCAGCACTCGGGAGGCAGAGGCAGGCAGATTTCTGAGTTCGAGGCCAGCCTGGTCTACAAAGTGAGTGCCAGGACAGCCAGGGCTACACAGAGAAACCCTGTCTCGAAAAACCAAAAAAAAAAAAAAAAAAAAAAAAAAAAAAAATCTCTTATCTTTTGCACTCCAAGATAAGAAGCTTGTATGGTTTAAGACCTTCTACTGTTGTTATGGCAACAGTAGAACACCAATAATCCTACATATTTGGTGGGAGCTGGAGCTGGATGTGATGACCGTTGCTGATGGTTTGTGAGAGAGTAGGGCTCCCTAAGTTTATCCCCTTCTTCTGGTGACCTAAGATGTAAACTTTGAGGCATTATCAGTGTGTTAGGGAATGAGTTGGGCCAGGCCCTCTCTCTTCCTGCGTTCTTGCTGGGGTGGATCATCTATGGCTTCTTACCTCTAAGAAGTTATGTGGACCTTTAAGTCCGTCACCTTGAGCCTGTAGCAAAATTTATCATCATACTAGGAAAAGTTCTTGGCAAATTGCTCCTTGAGATGTCAGCCGCAGCATCAAAGGTAAAATAGAGGAAGTACTGTTAAAGGTACAGAAGACATCCTGATCCTAAGGATATTCTTCAATACCTGTCTAATGACATTCTTGATGTTATCTCATTTGCCAGCTTTCTTCAATAGGCAGGTCAGGTCCCATGATGAGCACACTGACAATGGCAACTTGGAAGACTATGCTTGCAAACTTTCCATTCAGCACTGAGATGGCCTATCCTACAACCTTATCAGGACCAGTGGACACAGGGATGATATCTGGGAAGCCTCATGGCTATCATATCATAGTGTCCTAGAAAGAAAGATCTCCCATGTTTTTTGCATGGTGTTAATAGCATTGATTGTGGTTATAAGTCTCTCCATGATTCCCAAGTTGTCCTGGATGACTTTGGCTGGGAAAGCTATGAGTTTGATGTTATAGGCAGCGCTGGTGATGATCTGGACTGAACTGTAATTTCCATAGTTCACAACCATTACAAACATGGGGGCATTAGCAGAAGGACAAACATAATGACAGTTTTAGTAACTCCCTTAAGAAGGTCCCAACCTCTTTTCATAATAGTGAAGACAACAGTAGATTCCATAAAAACACTTGGCTTGAGAATCATCCCAGTTGATGTTGACAGGATCTCTGTCCTGAAAGATGAAGATAACCCTCTTTTGGATGACCCATTTGGTCATCATCCTGCACTGTGCCATGGAAGTTCTCATGTGTAGAACCACACTGGAACATACAGACCAAGTGATTGAGGTAGTTGAAGGCATCCTTGATGACAACAATATCCCCTTGGCAAGAGTTAGAGAAAATACTGCCCGTCAAACCCAATCATTCTAAATATTAGCACTATGTCCCATAGACACAATTGGCACTGTATAAGAATACCCAAACCAATAGTATTGAACATGTATGGCATTTGCTGCATCTACCTTGACTTTCTTGGACAGTCTCTTGTCACCAGCTGGTTTCCCTACTCTGTTACTCTCTCAACTGGTTAATTTACTGGCTATCAATAATTATAGCTCTGGTAAATCAATGTCCAGCTTTTCAGAACTTTTTATTCTTGAGTTCTCTAAAGGAGTGCTGTGGGTGACAACTCATTTGGGTGTCGAATGACTCTTTCATGGAGGTTACCTAAGACCTTCAGAAAACACAGATATTTACATCATGATTCATAACTGTAGCAAAATTACAATTATGAAGTAGCAACAAAAATGATTGTGTGGCTGAGGTCATCACAACATGAGGAACTGTATTAAAGGGTGACAGCATTAGGAAGGTTGAGAAGCTCTGCTGTAAAATTTGGGCAAGACACTTCTAGCCCTTGTTCACCACTCACTTATTCTGTGTCCTGGTTTATAAAAAAGCCTATTCCATAGGCAATAACTCATTCCTGGGATTAAATCTGGACAAGAATCCATGAAATGGAATGGAATAGCTCCTATTATTATTTTGCTAAATTAATATAGTACCAAACTGCTTTATCAACACATCCTGATGCCCATAGATGAGTGTAGCTTTCATCCCTTATCAGAACAGCATGTTTTTTGTTCTTTTGAGACCTGCTGCTTCAAGTTCCTGCTGCTTCAGATTTCTTTCAACCATGGACTGCAACTTAGAACTATGAAATAAAATAAACCCTTTCTTCCTAAAATTGCTTTGTGTTGGGGTGTTTTTTTTTAATTACAGAAATGGAAATGGAACTAGAACAGAAATCTCATTCTCTGTCAGCAACTGAGATCTGTTGACTCCTTGTGCTCTACCACTGTAAGCCTTCAGTTCTACACTGACAGCTCCTCTGTTGCCAATAGCTACCTGTTTGTTCTTAAGGGTTTTTCTTGTATTGCTTTCAATGATTCCATGATCATACGACCCACTATATATATATATATATATATATATATATATATATATAGAGAGAGAGAGAGAGAGAGAGAGAGAGAGAGAGAGAGAAAGAGAGAGAGAGAGAGAGTGTGTGTGTGTGTGTGTGTGTGTATTATCAGCGTCTGTACCCATATTAGTTTGCAAGGCCTGTCATGTCAAAGTGCTATAAACTACAGTACACACAAAATTTGTTTTGTTTCTGGAGACTAGGAATGGAACTTCAAAGTACCAGTACAATCAATTTTTCTTAACTGATTCAAAGGAGGATCTGTCCAAGCCTTTGTCCAAATTCCCTCCACCACGCTTTAGCATTCACGGCTAATGTTAACATGATGTATCTGCGTTCAAACTTCTCTTTGTAGGCCACCAGTCACATTGGACTGAGTGCTCTCTCACGCTATATCCTATTCTAACAACTAGTTGAACTTCTTTCATTTAGTTTTATTTGCATTTTATTTATTTAGTGTTTGTATATGTGTATGTCTCTGTGTGTGTGTGTATGAGAGAGAGAGAGAGAGAGAGAGAAGACAGAGACAGAGAGATTGAGGGAGAGAGCAAGTGTATATGTGTGCCAAGGTACACATGAGGAAGTCAGAGGGCAACTTGTATGTCTTGTATATTCTTGTATGTACCTCTGTCCTTCTACCATATGAGTCCTGTGGATCAAGCTCAGATCATATCTTTGTAGCAAGCTCCATAAAACTGGACCGAGACAGTTAATTTTTTTTAAATACATAAAGAAGCATTTTAGTGAACTAATGGGTAGAATTTCAACATTGAAACCTCAATCCCATAATACCTGCCTCTTCTCTGTACACTTAGATATTTTCATTTTTTTAATAAAAGACCTACTGATTATTTGGGTCTTATGTCTCTTAGCGGACTTCTGTTAAGAACTCGGGTCAGCTCAAAAATTGTCTGCTCCTTCATAAAGGAATGAGTCTTTCCGTATTAGTCGCTTATGCATCCAGCTGAGGAGTCATCAAGGCTTGGTTCTCTAAGCGTTGAGTCACAATCACTCTGTTAGGAGCTAAGGAAAATGCAAGCAAGAATTCTTAAGAGTCCCCTACAATTAAAACCTCTGTGTCAAAGGTCAGGTGTGGTGATGAATGCCTTTAATCCTAGCACTTGTGAGGAAGAGGCAGGAGGATCTCTGTGAGTTTGAGGCAAGTCTGGTCTGAACACTGAGTTCTAGATCAGCAAACACATCATATGGTGAGACCCTGACCCCCAAAAGAAACAGAACAAACAATATAAAAGACTTTGTAGCCTTCCACCCCAATTTTGACTGACTTCCCTGGTGCTCTACATCAAGCAATTCTTTCTCCACTAAAATCTTAGTTCCCTAATAATTTGTCTCAGTTCTGTGATCTCCCCCTCCTCCTGAATAGCTTGCTATTGGTGACTTTAGACAAACCTACGACTTCAGCTCTTTAGACTTCCAATTTATGTCACAGTCTAAGCCATGATATTCAGAATATTCAAATGATTGCGTGGCTTCTGTACCTAAATATTACAGAGGCACATTAGACTCTGCAGGTCCAAACTTGAACTCACCAGCTCTCCTTTTGAAAACAATTTTTCTCCTCCTTCAGTCCATCTTAGATTACCCCCAGTCCTTCAAACAAGAACACTGGAGGGCTCTAAATTCCAGCTCTGTTACATTCAAATCGTTGCCAAGACCTGTGCTTTTTTCCTACAGATTTAACAAATACTTTTTTTCCCTCACAATCGTCCCTCTTTCTACCGCCTTCATTCAGGCCTTCCTTCCCTTCTCTCCTAGATGAGAGAAGCTGTGTGTATTTCTCTCAGAATGTCGGTAAGTACTACAGTTTTTTTCATTATCTCCTTGAACAAGATCACTTAATGATAATTAACTCATTAGCATCAATTTTGAAGCATATGAGATATCAAATCCATACAACTGTGCCAACTTTTCTAGACATTTATTTCTTGAGTGCATGAGAGAAATACTCACTGGGGGACATCAAAAGATGACATAAAAATGATTCTGTCATCACAAGTAAGCCAGTCTTACCCATCTTTTAAAACCTGGAATTTGATTTAGACTTGGATTTAGATTGGCATTTACATTCATCTCCACTGAACTCTTTGTATCATAGTCCTTACCATGTTTTTTTTTTAATGGGACAGGTGGTCCATTGAGTTGCTTCCCCTCTTATAAAATAAATTCCCCATTTTACTCTATGACCTCACAGCCTACAGATATGCTCAACATTCTGTTTCTAAATGAACTTACTTGTGAATGTTAGATGCTGTAGTGCACAGGTGATAGTTATGACACCAGGTTAGCTATCTGATGTTCTGGTAATATCACCAAAATCTAAGGGTTAGAAGGAAGAGAGGAGCCTCTTGAAGGAACCTGAAGAGTTGAGGAAGACCAGTCTTGAGTGGGAGAGCACAACACAGTGACCTAAAACCCACTTAATCCTCATTCTATAGAAGCTGATTCAGGAGAGCTACACATTAGATGGGAAGCTTTGGTCTCAAAGACAAATTAAAATTCCAATAAAAAAGGGTGGTTCGCTAGTACCCCTCCCCCCCCTGAAAAGCTGTTCCTTGGTTTGACATTTGATTCAGTAAGATCTGTCTCCAGTTGACCTCATGCTGAGGCTTAAGCCAATGTTGACAATGTTGAGAGATAGTCAGGCTTGTATGGCCATTTCTAGGGACTGGGTTAGTTTGTGCAGGACCCATTACTATGAGAGTAGGGAGGGGTACCCCATGTGCCTGTCTTTGCACGTCCATGATTCCCCTTTTATTGTCTACCATGTTGTGATGTAGCCAAAAGGCCCTCACTAGGTACTAGGAGGAAGTGGTTTGTACTTTGCAGCCACCAGAAATGAAGCAAATCAAGCTCTTTCCTTTATAAACCATCCCGTTTCAAGCGCTTTGTTCTAATAGCATAAACTAGACCCACACATACACCTTACCATATAAGCCTTGGATCCTATATGAAAATGCAGCTTTTATAGCTTCACATTCTAATCTATAATAATAAAATGGTGCCGTCTAGAGAAAGGATGTGAGGTGGTTCTTACTGACAATGTGAAGAGCTGCTCTTTAAGATGGTGTCTTAGTCAGACAAATAGACCAATGGAATAGAATTGAAGACCCAGAAATGAACCCACACACCTATGGTCACTTGATCTTCGACAAGGGAGCTAAAAACATCCAGTGGAAGAAAGACAGCATTTTCAACAAATGGTGCTGGCACAACTGGTTGTTAACATGTAGAAGAATGCGAATCGATCCATTCCTATCTCCTTGTACTAAGGTCAAGTCAAAGTGGATCAAGGAACTTCACATAAAACCAGAGACACTGAAACTTATAGAGGAGAAAGTGGGGAAAAGCCTTGAAGATATGGGCACAGGGGGAAAATTCCTGAATAGAACAGTAATGGCTTGTGCTGTAAGATCGAGAATTGACAAGTGGGACCTCATGAAACTACAAAGCTTCTGCAAGGCTAAAGACACCATCAATAAGACAAAAAAACCACCAACAGATTGGGAAAGGATCTTCACCTATCCTAAATCAGATAAGGGACTAATATCCAATATATATAAAGAACTCAAGAAGGTGGACTCCAAAAAGTCAAATAACCCCATTAAAAAATGGGGCTCAGAACTGAACAAAGAATTCTCACCTGAGGAATACCGAATGGCAGAGAAACACCTGAAAAAATGTTCAACATCCTTAATCATCAGGGAAATGCAAATCAAAACAACCCTGAGATTCCACCTCACACCAGTCAGAATGGCTAAGATCAAGAATTCAGGTGACAGCAGATGCTGGCGAGGATGTGGAGAAAGAGGAACACTCCTCCATTGTTGGTGGGATTGCAAGCTTGTACAACCACTCTGGAAATCAGTCTGGCGGATCCTCAGAAAATTGGACATAGTACTACCGGAGGATCCAGCAATACCTCTCCTGGGCATATATCCAGAAGATGTCCCAACCGGTAAAAAGGACACATGCTCCACTATGTTCATAGCAGCCCTATTTATAATAGCCAGAAGCTGGAAAGAACCCAGATGTCCCTCAACAGAGGAATGGATACAGAAATTATGGTACATTTACACAATGGAGTACTACTCAGCTATTAAAAAGAATGAATTTATGAAATTCCTAGCCAAATGGATGGACCTGGAGGGCATCATCTTGAGTGAAGTAACACAATCACAAAAGAACTCACACAATATGTATTCATTGATAAGTGGATATTAGCCCAAAACTTAGGATACCCAAGATATAAGATACAATTTGATAAACGCATGAAACTCAAGAAGAATGAAGACCAAAGTGTGGACACTGTGCACCTTCTTAGAATTGGGAACAAAACACCCAGGGAAGGAGTTACAGAGACAAAGTTCATAGCTGTGATGAAAGGATGGACCATTTAGAGACTGCCGTATCCAGGGATCCGTCCCATAATCAGCTTCTAAACGCTGACACCATTGCATACACTAGCAAGATTTTGCTGAAAGGACCCAAATATAGCTGTCTCTTGTGAGGCGATGCCGGGGCCTAGCAAACACAGGAGTGGATGTTCACAGTCAGCTATTGGATGTATCACAGGGCTCCCAATGGAGAAGCTAGAGAAAGTACCCAAGGAGCTAAAGGGATCTGCAACCCTATTGTTGGAACAACATGATGTACTAACCAGAACCCCGGAGCTCTTGTCTCTAGCTGCATATGTATCGAAAGATGACCTAGTCGGCCATCAATGGAAAGAGAGGCCCATTGGCTTGCAAACTTTATATGCCCCAATATAGGGGAATGCCAGGGCCAAAAGAATGGGAATGGGTGGATAGGGAAGTGGGGGGCGCTATGGGGGACTTTTGGGATAGCATTGGAAATGTAATTGAGGAAAATATGTAATAAAAATATTAAAAATCAAAAAAAAAAAGATGGCGTCTTAGTTAGGGTTTTACTGCTGTGAACAGACACCATGACTAAGGTAACTCTTATAAAGAACATTTCATTGGGGCTGCTTTACAGGTTCAAAGTTCAGTCCGTTATCATCCAGGCAGGATTATAGCAGCATCCAGGCAGGCATGGCATGGGAAGAGGTGAGAGTTCTATGCATTGTTCAGAAGGCAAACAGAAGACTGGACCACACTGACCAGGCTTAAGCATATATATGAGACCTCAAAGTTCTGCCTCCACAGTGAAACACTTCCTCTGACAAGGCTACACCTCCTTCAATAAGGCCACACCCGCTAATAGCGCCACTTCCCATGAGCTGAGCATATTCAGACCACCACAGATGGTCAATGCTCTGCTGCCAGAGATGTTCAACCAGAAACTAGATAAATGACTTTTGAGGAGCTTTTAAAAAGCAGTGTTCATTCTAGGGGGTAAAACAACAATTTTTTCATAGATTGCTTCTATGAAATTTAGTTTTCTAGATCCAAAGTCAAAATGAAGTCAGTTTATTCTATCCTCAACTACATAATGTATATTTTCCTTTTATAAGTTCGCTAAATATCTTAAATTACATTGACTTATTGTTTACAGTTAATTTTAGCACCATTTATATTTGTGTATGTGTGCAAACGAGAGAGAGAGAGAGAGAGAGAGAGAGAGAGAGAGAGAGAGAGAGAGAGAGAGAGAGAGAATGTTCCTAATCTCTGTGGGGCTGAATGTCAGCAGTGATTAATTTTTATTCATTCAACTGCTTGGTCAAATGGGTTATATTTGCAGCAGATTACGAGGGTTAACAAGGGACTTGAAACTTGAAGTGCCATTCATCTTGAAGTAGCGAGTGCCTGGTCTCCTATAAATGGAATGCCATGTTATTTTTAGATGAGGCTTTGCCAGGAGGATCCAGGACACAGTGAGGAACGCACAGTCTGATTAGCAACCTTATTTAAACGTGTGAATGGCTATGGTTTCTTAACGTTACTCACAATAAATCTGTGGCAAGCCTATTCCCTTAGTGGGGGTGCATTATTTAGATCATAAATTTAAAAGAGAGAGGAGAAAAAAAGCCTTTCCAAGAAGTCAACCTTGTTTACTCATAAAGGAACGTAGACATTTGAAGCAAGAGGTCAATTAAAATATAGTTGCTGTTAAGTAGGGCAGCAAGGTGTATTGCTAATCTGAGAGCTCCAGAAGAGGGTTTTTTTTTTTTTTTTTTTTGTGAATGTCTAGCCCATTTGCAACATTTACTAATACAGACATTCTCTCTAGTAAGTCAGAGCCCTGTGAGCAGCCATTCTTACACACTACTCTCCATGAACTCAGGAGAGAAGGCTCTATGAATGCCAAGTAGAAACAGAGTAAGTGACTGCTACTTTATTAGGCCACCACAGTAGAGAAAACCATGTCCTGACAAATGATCCTCTCGGCAGGTGCTGAGAGGGCTTGTGCGCATGTGGAGAGAGCTATAAGCAGGGTGTCTTTTGTCACTTATAATTCTCTGTTACTGTGGAAGAAAGTTCTTGAAGGTTCATACTCTGCTCTGTGAAAACTGCACTTGGACTGAATAAGTGTTCCATTGGATTTTCATACCTGCAGCCCTCTCTTGAAACTTTCCTGCTGAGGGACCATACAATATAAGCCATTGTTTTAGCAATAGGCTTTTTAAAAGCAGATATTTTCTTGAGTCAGACTCCATTATTCCTTAGCCTCACAGTTTTGAAACTGAAACTTGGCCCTCACTCTTATTCTTAAGTGAACAAACTCTCTAATGCTAGGGCTTTAATGCAGTTCTTAAATTTAGATGGAGAACCAATTCATATAAATGGCTACCCAGGCCGTGTACAGTTTTTCCTTTATGCTTTCCTCCCCAGAGCAGAGGCTCCTAAGGACCTGCAGAGAGAGGATAAACTAAAGTTGTTAAGTATACACAAAAGTTTTTGGGGATTTTTTTAATCCAAATGTCAAGTAAACATACTTCAGAAAAGATTGTCATGGACCTAGATCCACTGGTAATATCAGTGGATTCGGAAACAGAACTAGAATATATCTGTGGCTTCCAAATTTCTACATACTGCAAAGTTCTAAGGATAACTTCCTATAACCAAATGCTAGGAAACTCTACCATGGTGCCCGTCATCCCCCAGACTCCTCTTCCTACATGGAGAGGAGAAGACACACAGGAGATTGAATAATACTTGGTCTGAGCTGGACTATTCTAACAGGCCCCCGAATAGCTCCCTGATCCTATGTGACATCTTCTCACATGACAAATATCTTACACTCCTGGGGCTGTAACCCAGGCAGTGTTACTTGCTGTAGTGTCTAGGACCTTCCAAGTACTTAAAAGCCAGACTTTCTTTTGTGGCTCCTTCATGCTTTCATGGCAAAGGACATTGCTACAAGTTTGTAAAGGCACGGCAGTCAGGCTTCAGTTCTGTCTCAACTGAAAACAGGCCCCAGTTAAGTGACAGGCAAAACATTTGATTCCCCAGGAGAAATTATGGGGTCTCATTTTTCACATAGGATTTTTCAAAAGCCCCACTTGGGAATTAGAAAACAAGAGAGTACAGGCTAAATTCTTTGAGGTTTTCATCTACCTAACCAACACTAAAATAACATTTGCCAAGCTGGCGATGACAAGGAGGGAAAGGATAGAGCTTGTTTAATTAAGGCCTTAGATGACTGTTGAAAAATGGAATCAAATCTCATTTCCCAAATAATACTACACATTTCCCAAATAATGTTGCATAGCTTTAAAAAACAAAATAAAACAAAAAAACAAGCAAAAACAGGAAAAAAATCCCTTCTATTCTTTTAGCCTTGAAATTTTAGTTCTCTGTCTTGCTTCCCCACCAGAAAAGGAAGGGGTAGCCTATGAACCCCAGAGAACTCTGGCAGAGGATAAAATGACCACTTGGCCATCAAAGCCTTTGGTTGAAAAAGGTACAAGGACAAGGCAGCGTGACACAATGTGTAACCCATCTGAATGGATGGCTTTGCCTCTGCTCTGGGTCACAGTGGAGGCCTTTGTGACACAAACAGCAACTGCTGTGGTGTAATTATGTGTAGTTATATAAAAAGAGCTAATGCCAGCCCAGCAAACTGCATAGGAGGATTGGTTGTGTTCCTTGTTAAATGTTTTGTCAAGCTGACCATGCCCTTTATTTATCTCTACCACAACATGCTTATTCTGCCCCATCTACTGTATTCACCCTGCAAATTTATGAGGCTCTATTAATCTTCTGCCCTGCTGACTATCTCTGTTGCAAAGTGTCAGCAGACTTTTGTACCTTGCTAATGTACAAAGGGCTTCCTATGAGTAATATCAGCATTTTGCCTTTTAATTGCACATATAATTTTTAGGTCTTACAGCTAATAAGGGAATTGAGACCACAGTTCATCACTGTCTCGAATGGTACTCCAGGGGTGTGGGGACTGTGGAAGCTGAGAGAAGAATATAGCTGTTCTGGTTCCAACCAATAGTTTCTCTCATTATAATGGAACCATCCCCAATATAGTGTTAAGATCATGTCACTTTTCCCATTAAACACTCCACTTTTCTAGGGCTTTACAACTCCATATTAAAAATGCACTCTTTTTTGGAAACTTTTTGCTCTGGATCATAGCTCATGAATATTATTATCACCCTCCATATCACGTCCAAAAGAAATTAGCTGTGTTATTTTTAAAATCAAGGAAACAAATATTATCTGTTGGGCAAACTCCTGAGCTTCTGAGGAGCTCAAACAGCTGTGTTTTGCTGGTCCTTCCACTGATCCTTTTCTATTGAATTTTTTTTTTCCGAATGTAGACTGAGTTTTACGTAATTTCAAGAAAAATTTTAAAATAAATGGGGGGATTAGTGTTTGCAATGTGGACATTTTGCTTTTGCATTAATAGCCTTTCACAAACATTTTTTTTACTATGCCTGAAAAATGTGCATTATTGATGAGTGTACTTCTTATGTGCAAAAGCCATTAGGAAAGAAATGGAAGACTGTGGGAGGAGTCGGATGCACAGAGAGCCTGGTGGACAGTGTTTTCAGTGAGTGACTAAGAGGTACCAAGAATTTCCTTTCCGATGTGCCAATTTAATTTGGTTTTCATTTACCTCCAGGAATTACCACACACCTCTTTTTTGACGCCCGGGGAAGACAAAACAATGAAAAAAACAAAACAAAAAAAAATGTTGAGCTTATCAGAAGATTAATTTAATTAGGATAGGGAATCACTGAGATTAGAAAATTTTTAGCAAAGCAAAATGCCTGTGTTCTGTTTATGATTCTGAGCATCCTCCCAAATGTAACTTGGGAATCTGAGATGTAGGTTAATGTTAGTGGCATTGATTACATGGAGGCAGAGAGAAAAGAACTAGGCTTACCGAATCTCAACCCGACTAGTATGGTGAGACAAAACTCCTTTCCTTCTTCTGGCCTCTAACTGTATTCCATATGTGAGCACTGACCTGTAAGGTTCTCCCCACTTCTGTGCAAGGTAGGGAGTTCTTCTCTCAAGTAGCACAACTTGCAGGATCTTCAAAGTGGACTTTACTTACTCTCGGGAGCTCAGGAACTTGGCATCATTCTTTGAGTTCCTGAGAGATATCTTAAGAGCAGAATGCAGTGTCCTGGATGTTGGCATGCGAGGGCCAAATGGAAGCAGAAGAAGATAGGTTCTGTGATGTCTGGAGAGGCATCCAAAGCTCTTGCTGAGGACGGAACCCAGGGAAGCCTTGCCTAAGGACTGCTTCAGTCAGCCTCTTACTTAGCTCTTGTATGTATTACAGATGAGAAAGTTGCAGTTGATAGAACTGTTTGTCTTTTCTGAGGATTAGTATAAAATATAGTCTCTTGAATCATCTTTTCATATACCATGAAGTAAAAAGTCTGAAATAGCAGGTTGATAGAGAGCTTGGTACACATCCTTAAATCCATGCTTTACGTCACAATGTCAATGTGGTCACTCTCCATTTACACTTTTGCTTTCTTATTTACTGAATCATCAATTTAAAACTGATAACAAGTGTCCCTGTAGCTCAGGATGGCCTTGATCTCCTCGTGTAACTGAAGATGACCTTGAACTTCTGACTCTTCTGCTTCCACCTCCAGAGGGCTGAAACGACAGGGGGCTCCACTGTGTAATAATTATTTAGGGCATGGGCTTCAAGAATGTCTGACAAGCACCCCATCAAGAGAGCTTTATCATCAGCCCCTTTAAGTGATTTATATACACAAGGATACTATTGCTTCTGGACTCCCACATGCACAGTGGGCTCCAGAGGCTGGTGAGTGACAGCATTACCTTCCCTATAGAAGGGCAAAACCATCTTGTTGAGCTCAGGTCTCCATAGGGTTTCCTAAATTCTTTTGCTATCCCCATCATAGGCTGCTTGTGTTAAAATTGTTGTTTGGCCTTAGCCATAATCTCCGATATTTTTACTTAAATTTTTTGATAGCCTTACCCTTGCAACCATGTCACTCAAAGGCCCTTACCACTCATTCAAACAGATATTTGCCTGCATAATTGACTTAGGTGAAAATCAGTTTAATGAAATGTCCTTAGAAATAAAGAATATTCAAATATTCAAAGTATTTCTTTACATATTAAAACCTGCACTGATGAAAGAATATCTTTTTCCCCTTAGTTTCATCCTCAGTAATTCTGTGTAATGATATCAATAAGAATTCATATGCCATCACATAAACTATCAATACCAAGAATAAGATTATGCATTTTCAGACATCATAGCTACTGGAATCTTTGAGTTATATTGAGACAAACCTTCTGGGACTCTGTCAGTCTGAGTGATCTATACAAGGGTTATAGATTCAGAATAAAAGAGTGGACACCTTCCTGGGAAAGCTCTTTTCTGGAAGGAGAAATAAGCTTTCATTGACTTTTTTTTCCCTCCATAATATTTGGTAAAAACCCAATAACATTTAGAGTAGAAACTGCTTTGATTTCTTTCCTCTGTCGATGGGGTCAGTGTCCATCTTGAAATATTTTTCACAAAAGGCCCTAATGTAGACTTCTAATGGGTGTTTGGCTTTAATAAATCAAATGATGATGACTCTTTCATAAGTGCTATTCTCAGTCACCACTGTTGCTTAGATCACCTAGCTCTTGTATCTCAGAGATATGAGAATACAGGGTTTAAACATGTAGTCCTGTGTCCGGGCTCCATTCTACCTGCTACCCTGGCTCCATTTACTACCTGTTATCTGTAGGCCTGTATTGAGGTGCCCAACCTCTGTCTATGTCAGCTCCTTCATGTACTCGATGAAGACTAAATTGAATTGCCTTAAGTGTTTGTTATGAGGGGAAAATTAAATTCTATAAGGAAAATGCAAAAATCATCTGAGGCATCTAGTGAATAACTTGATTTTAAACTATGCCACAATTATATTTTTCAGGTTTACTGACAATTCTATAAATGCCTTTTAAGTCTGACTATAGAAATCATTTCATTTTTTAAATTTTAGAAATCATTTTAATAATAATAAGCTACATAAAAAATAAAAACTATATGTTATGTGGCTCAAATGTGAACTGCCCCCCATGGGGTTATACATGTCAACACTTTGTCCCCTGTTGATGCTGTTTTGAAACATTTGAGAACATTTAAGAGGCAGAGCCTCAGTGGGAGATGTGGGACACTGGGGACAGTCTGTCTGCTCTCTGGCTCCTGTCCTACCAAACGTGAAGAAGTAAGAATGTTAAGCTGCATACTTCTGCCACCACATAGTGTTGCCAAACTTCCATTGCCATGGTGGACTATATCCCCGAAAACTGTAAGCCCCAGCAAAACCTTCTTTAAATTGCTTTTTATCTAGTAGTTTGTGTTAGCAATGAGAAAAATAACTGACACACATGTTTTTCAAGTTTACTTCTACATGGAATAATGAAATTACTCATCTTAGTCATATAATACATCTGTAGCAAAAAAAAAAAAAAAAACCAAGACATTTTAAAGTTGTGGATAAGAGGTGCATATGTTTTGAAATGGATGAGAAGAAAAATAGCTATGGATAACAGAGACTAAAATGGACTTTAATGGCATCTACCTTTACATATTATGTCCTTATGAAGTCACTTCCTTAGTCTATGGTCTGCTGAGGTCATTAACTGGTTAGTCTTTGGTCTTGCTTTATATGGAATACCTTTTCCTTTCACACACCCCAGGATGCCTGCATAGTAGGAGATAAAGCATTATCTGAAATCACACAAATGATCTGGTAAGTGGATCTTCTACTTGATCAAAACTTCAGACAGGACATTAGCTCCAGCTACTGGCTCCAGAATGAGGGGTACTAAGCAAGTTACACTATGAGATAAAAACATTGATTTAAAGAAAACAATTTAATTGGGGCTGGCTTGCATTTCAGAGGTGTAGTCATGGCGTGAGGGCAGACATAGTGCTAAAGTGGTAGCTGACAGTTCTACATCTGGGTCGGCAGACAGAAGGAAGAAGAGAGAGTGAGGTTCTAGGCCTGGCTTGAGCTTCTGAAACCCCAAAGCCTACCTCGACTGACACATTTCCCCCAGTAAGACCACACCTCCTCCGCAAGGCTACATATCTTAATACTTTCAAGTAAGGTCACTCCCTATGAGCTTGTGGGAGACCATTCTTATTCAAAACACCACAAAGTCCAATTTATGTTGAACTCTATACACATATGGAAGGTTCTATAGGAGTAGATTTTCATATAAGCTTTTTTTTTTTTAATGATCAAGATATCTCAAAATACCATTGCATAAAAAAAAACAGCTTAGTTTCTAATTTTACTTTAAGATCTGTTAGGGTTTGATAAGTCAGAGATTCTAAGACAAGTTTCCTGCTATTCTTTCCTATTTTTCCCTTTATCATTCCTTTTAGAACTTAAGGGAGGATTTTGCTATATTAGTTCAGGCTTTAGTCAAATACTATATGGCTTAAAACAGAGCTCTAACCACCTTCCTGGGTGCTGGAACCCATATCCCTTCCCCATAGCTCCTTTTCATAATTTCTCTGCTCCTTTTCATAATTTCAAATGATTATAAAAGCAAAATTATATAGACTATACTTGGAAAGAAAAGTAAATGCTAACTATCAGGTATTTTACAAAATAGCTTAATGAACCTAAGAAAGACCATGGCACAACTCAGAAGACAGCCAGAGTCTCAGGCTAGAATGCAGTTGTTCAGTGCTCCAGATGGTTGACTCTTAAACGAGCCATCCTCTCTAGTCAGTGCCAACTGTTGTGTGTATTTTTCTGCACAGGGGTAAAATAATAATTACCAACCATCTCTCATTATATAAAGTTATCCAGATAGACAGTACTTAAAACAAGGCAATGAAGCCTCACTTATACTACTCCACATACATTTTTAATTTTGTTTTCAGTGTGTATTTTACTCAATGTATTTTTTTTAAAGTCCAGGATTTGCATAAAGTTTGCGTGTTGAAGTCCACAGTCAGTGGTACACTTCTATCATCCATTCCAGTAATTCTTTCAGACTTTGAGGATGAGAGTAGTCAGTCGTTTTATTTATATCTGTAGAAGCAGCAAACACATTCAGGATTTAGTCAAAACGTGGTCTGTGGACTGGTGTTCATGTATGAGACGTGCCTGTTCATCTTGTGATGTGCTGGGTATTACATAAACACGGGGAAATCGTTTAGAATCTATTCCAATGAGCAAAGGGCTATGTTGAATATCCTTTTTTTTCTTTTGAATATCTCTGAAACGTCGAATCTTGTCTTTCCCGTGCCTTTGCGTTCGTTTCACTTTCTCTGGTAATCATATTTATTGTATTTTATAAATGTATAAATCCATAAGCATTAGAACTTTTTTTTTAAAAGAAATTGGTTTTCCATCATAGAGAATTTGAGAATGTTTTAGAGGATCAATAAAAAGCTTCCAATATCCTAGGGTTAAATCAATGTTTTCATGGCAAGGTCTATATCTACCAATTACTACAAATACTTTACTCTGCCATAGCAAGGAGTCAAGTTCACAGATGAAGGAAACATAAATAGATTGTCTGAGGCAAGGATCTTCTATGGGTATTTAAGACAGCTATATAAGAGTTGGGGACCCTTCATTTCTCCACTTTCATACAACAGAAAAAAAATGCTTAGATGGAAGAGACTACAGCAGCAAGTGGGTGGAACTGCTCAATCCTAGGAATATGGTGATTGAAAACCCCTTGAAACCACCCTTGGATCCCATCTATATAGTGGACACTGAAATCAGTCAACAAAGTTGTTCTTAACAGACCCCATACAGCTCCAGGAACTATGTCTGTAGTATTCCAGGAAGCCTTTATTCATCCATTAACAAGGGTACATGGGCTAAGTTCTCTTATTTATCTGTAGTATAGTGATGACACGGGTGTCACAGGAATTCAACTTTAATATTATAACAGCTATCGAGTTTTTCCTACTCGTCATCCCTCGTCATCTATGAGTGTTAGCTATAACAGGAAGTTGGGCAAGTTTACATATGTGCCTGTTAACTTTCAAAGTAGACTTTTAAAAATACTAACATCTGGAAGACTGCCAGACCTGAAATGACCCCAGTCTGTGCCCATGTGGCCATAGCGGGCAGATCACACTCCTGCGTGGTCTCACATGGCACAGCCGGTCAGAGCAAGCCTGAGAAAACCCCTGCCCATTGCCACATTGCACAGATGGGGTAGAACATACCTGAGATGACCCCAGATACCCAGAGGCCCTAGGAGCCACTAAAATGAGCAAGTAAGTGGTGGAGAGATGGAAGAGAAGAGAAGCAAAGAGATGTGGGCACAGTGAAGAGAGGTAAAACTGGAGCCTCGAGGTTAGTGCAGAGCATCCTGATGTGACTAGCCAGCAAGGCCACCTAAAACCATGATGAGATCCTGGCCTGTGCTCTCACCGAGTGCCATGTCTGGGTCTGTGGCCCTGCAGCAGCAAGGTCTGTTAATACCAAAAGCCAGGCATCTCTGGACTGGGCTGCTGCCTGGGGCCATGCTGCTATCTGAGGGCTGCAATAACTGGCCCTACCCCGTACCAGCTGAAGCCCTGGGAACAGAAGGTCCTTTGCAGCACAGTATAGCTGGCCCTGGTGGTGGACCACATGTGACCCAGACTAAGGATGTGAGCTTGAGAGATCTGGCCCTGCCACCTGTATACCAAGCAGTGTGGGTGAGAGAGATTTCCTCCCTCCCCGACCCCAAGGAAGCTGCATGCAGCAGGCAGGAGATCTGTCCCTGGAGTCCTAGAGCAGGAGACTTCACCCTGGTGGCAGGAGTGTGGGTGAGCCAGTCCTGAGGGCATAAGCAAGTGTGGGAGAGCTGTGCCTGCCACTTGTCTACCAAGTAGTGTCCCAGGCAAAGGAGGGATACCATGCCTGCTTCACCCCTTCCCCCATATGGCATGTGGGAGAGCTTTTTCAGCCCTTCCATGGCTGCAGCACTCCGGAGAGCAGGGCCGTGCACCTCCTTTGGGCAGCACAGTAGAGCTGTCCCTGAAGGCATGGGCATGAATGAGCCAGGCTCATCCTGGAGGGCGGGAGAGCAGGAGAGCTGGAAACTAGAAAACAACTGGAGAAAGCAGAGGAGAAAAGTCTCTACTCAGTCGGACCAGTCGGGCAAGCTCCTCATGATGGTGTGGATGCAGGAGAGCTGTGGACAGACAAGCTCAGACACCTCTCAGGCCCAGATCCAGGGCTTTGAATCAACCCACCTTACCCCATCAGTGAACTGCTGGAGTGAATAAAAGGGTCAGTGCTACAGATCTGAAACTACAGGATCTCCATGACACAGGGCAACAGCAGGATATCCGAGAGGAGTCCCAGAAAGATTCCAGTATCGATAGAGTAGCAGAAGTCAGACACCTCAAGCTAGACTCATTGCAATGGACATTTGCAAGCAAAGAAGTGTGGATTTTGTTCCCTATTCTAAGGAGGGACGAAGTATCCAAACTTTGGTCTTCCCACTTTTTGAGTTTCATGTGTTTTGCAAATCGTATCTTGGGTATTCTAAGTTTCTGGGCTAATGTCCACTTATCAGTGAGTGCATATCATGTGACAAAGTTTGGAGTTGAGACAGAAGGAAGGACCATGCAGAGACTGCCTCATCTGGGGATCCATACCATAATCAACCACCAAATGTAGACACTATTGCATATGCCAGCAAGATTTTGCTGACAGGGCCCTGATATAGCTGACTCTTGTGAGGCTATGCAAGTGCTCCCACAGGGCCCCCAATGGAGGACCTAGAGAAAGTTACAAGGAGCTGAAGGGGTCTGCAATCCTATAGGAGGAACAGCAATATGAACTAACCAGTACCTCGTGAGCTCGTGTCTATAGCTGCATATGTAGCAGAAGATGGCCTAATTGGCCATCATTGGGAGGAGAGGCCCTTAGTCTTGCAAAGACTATATGCCCCAATACAGGAGAATGCCAGGGCCTGGAAGCGGGAGTGGGTGGGTTGGGGAGCAGGCTTGGGGGAGGTTACAAGGAACTTTTGGGATAGCATTTGAATTGTAAATGAAGAAAATATCTAATAAAAACATTTCTTAAAAAAAAAAGAAGTGTGGATTTATACAAAAGGGTGCGATTTCTGGATCATACAACTTTTCATTTTTTAGGAACCACTTCACTGTTTTCCATAATATGCACAGTAACTTACATACCCTCAAACAGTATAGGTTTCTTTCCTCACACCTTTGCCAACCATGGTTACTTTTGTGGGTTTTTTTATAGACTTTCTAACTAGAGTGGGATGGTGTCTCACTGATTTTTATTTGCTCTGACTTCCTGATTAGTATCTGAACATTTTATAAAAATTATTTAAATAAGATAAACCATTTCCTAGTTTGCTTTTGAAGAACATTATTATTATTATTATTATTATTATTATTATTATTATTATTTTGCTTGGGTCCTTGCTTTGCCATTGAACTGAGTTCCTTATGTATTTTGGATACAAACTCCTCCTAAGATTAATGAACTACCAACATTTTCCTCAACCCTAGCAATTCGGTCTTCATGCTGTTGATTTAGGCTTTGGCCACGAAAACCATTTTTTCTTATGTAACCAAACTGTCTATTTTCTCTTCTTCTGCCTGTGCCTCTGGTATTAAGCAAAAATTTATTGTTCAGAGGTGTGTCATGGAGACTTTTTCTCTCCCACCCTCTTTCA
The DNA here is from genome assembly GCF_978045245.1 of Mus caroli. Lineage (NCBI taxonomy): Eukaryota > Metazoa > Chordata > Mammalia > Rodentia > Muridae > Mus > Mus caroli. Next base: position 101,391,231 of record NW_028227267.1, on the reverse strand, counting down.
GTTGTTTTCTAATTATAAGCCTCCTATTTAATAATTCAATCCTTTTTGAGTTGTGTTATTCATACATACTAGAAGGCAGGTCTCTAACTACATCCTTCTGCATGTAGGTACACAGTTTCCCCAAAGTTATACATTGAAGAAATTGTTTCCTCCCCATGTTGTGTTCTTGGCACCTTTGTCAAAAACCAGGCAACTGAAAGCATGCACCATTTCTTGATTGCCTCTGCTTCCCAATTGGTCTATGTATTGATGATTATGCCATACCATAGTTTTAGTATACTAGCTTCATGGTAGACTTTGAAATCAGCTACATCTCTCTTAAGATAAAGTGAAAATGATTTCAACATATCTGTGGATACAATTTTATTATCATAGTAACTAGAAATTCTGCTTTATAAAGAAAAAGATTAACAAATGGCCCTGGTCTCATTTGATATGTAATATCTCTTGGCTACATATTCATATCAACTCAGGCAATGTTCTTTACAGCCCAAAATGTTAAATTGCAGATATCTCTGGTATTAAAGTCTATGTTGCTCCAGAAAGGCATCACATACCAGCTGAAATGCTTTGAACTCATGTCTCTTGAAATCAGATCTTGAGTTTGTCTAGAAGTTAAACATTTCATCAATTGAAAAATCTGAAACTGATGAATTACAAGGAGAAAGCACCTTGACTATAAAATTCCAGAGCCAACCAGGAATGGAAATTCTACCCTCTCAGAGGTTTTCAGGCTTTGAGTCATAGTCAGTTCTCTTTTCTCAACCAGAAGAAGGATCTATCCAGTCTCTATACAAGACATTATACCCCTATGACTAATGTCACTCGTATTTTAAAATGGGATAATTTCAATAGGAATCTGAGAGGTGTATTTCCTTATGGGGAGCGGACAAGGTCAGTCCCTTGATCTACAGTCACTTGCCTAAGAATATACAGGTAGAAAAGGAGAATGCAGATATAGAAATCAAGCCTGTTCATCCCTCTTGCAGATTTCCCCTAGGCACACTATTCCACAACAACAACAATAGTAGATAAATACTCAAATGGGCTTTAGAAAGCCAAATATAGAACCTGACAAGAAACAAAGTGGTCCATCCACTCCTCTGATATCTATTTCAATGGCTCCATTAGTAATAGAATTTCTCCTCTGGATGCATAATTGATAACAAAATACAAATAAAAATGGATCTTTAATCTAAGCATCTAAGTACAATTCATATTACAGTGCAGCAATCATTTCTCCAAAACTCGTGCGTGGGATTTCATTTTGCCGAGTTTCAAATTCCCTTAGAGCTCATCTTCAAAGCTCTCAGCTAACTTCAGTCTGGGCGGTGTTTGTGCCTGCATCTAGGGTTAACTCCCTGTTCTGTAACCAAGGGACTCTTTACTTTCTAAAAGTAATCCTATCAAGGTAAACATTTCACTCTTCAGGAAATAAATAATTTAAAACTCAAACTGCAAGAGTGATATCAAGAGGACAGACTCATACTGAGGGAGAGAGTGAAGCACAGTGACAAGAAGCTGTGTAATAGGCAGGATGCTGGAAGCTACAGAGGTCATTTTACAGGGAATGGGTTGTATCCTGAAAACTGGAAGCAGTACAGGTAGAACTTCTCGACCAAAACCCTGTACAGATGTCAATGATGCTTTCATGCGTCAGCAAAGCAAATGCAAATCAGCTTAAATTCAACAAATGTGAAGTCACATAAAATGGAAGGACAATATCCTTGCCTCCAAAGATTTAAATATTAAATCATTTATTAAAATCATTTGAAATTTAATGGTTTCAGTTCCATACCTAGCCAAAAATCAGTGTAGATCTTTATATGTGAATTGATGCAGTCCAAATCAACAAACACTCCAGAATGCTCTCAGCCTGAGGCAAGTGAAGCTACAAGAACACATGACAATATAACCTCTGATTATAAGCCAGCCTCTCATAAGAACAGCAATGGATACAGAATGGGTGGTATGTGGGCAGCATTCTGCTAAGCGAAGGGGCACCTGTAGATCCTAAAAGTTGTATCTCAGCATTAAAATACAGCCACATATCTGAATATCTGAAATTGAGATCTGAGTTCATCAGACCCCAATGGTCTAGAGCCTGGAAAAACTAAGAAAAGGATGGACAATAAATCTTATGATTTTTGTCACCATCAGGGACAGCCCCAAGCATTCTTTGGACAATAGCACTGTTTGTCACCTCATCTTCAATGTGAAGCATCAACCATGGGTCAAACAGGAAGGAAAGCCTAGCAAGACTGACTTGAAGTTAGGAAAAGAAAATAAATGATCTGAATCCCGTGGTATCAAATGATGGTTTTATAATTAAAATAACTGATTGCTGTTTCTCTTGTGTTACTGCTTACCTACAGTGAGTTTACTGACTCTACGGACCACAGGGCTCAGTTATCAACAGATTTTCAAGATCCTTGAATGCAAGGACAATGTGTTATTCTATGATAAACCATGCTCTAAGTAGAAACACAGAGCTGAGCTTACTAGGCATTACCTTTGACATTCGTTTATCAAACACAGGAGGTTGGGGAATATCAAAATGAGTCATGAGTGGGAAAGAACAATGAAGCTAATTGAATGGCTTTCTTTTTATGCTGTGTTCCTAGACATCATCTGTGTCTCTAATTGATCTATTCAACTATCAGAGAACATCCAATATTGGAAGGAGAAAATAGGGAGCAAGAAGAGAAAAGTCACTATGCAATCTTTTAAATCTGTAGGGGAACAGAACTTGAATTACAAACATTTAAATGTTTCTACTGAGTGGGATTATGCATGATGTTTTCTGTATGTTTAAATATTTTTCTATAGTTTCTAGTTTCAGAAGTTTATAATATTTAGCTTTATGGCAAATCTGTGAGTTGCAGAATTAACAATGTAACTCTTTCTTTTAGCTACTGAAGAAATGAAAGTCAAATGAAAAGAAATTCTGGCCATTGAATATATTATTGTTTGAGCTGTAGTGAGCGGCTATGGAGTTATCTGAATGAAATTTTAATGTATTGAACATATGTCAAGTCTCTTTACAAAAGAAGCAAGTGTTAGTACTGGGTGTTTATGTTCGTATTACAGGGACTATAATACTAATAAAACAAGTTATCAATAATTTTATCTTTTTCACAAGATGTTTATTAACCTTTTCCCTTTTAAAGAGGAAGTTTTACAAGTGAACATTCCCATCTAAAATACCACGTGAAAGCCAGAATATAGAATGGAAAAGAATCCTCACCTGATATACACTCTACATAGAGTTAGTACCCAGAATATCTAAAGGACTCAAAGGATTAAACAAGAAAACAACTAACCTTGTTAAGAAACGGAACCTAAGACTAAGCAGAGTTCTCAAAAGATGAGACAGGGATAGCTAAGGACATTTAAAATATTGAATATTCTTAGTCATCAAAGGCATGCTGATTAAAGCTTTCTGAGACTTCTCATTCTGATCAGAGGGCAAAATCAAAAAAATGACAACAAATTCTTGTGTAGATTCTGGGGAAAAAAAAACATGTATGTCCATTTCTTTTTGTCTGGTAGGAGTGCAAACTCATGCAGGCACTGTGGAAATCAGTCATGTAAATTCCTCAAAAATGTAAAAGTATACCTACCATGTGACCCAGCTATACTACTCCCAGGTATAACCCAGAGGACTTCACATACTGCCTTATGACTCACATCAGCCATGCTTATTGCTGCTCTATTCAATAGTCAGGAAATGGAGACAGCCCGGAGGAGCATCACCTGATGCATTAATAATGAAAATGTGGTATATTTACAAAATAAAATATTATTCAGCTATTAAAAAGTTAAATTATGGGATTTTCAGGTAAATGGATGGAGCTGAAAATACTCATTTTGAATGAGGTAACTGAGACTAGAAAGACAAACGTATTTTCTCTCATCTACAGGTATTATCAATAAATCTTCAGTTATGTGTTGTGATGGTTTGTATATTCTTGGTCCAGGGAATGGCACTATTTGCAGATGTGGCTTCAATGGAGTAGGTGTGGCCTTGTTGGAGGAAGTATGTCACTGTGGGCAGGGGTTTTAAGACCCTCCTCCTAACCGTGTGGCAATCAGTTTTTTCCTAGCAACCTTCAGATGAAGATATAGAATGCTTAGATGCTGCCATGCTCCTGCCTTGATAATGCACTGAAACTCTGAACTTGTAAGCCAATCCCAGTTAAATGCTGTCCTTATAACAGCTCCCTTGGTCATGGTGTCTGTTCACAGCAGTAAAACCCTAAGACATGTATGTTTCATTTGGAATATCCATAAAGGACAGAAAATTACTAAAGAGTCATGGGGAGAGACATTCATGAAAGGGGAGACAGAAAGCACTGTTATAAGGGGTTAAAGAGAATAATAGGATATGGATGGCTAAAGTGGGGTTGGTAAGTGAAGAGGAGGATATAGGAGGAACAGGAGAGACAAATAACATCAAAGACCTTTTGAAGATGACATATAGTTTTTCAATATATACATATATGTCTGTCTGTCTATCTATTATCTATCTATCTATCTATCTATCTATCTACCTATCTATTTATCTATCTCTATATAATTAAAATGGACTTACCAAGTAATAAACTCTACTATACCATACTAACAAGAAAAAAACAAAAACAAAAACAACAAAAAAACCAACAACCCAGTGTAAGGTACATGTCATCCCTTTGGAGTTGTTGGCAAGAGTTCCCATAGGCCACCCCCAAATATTACAGGCCATTACCACTGGTGGTAAGAGCCTATTACTGAGGACAGGATTTAATGAGTCATAGAATATGGCAAAAGCAAGCTGGTATGGACATGGAAGCTTTATCTTTATTGGGTAACTTTCACTGTACTGGAACATGCTATGTGGACTACTGCACCATCATCATCATGCAGGCCACAATGATGATGATGGTGATGGTGATGATGATGATGACGATGATGATCCTGGCCTGGAAAGGCATGCTTACTGATACAACAAGGTGCAAAAACTGCATGGGGGTAACCAATCACTTTCTGATTATATCTAACCCTCACTTCACAGACTGAAAATCACACCTGGCATTATCTAGCCAGGGACATGTGTGTAGATAGGTCATAGGCTCTGGTTGATAACTTACTCTTATGCTATTAGATGGACATATTATTTTACTGAGTCCTAGAGGATTATTATTATACTCATGGATCAATGCATCTATGATCTCTCAACGGAGAAGCTCCTAAGTACTATGTGATTAACACTGTGATCCACAACTGGACAGGTACAGATGATAAGAGTCTGCAGAATACTCAGCCCTAAAGGTAGCATATATACTTCAACCCTTCCGTGTGTGGGGAGGGCATCATTCTGGAACATGTGGAAACAGTGTAGAGCCTAGAAAGGTGAATGACTATGTGGAAACATGTTTCTCTAGACACTGCAGGGAAGGGGAAGCCACACACATACTGTGAGCTCACCGTAGTTGTGACAACATGTACCAAACCCAGGCAAGCAGAATGCCAGCAAGGACAGAGCAGCTGGGCACACTATCCCACTGCAAACTGTGGCGACTATTGGCTTCTCTGAGAAGAAGAGTCAGAGCTCTCTAGGAGTACAGACCCTGGTAACTTGACCACTCTCCAGTAGATGATGATACAACCAAAACTACTTGGCCAACACAAAATTGGTGAATTAGGAAATAATGGGAAGAGCAAGTAAATACAACTGAAACATGTCATGTGAAATTCTCAAAGAACTAATAAAAATTGTAAAATCATATAAGAATGCAAAGTATATAACATTTGCAAGGAAACTCACAAAAACTCCAGGGTTTATGTGTTTAAATATAGAAATATTTGTTAAAATTTTCTACTACACATGTGTGTACATAATATGTAGCATCTAGATACATATAAATGCATAATATGATGTTGGAGATCAGTTCTAATGCTTTGATTCAATCAGGAATCTACATGTCCAAATGCTAACGGTCCTTGTCACCACTTGGATTTTGATTGATCAGTAAAGATGCGAGTGGCCAATGGCTGGTCAAAGGGAGGTGGGACTGGACCCTTAGAGTTGCTCTGGCTAGGACACAGGGGAGGGAGGGAGGAATGACCATGACTCAAGAGAGAGATACTGATGGGCATAGGAGCTTCTAGAGTTAAAGCCAACAAACCATGTAAAAATTCCAGTAAGTGGCCACTCGTCACTTGCCTGATTGGGCCTGAGGTAGCAGGGGAAGGTTCAGGAGTACCAAGCCTTTGAGGCAGCCAAGGCATTTTAAAATTAACTGGAGTGTGTGTGTGTGTGTAAGTGTGTGTATGTGTGTGTGTGTGTGTGTGTGTGTGTGTGTGTGTGTGTGGTGTCTATATGTATTTGTGTGTAGTAGCCAGAGATGAGTTTCTGGTGTTTTTATACATCAGGTTCTACCTCATTTTTCAAGGCAGTTTCTCTCACAGAACCTGAAGTTAACCATATTTGAGTAGGCTAACTGTCCAGTGGACTTCTGGGATTCTCTGCTGATTCCTCCTCCTCCTCCTCCTCCTCCTCCTCCTCTTCCTCCTCCTGCTAAGGTAGCAGATGCTTGCACAGCACCTGGTATTTTTACTTGAGGGCTGGGAGTTTGAATGTACCCACTGAGCCATCTCCCCAACCCCAAGGAATTATTTTTGTCAGGACATCCATGAGGACTAGATAACAGGCTGTGTTAAGTAACGTGAAGAACAATTTGTTGTAGATATGGCCCCCAAGAACTATTGAGTCTCGTTGAGAAACACAAGACACGAAAAGACATGCATTAAAAATGAGCAAAGGTGATAAGAAAAGTGCAGATCAGGTGCCGAGGAAACGGGAGAAGGGGATTACGTCACACCCAGAGCTGGGTAGCAAGCTGCAGACAAGTGTGGCAGGCAACACAGCTCTGAGCTCTTATCTTTGGTATTAAATTCTAACTATTGGTTTACATGGTCTCTCCCTGTCACTGAAAGCCCGAGCCAGGTCTTCACTCTTTTATACACCTTCAGCCCCTGTGACAGTGACTCGACAGACACTTGTTTGACTGACATGAACAGGAACACACCACAGTTAAACTGGAGTTCTAGAGAGGACAACTTGGAGTAGCAAGTGGTTAACGTCTCGGCTTGCCGGATGGCAGGAAGTGCAAGGAGGAGTAGGAAAAGTGCTGAAGTAGAGGACAGCTACAGAAAGCATGGACCTCTATCTTACGTGTCAGTGGAGAAAAGCTAGACCTTTTACCCTAGCGCAGGGCATGGTTGGAGCTGTGGAAGCAGCCCTAGGGCAGAAGGTAAGGAAGCCAACGTTGTCTGGCCAGAGTGGTTCTGCCCAAGCCCAACCAATGGGACAAGAAAACTAAAGGCTATAAAAGCTCTTGGAAGGAGGAAGGTAGAGAGTAACAGGGGCACCTTCTCAGCAATTCTGGACTATGTGCCCCCTGTTAGTAGAAATAGGCTCCATCAGTAAGAGGGAACCGAGGCATCTATTCTGACCATATTGATGCAGAACATCCCAGGTCGCACAGCCAGCAAATGACCCGCACAGTGTTCAGATGCAGATCTTCCATGTCCAGCCAAGAGCTAATCTGAGGACATTAGAGTCTCCTTATGCTAAAGTACATGGATGATTGTCTCCATCTGAAATCTTTTACTGAAATACATTTCACTTTGCATTAAAAAATACATGGCTATGGATTTCAACACACCCATCCCTTGTATGGTGAAACCTAATCTCCATGTGTGACTGTTCGGAGGTAGATCTTCCAGGAGATGCTTGCATTTAAATAAAGCCCTAATTCAAATCTAGTAGGTTTGCTGGTCACACTAGGAGAGGCAGAGGCGAAGATTGTTTTCTCTTCTTGAACATAAAAAGGAGAAGCCACTTGAAGCCACCACAGGAAGGTCACTGTCTAGAACAGGAAAGGTGTCCTATGGAAATCTCATATGCTCACACACTGGTCGGTCTCACATTCCAACCTCCAGAGCTTCAAGAAAACATATTTCTGTTCTTTATCCCAAGTCATCTGTGGTAGTTTGCTATGATATCCTGAGAGAAAACTCAAGTGTTTCACCATAAGAGAGTAAGCAGCTTTCTGATCTCAAGTGTGAATTCTGTCTACAGTCAAACCTATATTACTTCTGTCAAATAAACAGCATGCATATTTTAGGTCCATTTTGCTTTTGCTCGTAAAATTCATTCACTAAATGTTTATAACTCGTCACTGGCAAAAGCCTCTAAACTTCTTGGCAGAGGTGTGGGAGTATACAGCCTGAGTTCTATCACCATTGGCAGAGGTGTGGGAGTATACAGCCTGAGTTCTATCACCATTGGCAGAGGTGTGGGAGTATACAGCCTGAGTTCTATCACCATTGGCAGAGGTGTGGGAGTATACAGCCTGAGTTCTATCACCATTGGCAGAGGTGTGGGAGTATACAGCCTGAGTTCTATCGCCATTGGCAGAGGTATGGGGAGTATACAGCCTGAGTTCTATCACCATTGGCAGAGGTGTGGGAGTATACAGCCTGAGTTCTATCACCATTGGCAGAGGTGTGGGAGTATACAGCCTGAGTTCTATCACCATTGGCAGAGGTGTGGGAGTATACAGCCTGAGTTCTATCACCATTGGCAGAGGTGTGGGAGTATACAGCCTGAGTTCTATCACCATTGGCAGAGGTGTGGGAGTATACAGCCTGAGTTCTATCGCCATTGGCAGAGGTGTGGGAGTATACAGCCTGAGTTCTATCGCCATTGGCAGAGGTGTGGGAGTATACAGCCTGAGTTCTATCACCATTGGCAGAGGTGTGGGAGTATACAGCCTGAGTTCTATCACCATTGGCAGAGGTGTGGGAGTATACAGCCTGAGTTCTATCACCATTGGCAGAGGTGTGGGAGTATACAGCCTGAGTTCTATCGCCATTGGCAGAGGTGTGGGACTATACAGCCTGAGTTCTATCGCCATTGGCAGAGGTGTGGGAGTATACAGCCTGAGTTCTATCACCATTGGCAGAGGTGTGGGACTATATAGCCTGAGTTCTATCACCATTGGCAGAGGTGTGGGGAGTATACAGCCTGAGTTCTATCACCATTGGCAGAGGTGTGGGAGTATACAGCCTGAGTTCTATCGCCATTGGCAGAGGTGTGGGAGTATACAGCCTGAGTTCTATCACCATTGGCAGAGGTGTGGGAGTATACAGCCTGAGTTCTATCGCCATTGGCAGAGGTGTGGGACTATACAGCCTTAGTTCTATCACTCATGGTGAATGTTACACATAAGTCACTTGCCATTTTGAGATTCCTTCAGTTTATTCTTGGTTTTTATTTATTTTTTTCTGCTTAAGTGTATAATGTATACTTATATACATCCTTACTTGTTCAATAGAAAAATAGTCTTTATCACTTCTCACCTTCTTCAGGGATGCAATGACATCAACCTAGAGAGTATGTAATAAAAGGGGTCTTTTAAAAACCAAGTATATTATACTCTTTTGGGTGTTCTTCTTGCTATTATTATTATTATTATTATTATTATTATTATTAAAGCCACTTCTTGCAATCAACCCACAATGCTACATAAACAACATAGAAACAATTCAAGGTAACATTTCCAAGAATAAAAACTAAATATTTACTATCAATGTATCATGGACCAATGGCTTTAGGAGGTTGGGGGAGCACTGGGAAGAGGGAAAATAGTGGATTAAAACATGAGTCACTTCAGCTTTATAATTCTAACAGTGGGACATTGCATAGCCTGTCTCTAGACTCTGACTGTGGAATAAAATCTCCACTATATAGAAGTATGCTGAAAATCAGCCTGAACAGTGCTGAACAGCTGCAGACCTCCTCGGTAAAGAACACTGAGCAGGTCAGCAGAGTGGAGAAAACACTTTTGTTTCTCTGTATCAAAGGTTGATGTCAATGGCTTCCTTTGGAGGATGGAATAGGATAAGACTGACCGTGGAAGATGCCATGCTGTAATGATTAGAGACTGTACATCCCATAATTTCCCAAGGCCTGCTGGCACATTTTGGAAGTTCATTTCAGCTCCAGTGACTTGAACCCTGCACTTTCACCTTCTTCTAAGCCGCCCTTCTTGTCCAGCACACAACATCTCCATCTCTCTTTGCATTAGGCACTGTCCTGTTGTTCAAAGTGCTGTCTTGAAGTGTGTGACTAGAGAAATTTACAAGAAGAATCTGGGTTGGAGCAATCTTTGCAAGATGAGACCAAGGAGGCACAATTCCAGTGAGTGCTCAAACTCTCTGAGATGCTGTGGTCATAATGCCCATCTGCGGTGCCATGTGTGAGTGAGTATGCACGACAAGTCCCTACGCATGGGATTCGGCAAGCAGGGCAGTGGTGAAACCCTGTGTGGAGAGCTAACAGGCCATTACTGACTCATTGTCTATTCATTTTAGATTGTTTCTATAGAGGATTTATAGAAACAATACCAAGGTGGCACAAGGTGGCCATCAATGCTGTTTACAGACAATTTAGAGGAATAAACCTGCAGTTATACCCAGGCTGACTTCCCTTGTGGTCCTGGGGCATCATGTTCTAATCCTATTGTGACGTGATTGTTTCGCCATGAAGTGCTCCACAGAGGCCGATAATTGGCGTACAGGTTCAAATTAGATTGCTGTGTGTTTAGGAAAGCGAGGGTCATTTCACATCAGCACCTCTCATTAAGAAGCAGGCAACCGAAGTTCTCCATTACAGGGAACCTGCTGTATACATTATCTTTTATTATAAAGGCAATGTGTAGCTTATATACTCACTACACACACACACACACACACACATATCTTGTCTTCTATCATCATGAGGGGGAAGGGAGTGTGAAAATGCAAAACACATTTCTGAGAATGGAAATTAAATATTTACCAGCAATGGATCATAGAAACTGGCTTTGGGAGCTAAATGGGGGAGAGAAGAGGGCAAACAACAGATTAAAAATAACCAACAATTTGTTCTACTTTCTCATACTGTTGTCATGACCGGGTGGTAGCTTGTCTCTGGCCAAGGTCTGTGCTATCTACACTGGAAATGCTGGGGACAGAGTTAACTCGAGTGGGGTCTTAGAATAAAACACACTCTCCCTTCATTCTTTCCTTCAAATCACTGACACCAAAGGCACTTGTTAAAGAATCAGCTAAACACAATGCAAGGTGTCTCTCTGGTCATTTAAAATTTAGAATGTTCATGCTTTCTATTTTTATTAATTATAGATTCTTTTTTTTTCTGGAGCCTTTGTCTATGAAGACAAAGAGGAGGGGGAAAGTTTATGCTTCCCTCATAAAGTATGTATGTATGCATGTATGTATGTATGTATCTACATGTATGTATGTAACATGAAATCATAACCCCATGGTGATTTCAACAGGAGAAGATGCCTTTGAATGGCCAGGTTAGGAGTAGGATTAATGCCCATATAAAAGGGTCTACAGAGAGTGAGCTAAGCCTCCCATCACGGGAAGGCAAGAAGATGTGTTCATGAACTCTGCCCTTCCCAGACACTGGGTTTGTTGACATCTTTATCCTGGATTTCACTCATTCCAGAACTGCAAAAACATAGCATCTGCTTTACTCTTCTGAGATCATAACATTTGGTTATAGTAGATCATGTCAAGTGAGGAGTGAGAACCATTTCTACAGAGAAGAAACTCTACAAAGAAGTCCAACTGCTTTCAAGTAAGTGAAAACTGGGAAAATATAGGCTGAGCATAAGACACACTTCCCACAGAGCCAAATATGCTCCTTCGTGTCAGCCCCAGTGGTCTGAGGACAGATCCCTATAAGGAAGGCTTCACTCTCAAATATATTGAAAGCCACCATTATGACAAGGGATCTCAAGAGAGTCAATCAGGTTAAAAGATCATTTGGGTGGCTCTGATCTCAACAGACTTGTTGTCCTTATCGGAAGGGGAAACTGAGAAGCAGAGAATCGGGCTCTAGTTTACGTGTGGGACCCTAAAAAAATCAAAGTCATGGAAGCAGAAGAGGAGAATAAGTGGTTACAAGAGGCAGGGAACCAGGAAGAAAATGGAAAGATGACCAAGGAGGAATGCAGAGTTTAACTTATATAAAGGGTATAATCATATATGTGTGTGTGTGTGTGTGTGTGTGTCTGTCTGTCTGTCTGTCTGTCTGTCTGCCTCTCTGTGTGTATAACATAGAATGGTATATATAGTTAATAATATATTATCTTTAGTTAGTAGTAATGTATTATACATTTTAAACTACCACAAATATTTTAACAGTTACCACCACAGACATAAATGTGCTAAGCATATCAATTTCTTTGATATAATTGTTACACAACACATATCAAAGCATCACCCAGTAACCCCTACATAGAGATCATTATTAATTATAGGAATTAAAAATACAACAAATAAATACATTTGTTTCTGTTGTTTGAGATGTCCAGCTGATGATGGAAGACCTGGCCAGTTAGTGGAGTCCCATAGCTGTGCTATCTGACTCTTGCCAGTTGATCCTTCAGCACCTCTCCCTGTCTTCGGGGTCCCTTCAGGAGGCTCCTTACAATGAACCCCAGGGCTGCAGAGGTTCTGCCTTCTGCACCTGTGAATTATTATTTTTTTTTAACTTTCTTGCTTGTGTACATCAAACAGACATAATAACCCACTGGCAAATGCTTCTAGCCGCGTGTCTTCAGGGACTTGCTAAGTTCAAAGCCTGCTGGGATAAAAGAACTTTCTCAGGTTCAGAAGCTCAACCTAACTCCAGCCTTCTAGGAATCTATACGCAACCTTGTCCACAGTGGCTACCGATACCAACCAAAGAGTTTTTTCTAGTGTGTGTTCTCTCAAGACTTTTCAATGGCCTTAGGTGATGGTGACTCATTCTTCCCAAGCAGAAGTATGATAGATGAACTATGTGTCCCCACCTGGGACAAAGCAGCAGGTGGATTCTTGGAGGGGTCAGTCCAGGCTCCCCGTGTGCTGCTGCTATATGCTCCAAATCTCGGGGAATGATTGCTCCCACCCTCCACACAGTTGCTTGCTTACTAGGGCATTTTGCACTCCAAGGTCAGGGAGGGGGCAGCTCTGTTCTAGTAGATCCAGGAGCACTGACTGAAGGTCATTGTCCTTCTTGTCATTTGTTGCAGTGAGGAACTGTAGTTTGGTGGAAAGGACACAAATAAGGCTGTGTGACCTTGAGGCTACTCACTGTATCATCCAGAAACGAAGGAAACTGCATTAGCAAGTCTGTAGATCTTGTCTCTTGTAATTATATTCCCTGATAATTATATCTAAGGGTTCAGTCTTTCGTAAACCCTGTGTTTTTCAGGATAGGAATAATTCAGAAAAGGATCCTTTAGAGGTTTTTTCTGAATCCATCAACAGCTTTTGCCAAGGTGACTGTCATCTAGCTCCCTCTGAGTCCCTTGTACAAGTAAAGAGAATGAACACTGTATACGCTTTATGAAACCTGAGCACACCAGTGGTCTAAGCGAATTCCTTTCACCACCAGGAAGCTCTGTTACGTAATGTTCTATTAGGCTAGGCAGAACTCCATCTGATGATACCTGATAGCTCACAGAAAGTTCATGCCAGTAACTGAAGCAGTATCAGGGCTGCCCTGGGCACACACATGAAATGATGGGAGAGCTGTCAATAGCCATGTTCAGTCCTGATCGTTGCTATTACAGAGTGGGAAGCTATTGCTTACTCCTTCTGATGATTTAGTAAAAAGCAACAATGAGGATTCATGTGCAAAAACCAAATGACAGTCCTCACTGAGAAACATAAACTGGATATAATAGGTAACTAAACGCTGTGTGTGTGTGTGCGTGCCTGTGTGTGTGTGTGTGTGTATATGTGTAATTAACTTGAGAAATTAAACATGCTCGGCATCAGGAGTGTTAACAACCACTCTAAATTTCCTTCTTTCTTCTAAGTCATAGGCCTACCATCAGCTATCTTTGAAACTCTACACTGTGGTAAGGACGAGACAAATTCCCCTTCTGGCTGAGCTTTGAATCTTCTGAAAACCTAATTCAAAGTATTGTTATTCTTTTGTAGACACAAGTCTATAAACTCATTCTCCAGACACAAGTTTCAAGACAAAACATGGGGACTTCTGAGACGTGAAGGGCTCCTTAGTAATTAAGATAAAATAAGGATTCCCATACGGGCTCTCTATTACAGAACGGTGGACCAGCTCGATACTTCACTGCACCGGGCTGAAGCCCATTTGGGCCATCGAGTTGAAAACTGCTGTATTATTATTCTTTGATGTCTACAGCTGAGTAGCACAAAGCTGGTCTCTGAGCACTTACTCTCTATAAAGAAACTCCAAATGTTTGGCCTTTGGGCTGTAAATATTGTGTCACCATTGATTTTTAACATATAAAGTGTATTTTCCTGAATGTCAAGTATTTTCAAAGTGCAGGCCCTCCCCAGAGCACAGAGTAGAAAGAACTAAAGATGCTTTAAAAGTGGGAGATACAAGCAAGCAGCGAAGAAAAGCGAGGTAAGGAGAAACGGCCGTGCACCACAGTTCAAGTGTTGCCCGCTTTTTCACTGCTCAGTTTAAAATGTTACAGGAAAGTACGTTTGTCACTAAAGGCAGGTAGCATCCACACTGCCTGACTTCCTCCTCTCGAGCGCCTGCCATGCCTTACAATAATGGCCAGCACCTTCATGAAATTTTTTCATAAGAAACTTATTTCTTGGCTTCCACCAGGCTTTAACTATTGTTTGCAACAGATAGACATAAAAAAAAAAAAGCTGTACACAAATTCTGCCAAACCCTCTACTCCCTCCAATTATACAAAGCAACTGCTGCTGCACACACACCGTACCGGAATTTTCATTTGACTTTGAAAGTTAAATAACTAGAAAACAATTCTGAGTTGTTTATGTCTAGGAAGGCTTCGAGATTTTGCCTTCATTACCCTGATGTTGAACACAGTTAGCTATCAAGCAATGCTGGGACACGTTCCCTGTTTGATGCAAGCTAGGCGAAGAGTCCTTACTGCATTCAAACCAGTCACTGGATCACTTCATCCTTTTATCATCGGCCTCCTGGGTGAAGCCCTAGCCAGACCATCAAGGAGCCCTGAGCCTCCAGATGCAAGTTGAGAGGGCCCTGGGGACAGACAATGGCAGAGAAAGCTTTTTTCTCCCCCTGTCAATCAGACCCTTACGAGACAGATGCAACCAAAGTTAGGAGAAATCTCTGAATACTAAACACTCCTGACTTGTATTTGCTTGTTTGCAGAATTAACAGAAACAACAGTTTGTCACTTATAGTTTAAAATGAGAAGAATCCAGTTGTCACTCCCAAACCTTTGATATCCTGCATGGCTTGACACTATTTATTCTAAGTTTCTAATTTTAAATATCTATGGCTAGCTTAGAAATTCAAAGAAACAAAGTTATAAAATGAGCATTGCTGAAGAAAGTGGAAGAGAATAAGGGTTTTTTTGTTTGTTTGGTTGGTTGGTTTTGGTTTTAGGTTTGCTTGTTTGGTTGGTTGTTTTTTAGAATGTGTTTTTGAGACAGGGTTTCTCTGTGTAACTGCCCTGGCTGTCCTGCAGCCCATTCTGTTTTTATGAGCAAGTATGTGGACTTGCTTTAATTTTTTTTTGTAAAGGTCAGGTATAAATGCTTAGATTGTTCCTAGCCTCATCCCCAAATAATAAGGAAAATACACTGACATGTCTCCTTAAATAATCTTAAATAATGTATTTAATATATATATATATATATATATATATATATATATTTGATCATGTACCTGTCCTTAAAGCTGTATCTATGTATATTTTGAAGCATGTTTTTAATGCCACTAATAAGATATAAGTTGGCTAGTATTCAATTCTATATAAAAAATAAAGGCAATATTTTCTGATTCAGCGCAGTATAAACCATCCAGTATTAATTGACTTGCCTACATCTCCTCAGAGAAATGCCAAGGTGGCTCATAAAAGAAAGAGCAAAAGCAATTAGCATCTGCCAAGGATGCAGGAAACCCAGTCCAACAATTACCATGAGGCAAAAGATGTACAGCGTGTGACCCATCATTTCTCTGGTTTTAAATTTCTTTAAATAACATAATTAGGCTGCTATAACTTTAGGTCTCTCTGCCATTTTATCTTATTTTTAAGGATGTATTCATAATCTGTGTGTTGTGTGTGTGTGTGTGTGTGTGTGTGTGTGATTGTTGGCATATACATATCATGGGCATGTATATGGAGGGAACAAGACAATTTTCAGAAGTCAGTTCTTTCCTTCCTACGCTGGTTCTGGGGATCAAACTTAGGTCATCGGGGAAACACTTACCCACTGAGACAGCTTACTGGCTCCTTCTCCAATATCTAAAATAAGCCCAGTGTCTGTTCCTCTGAGTTTCTAAGTCTCCCCTCTCCTGAGTGGATGAAATTGAGAAGGAAAAGTAAGCAATAAAACTACGGTATAAGCTGGAGACAAAGCACATGTGTTTGCCGTTTAGCTTGTGGTAAGAAGGACTCTGCAGCCAAGTGGTGAATGAGGGTGTGCTACTTAGGGCGAGGGAACTACAGTATCCTATTTGTAAGAGTGATTAACTTTAATGTCTATTTTTCGTTCAGAAAGTTGACCTTTTTGCTTTGTTTCGAACGGACTGAAGCTCTGCTGCAGAATTATCTTAAGATAATGATAATATACAGAAATTCAAGACGTGCTAGGTTCAGGTCCAAAGTGACAAAACCTTTTCTTCAAATGGGTATAAAGGCAGGTAATAAAATAAAATTGTATTTGAAAAGAATGGAAGGCAAAATTATCAGCCTGGAGTGGCTACATTATGAAAACAACTATTTGCTGAGGTTATTAATGAAATCCTTATGAGAAAAAAAGTATACCGATAAAATTCTATGTCACTGTGAATTACTTCTCCAGGACAATAATCACTGAGAATCTATACACACTGCCAGCTGAGTGATTAAAACTCAACCATAAAAATATTTCTTTTTCCATTTAGTTTGTGTGTGTATGGTGTGTGTGTGTGTGTGTGTGTGTGTGTGTGTGTGTGTGTATGTGTGTAGGGGGGTGTCTGAAGACAAGTTGTGGCTCAATCCCAGTTCTCTGGTCTTGGCAGCAAGTGCCTTTGTCTACCTGCTGAGCCATCTGGTTGGTCCCCAACTCTTTCTGTTCTGACAGATCAACAGCTTATATCAACAACACAAACTGCCTGTCTCACTCTGTTGTAATCCATAACCCTGTTTGGTTATCTGACAACAATATAGTCTGTGCAGTATAATAAGAGATTTACCTCACTTGATTGCATTGAGGAAAATACTTTTCATGTATTACTTCCCTGTATCTTAATTTCTTTCTTTTTTTTGTATCTTAATTTCAAGGTTAATATTAAAAGGTAATATTTATTCCTGTAATGATTCCCCTATCTTTATGCCAGGTATTGTTTAGGCCACTGTAGCTGCTTCTTTATCAAAAGCAAGAGGAAACAGACTGGTTTTTTTTTTTTTTTTATTTCCCCTTCTGCCAACTGATATTCCACTGTTGGAAAATTGATCATCAACATAACAAACCCCTGAGCTGATGATATCTATTTAAAACCACGGCAGTACCTATGTTAGACTATTTTTCCTTACATAGAAGTTCAGTCTTGGTTATGAATAATGCATCTTGCTTCCACAAAGCATCCAGATACTGATATAATTAGACTCATTTCTGAGGTCTTTCTACAGTTCATGCATCAAACGCAAGCCCTTCGGGCAGCTGTGATTGGGTCTACAGGCATGGGATGTTGAAGAAATGAGCACAGTCATGCTAACACTGCCCTTCCTGCCTCACAGATGTAAGATGACAGCGATTGCCTGAGGCATTCTAATTACAAAGTATTTAGTAGGCGGGATCCAGCACACACCTGCCAGAAATTTGAGAGGAGAGATACTGCACCAGGATTTTCATCTTACAGGAGAAGCCAGCTGGAAGCCAAGTCCCGAAGATGCTGGCAGCAGCATTAAAAAGCCGCACACGAGTCCCAAGTGGTTGGAAATCCCTGGAGTTCTCCTCTGAGAGGGTTAGGCATAGATCCATCAGGAGCAGCCTCGAGTTGCTGCAAGGTCCACCCTTGGGTCTTAGAGATGACAGCGCGCTTCTGCTACAGGTGGAGGTAGAAGCTGGCATTTTCAATCCGTTTGACTGTGCAACTCATAAGGACCTGCCGATGAAGGGTTTTCAAACCATGGTGTGTGTTCCCTTCCAAAAGTGATGATGTTCTCTGAGAGTTATACTCTTACTACAAGAGTACAGTCAATAGGTAGTTTTGACATTAAATGACAGGTACACGCTGTTCCAGTGGCTCCTCGGACTTACAGATTAACAAATTAAGTGATAAATATTAAAATAAAAATGTGTCTACTAGCCCAGTGGTAGAGCATGTATGGACAACACAATGGGTTTAATCCACAATGTCACAAACTAATGTAAATTTATTAATGAGTTAGAGAGTTGATTATCACCACAAAAATTGTATAAATATTTTCTTAGGAAGATAAAAATATTAAAGAACATGTCCACTGTTGCTGCTCCTATTATTTATTCTGATCAAATTCTTTACTGGAAAACACTTTATATTTTTAGTACAATGCTGTGTTTAAATGCTGCCTCGTAAAAAATCCCAGAAACAAGAAGAAATTCATAAAAATGAATCCGCTTCCAGACAGTAAGAAGCAAACTGAGAAAAAAAAAGTCAAACACATTTGCTTATTGCACATACCTGCTGTGTTAATCTGATAATAATAAGAGATATAAATAATTAAGTGCTGCCTTGTATGCCACTGTGTAGGTAGAAATTAGAAACTCATTTTACACACGATCAGGTTAATGAAACAGAGTGATATAAAATCAAAAATAAATAAAGTTGGGGATCAGAGAGGACCTGAAATATTACCAAGCCCATGCCCCTGGCTTGCAGCAATACCTCTCCTTAAACATCCAAGCAGCTTTGAATCTATCCCTTGTTAATGATACTGAAGGAGACTGCAGAATTTTCTCTCAGGGAAGCAAAATCCAGCATTTAAAACTCTCAGGTCTGGAAAACATACATTTCATTCAGTTCTATTGAAATACATCATTCTTGTGGTTTTCAGTATCTATTCATCTTATGGGTGGACGGTGGTAGGTACCTACCTCCCACCATCAGATCATAGACACAACTCTTTCTTCATTCCCCATGTAAATGTTCTAGCTCTGTTGAGCACACACATCTTCACATCTTAAATTTGTTTCACGACACAAACTGTTCAAACGTTAGGTTCATAATATCCCTCAAGGCTTGTTTCATTTAGGAATCCAGAAACTCAGCCTCTAACTTCAGAAATATTAAGACAAAACTGTCCATGGAATTTCTTTCAGAGGCAGAAAACCCTCGTGGAGACGGGTCTGCAGCAATACACGGCTAACATTTTCTGCATTTGAGCAGCAGAAGTATCTTTCGCCATGGACAACAAACACCCCAGACCCTGGGACTTTATTAAGGGGATGAAGATCCGTTCCCATTTTATGCAATGCAGTACATTTCAGACTTCCATGTGAAAGCCTCTGTTGGAGCCTTACACAACAGAAAATTTCATTATAGAATACCCCACTCCTCAAGTTCTGATTCAGAGGCTGTGAGCCAGAACCACGAATCTATCTTTGTAACCAGCTTGAGGTACTTTGGAAATCACACTTTAAAAAGCGAGTTGAATATCCAGGGATCCATCCCATAATCAGCCTCCAAACGATGACACCATTGCATACACTAGCAAGATTTTGCTGAAAGGACCCTGATATAGCTATCTCTTGTGAGACTAGGCCGGGGCCTAGCAAACACAGAAGTGGATGCTCACAGTCAGCTATTGGATGGATCACAGGGCCCCCAATGGAGGAGCTAGAGAAAGTATCCAAGGAGCTATAGAGATCTGCAACCCTGTAGGTGCAACAACATTATGAACTAACCAGTACCCCGGAGCTCTTGACTCTAGCTGCATATGTATCAAAAGATGGCCTAGTAGGCCATCACTGCAAAGAGAGGCCCATTGGACATGCAAACTTTATATGCCCCAGTACAGGGGAACGCCAGAGCCAAAAAGTGGGAATGGGTGGGTAGGGAAGTGCGGGGGGGAGGGTATGGGGGACTTTTGGGATAGCATTGGAAATGTAATTGAGGAAAATACGTAATAAAATTAAAAAAGCGAGTTGAGCCCACACTGAGTTGTCAAGAAACAGGGAATGTAGAAGCCACAGAACCTCCAAAGATTTGCTCAAGGGAGGGAAAGGCTTCTTGGAATTTTCTCAAACAGCTTCCTTGCCTCATTTATATTTCCTTGTATTTCTGCCTGTTCACCTGAGTCCTTTCTTAGGCTTAAGGTTCAACAAACTCAGAGTAGAAATAAGTTCTGGTTCAGACTATGAAGGGTCTACCTTCATAGTACAAAAAGAAAAATAGAGGATATGCCTGCATTGTGGAATGAATCGGAACACATTCATATAACTAACTATGGTGGACTGGGTAGAAAACCTTCTAAATGCGTCCAATCATTCAACAACTCTTTGTTGACTACCCATCCTGTGCCTACTGTGTGCCACGAATATTTTCAGGTCCAGGATAACTTTTAATAAGAATCCTTGCTGTCATGTTGCTCCCCTTCTAGGGTGCATGTGGGAGCTACACCGAAGAAAAGCCTTGGCAAAATGAAACAGAACTAATTTAGTCAGGGCTCAAAGTTTCACAAAGAAAAACAAAGTGGAGAGGTGAACTAGAACTCCAGAACCTGAGAGTTGCAATTACAGGTAAACAGGAGCAGCTTTGGCCAACTTACAAGTCTGCAGAAAGAGCTGGAGGGGGTGGAGGAGAGAGTCATGGGAGAAGCAGCCTTGCGGGTTGAGTTCAAAAGCCAAAGAGAAAGCATGTTTATAGTGTCTATACTGGCTGGCTTGGAGTTTCCACTTGACACAAGCTGGAGTTACCACAGAGAAAGGAGCCTCCCTTGAGGAAATGCCTCCATGCGATCCAGCTGCAAGGCATTTTCTCAATTAGTGATCAAGGGGGAGAGCCTGGCCTATTATGGGTGGTTTTGTCCCTGGGCTGGTAGTCCTGGGTTCTATAAGAAAGCAGGCAGAGCAAGCCAGGGGAGCAATCCAGTAAACAGCATCCCTCCATGGCCTCTGCATCAGCTCTTGCCTCCAAGTTCCTGCCCTATGTGAGTTCCTGTCCTGATTTCCTTTGGTGATGAACAGTGATATGGAAGTGTAAGCTGAATAAACCTTTCCTCCCTAACTTGCTTCTTGGTCATGATGCTTTGTGCAGGAATAGAAATCCTGACTACGACAGTATCTAACAACAACAAAGAGGTAACTTTGACTGGGCTAGGGAAAGCAAACTGGGATAACAGGTGAGCCAGATACTGATAATTGACTGACCCCTGAGGATACTACAGGCCAGCAGAGTTTCCTATGGGTGGCAACTGGAAGCCATCAGTGCTTCAAGCAGGAACTATGGGTCCAACATTTACATTTTGTAATTTTTTTTTGGCTTGCTTTTTGGTAGTGCTAGAGGTCAAATCCAGGGATTTGTAAACCCAGGCAAGTGCTCTACCTTTGAGCCTCATGCCCAGACTTAGCCTTCTGTTTTAGTGAAAGTCTTCTTTCTCCATGGCAAAGAGACTAAGGCAAGGCCTCGGAGGAGAAGCTTTTAAAGCAGTGAAAGGAATTACAGCAAGTCACCAGCACGATGCAGGAGACTTGAAACATTGTGCACATCTGACATGATTTTGAAGATGGAACTACATATCTGCTGACAGTTCTAACATGAAGTGTGAAGGGAGAAAGAGTTAAGAGGCAGCTGAGCGTTGGTCCTGGACATCTGACATTGCTGATAGCAGCGTTACTGGGAACAACAGAAAGCGTTGGTTAGGGAAGGGGAATCAGAGTATGGTTTGGGGCCAGAACAAAATGGCAGAGAAAATGGACTCCACTGAGAATTTTTGAGTTCGTGACAAAGGTCAGAACTGAAGATGTCATTTTGGGCATCATCAGTATAGAAATTGAATTTAAAAACAAAGAAAATGAGTAAAACCATCACAGAAGTGGCTATGGGTGCAAGCTGGATAATCTCTGTGCTTAGTGGTCTGAGAAGAGTGAAGGAACAAGCCAGAAAGGTGTTACTGTGGTGGACATCTACAAGTCTGCTCATTATGTTCTGCAGCTTAACGAATCATTTTAAGGTAAAATTTAATTTCACACACTTCCACTTGGAAACGTCTCCCAAACTAAAGCCATTAGGAAAGCATACCTTTAACTTATCTATAGCACTTGGCTTGTATACCCAGTCACTGTCCTACACACCACTGCTTTCAACCATTCCCTCAATGAGTTTCTCCATCCCACCACTGGCCTTCTCCCCCTTCGTTCTTCCTTTCCTCTTCCCTTGTGACCTCTTCAGAGGTTATCCTGACTCAGTTTCTCTCTCCACCTTGTCCCAGCACCACACAACTGTCTGTCACAGACATTAATGCTCAGTAAGCCTTTGAAGATTGTCCTGGCAAGTTTTATGTCAACTTGACATGTGCCAGAGTTGTTTTCCAAGGGGGAACCACATTGAGAAAAGGCTGCCACCAGATTGGCCTGTGGACACGCCTGTGGTCCACTTTCTTGGCTGCTGATGGATGTGGGAGGTCCTACTCACTGAGGGGATACTCTCCATGAGTTGGTGGTCCTGAATACTGTAGGAAAACAGACTGGATAGGCTATGAGAAGCAAGCCAGCATGGGTCCTCCATGGCCACTACATTAGTTCTCTGTTTCCACGTTTCTGCACTTGCACACATGGATAATGGATTATAGTCTGTAAGATGAAATAAATCTCTTTCTCCGAATGTTGCTCTTGGTTATGGTGTTTTACCACAGCAATAGAAGCCCTAACAGAGACCAAGTAAAAGGTCACAGGACATCTCACATTTGTGTTTGATCAAAAAAATGTTACTGAGATTATCAATCATCTGCATCTTTGTAAAACAAATGAACAAAAAAGAACCGACAACTAATCTACCTTTGTCTGTGAAATATTAAAAATGTAGGTAATGAGAAATTTTTAGGTGCATATGTGGGGAAGTGAATCCACATACTGAGTGTCTAGTATTTAGCTTTCTCCATCAGACAGGTGGCCTCACCAATGGAGAGAGCTTCCAGACACAAATACTATATACACAATAAACTAAAATGAACAATAGTGTACACAGTTGCCTTTCTTGGGTTATCATGGGTGCCTTTGCTTATAGATGCTAGGAACCATTTGTAGACTTCAACCTCAACTGGCTTTTAAAAGCTACAAATCTGCATGCTGTCCTGACAGTCAGCCTAGGGTGACCATGCTTGAGAACCAGTGACAGCTCCAAATTTTGGTATCAACAGCCCTATGTCACCTGCACTGCATGTATTAGCCTTGGCCCCCTGCAGCTTTCCCCTAGGTTGCAGGAAGGATGCCGAGAGCAACTGGATGTGAGCTTCCTACTTCACACAAAACTCAAGAGATTGTCTCTTCCCAACCTGGAAGCCTGTGAACCCAATTTAGTCCACCACAAGCAGACTACCAGACCTATCATTGGAATCCCAAATGTTCACTGGCTCCAAGGCTCCATTCTGCCCTCCTCAAGCTGAAGATTGATTCATCCTTTCAAAAATCCAGAGGCCACATTTAAGGAAGTTGAAATATAGAGCTTTCATGAAGGAGGAAGAGAAGAGTGAAGTCAGGCGAGCAGCAAGCAACACATATGAAAGTTGACCCCAACCGTTGATCTTGTAGCCATAGAAACGTGAAATAGTGGTAAGAAGAAGATTTAAAAATTTTACTCTATACATTACCTGTTGTGTGTGTGTGTGGGGGGGGCAAAGGACAACTTTGTAGAGTCTGCTCTCTCCATCTACGTTTACATACGTTCTAGGGATTGAATTTAGCTCTCTGAGCCTGTATCTATATACTCAGTCATCTCAATGGCCCAGAGAAGACTTTTAAGTAATTGTATTTGCAATTCTCACCAATTACCTAATGTAGGCTATTCAATCACTAAAATAACACTTTATCCACTATTCTGATTGGTTCTATTTTCAGGGTTTTCCCTTTCACTGGACATTGTACCTGTCTTCTGCTTCCTTGGGGAGCCCCCGTGGTACCCCGTCTGTTACTATGCACCCAGCGCAGCATAACCAATTGGATTGACTGCTCAGCTATAGCCAACTGGCTGCTCACTACTTGGCCTTTTGGCTAAGAGCGAGCCCAGCATCAGCTTAGCCAGTGTGACATCTTCTATCCAGGGAGTCTTCCCTGTCCTGGCGGGAGGACAAACCCTACGGGCTAATTGCTAAGCATGTGGGTTTTAATTAATAATGTCTATGATTAACACAGAATAATTTTTACCTAATGTAAGCTATTATGTGGACAGAAAATATAAATGTCTCAAAACACACTAGATTTTGGAGAACAGAAGTATTATGCATGGCTTATGATGAAACACATGCACACAGAATCACAAAAATTGGGTTTTAGCTGGAATACTGAGTAAAATTTATAGGATGCTAGCATAATCTGAGATGATTTTCATCCCAAAGTCTTGTAAAAAGCAATAAATCCTGTCGGCTAATGAGGTTTAAAAAAGTAAGTGCCACCCTACCCACATCTGGCAATGTTCTCTGACGATGACTATAGTTTTTAGAACTGTAGGTAACTGTTATGGACATATGTAAGTATAGTGTTATCCCCCTTGATGGATGTGGTCACAGGAGAGTGACAGTTGCTCAGTTGTCTGCTATTGACCGAATATGCTCACCCTGGCTCAGAGAACAAAACACGTGTAGCTTTTGCTGACTCAGACAAAACACCCATTCAAATTAAGAATCTGTATATGCTCCAATGAATGAAGTAGTTTATATTCTCCACCAGCTTTTCCCATTTTGCTATTAATCTCTGAGAAGATAATTAAGTAGTCTGGCTCGGTATTGCAATTCAATTCTTCACAAACAAAACCGGATGAGGGAGGACTGTAGTGTCAACCATGTCATAGCATAATTCTCAATGTACAAACACCAGGAGTATTGCTGGTAACCACTCACAACCGCAAGACCGGATGCATCCAACCATGCCCTGAGTATCCCTAGGTGATATTTTCACATTTCTAGGTCATTTACTAATAACGGTTGCTCTGCTCCGACAACTTACAGTTGATACTATTTAGAAGCTAGACACACACACCCCGAAAAGGACATTAAAAAGAAATTATTTTTATCATACAGTTTTCACTTGGCTACTTCATGGAAATTTGTATTTCCTTAAGTTAAATGACAATGCTTCACATAGTTGAATAAAAATGAAGACATGCTGTTCTTAGGTATAGTCGAGGGGAGAGCTTTTACTGTTTTCTTCAAGTATTTTGCTTTTTCTGTCCATGAATTATTTCATTTATCCCCCATATCAACTCTGGTATAAATGTTAATGTCATCACCATCTGATACATGGCTCCCATGTGCAGAGGGTCTGTGTTGATCTCTTGTGATTTGCAGGTATCCTTAATATTAAACACCTTCCTGCGGTCTTTTTTGTCGAATGAGTTTATCAAACTACAAATATATTACAGGCAAAACCTTTGAAGTATTGGAGACAAGTATGATGCTCTATAGCTCAACAGTGGAGAAATGCACAGGCACGAGGAATGCAGTTTGTAAGAAGATGGTTTTTAATTCTTATTACTTATTGCGGGCCATAGAACCTGAGAGTCAGGGAGCCTCCTCAGC
The DNA here is from genome assembly GCF_978045245.1 of Mus caroli. Lineage (NCBI taxonomy): Eukaryota > Metazoa > Chordata > Mammalia > Rodentia > Muridae > Mus > Mus caroli. Next base: position 101,365,429 of record NW_028227267.1, on the reverse strand, counting down.
ACCACTCTGATATCTTTCTCTAGTCTGGTTCATGATCATTGTTATATAAGGAGAACAGTATTTCTTCCCAGACTTAGGCAGAATGAGGACTTTGGGACCAAAATAATCACATAGATTAAATGTGAACATGTAAAATAATAATTGTGAAGAAAAATGGTGATAAGGATAACATTAAGAAATACACAATAGCACAGAGAATTACATAATAGCACAGAAACTCCTTACCTAATTTAAGGTATAGAATAACTCATAAAATTTGACCTAAAAAAAAAGGAATGGGACAATAACTTTAATTGGTAAAAATTTAAAAAGAAATCTGGGTATAGTGGTACATGCCTGTAATCCTATCTGTAGGAAGGTTGAGTTCAAAGGATTGGGGCTCAAGGTCATTTCAGGTTACCCTGTGTTGTATGAGACTGTCTTAAAATAGAACAAAATAAAATAAAGAGGAAGAATTAACATGAAAACTCCACAGTCACAGTACTAGAAGTTAAGTGTGCAGAGAAAATAATAAGCAAAGTGACATCAAATGAACGCAATGTAGAAAAGGTCTCTCCGATTATCAGGAGACAAAAGTGGCATGTCTGCCACGTTCTCCCACACAAAAATACTAAGGACACAAAGGGGCAAAATTCACTGTAAATGTTCAAGAAATATAATTTTAAATGACCATTTTCCACCAAAAAACTCAACCAAGAAGTAAGTCTAGTTACAATCGTGTGCTACATTTGTCAATTATTTAGTAAACAGTGCAAGAACTCATTTTGCAAGCTCTCATATAAACAAACACACACACACACACACACACACACAGATATTGACACTGTCCACTGACATCATCCCCTCCCCCACACCCCACCCTTGCCTGCCCCTTCTCCTGTGGCCGCCTTTGTTCTCCCACACAGCTTTCCTTCTACTGTCATGCCATACAAGTGAGTGGCTGCATGTGTGTGTGTGACCGTATGTATCACTATAGGAATCTAGAATGACAAATGACAGAAAATATGTAGTACTTGTTTGTTTTCAGTCTCTGTGGGTGTGTAGAAGGGATCTCTTTTGTCCATAGTTTTGCCATAATTTGTTATTGTTTGTTTTAGTAATGTTTTGCATTCTGGTTGGAGGAAAATTGAATAGCAATGTAGATTTTAATCTGTATTTCTCTGATAAATTTGAACATTTTTTCCCTGTGTCTCTCGGCATTTTTATGTCATATGTTGACAGTTGTTTATTTAGTTCCTTAGTCCATTAATGGATTGAATTATTTGATGATGGGTTATTAGTTTTTAGGTATTATTTTTTGATTATGTGTATATGTGTGTGAGGGCTGGTTATGTGCTCAAGTGGGTACAGATATTCATAGAGTTGGGAAGAGGCAGTTGGTGCTCCTGAGCTAGAGTTACAGGCAGCGCTACCCACCACGCGTGCTCAGACCACACTTCACTCCTTCACAAGAGAAGTGTACATTACAACCACTGAGCTATCTCTCCAGCCCTCTTCCTCTTAAGAAAGATTTTATTTTAGTTTTTAACATTCTTTGTATATTATAGATATTAGTCCTCTGTTATTTACACAGCTTGCAAAGATTTTCTCCCATTTTGTGGGCTCTCTCTCTCTTTCAATTGTTTCTTTTGTTGTACCGAATGTTTTTACACTCACAACAGATCTCATTTATTGGTTGTTGGTTCAATTTCTTGATTAAATAGAATTCTTTAAGAAGGTTCTTGCCTATGCTTGTATCTTATAGTGTCTTTCCCTACTCTTCCCCCCGTACTTACAGCAGTTTTGGTCTTACGGGTAAGTCTTTGATGCATGTGGAAGTGGTTTTATGCAGAGTGAGATAGACTGAATCTAGTTTTATTCTACTACATTTTGATATTCAGTTTTCCCAACACCATTTTCTGAAGAGTGTCATTTTCCTTGGTGTGTATTTTTAGCATCTTTAGAGGAAAAATTAAAGCTGCATAGATTTGACACCCCAGCCATCCCACTCTGTACCTCCTCCTCCCCACGGACTTGACATCCCAGTCATTCCACTCTCTCTCCCCCTCCTCGGACACAGACTTAAGCTCTATTTTTTTCACAAAGTTTTTCAACCTCCATCAAACATAACATTAAATTAGTAATTTTGCACGTGAACAATTTTAAAGTTCTACACAGATATTAATACAAACTTCTGAAGTTTGTACTCTGTCCCTCTAAGTTCAAACACAGTGAGACTGCATGCTTCTGGCATGTTTAATAGGTAGGTCTCATGGGAGGTCTTAGGTAACTCAAGACGTGTCCTTGAGGGAGATTGTGGGATATCAGCTCTTTCCTGTTCCTCTTTTGATTCCGAGCCATGGGATTAAATTTCACTCTTCCACATCTTACCTATTATTTCCATCTTTTTCTTGCATCCAAGCCTTAAAACAGGGGTCCTCCCAAACATGGACTAGAACCTCCAGACTGTCAAACTATATGTCAAAACAACCAAACAAAAGCAAACAAACAAAAACACAAGTGAGCAACAACACCCCAAGAAATAAATCCCCCTTTCTCCTCATAAGTTAGTTATTTCGTGCATTCTTATAGTTACAGAAAGTTGATGCACATAAACAAAATACCCACCACTAAAACTAACCCCATGGGACCTCTTCAACATGATGTGTTCAGATACTTGAACCTTCCAAGAAATTTCACTGGTCTGTTATCATGGGTGTCCTTTAACAGATATCTCCCTAGAATTATGAGTTAGCATTGAGCAACAAAACTGGACATTTGATGGGGCCTTCTGATTTCATCTGCAGAAGGGCCATCTGATTTTATCATCTTCCTGGGTGCCTCCAATTTTTGGTGTTCATAGTCACAAAATGTCATTGGAGATTTCAGCTAAATAATTCTTTCTTCTCTTAACTTATAAATTTTGCATAGACTTTAATAACCTTAATTTTAAAAGTGAGTCTATTAAAAAGCTAAAGAGAAGTACTTTTTAAATTCCTTTAGCTCATGGAGAGCACACAGAGAAACCCTATGGCCTTAGAACACAAATACTATGACAAAAATACTAAGTCAATCGTCATAGGCTTCATGGTCTTGGGCCAGTAGCTAAATCTCAGTTTCTTCAGTTACATTAAAAATTATAGTGGGAAAAGGGAGGAAAGAAAGAATGTATTTATATTTCATTACATTTCAAAACTATAGTATCTATTTTCTATAACTTTGGTTGAGCTAGACATTCAATAGCAGTAACTGTATTAAAGAAACAGGTGAAAGAGGAATATGATTTATATGCTAGAGTGGATTAAATTGTGCCCTCCGAAAAGATATGATCAAATAAGTATGTTCAAACCTAATTCCCAGTACCCATGAATGTGAATTTATTTGAAAACAAGGTCGTTTTAGGTATAATCAAATCCACATGGAGTTGTCTTATACATTTTCGTCCTAGAATCTAATCACTGGTGCTCTTAGAAGAACAAGAAGGAACACACACACACACATACACACAGAGACACAGACAGACAGACAGACAGACAGACAGACAGACAGACAGACAGACAGAGACAAAAAGAGAGAGAGAGCGTACCATATGGAGAGAGAGACAGAGACAGAGACAGACAGAGACAGAGACAGAGACAGAGACAGAGACAGACAGAGACAGAGAGACAGAGAGACAGAGAGACAGAGAAAGGGAGGAGTGACGTATCTATAAACTGAAGAGAGGTGCATTCATTTCTGGAGGAACCAGAAAATAGGAATCAAGAATAGATTCTTCCCTAGAACAGTGAGGCAGCACAGCCTTGTTGGCATCTTGATTTTGAGCTTCTAGCTGTCAAGAACTTAAAGAAAAATTTCTATTTTTTAAAGCCACTGTTCAAGTAGCATCAAGAAACTAATGCAATAGGTGGCTCAAACTATCCATGCAAGCATTCGTGTGTCATTAAGATTATACAATGACAATGCTGGCTAACAAACAGCTTGTGTCAATTAGAAATTCTCTTTGAAGGGTATTTAGCATAGCATCATGGTGGACAGGTGCCCTGGGATGAGGCCAGTTGCAATAAACTAGAAAGGAAATCCTTCTGAATTGAGAATAGTCCAAGCACATTTCAAAGACTGGATGTTGAGCTGTGCATCTCGTCAGCTCTATTCTTCACCTTTGTGTGGCTATTTGTACTCATCCTGAGCACTTCCCGGGAGCCAGAGCATACATTCTGATGAAGGTCTTCTAGGAATTGGTCCTATCTTTAAAATCTAGAGTGAAAGAATCCCAGCAACAAAAATCCAACGTCATAAATGACAAACGATGTTAACTGACTGATATTCATCAATGGTAGGAAAGGAGAGAGGAAGCTTAGCAGATTCAGTTTAACTTCTTTTAGTAGTATTTTTTTTTTTACTAAAATTAACATGGAATATTCTATTCCTTACTTTTCCAGTTAAGTTTATCCTTTTCCATCTTAATCTGATATGCTGTACCTCCATTGAAAGCCAGAACAAAATAAAACCTTCAGATATTTTATATGATAATTTTGGTTATTTATTTCTCTGTTTCTTCATTTTTTTTCCTTTCACTCCTTTAAGGGGAAATCTTCTAAAGGACATAACTGTTAAGCCTCAGACCAATTAAGTGTGCTGCTGAGCCCCGGTAGCAACAGTTTCAGACTTTGGGAAAATGTTAATACCAGCACTAAAATTTATTCAGTTAATTGCTCTAATAATCAATAAGTAATTTTCATTCTAAACTAGGTTCTTTATGTGACTTAAATAAACCAACCAAAGATCATTTACATCTCAATAACAATTCCTAATAATGTCACATCATTAAATTCCACCCTGGTCCTCAATAATGTTGGTTAGTGACCAATAAAGGGACTTATTACCTTGGTCAGGTCCTCAGGGGTATGGAGGGAAGCAGTGGATGAAGGGATTTCATGCCACACCAAGGTGCCGCGTCAGCCTTTCTCCTCTGGGGACTTGTGCTGCAGTCTGTTTGCAGAATGGCTTCCCTCCCCCCTTTGCCTCTCCTTCTCTCCTTTACTCTTTTCCTTTATTATTTCCTTCTTTCCTCTTTCTCACTTTCATCTCCCATCTTCCCTCTTCCTCTCACGCTTGCTTTTTAGGTAGAATAGTTTTAGTTTGGGATTGGCAAAGACTTACAAGTGGAAGAATTTTTGCATGTGAGTTATTTATCACTGAAAACGGTTAGTAGAAAAAGCAAAATACTTGAAGAAAACTTCAACACCAAGGACTTGGGTCTCTTATGCTGAAGAACTAGACTGGGAAGAGATGTAGGATGGTCTCTGTGATGCCCCATGCAAATATTGCTTCTACAAGAAATATGCGATCCTTGGATTTTGATGTTGATTATTTATATGACCAGATTAAATCTCTTGCCTCTTTAAGCCATGTTATCTATGTGGTTTCAGGAAGGTACAATCCACTGTGTACCAATGAAAAGTGGTTCTGCGACCAAAATGTGTATAATTTAAAGAACAAAAATCATTACTATTTTAGAACACATTTTTAACACTGCTTTTGTGATACCAACACACTGGCTGATGATATTGAAATTTTTATGTTAATTAAACAACCTTAACCACTTGGTAAATTTCAGATATGTACACTTTGTAATTACCCCCATTATTGAAATAGCTGGCTTGATTTATCCATGCCACGGTAACATTGTAGCTTCTGTTATTTTTGTCTTTAGAAAAACAGAGGTCCCAGCGTGGGAATATAAAACTATTACTGTAAATTAAATATTAAAGCTAACTTATTCTTGCATAAGAATGCTGTCAAATAATGGTGATAACTGTTGCTAAGATAGAAAGTATTTTTTGGCTCTTTTTTTTTTGAAGCACAAATTAAAATCCAATTTCTGTTCTTTTGGTAAATTGTGTGTAGTTAGGGTGTATGGTTTTACTGATGGAAGTGGCTTAAGGGAGAGCCTATTATGGTCTTAGTTTAGCGATTAAGAAATACAACATTTGTTGAAGGGCTAGGCCTTTTAGTCTAGAATGGATTATCACTTGATCCTTCCTTAAGCATTTTTATACAGGAGTGCATTATCCGTGGAGCCACCCTGGGCTGCATGCCTCATTAGCTTGGGTGTTAGATAAATCAAAGGCAGCCTCGGAGACAAAGATAAGCAAACTGCAGGCCAGCAAGATGATGATGTATGGATCCAGGAGGCTAATAGGAAAGTATTGACAGGAAAGTGGTGTGCTTATCCTGCAGTCGCTGCATATTGCAATGAGAGCTCCCCAAAGCAGATGGGATTCACTTCAGGGAACGCACAGCAACAAGACTGCTAGGCAGAAATGGATCCTTGTGTTTTAAATTCTAACAAGAACTTGGTTTCTCTTGAGCTATGCTTTAAATGTATTGAAATGTGAAGTGGCCTAAGCCACAGTGAATTCTGAAGAAAAAAAAAAAGAAGAAGAAGAAGAAGAAGAAAGGATCTGATTTCAGAAAACCAGTTGTTGGAGTTATCTCATTTTGTAGTGAGGAAGGAATCCTGCATGCTTACTGAGATTAGAGATGTCCTGACAGTCTTTGGTTCACCACGGAGTGGTCTGCCTCCTTCCTGTGTGTCCTCTCAGTCTCTGCCTCCTTCCTGTGTGTCCTCTCAGTCTCTGCCTCCTTCCTGTGTGTCCTCTCAGTCTCTGCCTCCTTCCTGTGTGTCCTCTCAGTCCTTCACATGTTATAAGGTTTACCATGTAATCTTAAAATACTATTATTTTAAACTAAAGATATTGACTGCGGACCAATGAGAGGTAGTGAAGTACAGTTCCAGAGTAACACACCTACGGTCACTTGATCTTCGACAAGGGAGCTAAAAACATCCAGTGGAAGAAAGACAGCATTTTCAACAAATGGTGCTGGCACAACTGGTTGTTAACATGTAGAAGAATGCGAATCGATCCATTCCTATCTCCTTGTACTAAGGTCAAGTCTAAGTGGATCAAGGAACTTCACATAAAACCAGAGACACTGAAACTTATAGAGGAGAAAGTGGGGAAAAGCCTTGAAGATATGGGCACAGGGGAAAAATTCCTGAATAGAACAGTAATGGCTTGTGCTGTAAGATCGAGAATTGACAAGTGGGACCTCATGAAACTACAAAGCTTCTGCAAGGCTAAAGACACCATCAATAAGACAAAAAAAACACCAACAGATTGGGAAAGGATCTTCACCTATCCTAAATCAGATAAGGGACTAATATCCAACATATATAAAGAACTCAAGAAGGTGGACTCCAGAAAGTCAAATAACCCCATTAAAAAATGGGGCTCAGAACTGAACAAAGAATTCTCGCCTGAGGAATACCGAATGGCAGAGAAACACCTGAAAAAATGTTCAACATCCTTAATCATCAGGGAAATGCAAATCAAAACAACCCTGAGATTCCACCTCACACCAGTCAGAATGGCTAAGATCAAAAATTCAGGTGACAGCAGTTGCTGGCGAGGATGTGGAGAAAGAGGAACACTCCTCCATTGTTGGTGGGATTGCAAGCTTGTACAACCACTCTGGAAATCAGTCTGGCGGTTCCTCAGAAAATTGGACATAGTGCTACCGGAGGATCCAGCAATACCTCTCCTGGGCATATATCCAGAAGATGTCCCAACCGGTAAAAAGGACACATGTTCCACTATGTTCATAGCAGCCCTATTTATAATAGCCAGAAGCTGGAAAGAACCCAGATGTCCCTCAACAGAGGAATGGATACAGAAATTATGGTACATTTACACAATGGAGTACTACTCAGCTATTAAAAAGAATGAATTTACGAAATTCCTAGCCAAATGGATGGACCTGGAGGGCATCATCTTGAGTGAAGTAACACAATCACAAAAGAACTCGCACAATATGTATTCACTGATAAGTGGATATTAGCCCAAAACTTAGGATACCCAAGATTTAAGATACAATTTGCTAAACGCATGAAACTCAAGAAGAATGAAGACCAAAGTGTGGACACTGTGCACCTTCTCAGAATTGGGAACAAAACACCCAGGGAAGGAGTTACAGAGACAAAGTTCGTAGCGGTGATGAAAGGATGGACCATTTAGAGACTGCCGTATCCAGGGATCCATCCCATAATCAACTTCTAAACGCTGACACCATTGCATACACTAGCAAGATTTTGCTGAAAGGACCCAAATATAGCTGTCTCTTGTGAGACGATGCTGGGGCCTAGCAAACACAGGAGTGGATGTTCACAGTCAGCTATTGGATGTATCACAGGGCTCCCAATGGAGAAGCTAGAGTAAGTACCCAAGGAGCTAAAGGGATCTGCAACCCTATTGTTGGAACAACATGATGTACTAACTAGAACCCCGGAGCTCTTGTCTCTAGCTGCATATGTATCGAAAGATGGCCTAGTCAGCCATCAATGGAAAGAGAGGCCCATTGGACTTGCAAACTTTATATGCCCCAATATAGGGGAATGCCAGGGCCAAAAGAATGGGAATGGGTGGATAGGGAAGTGGGGGGGCGCTATGGGGGACTTTTGGGATAGCATTGGAAACGTAATTGAGGAAAATATGTAATAAAAATATTAAAAAAAAAAAAAAAAAAAAAAAAAAAAAGATTACATGGTGTTGCATGCTTAATTTTTACCGCATGTTTTTTAAAATTACGAACCACCTGCATTTCTGAAGCCGTCGTGATTATTTATAAAGTCTTTTTAGAAAGTAACACTGTAATTATCCTACCTATTAGCATTCAAAAAAAAAGCAGCCATAAATGCCCATTTAACCTGAGCCTACTGAGTGCGACGAAGGGTTGAAGGTTAACTAGAAGAATTGATTTCCAAATAGTGATACAGTCCTTTCCTCTCCTTGTTCCTGTCCCAAAGTGGAATTCAGTGATCACTGGAGTTCACTGAATGGTGGGAATCTAGAGCAACTGTCAGTCCCAACATGGTCCTCCTCTGTCCCAACATGGTCCTCCTCTGTTCTAAGATAGTCCTCCTCTGTTTCAACATGGTCCTCCTCTGTTCTAAGATAGTTCTCCTCTTTTTCAACATGGTCCTTTGTTTTGGGTCCCGGGAAATCAAGGATATCTATGCTGGTAGTGACTGAGGATTTAGCCCTGCATCCCCACTCCCAAAGCCTGGATGGTACCTCGATGGTACACACACTGACACTTGCACTATATAGGATACAGGCCGGTCTGCTTCAATCTGGGTCATTATACTATAATAATGAGTACGGGTGAGACTTGAGTCAGTCAGGGAGTAAGCAAGAATAAACAAGATAGGCTTCCGAGGAAGTCATAAAGGAGCATCTTTGTGAATGAGCAGCCATAAATTATACTAATGTGTGTGTTACTTTTAGTATTGCTGGTATAATGTATATCGTTCTCTAACAATCTAGATTTTTCTTACATTTAAAGAAATAAATATATTTGCTGTACAAATGAACTTATTATAAGTAGTATATTGGGATGGCCAGTCCGTTTTATTTTATAGTAGTTTTTTTTTTTTTCTCATCTGGAATCAGCTCGTGTTCAAAGTCAAGGAGAGCTATATGAAGAAGATTAATTTAATCATCTTTGAGCTCAATGAACAAGGAGTCGATGAACCCAGCTTCCACATCTGTGTTTTACAGATGAGAGAAAGAGGTCCCTTCTACTGCCAGATAGAACCACTTGCCAAAGGCCCAACATTAGCAGCTGGCGGCAATGTGTATGTGGAAACTGCCCTTTAGCTCGATTCCCTGCTGTTCTGCCTCTCTTAGTGACCAGCACTGGATCAGTGGCTGGGAAGCTGGGCGGGTAGCATGCTAGTCACTGAGTGTGAAAGGGCTGCATGCTATCTACAGAGCAGGACTGAACTGCAAAGGGAAGCGCACCAATCCCCAGCCATTAAGCTCTCTAATATAATTTAGGCATTCAAATAGAAATGCAGGAGACGGTCCTTTCTCTGGTCCCAGTGACTGGTTAGACCCTAAGCTCACACACTGTGTCAATCACTCGGTATCAGAACCCTCAAGAGTTGTTTCTAGTTTAACAAGGAAGAAATTCAGGTCCTCCTGTTTTGCCTAAGTGGAACCAAAGACTTGGTTTACTGGTTGATTTCACCTGTTTTGCTGTTCAAGGAATTCTGACTAAAATTGTTGTGTGTGTGTGTGTGTGTTGTGTGCGTATGTGTGTATACATGCATGTGTATGTACATCTGTCTGTCTATGTCTTTACGGAGTGTGTGAATTAGCTCACCCATGCAGGCCAGAGATCAGTGTCAATTATATTTCCTCTTGCCACTTAAAATAAAAAGATAAAGTCTCTCACTCAACCTAGAGCTGGCCGTTTGGGCTAGATTTGGTGGCAGAGCAGTGATCCTTAGGGATCAGTCCACCTTCTCCCTCCTTTCTCAGTAATGGGGATACAGAAATTCAACACCGTGCTTGGGTTCTCACAAGGGTCCTCTGACTTGAGCAGGAGGCACCAAACCTACTGAATCGTCTCCTTCGCTGCTAGCTTAAAACTTTGGAGAAACAAATATGCGAGCTATTATTTCACAAAAGCAGATTTCAGGAACTGTTTTTCTGATAGGGGCTACCGATGAATCACCCCACTGTGGAGTGCTAAGCAACACAATCTCTATAAAAGCAATCTAAGAGAGGATGCCAAGTGATTAACCCCCCTCTGAAGCATGGTTCATAGCTACATGCAGAATCTTCAGCTAAGAGAAATAGATAGGCCACCCATTATCAATTTTTGCTGTAGTCTCCTGGAAACCTATCTTTGCTCAGGAGTCTTAAGAGGAAACGGTCAGATGGGGCCTCAGAGTGCCCTGCAGAGGGACCGGTCAGACTGTTTTTGATAAATCAGTTCAATTGCAGTTTAATGTATTCAGTGAGAAGACCTTAAATCTATAGTTCAATATACTAGAGTTACCTGGAGCATAATTTAAAAAAAAATCATATTCAGAAATATTACGGTAGAGCTGCTATGATGGCCGCTTTAACATTCTTCCTTAGAAAGGATGTCTGCCACGCCAAGTTCCTTAGGGAACTGCAGGGGAGTCGAACAACTAAAGAAATCAAGTCCAGTTTCAAAGGACAGCAGGAAGAGTACACAGGACAGCCTCACAGTGCTCCTCATTGTCTCCTCTGCCAGCAATTTGTGTTCTGGGTGTCTGTCATTTGTTTCATTCAACCCCTGAAAAACCCACACTATAACTCCCAACCGCTGTGCTCTTCATCACACTCTGCCTTTGTTCTGCAAGCCCGGGCTGCTGCCCCTGCGCTGCCCATTAGCCCAGGGAGTATGGTGATTAATGTACTTGCTCTGAGCCCCAGCCAGCAGGCTCAGCCCCAGGCTGCTCCCAGCGGCTGGTCTGGAGCAGTCACCAGTGTCCCTGTACCTTTAACTGGTCTCCCTTTATCTGCCTGCCCCGGGCCTGCAGCTGGGCCTCCTCATGGCCTGACCCACCTCCTCCTGCACCCTGGGACTCAGGCAGGGTGCGTTCATTACTCATCTGTGACAATAACCCATCGAGTAAGATGTAGAACTCAATTCCAGCAGAAAGACCTATAATGTTGGAGTCAGGAGGTTATCGCTGAGGGACCTGCACCTTGCTCCTCGCTTCTCTTATCGAGAGCTTTACAGGCTCTGCTGGGGCTAGCATCTTGTAAAGCTGAGGGTGGCAGATTTGGCCTTAGATTAGTATACATCTTCCTAAGTGGTGCTACATTTAATTAAAAAGTAAACCTTAGTTAATTTTTTTTACTGTAATGTAGGTAAGCAGAGATGTGTATTGTACAGTGAGGGAGGTGGAAAGAGAAAGAAAGCAATCTCTAGATGATTCCACCCTTGCCAGTCCGATGTCCTGGGTGCTCTCACCGCTCTCGGAGTCCTCTCTCCGTGTAGAACACTTGTCTCAAGACCAAAGGATCCCTGTAGGATTTAGCCCTGCGATTTATTTCATAGCATGCTGCTGAGGCCTTTCTCCATTTAAGCCTGTTATACTTTCCTACACACAGCATAGGTTTTTGAGTTGTTGGACAGTTGGAGTATGCCAACCTCCTGAAAATTCTGATTTGATAGTACTTAGAAAATTTAATTAAAGGAACCAACTTCTAAAGGGGGAGGGGTCAAGATAGGGAGAACTGTCCCGGGAGCATTTTTTTTTTTTTAAATCTTTAGTCACTTCCTATAAAATTTACATCATAGTGTAAAAGTCAAACAGAAGTGTTAGAGTCATCTCGGTTTTGTTACCTTAAGACATATTCGTCAAATATCTATAGTTAAACAGACACCAGAAAAGAATCATCATTCTTGATGAAAAATTTTAGGTCATAACCCACAGAATCATGGCAACCTAATCACGCAGCTAAACACTGTAAAGAAATTGAGCTCTTTTTCGGCGATTTCAGAAGGTTTATGCATTTAGAGGTGTTCTCTGGAACACAGAAGTTTAAATTATTAGGAGACTAGTTTTTAAAACTAAGGGAAATTTAATTAGGAGTTTAAAACAGAGCAAGACCAAGCCAAATTATAAAGTAACTATATTGTTTTGTCCTCTTATAGTAATAATTGGGCTTATCTCTTTTACGAATATCAGAGTAGCATCATGTTCCTAAAATTTGTACAAGAACATGTCCTGGATTTTCATCAGACTAACATCTTTGCTAAGCAGTGACATCTCCCACACCTCTGTCACTTCTTGCTGTACACTGGGTATTTTGAAACTTCTATTTTCCTTGCCCTACATTGCTTCCACCATGTTAAACTTGACATATTCTCAGTAGAATGATCCCCAAACATATTACAGAGAGCATCTCTACCCCCAGGTCTGTCTGTACTAAACAGCAACACTTCTGAAAATGTCAGAGGTTTGCCTAAAAAACTAGAGAGGCCTTACATCAGGGTTTACTGGAGATCCACAAACATTAGATTCTTAATGGACTTGCAACTGAGTTTTTATTTTTGATTGCGGTTGTTAACTGGGAAAGTCTGAGTTAAAAATCTAAAAAAGTCTTCTTAGATCCTGTTAATGTCACCAACATGTTGGTTTTCTAAGAGGCAAAAACATTATTGTGATGTGCTATTCTTAGCTGTCAACTAGACAGCATCTGAAACGAACTAAAATTCAAGCTAGTATACCTATGAGGAATTTTTTAAAATTAAATTTTAAAAAATTTAATGACCCACAGATTGAGAACCATTTAAACCATTCTAATAGTAATAAATATATTGTAATATATATTGGAAGTCATTCTAATAATATATATCCCAACTAATACAATTACTCATTTCCAGAAATGAACTTGACTATAGAGTTACGTTGGGCAGCATCTGTGCTCATGAAACATGCTTTAAGAAGGATAGGTCGTTCTCTGGATGTCATGGCTTTGCTTATAATCAAAGTTCCCAGAGAAGGTCTTGAGATAGGAGTCAAGACGACACAATAAAGAGCACATTTACTAAACTCTGTGAACTTTGTGAACCTTGCATTAATTCTTAGACTGGAAAGTCAGCGTTAGTTATATCACTCATGCCTGAACAGCATCATACTCACAAGCCTTCCTATCAGTGAGCTTCTCTGTGTCTTAGCCCAGGTATGTCTTTGCTGAATGCACTGGAAATGAATGTTTATCTCTTCATCTGCATCTGATAAGGCCACGTGTGATTTATCCTTCCTAGTTCCTAGAATACGACCGGGCACATGTTTGCCTTAATAGATGTTTGGTGAAACTCCACTTTATATACACACTTTTTTTTTTAAGACTATACCAGGATCAACACTTGTCCTCTGAGACTTCTTAAATTAAACTCAGGGTATTTCAGTCCTATTGTTTGCCTTAATAGATGTTTGGTGAAACTCCACTTTATATACACACTTTTTTTTAAGACTATACCAGGATCAACACTTGTCCTCTGAGACTTCTTAAATTAAACTCAGGGTATTTCAGTCCTATTGTGAGGACAACAAGAACAATTATATCAAAGGCATGTCAAGGTTGTTATATGTCAGTGGTTGTGCCTTCTGTCTATTATACTGATCTTTATAAGTGTGTTCTCTGAGGTAGTTATTACCAATTGATAATTAGATAAGATAATAATGTTAGCTGTCTCACTGGAGAGACAGACTAGAGAATCAAAACAGGGAATCTGCAGTTGTGTAGAGACTGCATAGTGGAAGGAACACAGAGATTTGGACCCAGGCTGGCCTGGAGTCTAAACTCTTATGTTAGGCACAGTAGTGGCTTTGTTCTACTGTCAAGGAGAAGAAATATGTAGGAGAGTATAAGGCATTGTGATTCTTCCTTCCTAACTTGGATGGAACTTTGTCAGCTGAGGAAACAAATAAAATAAAATGAAATGAATAAATAAGCAAATAAATAATAAAAACAAATAAATAGATAGATAAATAAATAAATAAACACACAAATAAATAAAAGACTATCCTTTGTCTATCTTCCAAAAGACTGTGGAGCATAATGCAAAGTCATAGGGTCTTGATACTTTATGCCTGATTCTTGATACATTTAGTCTTGATACTTTGTGCCTGTTTCTCTAAGTCCATGTTTTCTTGGAATAACTGATATTGAATACTTTGTTTCTCTCTTAATTAATTTTGATACTCTTATGCTGAAATTTCCTCCTTCTTATCACATTTGCAGCTTCTGAAGGAACAGTTAGAACCTGGCATGCTCCACCCAGTCCTATGGCTGGAACTGTTTTAGTTTGCTGTCTGTTGCTTTGATATGCACTATAACCAAACGTAACTTGGAGAGGAATTGGTCTGACAGCTCACAGGTTACAGGCAGCATGGAGGAAAGCCAAGGCAGGAACTCTTCTTGAGGAAGAAACACTGAAGCAGAGATAATGGAGGAACATTATTTACTGGCTTGTTCTCTCCTTAGAATCTGCTCAGCTACCTTTCTGATGCAACCCAGGCTAACAAGCACGGGGATGGAACCGCCCACAGTGGGCTGTGCCCCCAAACAGGAATTTGCAATCAAGGAAATGTCCCACAGACATGCCCAGAGAACAGTTTGGTAAAGCGATTATTTAGTTGAGGTTCTCTCCTCTTAAGTATATTGAGTTGACAGCAAAGGTTAACCACCACAGCCACACAAGCACCTGTGCTAAAAGATTCGGTCACTGACTTGGTTGCCAGCTCTCTTTCCTGATTTTCATTCCCATGATTTCTATGTTATTCAGAACTGTTTCTAAAAGTGACTGCTGTTTAATTAGAGATATTCCCTCTTTTGAAAAATAACACTTCATTGCATACAATTTTTAAATTATATGAAAAATATTAAGACGCTAAAATCACTTGTTTGCTCATTAATGAATAATATAGATATTAATATTTTAGCTTATTTCATTTAATTACTAACTATATGTATAAATTTGTGATATTCTTAAAGCTTTGAGCCTCTGTATTTAGTGAAAAGCACACATAACATTAACTCGTGTATCTACATTTTATTTTAGATAAAAAATTTTAATGGCCATGTTTCTCCACATCTCTGACATTTTCCATTTTGCTTAGAATCTAAATATCATTATACACTTTTGGTAGAGTTTGTTTTTAGTTGTTTGTTTTGTGGGCATCCTAGTCCCCTGCAAAGGCATCAGGCAGTCGTAGTTGCTGAATCTCTCTCCTGTCCTGATGTGCAAACTTGGTTGTTGTGGCTCATACTTCCAGTGCAACGTTGAATACACATGGCAGGTATGATTTCCTTATTTTGCTGAAAGAATAGATTTTTACCTATCACTATCAACTATGATGCTGTTTGTGGGCATCACATAAATGGCTTTGATTGTGTGGAAATACATTCCCTTCTAGCATGCTGTTCTTTATCTGTGTGTGTGTGTGTGTGTGTGTGTGTGTGAGAGAGAGAGAGAGAGAGAGAGAGAGAGAGAGAGAGAGAGAGAAAAGAGAGAGAGAGAGAGAGAGAGAGAGAGAGAGAGAGAGAGAGAAATTTGTGTGTCTGTGTGTGCAAGTGTGCGTATGTAAGAATAGGTACACATATGGAGGTCAGAGGACAACTTCAAGTGTCAGTCCACAGAAGGAGGCTATCTGAGGGATGCTTTCCTGATCTCAGTTACATACACCAAGGGACTGCCTGCAGACTTCTGGGAATTCAACTCTCTATCTCTCATCTTGCTAAAAGAGCACAGGTGATTGCACAAGGGCTTTACTGTGCCTTGCTTTTTGTGTGGTTCTGGAGATTTGAACTCAGATTCTCATGTTTGCATGGTAAGGACTTTAGTCGCTGAACCATCTCTAGAACCAATTTTTTTCAATTTAAAAAAAAGTTATTTAAATAAAATTAATGTTGTCTTTGCTAATTTCACACGTGTATATAATGCATTCAGCTAATCCTTCCCCTTTACAATCCATCTTATGGTATACATTCTTATGCATGAATCTTTTACTGCCCATTTTACTATGAAGTATATAGCTCTTCAATTTTTAATATATTAACTTTGTTGGATTTTTGGTGTATAATATTCTTTTTCAGGACAGTTAGCTACATGTTTCTGACAAGATAATGTAAAGCCCAACTAACTCCGTTTTGGAGAAACTCTATTTTATTTGAGAGTAGGGGCTGAATTCTAATTCCAGGAAGAAAACCACAAAGCCCACAGAGCAAACATCCCATGGCACCCCCACCCTGACCCCTTAATAACAGTCAGTCAGGCTACAACAGCAGGGTTAAGGTACATAGAGATAACTTAAGACATCCTGCAGGGAATAAATAAACTTGTTATGTTAGGTGGGTTTGCCCCTGTGTTTAGTTCCTGCAGATTATGCCAGAAATATTAACTTGCTGACCTGGATAGAAATTCCTCAAACTTGCTATAACCACCATAAATACCCTGTGCCCTTAGACCTGGGGCTCTCATCCTGACCTGCTGCTACAGAGATGGTGAGAGACAGTGCTTGCGATAAAGACCCTTATGTGTTTATATCAGAATTGGCTCCTTGGTGGTCTTGGGGGTACCTGCGACTTGGGCATAACTGTAATGCATCTTGAGGGCTGAAAGAAGATATCCAAAAAGCCAAATTCTAAAAGTTTCTACAATTTGCAGTTGAATAGAGAGGCAAATTTAGAAGATCTGTTAAAGAGGTCTTAGCAAAATTATAAAGCTGACCCTCCAGTTCTGATTTTAACACCTGTCTCTTTCTGACTCTCAATAGAAAGTAAGCAGCCATCCTGGGGAGATGCCAAACTGCTGGAATGAAGCCCCCACACCATTTGTCCCACTCCAGGGAAAATTCACACGAGAGACATAGAACAAGACCACCCCAACATGAACACACTTGAGTCAGAGGCTCCAAGTATGTCTGAAGTTAGAGGTGTTTCTAGATTTCCTAATTACATCAGTTAATAAGTCCCTTTTAGAATCTTAAGTTATTTAAATTCAGAAGGATTTTATGTAAAAGCCACCTCAAAGTGATTTAAATAGAATTGCTGTGTTTTTATATTTACCTAGAATAGTTACAAGTATACAGTTAGGTCTCACAGGCAACCCATATATATTGAAATGCGCTCAAGATGGATTATAGAAGGATTCCTTGCAATTAAATAAAACCTAGCTTTCTTCAAGAACTTTTGAAACAGGTTTCTGTCCCCCCAAAGAAGACCTTTCCCTTACCTCTGGCAGAAGGGACATATGGATCTTCAGTAGATATATTCCTGTGGTGCTTGTCAGCATATCAACGCCCATGCTGGCCTCCAGGCGCCTCAGTATCACAAGTACATTGTTATACAGTTCAACGTCCATGCTAACATCTCAGCTCTTCTTGCCTCCTCCTCTACCCTAAACTCTCTAAGCTCAAGGGCTTCCCCAACCACCCACCCAAGCTACTCATCCCTCTTATAACACTATTACACCTACTAATCTCTTTCTTGTCCTCTCTCTCTCTCTCTCTCTCTCTCTCTCTCTCTCTCTGTCTCTCTCTCTCTCTCTCTTGCTAGCTCACTTTCTCCATTAGTCTCCCCTTTCTCTTGCTTCTCCTTATTCCATAGCCCTGTTAAAGTCCAGTCTGACTCTTTCTCTCCACTCTGGACTCTTTTGGATGACTCTGGATATTTTCTCTCTCATATTCACAATGAAACCTTTCCCCTAATAATGGAACTGTCATGTTGGCAGTTTCTTAACTATGCCTCTCCATGCACAATTGTTATGGGTAGAACAAAACTGAAGATGTTTCATTTTGTATTCTCTTTCGCTAGAAGTCAGAATAGCATAGTCCCTGAGAGAAAGCTCTAAGCCATCTGAGTTTAATGTGGGTTCCACTAATTGATAGCTGGGTGACTCTGCACAATTATATAACTTCTCTGTGTCCCATCTGCCTCGTGTATAAAATAAAAAGGATGATCATAGGACTTGACTCCTGGGTTTGTTACAGTAATTTAATGAGCCCATGCCTGTAATGCATTAGAGCAGCACCTGGCATGCTTTAGCACTCCATACGTCTTACCATTGTTATCACAGGCTAACAATGTGTGCAATCAGCTTGTGGAGCTCTGGTACTCTGTGTGCACATTTCAGGTCCTGGCAACAGGAGGGACCTAAGAATGAAGAGCACTATGCCATTCAGGATCTCAGTTCTCTAACTAGCGAATTATCTTAACTCTGGCCTCCAGACACACTGCTTAGAGGTAATGAATATAAGGAGGAGAGCAAAGAGAGAAATTGGTCATTTGCCTGAGTGACATCAGTATCCGCATTGCCAAGATACATCATTTGCAGATGTGACAGTGTGCATACCATTCCTCAAGACAAACCAAACGTAATTCTCACAATGTCTATCTGTCTGATGAATTATGCCCTATGAAATACGTCACCTTTCTTGGTGCAGGGATCTCTCTAAAGTCACTGGGTCTCTTACTGCGTTGTGCAAATAGTTTTCTAAGAGGCAACTAATAAGAAAGTCAAGGCATTCACTTTAAAGCCCTAAGTTAGGACTACATGTCATAAGTTCATCTTTGCGGCTACTTCTAAGACTCATGCATTTACTCAAGATTCGAGGAGTGTGAAAGTTAACAAAACCATGACCTTAAACAACACGCTACATTTATAAAACACTGTGCAGATGTAGAGCGCAAAATCAAACTATTTCCAGTAATCATCCTTGAGGAAAGACCTTTCTGTGTTAATAGACGTTTGGAGCTCCAGTCACATGGGGTTCATTTGGTTTTAGTTTGGAATGGAGAGTTTTTATTTCAGTTTGGTTTTAGTTTTGTTTTTGTTTGCTTGCTTGCTTGTGTGTTGGCTTGTTTTGTTTTGAGGTCTCATGTAACCCATGCAAGCTGGCGGAGATTGCAGTCTTGCTCTTTGCTCCCCATCCAGAGCTGCTCACCCCAGTGCTTGGTTTATAGATATTGGGGATTGGGCCTCATGCATGCCACACAGTACATGCCAGCTAGCCACACCACCAGCTAGTTTTCTTTACTTAATTCTACCTGGATAAGTTATGAATATTGAGGTAGAAACAATTCTATAAATAGCTACGTTGGTAATTGGTAAACCAATTGGAAGTACTCATATACAAAACTGTTGGCCAAAAAACTTCACAAGAAAGGAACTATATAGACCAATATGTTATTAAAATTACTCAATATTTCTCAAGAAGATATTAGCACATAAATCCAAAAATAGTCTAACATGATGATTTTATTGGATTTATTCTGACTAGGGCAGGCTGATTCAACATTTGAAGGTCAGTCCTATAATTCACATTCATAGACTTAAGAAAAAAAATCACATAATTATATCAATGGATGCAGGAAAGGCGTGGGTAAAAATCTAATGTCTGTTTATAATTTTACCTAGGTTTTCATGTTGTAGCCCTGGCTTGAATAAAACTCCCAGGAATCAACCTCCATTTGCTGTCTGAGAGGCAGGTAGCTATTCTGTGTAAGGTGTTAGTTTTTCTTTCTGTGCCTCATAGATCAAAGGCAATGAAAATCCTAGCAAGAATTCAAAAGGATTGAAGAAACTTTCACACTGACCTAACAGTTTATATGGAAAAGCAAAAGACCTAAAGAGGCACATAATATTATTGAAAGAAGGCAGCCCAGTTGGAGGACTGATGTTACTCCGACTTGAAGAATCACTATAATCCTCTAGTAATTGACACAGTGTGGCAACAGAGCCCAAAATTAAAGCTAGACATGCTGGAGCTACTGTTGTAGAACTACAATCACAGTGCCCTGGGGACTGAGGCAGGGTGGCAGTATTGATGTCAACCAAGGCTACCTGAGAAAAGGGGAGAAGGAATAAGGGAGGGAGGGAGGGAAGGAAAGAAGGAAGGAAGGGGAGGGAGGGAGGGAGGGAGGGAGGGAAGGGAAGGAAAGAAGGAAGGAAGGGGGAGAGAGGGAGGGAGGGAGGGAGGGAGGGAGGGAGGGAGGGAGGGAGGGAGGGAGGGAGGCAGGCAGGCAGGCAGGCAGGCAGGCAGGCAGGCAGGCAGGCAGGCAGGCAGGAAGGCAGGAAGGCAGGAAGGCAGGAAGGCAGGAAGGCAGGAAGGCAGGAAGGCAGGAAGGCAGGAAGGCAGGAAGGCAGGAAGGCAGGAAGGCAGGAAGGCAGGAAGGCAGGAAGGCAGGAAGGCAGGAAGGCAGGAAGGCAGGAAGGCAGGAAGGCAGGAAGGCAGGAAGGCAGGAAGGCAGGAAGGCAGGAAGGCAGGAAGGCAGGAAGGCAGGAAGGCAGGAAGGCAGGAAGGCAGGAAGGCAGGAAGGCAGGAAGGCAGGAAGGCAGGAAGGCAGGAAGGCAGGAAGGCAGGAAGGCAGGAAGGCAGGAAGGCAGGAAGGCAGGAAGGCAGGAAGGCAGGAAGGCAGGAAGGCAGGAAGGCAGGAAGGCAGGAAGGCAGGAAGGCAGGAAGGCAGGAAGGCAGGAAGGCAGGAAGGCAGGAAGGCAGGAAGGCAGGAAGGCAGGAAGGCAGGAAGGCAGGAAGGCAGGAAGGCAGGAAGGCAGGAAGGCAGGAAGGCAGGAAGGCAGGAAGGCAGGAAGGCAGGAAGGCAGGAAGGCAGGAAGGCAGGAAGGCAGGAAGGCAGGAAGGCAGGAAGGCAGGAAGGCAGGAAGGCAGGAAGGCAGGAAGGCAGGAAGGCAGGAAGGCAGGAAGGCAGGAAGGCAGGAAGGCAGGAAGGCAGGAAGGCAGGAAGGCAGGAAGGCAGGAAGGCAGGAAGGCAGGAAGGCAGGAAGGCAGGAAGGCAGGAAGGCAGGAAGGCAGGAAGGCAGGAAGGCAGGAAGGAAGGAAGGAAGGAAGGAAGGAAGGAAGGAAGGAAGGAAGGAAGGAAGGAAGGGGAAAGGAAGGGAGGGAGGGAGGGAGGGAGGGAGGGAGGGGCAGAAACTGCAATTATATGCTGAGCTTTCTAAGTAGTATCTAGAAATGGAGCATAAGTTGAAATACAGAGCACCAAGTTATAAAATTTGTAGGCTTTAGCCACAAATTCACATGATTTTGATCCTACCAATGTGAACTTTAAGAGCAACACCAGAAGAATGATCCATGCAAGAAAAAAAAACTTATTACATAGCTTTATTTTAGAATTTTGGTGAGAATGATTCTCTTTATTAAAATTGGACTGTAGTGCTTAAGATGATTTATGAAAACACAGGGATAGAGCATAAAATATGTGTTAGATTTAGAAGAATGACTTTAAGGTTTTGGCTTCTGGTCACTTTTTACTCAGTGAAAAACCTGAACTTCAAGCTGCTTCACTAATTTGACAGAGAAGACACAGGGTCATCTCTTACTTACTGAAGTCACCAGAAGTCTCCTGTGAGCGTGCTAAGTAGTGGATATTTTCTTATATCGTCTGCCTGGAAAAACTGTATTAAAATGTTCTTCTTCTTACTGTTTGATGCAAATCATTGTCTTCTGATGCAGGGGACTCTACAAAGCATGGCTTTATCTTCCAGAGCAAATAAGAGAACTGAGTCTGAGCTGAGTTATGAGTCACATTATTCAGGGCATGCATGGATTCAGGTTGACCCAAATGACATGTTTCACAGTGGCAGAGAGTTACATAACTTTTTATTATCACAAAACAAAAGAGAGGGTGCTAGAGAGATGGTTTGGTGGTTGCAAGCACTTGGTGATCTTGTAGAAAAACCTAATATAGTTTCCAACATCCATAATAGGTGACTCATAACTGCCTATAACTGCAGTTCCTAGATAACCTATGACCTCTATAGACTCCTGCAAAAGACAAGTGTCACACAC
Source organism: Mus caroli (assembly GCF_978045245.1). Classification (NCBI taxonomy): domain Eukaryota; kingdom Metazoa; phylum Chordata; class Mammalia; order Rodentia; family Muridae; genus Mus; species Mus caroli. The sequence continues at coordinate 101,343,246 of NW_028227267.1, read as the reverse complement.
ACACAGACACACACACAGAGACACACACACACATGTCCCTCCCTCTCCCCCTCTCTTTTCATGTGTGTGTGTGTGTGTGTGTGTGTGTGTGTGTGTGTGTGCATATATACTTAGGCTGACAAAATAAACTTTTTGAAAAGTCATGCGCAGCACCTTCATGCTCAGTACTTTTGTATGGACATCAGGCAAGCAGTTACAGTACATTTAGCAGGGAACTTTACTCTAATGGTTTCAGATGCTGCCTGATGTCACTCTCAACTTTGGAGTTAGTTACATTCCATAGGTTTTACATAGCACTTCAAAGGATAGAGGATTAGGGGCTGGAGAGGTGATTCTGGAGTTGAGAGCACTGGCTACTCGTCCTGAGGTTCTGAGTTCAATCCCAGCATCCACATGGTAGCTCACAACCATCTACAGATGTAGTTCCATGGGATTTTATGCCCTCTTCTGGTGTGTACACAAAACACCCATACACACAAAATAAATCAATATTTCTTTTTAGATGGAGGATCAGATAAAAAACTGATGGCAAATGGCTATTAATGAGGTTATATTAGCCATTCTGACTGGTGTGAGGTAGAATCTCAGGGTTGTTTTGATTTGCATTTCCCTGATGATTAAGGATGTTGAACATTTTTTCAGATGCTTCTCAACCATTCGGTATTCCTCAGGTAAGAATTCTTTGTTTAGCTCTGAGCCCCATTTTTTAATGGGGTTATTTGATTTTCTGAAGTCCACCTCCTTGAGTTCTTTATATATATTGGATATTAGTCCCCTATCTGATTTAGGATAGGTAAAGATCCTTTCCCAATCTGTTGGTGGTCTTTTTGTCTTATTGACGGTGTCTTTTGCTTTGCAGAAGCTTTGCAGTTTCATGAGGTCCCATTTGTCAATTCTCAATCTTACAGCACAAGCCATTGCTGTTCTATTCAGGAATTTTTCCCCTGTACCCACATCTTCGAGGGTTTTCCCTACTTTCTCCTCAATAAGTTTCAGTGTCTCTGGTTTTATGTGGAGTTCCTTAATCCACTTAGATTTGACCTTAGTACAAGGAGATAGAAATGGATCAATTCGCATTCTTCTACATGATAACTGCCAGTTGTGTCAGCACCATTTGTTGAAAATGCTGTCTTTTTTCCATGGATGGTTTTAGCTCCCTTCTCAAAGATCAAGTGACCGTAGGTGTGTGGGTTCATTTCTGGGTCTTCAATTCTATTCCATTGGTCTACTTGTCTGTCGCTATACCAGTACCGTGCAGTTTTTAATCACAATTGCTCTGTAGTATAGCTTTAGGTCAGGCATATATTAAGCCCAGAATGATTTGGGCCCCGAATCTGCAATATTCCAATCCACAATCATGAAGCTCTTCTACTCAGTTTCAGAATCAAATACAGCTTTCCCAGGGAACTTAAGATCATGCAGATGATTCTTGATCCATATTAACCCATTCTCCTCATTTCTGTGATTTTTTTCAATCAATTTATAAATATATAACTCCATGTTGGGGAGTTGAGGAAGAAAGTAGAGTATAAGAGAGAGTGGCTTTTTAGACACTGAAAAGTGTTACCCTGATGACATTAGATTTTTCTGTCAGGTATATACTTACTTCATTTGCTCACTCAGCTTATTCATTATTCAGAAGCCTTACTGGTTGGGGTATTAAGTACTCAGTGTGAACCTTGGAACATGAAGGTATGCATGCCTCTACACCCAAGGTCATCTTCTAGAATCCTTTTCTCCACTGATGGAGCTAATACAAAATCATGGGGCGAGGCATGTCAGCTGTTGCCTATATTCCAGGTAGCTGGGGTTAATCAGGAAGAGAAAAAATATATAATAAATCAGATTCAATTAAAATTGAACCAGTCTTTAAACACCACTGAGAAAAGAAAAGCAGACTACAAACTGGAGGAAAGGTTTTTAACATGTTTGGAAAGGGTCTGTGTTCAAACTGTACAAAGAAAAACTCTTGAAAAGACAGCAACTGAAAACAGAGAAAGGGCTAGGGAGATGGTCCAATAGATAGAGCATCTGCTATACAAGAAAGACTGGTGTTTGTAACTCCAGAACCCACAGAAAAGACAGGGGGTACGGTGTTCCTCCTGCCCCCATTATCGCAGCACTCCAGAGGTACAGAGAAAATTCCCCAGAGCAAACTGGCTAGAACTGGCTAGTCAGGCTGGCTCCAGCACCAGTGGTAGACCCTGCCTTAGTATATAAGATAGAGAAAGTAATCCAGGAAGACAATTACTATCAGATGAAACTTAGCCTGCACGCACATGCCTACATGTGTATTATCACATGCATGAGTACACACACACATGCATATGCAAGAAAGACATGTCAGTTGTCAATACTGTCATAATTTCCCATTTAAAAACTAAACAAAAGGTCTGTACAGCCATCCCATTGAAGGATATGTGCAGAAGATAGGCAGAAGAAAAGATACTCAAGGTTTATGTCATTAAGTAGTAGACAATTAAAATAATAATGAGAAGTTCTGCATGCCCATAAGAATTGATAAAGTCCAAATACTGACAACAATATTGTGCAAGAATATTAACAGTAAGTTGTTATAGCTGCCCAAACAGGAACCAACTACTATGATAGCTTTCAATGAGTGGAGGAATCAGCAAACTACACATCAGAGGTGGAATATTACTCTGTGATAAAAAAGAAAGGAAAAGCAGGAGCTTGATACCAATATTGACAAATGAAAAAAGTTGGCCTGAATAATCCACATAATACATGCTTCCAACCCTCGGACACTGTGGGAAGGGCAATTTATAGAGTGAATAAAAGATCAGTGATGGCCATAGAGAGAGATGGGGAATCAGAGACCAATGATGTTATAATAGTGGGTTAATAACATTTTATATTTTCAGAACCCATAGAATTGTACACAGAGAAGAGCACAGAAAATAGCATCTACCCAGGCAAACTATGAACTGTGAGGGACAATAATCAATCAAACGTATTTATCAGTTGTGACAAATACACCATACAAAGGCAAGAAGAGAACAGAGTGAGGAACACAGGGAAATCTTTATACTCTGTTAAACTTTTCTGCAAACCTGAAACTGCTTTAAAAGTAAATATGCTAATAAAACCATCTCTTTTTCTCTCTTTAAAATCCTTTATCAAATTATGATGAAATAAATGAATGATATGTACTGGTTGGCTTCATTTGTCAACATTACCAAATTGAGTAGTGGCTATTCCAGGGGGAATATTATATAAAATCCAATGCTAATTGAAAACTCAGCCCCTTTGCCTGTGTGCACCTATGTGCTCACATATATACACACACTATCTACGTGGTCAGATACAGTGAGCTCAATGAACACAGTCAAAAATAAAGAACCTATGCACTGTTCAGGTAATGTTATAATCTGAAAAGTCCTCATATATTTGTGTTAGCAAGCCAACAGATGTCCACTGTGTGATTGAATGTGTGTTCTTATAGTCGTTTACATTGTGACATGTAAGTATAGATCATCCTTTCTGTAAGTCATCTGCAGCCGTCTTGAGTCGTAGTCATGCTCTGAGAGTCAGGCGACTAATGAGAACAAATGGGGTCAGCTCTAAAGAGAAGGAGCGATTCTGGAGCTGTGGGGCTGGAAGAACACTATCGATTGGTGTGGTATTGGTGAGGCAGCCCTACTCAGAAGTCATCAATGGTTAGATGTCAACCTTGGGGGCACATTGAGTAGTGGTCCTCAAGGGGTCAGCCATGCACCTGCTGCTATTTAATGTTTTCACAAGGGACTCCACTGATGGACTCTGGCAAAGATGGTAATTCACAATCCCTGTGGCGTGGTTGAGAAAGAGAAAGATGTTAAATGTACATGGAAAAACTGTAAGGAATCATATTTCAGAAAATGGATTACTTGTGCAGCACAGAGTGTGCCTGCTGTTAGAAATCTCCACCCAGGGTCCTGCTTTTATTTCCTTGGCTGATCTATCCCTAAGTAGGCCTGGGTAGGTAGGCTCTCTATCTCCTTATGTGTTACCATCTGAGACTTTCTTTGCTGGATGAGTCCCCAGTGAAGAGTCTGGAATGGATCAAGACTTGGAAGAATCCTCAAAGAGCCATGACACAAATTTAACAAAATCTTTAGCCCTTCATCACCATTAGCTGAGGGTCACAGGACCTGCAAGGACCACAAGTAGAAAACCTCATGGTGCCCCGCCCTTATGGAAAGCAATAGGGAGGTTCCTAGGGGTTTAAAAATAGACCTCCCAGAGGCCAGCGCTCTCTCCTCTGGGTCTATACCCAATGGATTTGGGAACACTACTTGGCTAAATATCCATGCTGCAATGTTCACTGCAGCACTATCCACAGCAGCCAGGATAAGAAACATCTCAATAAACGCCTCTCAAGAGAAGAATGGATAAAGAACATGTCTGACAAAGAAGGCATATTTCTTTTTCCTACAAGATGTTTGGACCTAGAGAACATTACACTAAAATAAACAGGACATAGAAAGAAAAATATTAGATAACTTCATTTACATGATTAATACTCTTTTTTTTTTTTTTTTTTTTTTTTTTTGGTTTTTCGAGACAAGGTTTCTCTGTGTAGCCCTGGCTGTCCTGGAACTCACTTTGTAGACCAGGCTGGCCTCGAACTCAGAAATCCGCCTGCCTCTGCCTCCCGAGTGCTGGGATTAAAGGCGTGCGCCACCACGCCCGGCGATTAATACTCTTTAAAAGAGCTCAAATACAGAAACAGAGAATGAACTGGCAGTTACCTTGGGATTGGAAGACAGAAGTTAAAAATTACAAAATAGGTTTAGAACAAATTAGTCTAAAAACCTATAAAATATGAAGACTAAAGTTAATAAAATTGGATTAGGGATTTCTTTTGTTAATAAATAGATTTTGTTGTTCCTGTCCCACATAAGAATAAATATGAGATGGTAGAAACATTAGTATTTTTTATACTGTAGTAAATGCTTCACTATCTCCATGCAATCCATAGTGTCATGTAACCCTCATAAATAAAATGAACCTCATCCAAAACGTTTATGGAGAGGACCAGCTGGGATCAAGAATACCTCCAATGTCCAGAAATTGCTTTTGATGACAGCAAAGGGAAATTTATGAATTATACTTAATGATTAGCCTATCCTTGTATCTATCTTGTTTAGAAAAATAAACTATCTGAACTTCTGCTTCATTTTCATTTTGATGCACTTCTTAATGGCATACTAACAAGCACTGTGAGAATTCTGGAAAGCAAAACAGGTCAATATAATAATAATCCTCTGAATTAAGAAGGACCAAGGAAGGTTGCACCATGGAGAAAAGCGTTTGGAAGAGAGGCGAGGAACGGAGAAGGCACAGACTTCTGCAAACAATACCACTACACAAGGCTTTGAAGCACAGCTTCTCAGTTCAGCTCTGTAGATGTCTGCTGCCAGGTGACTCTGCTGGGAGCGGGTTCAGAGAATTCGAGGTTGTTTCACAGTATCCCTGCCTTCTACCCTCACCACATGCAGTCACAATGCTCAATTGTACCACCCAGAAGCATATACATGATCCTGGGAAGTGGGAGAGTACAGAGAAAGAGGATAAAGAACTGGGAAAATCAACTCTCTTAAGAATTACTGGTCTGAAGTACAGCATCAGACACTGACAGCCTTATTTCCTAAATGGGAAAGTTAGAGCACAGTAAGATTAACAATAGAGTGTTTGCAACAAAATATCCAAGGAGACCAACTTTACACAGAAATAAGGTTTATAGGGCTTAATGTTTTAAAGTTGTAAGACCCAAGATCTGGCAGGCATGGAACCGATTTTGAGGGGAGGAATTGGGGTGGGCATGAACAAAACCCATATTCATGTATGAAATTTGCAAATAAGAGAGAGATTTAAGCAGTCCTGTCAAAGTGAAAAAGCAGAAACAGTAGAGTTAAGCCTAGATCCCAGGATCTGGCTCCTAATCTGGGCTATCTTTTGAACTTAATTCTGCTGCTTGAGTCCTGGACAACATCAGAGAGAGAAGCAGGGTAGTAAAAGAGACATTCAATGGGCTTTCAATATACTGTGCTTTGTCCTATAGGGGGCCTCAGGAGCTGTGCAGAGATAAATTTCCTAGGAGAGAGCTTTCTAATGGCTTCCAGGATGAGGACAGGATCATGAGAGAAAGAATAAAGTTTATGGGATAGTGATTTCCCCAAAGCCGAAAGTAATTTCTAATCCATTGCCCTGACTTTGGGAAATTTGTACTCCCCAAATCAGTTTCCAGGAGAAGCAGGCAATAAAAGCCTGTGTTTGATAACCATCATTTATAGAGTTAAGAATGTCCAAAAACTTCAAAAAAAAACTGCAAGAACCTCAAAATTGTAAAAGTAAATATACGCATTGATAAGATAGATTTTATCAAATTTTAAAATTTGGGCTTCAAATAAAGATGTTTTGTCTTTGTTCTTGGTTTCTTTGTTTCTTTCCTAGCTCTGCAAGGAAATAGAAAGAGAACGTGACATGGTGGCATACACCTGTAATCTCAGCACTTGGAAAGCTGAGGCAGGAAGGTCTGAGAGGGAAGCCAGTCTGAGCTAATTCACAGTAACTCTGTCTCTAGGGAGAAAGAGAAGTCCTCAGAATGGATAAAGTATTTAAAGACTTACAAGTCACATATTTATTAAGAGTATTTATTTTGTATTTACATAACTTTATATAAAAACTCTTACAAATCAATTGTAGATAAGCAAAATGTTGATTAAAAATTACCAAAAAGTTTGAATGGGCATGTATTTATATAATGTGTCAGCTATTAGGAAAATGCAAATAAAAAACACAGTGAGACACCATCACAGCCATCAAAATGACCATGGCTAAAATGTGATGGCATTAAAATTCCTTGAACTGGATGAATAAAGCAGATGAAGAATATGTCATAGGTGGATAAAACTTATTAAAAACAATTTCTTTTAGGTAAATTAAATAGGAGGACAAACACTGTGAGAATAGAATCAATACACATATCTGACAAGACATGGATTTCACTCCACAAAGAGTCAGTGAAATCAGTCTTTGATTTTTAAAGAGCCAGGAAAAAGAATGGGGTGTTCCCAAGACAATCTCTCTCCGGTTGCATCATTAATAAGACATAACACGTATGAGAATTATAGGTAAATCATGACAGAGGTGGCGGCTAGAAAGTTTGATAAGGGTCTTTTCTTACTGGACAGAACAAGCTGGACTATACAAAGAAACAGCATCAGCAGTTAAGTGTGGCTGAAATCCACACTGAAAATAAAAACTGAGCCCAAATACTATGAGGAGGTGGGCAGCACTGTTTCTAAATGGAGCACAAAGTCTCCAAATTAAAATGGCACCACGGCAAATTCTTTTGAATAACAAATATAAAAAGAATGAATGACCAACAGCACTCCTAGTTGGATTTAAACCTGTTCAATATGAGGGAAGTCATGCCTGGTTTTGAAAACCTAGCCATCTACCCTGGACTAGCCAAAACAGAGATATTGATAAAGAGCCAGTGGATCAGGGAGTTCGCTGCAAGATTTTGTTGTCTAGTGATGTCAGAAGCTACCTCCACGAAGTCTCACCAACCTGGCTGCCTAAATATTACCCGAGCAAGGGCAACACCAACAGACATGTTAATATGAAAGGGAGAGAGCTCGTGCGGCTTCAACTCAGCAACTAAGACTGAAATCGGGAGAAGTATCATTCTCCAGGGAAGAGCACACCAACTGACTACCCAGTACCAAATAGTGAGCCCTAGAAATATGTACATACAAGCAACATTATACAGAGTGAGAATGTTGTACTTATATATTTAAATATGTATTATATATTTTTATATTTATATTTGCATATATGCATGGGAAGAGTTAGAGAGAAAAAAGAGGATGGGGTAAATGGTGTAATTATATTTGAATTAAAAATTTTAACTGTTTTTAAGAAGATAAGGGGAGTAAGATACACTGCTGTGGGTAGTTTGTAGGGGAATAAAGGACTGACTGTATTGAGTCTTGACTGTTGTGAGGTTTGAGGCTCCTTTAATACTGTGGCTTTTCCAGTTTTTAACATCCTGAGCAAGTGTCACCCTGTCCTCTGCATGGTGTGTCTATTCCACCTCAGTATACTGCCCATTTCCTTCGTATGCTGTATTCTCTTCCAGTCTCCTACTGGAGTTCTAGTCAGCCATTCAGGCCCAGTTGAAAGCACACTTTCTTCAATGCAGATTTCTCTAGATCCACTCACTGGAATAAGCAAGTCTCTTTTCTCTCTTCTGAGTCTATTTCTCTTGCCATTTATCTAGTCTTTGGGCTACAGCCTTTGTACAACTTTATTAGCTTCCCTCAGCATTAGAAACTTCTTCAAGGAACCAGCTCAGCTTCCTCACTGAATAGTCCTACCTAGTACTTGTCTAAAAAAGGCGACATTCCCTACAAGTTCTAACCAGACTTCTAAAGCAAGGAAGATGGTTTATTGCCTGGGCTTTTGTCCCCCCTGGCAAGAACACGCTCAGGGTAACTGGAATCTTCTGCGGCAAAAGCTTTATTGCTCACTTCTTCAGGAGCCAGTGGAGAAGAGAGACAGAGAGAGAGCGCGAGAGATGGCGGAGCCCCATCCCTTTTATGGAGGATTGTCCTCTGCCTCGGACGTGTTGCTCCCTGATTGGCTGCAGCCCATAGGCTGGAGTTGTCATCACGGGGAAGGCAGAGCACATGGGGTGGAAAACTACCCCGGCGCATGCGCAGATTATTTGTTTACTGCTTAGGACACAGGTGCCAGCGCCATCAGCGCCATCTTGTAATGGCGAATGTGAGGGCGGCTCCTCACAATGGTTCTTCTCCTAAACAGGCAAACAAACCTACGAAATCTCAGACACTTTGTAGCACCAGTACCAAACAGCACATTCTAGGATACAGCAAACACGAGGGGTCAGGCCTATTGACATTAGCAAGAGGCAATGATGCATAAATAATGTGGTGAGTTTGACAGAAAAGGAAAGCCGGTGACCAGTGGCAAGCTGGATCTGAATGCAAACATGAAGATGTCACCATGTAGCAAAATGAAGCATATAAGCCTTTGGGTTTCAGCCACTGACCACCTGTTTCTGGTACTCTCTCTGGGAGGTTTTGTAACCTTCAGGACACAGAACTTAGCTGCAGGACCGGTTGCTGAGGAATAGGCGGTGAGATCTGTAGCTAAGTCTTACTTCATGTTTGTCTGCTTTCTGACTTGCAGATGTGAGCAGCAGTCTCAGGATACTGGGACCACAGCCAAGAGCCACTCCACTGCCATAGTAGATGGCACCTTCAGATGAAGAGGCAGAAAAGCCTTCTTGCTATGAGTTGCTTTCTTCTCAGATAGCAGCAATCAGGAAAGTAACTAATGGATTGTATTAATAGTATTTAGCTGTAAGGATGGTTCTCAACCTTACAGTTCTCAGGTCGGGGGTGACCTCCAACCATAAAGTACTTTCCATGCTACTTCGAAACTATGCTTTTGCTACTGTTATGAATCATAATGTAAATTCCTGCATTTTCCATTAGTCTTCGGTGAGCCCTGTGACACGCCTTTCTTGACACTTCACTTGCAAAGCAATGTTGACTCAGAGTGAGTGGTGCAAGAAGTTTTCCGAGCTGCTTCAATATTTCTAAGCCTAAACAGTCAATTACACATATATTAGTTGTTACTAATAGATTCTCAATGGCTGCTTTTAAGTTAATTAATTTAGTTATTGTGAAACATCTGATAGCTTAAGAAAATTAAAGGAAGGAAATTATGTACATAGACCTTTCATTTTTGTGGTAGTTATAGATGAGTTTTCTGCTTATGCTTCTTCTGCCAGACAATTCATAAATAATGTTTCTTAGGAAAACGTCAACGTGTCCATAACCTATTCCTTTGGAACTCACACTCTTAGAAAGTGAAATACCCATGCATGTACTTGGTGATGCATTGACAAAGAGAAGGAAGGGAGAGAGAAAATGTTTGCAGGAGGCAATGTGGGTCAAACACCACAGCCGACACAAGTCTCAGGAGCACGTCCTCTGAAGTGGCTGTCACTTCTGCTGGGTTGGATGCTCTCTGAAGCCTGATGTTCCATGAACTTCCACCCTAGTTTTAAGTCTCCTCAGACCACATACTTGGCTTTGGGACTCTCGCCCACTCTGACACAACAAATTAACACTTATGCAGAGTTGGCTTTTGACTGTCTAACTTCTGCCCTACCTCTCTCTCATCTCCAGACACATTAATCCAAATGCCAACTGGGACTTGCTACTTGGATGTCTCACATGGTCTTCAGACCTAGGACATTTGAAAGAGAATTCATCATCTTCCCATTAAATACTCCTCTTTCCATTTTTCCTACAACAGAGAATGACATTCCCCAATTGCCTGAGCCCCAAACCTGGGCTCTTCATTGTCTCTTCCTCTCTCCTTCCCATTAATCAGCCATGTCCTCCCCAGTCAGCTCCTAAATATATCTCTGATCTGTCTCCTCTCTGTTCTCACTGCCGCACACGAGGCCCCGTCACGTCTAGACTGGAGGACTGTGAGAGTGTCCTAATTACATCTCTTTATCTAGTCTCGCTTCCTTCAAATTCATCTTCCTCCTGCCCACCAAAGTTGTGCTCTGAAGTGCAAAACTGCAGGGGAACGGCGACCCTAAATCTCATCAGTCTGTTTTGCCTCAAGTCCAAACTCTTTTGTTAGCTTGGCTAACCCTGTCCTTAACTCTTCTTCTAAGTTGGATTGCAAACTCCTCTGTTCGCTATTTCAAATACAGTGATGATTCTCCGTTATGTGACACTTTCCTATCTTTCCCTAAAAGAAGCCTAGGGCTCGTTTCCTTCTGTCTGCCCTTCCAACAGCAGCCTACTGGTCTTCAAGGACTCTTTGGAACGACTGAACATCTGTGTAAGTGTAAGTGACCACACACTTGCTTAGCTTTCTATTGAAACCACCACAGCCTAACAACCCAGCTGCTCTTTATTTTAGTTCACATTGTAACATATTTGTGCCTCTGCACACAGATGTTCACACTCCCTTAACCCTGAGAACCTATCAATTCGGAGCATATGACAAGTCAAACAGATTTTGGTTATTTATTTGATTAACAGAGTAAATAAATGGGCTGTGGATGTGGTTCAGTTGGTAAAGTCTGACATGCATGAGGCTCTGGCTTACAGCCCCAGTACAACGTGACCCAGTGATGATAGTTGGGGAGATAGAGGCAGTGTGAACAGAATTTGTAGTTCAGCCTAGGCTATGTGAGCTACATGAGACCCTGTTTCACTAAGTAAATAAATGTCTTCCTACTGACATTTAAAAAAAAAAAAAAAAGGATTTGTGTTTTGGATCCTTTAGCATGGTCCTGTTTTTCCTCTGCCTTTGTAGTTCAGTGGTCCTTGATCTCATGGGGAGATCGGACATAAAGACAGAAATAAAGGAGGGAAAGCAGGGAGGGGCCAGCGAAAAAGAAGGGGCATTTGAGGGGCTGAATGGAAATGTTGTACAGAAAAGGCTTCTTAAAATATATACATATATGAAAGAATTTTCAATGGAGTTACCAAATAATGAGGGAGTCAAAGCCCCAACCAGACACCTCTCTTTTTTTTAAATACTGTATTCCTTTTTTTTTTTTTTTTTTTTTTTTTTTTTACTGTTAGCTAGTAGCAAACTTTATTTTTTTGAAAATTTTTTATTGGGTATTTATTTCATTTACATTTCCAATGCTATCCCAAGAGTCCCCCACACCCTCCGCCCCCCACTCTCCCCCACTCCCACCTCTTTTAATACCAAGTGAAACCTCCAGGGCCAGCAATGGCTACATCTAATGGAGTGTTGGCTAAAGGGGCCCCACAGAAACTCCAAAAGAACTCAGGATACTGCCAAAGGTTGTCCTCTGCACACTGACAGCAATGTCCTATTGCTAGAGACAATGCTTATATAGTTCATTGAACATAGAGAAGTGGAGCTGGTACCTAACTGGAGCCTTCACCCTCCTTGTCTAGTGTTCATGGTATAAAAAGGTACTTTTCATGCTTCCAGAAGAGAAAAGTAAATATCAACCCGGCTACAAAACTTTTCATCTGCAATGGTGACTTCATGATACCCTGCTGCAATAGTGTCCCAAAAGTTGTGGGAGTAACCAACCACCATCTAGTTGGATTTAAGGCTCCCTCCATGAGACAGAACCCATGCCTGACAGTGCTTGGGTGGCCACAAATCTGAGACTGCATAGGTCATAGGCTTAGCAGGATTAGCTTAGCAAATACTATTGCTTTGCTAAAGGAAATTGGCAATAAAATGATTCCTAACAATGTCCTCCTAGACCCACAGATTAGTATCTTGCTCAGCCATCACCAGAGAAGTGTCCTTCTTCGGGAAATGGGAATGGATACAGAGATCCACAACCAGACAATGTACAGAGAGGGAGAGACCTTGGAACATTCTGTTCAAAAGAGGATGTTTCCATCAAATCCCTCCGCTCAGGGCTCGGGGGACTGTGCAAATGAGGCAGGAACATTGTAAGGATCAGAGTGAATGGATGCCACCAAGGAAACAGTGTTTCCTTTCAGACACAACAGGACAGAGGCATGGATGCCACCAAGGAAACAGTGGTTTTTTTTGTTTTTTTGTTTTGTTTTGTTTTTTTTTTTTTTTTCAGAAACAACAGGACCGAGGCTCTATGAAGTTATATAGAGTGTGTCAGCACCCACATGGCCTGGACTGGTCCAAGCAGACAGGCTTCCAGAGCTGAGAGGGAGTGGACATGAGCTCTCATCTCTTACCACGAAGTTATCTCCAATTAATAACTCCCAAAGGAAAAGCTAGCTTCTCCAATAGAGTCTCTCTGGGCATACAATTAGGACAGGGCCCGTGCCCAGCAGTAGATGGCCAAAAGAATGAACTCAATAATACTTTTGTAGGCTTTTCATCTCGTAATACTTTAGGCAATTTTCAAACCTCAGTTTAGGCATATTTTGTTTTTAAAAAAATCATTACTGTTCTCTTGCTTGCCTATTATTGTGTTTTTGTGGATTTTGTGTGCATGTGTATGTATTTCTCAGGACTTTTCTTGGATTTTTATTTGCTTTGTTTTATTCATGTGTGTGTATGCATGTGTGTAAGTGTGGTGTGTGTGTGTGTGTGTGTGTGTGTGTGTGTTTTCTAAAAATGGAAAGAAGATGTGTAGTTGGAAGGCACGGGAAACTGATCAGAATGTATTGCATAAAAATTACTTATTTGGGGCTGGTGAGATGGCTCAGTGGGTAAGAGCACCCGACTGCTCTTCCAAAGGTCTGAAGTTCAAATCCCAGCAACCACATGGTGGCTCACAACCACCCGTAATGAGATCTGATGCCCTCTTCTGGTGTGTCTGAAGACAGCTACAGTGTACTTACATATAATAAATAAATAAATAAATCTTAAAAAAAAAAAAAAAGAAAAGCCTTCTTTCAAAAAAAAAAAAAGGGGGGGGGGCTGGTGAGATGGCTCAGTGGGTAAGAGCACCCGACTGCTCTTCCAAAGGTCCAGAGTTCAAATCCCAGCAACCACATGGTGGCTCACAACCATCCGTAACGAGATCTGGCGCCCTCTTCTGGAGTGTCTGAAGACAGCTACAGTGTACTTACATATAATAAATAAATAAATCTTAAAAAAAAAAAATTACTTATTTAAGCCGGGCATGGTGGCGCATGCCTTTAATCCCAGCACTCGGGAGGCAGAGGCAGGCGGATTTCTGAGTTCGAGGCCAGCCTGGTCTACAAAGTGAGTTCCAGGACAGCCAGGGCTACACAGAGAAACCCTGTCTCGAAAAACCAAAAAAAAAAAAAAAAAAAAAAAAGGAAGAACACTACAAACCAGATTTTAAACTAGTTATAGAGGCAGAAATCTAGGGTTCATCTCTAAGAGTTGAACATGGTCCAAAAAGCTGTACACAAAACAGCCAGGGGAGCCCAAGGCTGTTGGGTTAAGAGCATTTGTTATAGTAGTCTACTTTCGTTTCCTTAGAATTTTCCATAGGAAAAAGATCAGGAACAGAAGGGATGAGAAGCAGTTTACCAACTGGGTCTGAGTAAGAGAGGCAGCATGGTTGAAGGAGACAAAATGTGCTGTTAAGAATGATTGCAAGCCTGTACTGTTAAAGGAGCCTGCGGGATCTGCCTACGCTCTCTTACTCTTGCCTTTCCTTCTGAAGCCAGAGAGCTAAAGCCGATCTCGTTTTTTTTGTTTGTTTGTTTGCTTGTTTGTTTGTTTGTTTGTTTTTTCGAGACAGGGTTTCTCTGTATAGCCCTGGCTGTCCTGGAACTCACTTTGTAGACCAGGCTGGCCTCGAAATCCAGCTGCCTCTGCCTCTCAAGTGCTGGGATTAAAGGTATGCGCCACCACGCCCGGCTCTAATGCCGATCTCTTAAGGTGAGTGAAAAATGACAAAGTTAGCACAGCATCTGGCATGTATCGAAAATGATGACATAATAGGTAGCTTTCTAATCTCCAGTGGATTAAAAAAGAAAAATGGGAAGGCCAGAAAGAAAGCTTATAGGCAGAGAAGAGAATGGCCAAGGAGCCACATATGTGCATATATTCCTCCAGCTATGCAGTAATTGATACCACCTCTGTCATTTACTGTTTGGATATCTAGTTCCTATATCTTCTTCCCCAGTCCTATCTAGGCTTTAACGTGACCCCTGTGGAACTTGCCTACTTACAGGCTGTCCATTCGCAGACCCCGACACACATAAGTTAGGGGACACCCAGGGAGAACCCCTGGGTGAGTTTGCTCTGCTTCTATCTCATCCTAGGACAACTAGGTAAAGATGGAGCAATAAGGAAACTGTAGGGTTCCCAGCTCCTGAAGGGACACTGACAGAGTTAGAGGAAACCACAGTCAAAACTGAACCTTTTGGACTCTAAGGAAGATACCTTTAGAGCCCAGTGCTTCACCCCAGTGTCTCATACAGCACCTCAGACTTAGTAGTCTCTCAATAAAATCAGTGAGTGAATTCATAAGCTTGCCTTGGGATTCTGTGATGATGGAGGATGAATCGGATTTCCTGGGCATTTTCATCCTGAATGGACTAAGAGCTAAGCAAGTTTAGAGCAAAACAGTTCAAATTCATGAACCTTCAGACTCCACCAAGTCAAGTCGGTAAGTTAGATGGTTTGGCTCTGAACCCCTTCAACAGAACTGCTTCAGGAACAGCAACAAGTACCCACAAGGCCTGGCAGCCAGGTTCTGGTGGAGATTCGGAGTCTCCCCTTCTAAAACTTGCAGGAATCACGACTTGGGGGCCATGGCCCTCTGCCCACCGCACAAGTTTTCACACGCTACTCCTCACAATTCAGGGGCTTCAGGCTTCCTCCCCATTGCCTCAAGAAGTCAACCTACTCCACTTCAAATGTCTGTCCCCCAGAATAAAGAATTTCACAAACACTGAATTCTCTTTTGTCTGAGCCAGCAATGTCAGACTTGAAGTTATTGTCTGTTGTTTTTAAAGTCCTGTACTGGCTCTCATGGCTTTATATTTCAGAATTTCTCTCTGCGAGTACACCTCTCATCAGCTTCTTTCCTCTTTTATTGGTTTTATTCTCAAACTGTTCTTTTGTGTACAATGTTTTCAGTGTGGTAGGTGGTGAAGAGCTTACATTTTCAATTATCTTATTTTTGTCTCTGTTTTATTCTCACGTGGTATGCATGAAAGTTCCTGGTGTACAGACAGGAGAAAAAAAAAGACAGGTAGAAGGAAGTAACTTTTCAAAAAAAAATCAGGTAATTAGCTAAGTCAAGAGTATGTTTTCTCCATTCTAAAAATACAGGTGTGTTCCTTACCACCCAGCTTAACTGAAAATTCAAAACAGAAGGGGAAAAAAACCAACCCTTCATTTGTTACCACAACTCACATACTCAGGTATATTTAGGGAAAACAAATAACAAAATATTTGCTGCTGCTGTTTTTTGCTTCCTGGTTCTGGTTCCAAGTGGGAATCGGCAGTTCATAGAACACAACGAAATGAATATTTGAACACTCTATGTCTTCTGCACGGAGCCAGCATTGCTTAAAAGCAGTCACTTGTACCAGGGTTTGTCATCCGTTTCCCCAGCAGTGACAGCTCTTGCGTTTGGATACAGTGGCTCTGTGGTTCCTGCACAGCCTTTCCCTAACAGCCCTGAGCCTCTGCTCCTTTGTAAAGTAGTTTTTGGTTTTTCGTGTTTGTTTGGTTTGGTTTGTATTTCCCTTATTGTGGCAAAGACAGAACTGGCTCTCAGAGAACTGGGAGAGTCACAGCATTGAGCATGTAGGATGAGACAACACAGCAGGCACTCTGTGCTGCAAAATGCCCAGGGCTCTCTGGAACACACCAGAGCCAGGGACCTGCAGCCAAGCATTTGTCTGTGTGGGTACTAAATCAGAGTTTTGAAAGAATATATCCTATTGTGTGACAGCTATAGAAACCGAACACTTCTACTACATGACCCGTTCCCCAGCTTTTAATGCTATATTGCTCATTTTAGAAAGACAATTGTACCATAGGTTTTGAAACACAAAGTAGATATTTATCACACTGCATCTTCAGTTCCTACTCATTCACAGAACAAATGAGCTACACCTAATGACCCCTTAAGCCAAACTATACTGAAAGTTTCTCAACTGCTACCATCCATGACATGAAATCCCAAAGCCTGGTCAATTCTCTTAGCAGCTTGGCAGAAAGCTCTGTGATGGTGGCCATTTTTTACAAAGGACACAAATTTGGCCCTTGAACATGCAGATAAAAAAACAGATGGATTTTTATCTATTCATTCAGAGTGAGGGGGAGGAGCCAAGTGATTTGTGTGTTTTTTTATATCTCTTTTGGAGCACAATAAACTGACAATTGGGGATTTTTTTTGTTTATTTGTTTGTTATTTGTGTTTTGTTTTGTTTTGTTTTGTTTTAGAAAAGCAGAAAGCTAGATCAGCAATCATCTCTTCAGATGCCAGCTGACCTTGGATGGAGACTTAGTGCTAGATTTAAAAGGCTTTATTTACAGACAGTTAAAAACCACATAAATTTAAATTGTCAAAGAAGAAACAGTTTCCAATAACTCCCGACAGCCAGGATAGCCCCTCCTCAGCCCTGTGCAGGAAAGGCCCAGAGGCAAACACAAAGCCACCAACCCAGGGGCCTGTGGAGTTGGCTCTGAAGTGAATCCTGCTGTTTCTACTGCAAGCTTGTACTAGAGTGATTGCAGACTGAAGTCAGACATGGCTTCAGACACGTGTTCTTTGACTGTTAAGTCCAATGGCGAAAAAGGGAGAGACTACCAAAGAGGATTTGGCTGCAGCGATGTAAACCCCTACAGCCTGAGCGGCTGCCATGAAAGCTTTAGGCATTCAGTGCCTTTGAACCTTGTGTGTGTTCTTCACTTCTCCCACCAAAGGATCTAGATTTAAAGATCAGAAAGTGAGACAGAGCCCAAAGGACAGTAGGGTCCTAAGTCTGAAACACCCTCGTTTTCTTATCTCTGTGTTTTACGTCTCATCAACCGTCAGGCAAATGGACACCAGCCTCGGTACCAGGCATCTCTACGGGCCAAAGCCAACCCCAGAAAGCATCCCCGTGTGTTTGCAACACTATTTGATGCTGATGTTGATGAATAAGTAATGATGTGTAGGTGTTGGTAACATTTACACACGTCCCTGATTGGTTCTGACACAGGTGCTCTGTGGAGGATGAAGTTTACAAGCCGAAAATGGTCAGGAGAAATCCATGGTTTCGGGCTGTCCCTCACAGATGCGGGGACTCTGCACCTGTGTTTGAAGTTGCCTTCATTTAGTTTCTCTGCAGAAAAGCCAGGCATGATGTTCAAACTGGGAGCACCTGTGTTTGGGGCCAACTTGGACAATTTCGTGGCCTGGATCTCTAAGATTCATTGCCTAAACTTAACAGGAAAACTTTTCTTTTCTTTTCTTTTTTTCTTGGAGGTTTGAAATTTGGGGCTAAAGACCGAGTTCTAAATGTGGGTGTGACTCTCACTCCTGAGCCAAGCCTAAGTAAAGTGTCCTACAGCTTGTTCTCATGATTCAAGCACTTGAGTGATAAAGGACAAATGCTACTGAGAATTGGGAAAGACCGAGCCTTCTGATCGATTGAAATCTTTGTTTAAATCACAAGGCAAGTTTCCAGTCAGTCATGCGACATTTAGGCACCAGAATCAACTCTAATTTAATATAGTCTTATTCTATTTTTAAGTTAAAGGCAGAAATGGAGCACCAACTACAGCTAGATTAAAATTTGGAAGATTTTATTTTCCTTAACAAAGCAACAACATTATTGATAGATTATTTTTTCACTCTCTATTTAATTGGGTTAAGAACATTAAAAATTCTCCAGTTTAAAATAATAAGTCTTTTGCAACCGTATCTAATCTTTCATTCCCTGAGGTTTGGCTGTGACAACTGGAGGCAAATCAAGAAGAATTTATCACTTGGAATCACGGCCACAAGTCTCATTAAAAAAATTGCAGGGAGCACAATTAAATGGTGTGTTCAGATTCTTTCGGCTTGGCACTGGTAAAGCTAAGAGCTAAGACTGTGCATTATGTAAATCTATTGGTTGCTTTATTTTTTAGTCAAACTCGTAATATATGGCATTTTTCAAAATGCACTATTTTAATTTTTATTAAAGAAAAAAAGTGTGAGGAAAATGATACTCAGCCATCTTCAAAGACAAAATACAACCGTCTCACCAAAGTTCTACTGACGAATTATACTGGCCAAAGCATTCTAAGTAGCAGGTTCATTATTTACTCTTTATATCCAAGAACAGAGGGTGTCAGTCAAGTAATATTGTGCTAAATAAATACTGTTTGTTTGAAATCATAAAGAGGCACACACGGATAAAAGCATGACGCTATTAACCATTTTTAAGAAATAATAACTGCAAACATCTTCAGATTATTACTTGCTTTATTTTTTATCAATTAGATAAGGCTTTGATTTGAATTCTCCACCCTCTGGCACCAGGGAGATGCCTGTTCTTTTCTTTAAACAAAGGATTATTCTTCCTCAAAAGGGGTTTGTCTAGTTCTTTTATTGTTTTATGTCACACAAGGGAAAAATGCGTTTGAGGCATCACTACTGAATTTAACAGGGACGAGTTTACTGCTATATAATCATTAGTCAATGCAGCAGCCTTAAACAAAAGAAAACAAACTACAAACAGGCAAGCGTCCCCTGAAGGCACATCAGAACACCAGAGAGGGGCGGCATGGATTTCAAACAAGGTTGCCCAAGCATGTGCTAAATATTGCTGCTCTTGACTTTAAACGGCACACCAAGGAATACAGTTTCACCTTCTATTCTGCAACAATACTGAGGAGCAGGGGGGGCAGGGCTGACGAAGAGTTTAACAAATGCACTTTCCTCTGACTCCGTGGCAACTTTCTGAAAATTACATTTCAAACCTAATAAACTCTCTCAATATAAAGAATCTTGTCACAAAGCTATCAGAAAGAGATACTGAAAATATAAGGTTCTTCTCTCTCTCTCTCTCTCTCTCTCTCTCTCTCTCTCTCTCTCTCTCTCTCTCTCCCTCTCTCTCTCTCTCTCTCTCTCTCTCTCTCATCTTGGGCAGTGCTTTGTTACTTCAAAACCCCTACCACCATACAACAGTGGCAGGTCTATAAAGTAACTGTTTCCTGTTTTAGATCCTGGAACTGCATCTCCACAAGAAAAGACTTCACACACATCGATCATTTCCACATAGGTTCTTACCGAGGAAGTAAGTATTGGAAACTATTCATTGTTAGCACCCAAACTAGGCTAGTCATGAAAACATTCCTGTGTGGTGAAAAAACAAAGTGTCTGAACAACAGCAACAACAAAGAGTACAAAGAAAGCACCAATGACATTTGTCAACAAAGAAAAGATGTATATAAATCTATTTCACAGTCAAGACCCCATACACTGAGGGGAAATACTGTATTTCTCAATAAAAATAATCTTCTGGTTAAAAATATATATTCATTCTAAAATAAGTCATTAAATTATTGGCTTTGATTTCTGGGTTTTGTGTATAAGTGTCTTTTCTTGTCCTTCAGTCTGAGTCAGTTTGGTGTGTTTCTTGTTATTCAGAGCTCCTGATTAGAATAGAGATAATGTACATCTCAGAAAGTGGAAAATAAGCTACGATGGTTGCTGGTCAGCTATGAAGAAATACAGGGTTTCAATAGGCCACGCTACTACATAAGTGTGAGACTTGAGACTCAGACTCAAGTCTCATTCTAGACTCCTTCCTCTGCTTCTCTCTCAACATAATTTTACTACTTTTAAAATATTTTCCACATAACTATAGCTCAATCAGATATTATATAGCTAACATAGCACTATAAGATTCTAAATTGGATTGATTTTCTCAGGTTCTGATGTTATTTGAGAAAGGTTTATTGAAAAACAATAGGCAGAATTTAATGCGTTTGACTACTCGCCCAAATAAGCAATGTAAAATTCTTGTTGGAAAGATAAAATGATTTTGATGACAATTTCACTGATCACATGGAAACTTTGTGTTTGGATTCCATACTAAAGCATGTTGCCCTAATATCTTCTTGCTATTTGCATACATGAAAACATGTTGTATGTCCTGGAACATCACAACAAACTCCATCTATCCATTTGTGCTGTGTTTTCTCTCATATGGTGAGAAAATAATATGAAATTGTAGGACTGTGACTGGACAAGAAGAATCAACACATGTATATTTTATCAACTTGTTATTGTAATTCATACTTTTTTCCCAAACCCAGATTGAGTTCATCCGTTTCTAAAACCTCTACTTGTTTCTATTTTATCAAGCCCTACATGGTTCCTGCTATAACCCTCAAGCCCTACATGGTTCCTGCTATAACCCTCAAGTGGAAGAACTGGGATCACCATCATGTTCTTAAACAAATCCCTCTTACACACACACACACACACACACACACACACACACACACACACACCTACTTTTGACCGGATCAATGCAAGTTTACTCAGCAAATAAAAGAGTCAATGAGTTGATGGATCCTGTGCCTAAGTAATGATGACTATCAAGAAATATGAGAAAAATAATTGAATTTCAGAAAGACTCATATGAAGTAAAAGAAATTTTAAAAAGTCTATATCATGCATTTTCCTGAAATAGTCAGTGATTACTAGGTGTTTCGGGAGTTTTGATATGAAATTTCCTAGTAAAACTCATATACAATTTTAAATGAGCTAAAACAGTGATTCAATGAGAGTAACGAAATGAAAGTGAGAGCCTCAGCTTGAAATGGTCACCTCTTTCTTGTTTTCCTCAGATATCAGGATACTGGCATTGTGGGTAGACACACAAAAGACGGAGATCTAACCAAGTGCCTGCAGCTCACCTGCTCTAGACAAGCACTGCTGTTAACCTCCAGGATTAGATTTCCCTTCAACCTACAGCTAGGGCTTTAACATCTTGGCTTGCCATAACTCCATTTTATCTGTACACACATATTTATGTGGTGCATGGTGATACAATGTTTCATGTCCTTACAGAGACCTGAAACACTGACCGTTTGCTTCTGTCTAGGGAAAACATACTTGTCATCACCAAATAGAAGTTACAACTTCACAGGTAAGAGCAGATGCCAACTTTTTGGTTAGTGCTTTTTCTTGTATTTGCCAAATGTCTCCATTTTCAGTGTGTCCTTAAAAGACCATAAAAGCATTATTTCATTGCTTGTAAAGCAGGGTCTTTTTTATATAACTTAATGATGTGGGATGGAAGATATTTCATCTTTTATACAGTTATTTGACAGTGATGAATTTAATTCATTCTATCACATTGAATGATACATTTATATTCAGTATGTAGTTTAAAATTTCATAAATGATTAAAGTCCCTGTCGTTTTAATTATAATATGCAGAGAGCAGCCAGAACTTATTTGCAAAGAATAATGTACAAGTCAATAAATTTGGTGAGCACTACTGACAACACATAAATAATGACTTCAGAAGTATAACTACCTGTAGTTGAAAACTAAATAACGAAGGTTCGTGTTTGGGTTTTTATGAACTAGCTGATCTAGCTTTCAGCAGAAACTCTTTGGAACTATAATTTGCTTTATTAAACTGAAAATATAACACAATGATATTGTGTTGCCAATTTCAACTTACAGAAAAATCTAACTTTCAATAAATCAGTCCTATTCACAGCTTTCATCACTGAAAGATCTTTGGGTGCCCTGAACTTCATTATCATCCTTTTAGCTGAGAGTGGACAATGAGAATATCAGGTCTTCTACATTAGTGGTTCAAACATGCAGAAAATGACCTTAGTCTCATCCCCAACGCCTTCCCAGAATGCACACGTCCACTTACAATTGTAGTCATTTCAACACCAAGAAGAATCCATTCCAGTCTAATTACTATTTTTTTGAGGGAGAACTTAATGAGTATCAGCTGTGGGTCCATCACTAATATGACACTTGAAGTTACAGAAATGGAAAAGCTTCTTGGAACAAGATTATGCATACATACATGGATACATACATGGATGCATATATACATACATACATACATGTGGAGAAGAATAAAAGAAAGAAAGAAAAACCAGTATCAGACAGCCAGAATGTACTATGGGATTAAATAGAAACACAAAGCCTACCTCACAGCTCTTAGTATCTCCATTCTATTTTTTTCTTCTCTCTATCTCAGAGTCCCAATTTATGAGGGAGAAATTAAAATATACGGATAAATCAGGTAGATATGCTTTTCTGCAGTCCTTGTTTATGTCCAGGAATAGATAGAAACTAATTACTTCCTATTTAGTTACTCAAATGGCCCAAGATACTCCTTCTCTCTGGGGTATCTGAAACTATTCCTTCAGAAATGGTCCATTGGAGAAGTAGCCACTCCTACTGCTCCCATAATCTTCAGGCACAATATCAGTGCATGTACTTGTCTAAGAGATACAGCTATCCCATCCTTCTGCTAAGAATATGACTTTCGGTGTCATCTTATGAATAGACAAGAAGGGAGGTTAAACTCGTGCCTGACATCAATCATGTCAAGACAAGCCTAGTCATCATCCTTCAAGGTCTGTGCTACATCTCCTAAGATGAACAGACAGAAAAGAAGCTAAAAGAGTGATATCGCTCCATCGTGTGATCCAAAGCATCTGCGGCTGCATTCTGTGGTTCCATGTATCATGCCTCAGCTTCCAAAAGTCATTGCAACTCGATTTGGGAGAAGCTTGCACTATGACTGCAGACTTGCATCTATGGTTTTAGTGTGACCACATTTTTTGGAATTCTGGAAAAAAGGGAGGAAGGAAAAAAAGGAGGAAGGGAAGGAGGGAAGGAGGGAGGGTGGACTTCAATCCTCCAACATATGAACTTCATACCCAGAGAGACATTTCTGAGGTTACATAGAGAAAGAGTATACAAGAAAGGTCCCTGAGGAGCACTCTCCCATCTTCTCACTCTTGACAGTTCCCCATCCCAGCCTTCTCTGCCCCAATCCTCCACAGGAAGGAGAAGTCACATACCTGCCTTAGAACTGCAATACAGAAGTGACTCGTAAATGGCCACCCTTAAGCCAGATCACTCATAGGAATCATGACTGACTTCTCACTACATTTGCCACTGCAGGGCAGCAGCTTAATAAACTGCCACCTAGAATCTCTCAGGGTTAATAAGCCACCTGTCTTGAAAGTAGCAGTCATATTGGTCTTTGAAGCCTATCCCAATACTTAAACTCTTGATGAAGTTCAGCCTGTGCCAAAGGAACTTACTAACAAAGCCACTGAGTCAATTTAACCTAGGGAAACTGGACCCAGTAGACTAGGCTATCAGAGTTTTGTGTTGAGATAATTACTGCGCTAAAGAGAGCATATGGGCTGTCAGGGCTGGCACATGGCCTGCACCAGCTGTTACCTGGGCGCTTTGGAAAACCTACTGAACAGCATTTTGGACACAGCACAGCTCTATGTAAGTTTTCCAAGGCTTCTACTGGGAATTCTTCATAATAAATTTATCTCCTGTATAGGGAAGGATTGCACCCACTAATGTAACTGGAACAAGCGTGTAGAATTTTTCTGGCAGATAGAGCATCACTAGTTAAAAGAAGGAAAAAAAAAACCCAATCTGGGGTGTAAGCATGCACAGGGCCTACAAAGCCAGGCATAACAAACACTAGCTGCAATAGGTCTCTCTGTCTTAAAAATTTTAAAAGGTAGATTTAACGCATGGATAATTCCCTTTAAAGCAACTGATATATAATATGAGGCATTTATGATGATGTCTTCCTCGTGCGAAGCACATAATAAATGTTAGCTACACTTTCATTGCTGTCACATGACCAGTCCTACCTACTAGGCATATTCAGAGCTCCCAACCTTCGACAAAGTAAGACTTTCCCCTGCCTTGAGCTAGGGATTGACCCCTAGGCCTCATGTGTGAAAGACAGGTGCCCCATATAGCCACAGCCTTGCCAACTCTTCCCTCACCACTGCCAGGGCTGCTTCCAACCAGGGAAAACATCCTTCCAAAAATGGGTATCAGAGGGGACAGCAATGAGTGTCACCCACCCAATGACAATACCTTTCACATATATGTAGCACATTTCCTTCTAAATTACTCAATTCCTCACTATGACCGTTATCATATTTGTGGCTTACAGTATTAAAATTCAGCCACTGGAAAAGTATCCTACAGCTATGTACCACCCATAGTGAGACATCTGAAAGTATTCCAAGATAATCAGCTGAGCAATGGGTTTGCACAACACATTCACAGAAACCGACTAACTTCAACACACATAACCTGAAAGTCGACTCTAATCGTTGATCTTTAATTCTAGTAATAATTTTATCCCGCTATTAACTTGAGTTTTATTATTAAAATATTTTTTTCTCTCACTTTAAGATTCTTAAGGAGGACCACTGTAGACAGCAGGGGTCACAATGGTCCTGAAAGGCCATTAAAGAAGTGACTCAATGGTCGTCCTGCTCACAGTAAGACTGGATTGAATCCTTAGGCTCAAAACTAACTTATCTTTGAAAATACTAGAAGCTTAAACATTACAGTCATAGCTTTCTCTACTGAGTAGGTAATAAAATCAGTTTTGCTTCAAGGAAATGACACAAAGGCAACCTTACTAACAAAGTAAGTCTTGGTTTCTTTATACTCAGACCCCATGTTTGATTCAGATTAAGTGAATTTAATTTGAGGAAATACACAGTAGAAAAACAGAAGGAGGAAAAAAAAAGCCATGGCAGCGGTAAGCCCCGCCCCTTTGAGCCTATTTCTGAAGGGGAGGGCTGATTTGGGTTCTAAGACAAAGACAGTCCTTCATGTTCCAGTGCCATGGGTGTGAATCCAACTTTGGAAATTTTCAGTCATTAGGTTTAAATTTTAAATGTATGCCTTAAAACCATGCAGGACATTTAGAAAAGAAAAGAGAAAAAAAAAAAAAAAACACCACATTACATCACAGTAAGTGCATCACCACATTATATTTTGCAAGCTTTAGCAAATAAAAAACCCCCCCAGAAGAATCTTAATTCTTATCTATGGAAAACATTAAACTGCTAAGCGCTAACAACTGGAATTAGTCCTTAAATCTCTAATGAGAACAATAAAACATGAGTGCAGTTGGTGCTGTAAGTTGATAAGGCCTGGATTTACTCGCTGTTAGGAAAAGTCACTGATCCAGCAGTGTGGCTCATACTCCCCGAGGTACAGGAAACTCTATCTGTCCTCTAGGAGCCTCTTCGGTAAGCACTTCTTATCTGTGCTATCGGAGGACAGAGATAGCAGGCTAATATCTAGTAACAGCAGCTTTATGAGATGACCCATTACTGATTTAAATCAATCTCAAGCAGGTAGCTCTCCTTAACCCATTCAGAACACCCTGAACAGCCCCCCCCCTTCCCCCCATCCAGCCTCCATCTCTCTCTGGGTTCTGCCAGGCCTTAAACTTCCTGGCAAGAGACAAACACCATTGAATACCCCTTCTCACCCTTTATACCAAGTGTCTTTTTAAATCCTTGCTGCTTTGAAAGACGGCCGAATGTATGCTTCTGACCGAAAAATTAAATCCAAATCTAGCATGAGCTTCAATCTCCAAGTTAGCTCAGGCTCAGTAGATTACAAGCAGGCGCTTAATGAGCCTATTAGCAATTTGCAAGGAACCAACAACTTGCTGAGAAAAATGGGGAACAAGTCTCTCTTCCACACGTGGGAATTTTGTTAAAGATATACTTGCAGGGAAGCGAGGCCCACTGTTTATAGGCACAGATCAGCATAAACACAAATGGAGGGGAGTTTAAGAGTAAATTAAGCCGTTCATTTTAGGAATTAACCAGAATGCCGGATGTTAGAGCATCCTCAGCAGGACAGTGTGCTAGGTTCTATATTCTATGAAAAGTGTCCACTATCACCTTCACAATAGGTAAAGATAACACAAAAGGCAAACACCAGGCATACTAATGCAGTCAAAAGAGCATCCATGTGAGTATGTATTTTGCAGACACTGGCACAGGCAGGCGCAGATACCAAATATAATTTCAGGGTGTGAGGAAGCCTTAAAATTACCTCTTGTCCCACGTATTCTACAGAGTGCAAACTTTGAAGCTTCAAGAGCTTTTGTGCCTTACCCAAGGTCACAGGTAGATACTGATTGAATTGAAATCTCCTAACCTCAGCTAATGCATTTTCTAGCTTCTTTTAAACAGAAGTCTCTGTAAATATGGAGAACTCCACATACATACCAGATTTTGGGGCTTTGTGCCTATCAGAACTAATTTAAGCTATGTGAACAAAAACAGTGCTGGTATATTAAATAATTAAATATTTAAGATCACCTATATTGACTTTGGGCGGAAGTTTTGTTTCCATAACAATTAGGTTTGAAACTGGTCCCCTCTCCATCAGTACCAGGACTAGAGAGGGTGACACTCCACTCCACTGAGCTCTGATTTTCATCACAGCCATGCGTAAGTTGGTAAATCATTCCGGTTTGATTTTCCTTCCTCATAGTGTTACCTTCCGAGCATAGGATACATGCATATGTCCATGTGTCCACTGCTGTGCAGTTGTTACCTTGAATGCTATGCTTAGCCCAGTCGGTGCTGACTCCTGGAGTTGTCGCTTCACTTCTTGCAATGCAAACGAGTAGAATGTGTAACCCAGGGTACTTCTGGCAGTTAACTCTAGTGAATGGAAACCTGTTTTTGATTTTCTACGATGAACATTTAAAGACTACACCAATGCGCTTTTTAAAAAGTTTATTGACAGTTCTATGAACTAGCTGCGTCTAGCCCAGTCTAGCACTGATAATCTTTTCTTTTCTCTTCTTTTCTTTTCTTCACTTTTCTTTTCTTTTTTTAAGTATATCTGGAAATGTATTGAGAGACAGTAACAAATGAAACAAGTGCTCTGTCTCAACTTTCCTTCCAAACAAGCTCTCCTCCTCCTCCTTCTCCTGCTCCTCCTCCTCCTCCTCCTCCTCCACCCCTCACCCTCCACTGTTTGTGTCTCTTTCAGCTTCCAAACTGGTTCACCTGATTGTGGCCAACTGCTGAGGCACAGGCAGCCACCCAGAGAGCCACAGTGATGGGTGCAGAGGACGTGGGACTCCCGATCTCCCCTTTCATGTAGAAATGGCATGCAGGATATTTTATGATTCATTTTTCCTTTGTGATAAGATATGAAAAAAATTATCAAAAGAGATTCGGAGAGATTTTATCAGAATGAGATGAAGCACAAGGAACTTCTACTTAAACATATTTTTCCCCTGGCATCCAGGCTCACAGAATTAGAAAATTATTTTTATTGCTTTTCTTGTTTGAAGCCTAGAAAGAAAATTTGACATCTTCTTGCATCACTTTCAAGTGAAATTGCCTATTTCCATCAATTTAGTAAACCTGAGAATGAAGCTGAAGATGCCTAGCAATTAAAGTTAACTAATCATAACAAGTGCTTGCTTATTAAATCAATAAAATTCAAAAGAAGGCATCAGGAACTATAGAAGAACAAAGTCTTTTATATGTCCCCATATTAAAACATATTGTCTACATAAACAATGTAATATTCAAGCAATATATTTCAATGTCCTAGATATTTGCTATAAAAGAAACGAACATTTTAATGTGCCCTACATAATTGTCTAAATATTATGATCACAAGGCTGCGCTTTGCAGGAAGAGTGGAGCAGCCTTCCCCTTTGTTATCTCAATACATTTGTTACATGCTAACAAAACCTTTTAACAAACAAATGTTAGAGTAGATCTTAAGCTTTGAGAGGTGGACATTTTTGTTTTATGTGCTATGATCAAGTCAGTTTATCACTTATTGCTCTAAAATGCTTTAGTTTTTCAATGAACTTATTCATTTAAATTGAGATGTTGTAACAGCCATATCAAATCACCACTTTAAAGAAAACCAGAATTGATGGATACAGCATTTAGTCAGTTGCCTAAAGCTACAGTCCTTTATTCTATTTTCGCAATATGTGATTCTCTTCTAGAAGAACGTGAACCCCGTCATCATATTTAAGGAAAAATAAGATGCAAGTATGTGATCTTTGTAATCACTCTGTGAGAATGTAAAATGCATGCTGACAACATTTTACTGGGTTTGCCAATAACCATTCTTACCAATGACCTGTCATCAAATCTCAGCCAAGTTTGCCGCCAAACTAACACTGCTTTCTTCAAGAAAAAAATCAAAAGCATGTTTTTTTTTGTTTGTTTTTTTAAGAGGGGGAAAAAAAAAACTCAGCTTAGTTAAGTGCTATTAGGACAATTCAAGATATTTTCAAACAAATACCAGTCCTCTGCTGTGAATATACAACCAAAAAAAAAAAATCCAGATCTTTTCATCTAAAATAGAACACTTGGACATTTTTAAAAAAAAACAAGTGTATAATATTCTGGCATCATTCTCAATTTTCTTATCAAGGATGAGAAGTTAGGAATTTCAGAGCTCACAGAATATATGTCCCTGGAAATAAAGTTAAAAGGGGTTGCTCTTTGCTTTTTTTCCTATTATTCTTGCAAACTAGGTTGAACAAAAATCTATTTCCCCCCTAGCTCTAAATCACATCCCCACCCTCAGCGAGTACCATTCGCACAGAAAGGAAGGTTCCTAATAACACACTGAGGCTCCGAGGAAAATCTAGCCCAGTCCAGACAGCGTAATAATGATGTCATTAAGACTGCTGGCTGAATGGGTTTCAGACAGAACTGTTGTATAGCTGCACACATAAATCTGAAAGAACTTTTTGGCTACATTCTTGACTTACCTTGAGAGATATTCAGAAGCTCCAGTAGACTGAGAGACACACACTCAAAGGAGGTTGTGCGGGCTGCAGACATGTAGGCCCTGGAGGTACTTCCTTCTGAGATACAGAGGACAGGGTTTGCGAAATGGATGAAGACAGAGAAACAATCTGAAGACGAAGAAAACAGAAAACAAATAAACCTTAATTCTAGCACAAATAAATGAGAGGAAGGCGATTGTAGGGCTGCTCAAAGCCTTTTTGCCTAGCTGAATGAAAGCAATCCCTAAGACTGAATGGGTAATGAGATCCTGGCTCCTGAGATTTTAGCTTTCTTAATCATGTTCATAATTAATTCAAGAACATTGATAATTTCATTACATTCTTTTTGTCTTATCAATAAATGATGTGCCTGCACTTTTGGTCCTGTGTACAGGGAGAAGAGAGATGCTTTGGGTCATATTGCAGTAGGAATAGTGAGTATATATGATCCAAAAAGGTGAAGTGGTAATTATTATCCTTGACCAGCCTTCTATTATCAGAACACGATGACAAGCAGCTACAAATAATTAATAAGCTTTTTATGCAGAAATGCAAAGCCTTTGAAGAAAAAATACTCTGCAAGTAGAATTCCTTCCGCAGATTATGTACATAGCACAACACGCTCCTACAGAGGCACAGTCTGCAACGGGGGCTGCCAAAACGCCTGCTTTGAAAATGCAGGAGAGAGAAAATCAATAGCTCGTTTTAAAAATCTCATTTAAAGAAAAAATTTTTTCTTTGTCTTAATGTTTTATTTAAAAAAAAAAAATCCTGTGTCCTTCCAATTGTCTTCCAAAGTCCTTCCCTGGATCAACTTACAAAGATGCGAAACTGAACTCAGGAAAACCTCCTTTTTAGAAATCAAGAGGGAAAGCTCTGTCATTAGCTGTCACTCATTATCAAAGGAGCCCTTTTCCTTTAGAGTTTTCTATTCACCCCTGTGTAAATTTCCACGGAGCTATCACTCATTAGTTTTGCTATCCATTTTCAAGGGTGTTGAACGAACATTTAATGCCATTTATACAGAAAACGGAGAGGCCGCCTAGTCTCCCAAACTGTCCAGGTAATTAACATCAAATTAAAAACTGATAAGTTAGGAAGAGCCACAACAGTAAGACATTCTTCTAATTGGTAACAATAATAACGTTTCAATTTAAAAATACAACATGTAGCAAATGATCCCTGCTCAAGTGCACAGGAGTGATCCACCCACTTGCATTTTTGTATAAGTAGATCGATATGGTGGGGGTAAAATTTCAGCATGGGAAAACATTCCTTAAAAATGTCTCTGAACTAATTGCGCTATTAAAGATGAAAACAATTCATACGGTGCTAAGCAGGATGCACGTTGGCACTTTGATCTGATTACTAAACAAAATAGTCTCTGAGAAGACACTGCAAAATCAGTTAGGGAAGCAAGCTGTTGCCCCTGACATTGATCTATGGGCCAGAGATGATGCATACACTAGGTGGGTTTATCAGTAAATCACTGACTCTATTTACTTCCCCGAGGAAAAAAGACCTGTCCCAGAATGAGAACTCTTTGTTAGAACCACCAGTAGGGGATTGATATTGGCAAAACATTCAATTTGTATACAGTGCTGCAGAAGATTCATAAAACGATAGTTTAATAAGTTAACGGGCAAAGATTTAACATATTGGCAGTGTATGTGCTTAGAAAAACATTAAATGATTGTATTAATTTAATCAAATTCTTTTGTGTGAACTCATTTACATTGGTTCTAGCCACCATAGCTTATTTCTAATCTTTTTTAAAAAATGTTTTTGAGAGGTTCAAAATCCCTTAAAAAGTGACATTCCCTTAAGACACAAACTATCCACACTATACAGACTTATTGCTTATTTAAAAGACTATTAAGCCACAGTTAAATTTAAGCCGTAGAGGTCAAGTTCCTCTTGTCTCACACATTTTTTATACATTTCATGTCAACATATATATGAGACAGTTTGTAGATCAAATATGCCAGTCAATGTTCCAGGGCAATGCAGAACCAACTGAATTCCGGGAACAGAAGCTAGAATTGTCAGTTCTTTCTGTGCAGTTCAAAGGCAGAAACACGTGTGTGAGGGGGTTCATCGCTTACGCCTTCAAAGTTCTGTTTCCAATTCCTTTGCTTATTTATAACAAGGCTAAATCTCTCCTCATGAGTGCCCGATTCTCATGCACAGTTCCAAGCCATTTCCACATGGAAGTTCTTCATTCCTAGTGTCCCAGATTGTCCATCCCCTCTCTTCCCGAGCTTGTTCTCTTGTTGCCCTATCTCTGGGACCAGCGCTTAGTTTTCCACAGAAGTGTCAAGGCATTGATCTAGACACAGCACTAGAGCTACCCCGCCCCCACCTCCAGGCTTCTAGCCCTCCTTCAAGTGTGATGCTCTAACTTGCTAAACATTTCTGCGATCTACCTGCTTTTCTCCATTCCCTAGACTAGAACTCCATTCCGGTCACCTCACCTGTTTTTTTTTTTTTTTTTTTGGTTTTTTGGATTTTTTCTTTTTTCTTTGTGGAAAACCATTCTGCTCCAGCGCACACTATCTGTTGCTCTCCTCCTACTCCACCCCATTGTCTTTTTCACTCAAGTCACCAGCATTCCTTAACCACTGCCGCGTAAGACAGCAAGCAAGGCCATTTTGATTTGGGCCTGCTTAACTCTCTTAGCCCTATTGGTGCCCCCAATCATTGGGACTTTGCTCTTTCCTTCAGACTTTGGTTAGAATGCCGCACAGCTTCCATGTTCAGTGACCAATAACCATTTTCTATTTAGGTTTTATAGTACCTCTGAAGGTTTCCCCATCACTCTTCCACGACTTTTTTTTTGGTTTTTCGACGACTTTATCAACGGAACTGGTGTTCAAGTTCAGTTGCTTTTTGCAGTCTGTCGGTGAATGTGCCGCTCGCCTTCCCTTCATCTGGTGAAATAGAACTGCTAGTTCTTTCACGTTGTCTGTGGTCTCTGTGCTTGCTTCCCGGACAGAACTGGAGAGGAAGAAGGAGGCAGCCACAGCTCTACTTACCTGACTCAGCTATCATCCAGTCTTGGAAAAACAGGGTACAAATCCTTCCACCGTATTGGAGTAATGTTCTTAATTATTCGCTATAACTATTTATGGACTATTTTTTTTAACTTTCTTCTATTTAACATGTACATGAGAAGATTGCTGGAATTAAGAAAAACCATGCCGGGGGGTGGGGGGGGGGACTGTTGAGGGAGAGGTGAACCTGAGCTGGTATTGGGTGAGGGGAAAGGACTGAAGCCCTGAGGGCCAGCAGAAAGAACATGCAACCTCAGGAAATAGGAGGTTGGGTGGATTCCCCAGAATGCACCAGAGACCTGCAAGGTGAGAGACTCTCAGGACTCAAAGGGAGGGACCTTGGATGAAATGCCCAAAATTAGGGAGAGGGAACTTATAGAGCTCACCTCCAGCAGGAAGATAGAACATCAAGTGAGGGATGGGGTTGCCATCCCACAGTCACATCTCTGGCCCATAATTGTTCCTGTCTGAAAGAATTACAGGGATGGAAATGGAGAGGAGCCTGAGGAAAAGAAGGTCCAGCAACAGGCCCAAAGTGGGATCCAGCTCAAGGGGAGGTCCCAAGGCCTGACACAATTATGGAGGCTATGGAGCACTCATAGAAAGAGATCTATCATGACTGCCCTCCGAGAGACCCAACAAGCAGCTGAAAGAGTCAGATGTAGATATTTGTACCCAATCAATGCACAGAAGCAGCTGACTCCTGTTGTTGAATTAAGGAAGGTTGAAAGAGAAGGAGAAGGGTGATCCTGTAGAAGGACCAGCAGTCTCAATTAATCTGGATCCCCGAGATCTCTCAAACACTGGACCACCAAACAGACAGCATACACCAGTTGATACTAGGCCCCCAACACACATACAGTTGAGGATTTCCAGGTCTGTGTTCATTCAGAGATGATGCACCTAACTCTCAAGAGACTGGAGGCCGCAGGGGGTTTAGAGGTCAGGTGGGGTAGGGGTGGGGGAATCCACGTGGAGACGGGGTGGGATGAGGAGGAGGTGTGGGATGTGGAGCAGAGGGAGGGTGGATGTGGGGTAGGGAATGGAGTAGGAGTATAAAAATTAAATTAAATTAAAAAAAAAAAACTAAAAGAAAACCAGATTCAGTAACTGGGTTATATGCCATATAAATATGTCAAGTTTTAGTCCTTTTAAGATGCATAAAGTTTATATCTTTTACTCCCTGGAAATTACTAAAAGGCAAATATATAAAAATATGCATTCTTGATGCTTCCATACAAACTGTCAAGCAACTTCAATAGATGACAATCAGGGGAAAGCCAACTTAAGGACACAGGAAGAGTATAGAATATAATGTTTGCTCAATAAATCTATTGAAATAATAGATAAAAGTGAAATGACCTTGTCTATACGATTCCATATCTAAGGTATCGCTGCAATTATACCTGGCTACAATTTAAGAAAATTTAAATAAGACTAATTAAGGAATTAAGGAGTAGAAACATGCATTGTGGCTTGCATAGGTTGTTTTGAAAAGTTAACACGCTTTTGTAATTCTTTCATTCCTAAGGAGAGGAGGCCTGATTCCGGGATAAATAAATAAATTCAATAATAAAAAAGGAAGTTGAAGATAATCAGTATGTATGATAATTAAAAAAAAAATCACTTTCGGCTGATACTAAATAAACACAATGCACAAGCTATGCAATGTCTTCCACAGGAAAAAGAAAAGAGTCAGCACAAGGGCGTGAAAGCCTAGGCATTACCTCACCAAAAAAAAAAAAAAAAAAAAAAAAAGCTACACTACCTTGCCAGAGATGCTAGCAGAGGCTGCATGAAAAGATAATAGACGGGCCGCTAGAGGTCTGGAGTGCAGTGCTCTGCACCGGAAGGGACAGAGAGCCCACCAACAAAACTCAGTACTAACTACGAAAGCATCTTATTTAATCCATACAAATCCTGCAGAAGTGGATTTTTTTAGCAGCATGTTGAAACAATTGTTTCAGTTTTATCACTTCCTTTATTTCCTGAGAGACATTCTTTGGAAGCAGTTTTGTTGAGTGTTTTGTTTGTCGATTTCTAAACTCTCTTCTTAACTTGAAATTGAATATATTAACTCTTAGCCTTTCCTTGATGACACGGAGCCCGCCTTGTGACCGTCCATTTGTGACTGCTCTCTATATAAATGCTGGCCTCAGACAAGCACATCTCCTCTGCTCCCTGGCCTCTCATCAAAGAGTAGGCGATCTTCAACTGAATAAACCAGTTATGAAGGACTGAACCTCAGTCGTGAGTAACTGCCTACACAGCCTTCCTTGTGCACACTGAGTTCATTGCTCAGAGGTAGATGATAGGCTCGCTATTACGGCACCATGAAATGCTTTTCCAGGAATGTCAGAGAGTAAAAAGTAAGGGACGAAGGGATACAAGCACCTCTTTTGGAGTGTGAAGAGGGGAAGGTACTCTGTTCTCAAGGAAGCCTGAGCATCTTGGGAAGCCAGGAGCCTCGAAGTGGATCTGGGTAGCGGAGCACTGTTCCAGGGAGTCAAGCAGGCCACAGCCTTGGTTTTTCTGTGGGAGTAGAACTTGTCCAGGGTGAGGCTGGCGTGATAACAAGGATGTAGTTTTGGGTTTCCCCATCAAAAAGACATAAAAATTCTAGATTGTTTTTTTTTCAAGATTTAGTTTATATGCCTGTGTGTTTTTGCACATACACGAGATGCCTGTGGGAACCAGGAAATGATCAATGGTGGCTCCCCGGAGGGGGAGTTGCAGGTAGATGCAAGCTACTGTGGGTGCCAGGAACCAAATGCAGGTTCTTTGAAAGACTAGTATGCATTCTTAACTGCTTATGTCCCCAGCCTGGAGAAAATACAGTTCATTGACAAGACGGGAAAATGGAGCTGGGTGTAGCAATGCACACCTTTGGTCACAGCACTTGGAGGCAGAGGCAGGCAGATCAGGCTGGCAGGCAGAAGTTCAAGGCCAACCTGGTCTGCCTAGTGAGTTCCAAGCCAGCCAAAGATACACAGTTGAGACCCCTGTCTGAAGGGTGAAGACGAAGATGAAGATGAAGGGACAAACAACTAGCAGACCCAGGAGTCTTAGTGTGCAGAAGAGCATCAAGCAGTGACATATCAGATATGTTGTCACAGTGAGGAGAAATCTCCAACCAATGAATCTAGGCAGCTGAAGGAAACAGTCTAGAAAGTTGGTTTCCATCTTATTCCTTTATGACTTCACTGTGAGATACTGTAGCCTAGGTTTGGGATCATGCACTTGTGTCAGTCACATAGATCACGTGTGGACTATGGATGAGGCATGTACAACAGAGAGGGCTACAGGCAAAATACTTTTTCTTATTAACCATCTGTTTCATTATCTGTCACATTAACAATACATATCACCCTTCAAGTTACAAGTGAGCCTCCTGTTCATTTCCTGGTAGCATGCCCCAGCTTTCGTCTCTTCACAGGGTGTTAGCTCCTGATCAGATAGATAGCAGAGCCCCTCCTTTTCTCAGTCTAAGTCATTCACTGAGTCGTCGTCCTGAGTCCAGGTGTAGGTTTGTGACTCAGCTTGATCACTTGGAATGCTCTAATTCTCTGGTCACAGTAATTGGTTTGAGAATGGAGACACAAACTGTACTCAAGCCAACAAAATTCATCTCAGGGCTATATAGTTGGGAGCTGTGGGAAAAATAGGTGTTGGGCTTTTTTTTTTTTTTGGAACAATTTTCTGGAAATGATGGAAATTTAACACTGTCAGGGAGTTGGATGTGGGTAAAGCCAACCCAGGCAGAAACTGAGGCATTGGTATGAAGAGTAAGAATGGGACAGATTGTTCACAGCACTGACAGTGCCTAACTTAGTCATCGACTTAGCCCAACTGTATTTCCTTAACTCTGTAGGAAGACATTTTTACCACTGTAAATATAACAAGGCAGAAACATGGTCTTGATCTCTCCTAATCCAGTCTTTATACTATCGGTTTCTTTCATCACCTGTTAATCTGCCACCAAATATGGCTGGCTAGAATATACATATTTCTTCAGTGTTCACCATTAAGATTCCTCTGACCCCACTTGCCTATAGAACAAAGCCTAAACTCTGTGGTAACATATCAAAGTAACATCAACAGCATTAATAACAACAATTATAAAATGTAAGGTCTTTTATTGGCTTCTTAGGCCTTATATTTCCAGCGGATCAGAAAACAAAACGTCTCCCTACAATGCCATTGTCTAGTCATGGCTAGCTCTTGCTAGCGAAGAGCTCGATTTATGTCCCCTCAAGCTCTCGCCTTGAATTGGTTTTAAGCACCAATTCAAATTTTATATGTTTGTTTCCCCAACAGATACAGAAATGTTAGCTCTTCTTTTTTGTTAAGACATTGAGATAATAAGAACTAGACTATACAGTTGAATGGGCTTTAATGATGACCAAAACATGCCTGCCGAGATGCTAACCCAGTAGCTCTGTAACATCAGCCAAGATCAAGATTTCTGCTCATCTCTTTCTTCTGTCATCCTCAGCATTTGGAGTTCTTCCCCCAGGTTTCACTGCATATTCACTATTTGTCTAGTGCAAGTCCAAGAATCCACAGGTAATCGCTATAGAGCACGTCTTCACAGGAAAAAAAAAAGGGGGAAAATCTCTTTATCAATAAAGAAAACTTTATCTCAGACATGTTTCCTGTTATATTTCATTGGCCAGAACCGAATCACATGTTAGAGGCTCAACCAATCAATGGAAAGGCCTTGTCAGTCTTAGCTAATCAGGGCTTGTACCTCTCTGCTAGGGAGGAAGCTTATTCTCTGAGCCAATGGTTGTACAAGATGTGAGAGAAACATTCAAATTAACGTGGGCACTGTCAACCATGAATAAAAGACTGTATTAACCCATACATAGGTAGAGATAATTTATTAAAATATTATTACATCACTTCCACCCTTTCTTTCTTCTTTCAATTCCTTCCTTGAACTTGATCCCCAATCCCTCAAAATTAATTAATTGCATCTTTTTCTATTATTATTGCATATATATGCATAAATATATAAATACAGCTTGTTGGGTACATATAGTGTGGCTTCTGTGTATGTGATTTCAGGGCAACCACTTTGTACTTAATAACCAATTAGAAGGCATATCCCTAGAGAAGGCTAATCCCCCTCTCTCAGCAGTCATTAGTTGTTCATAATGTTTTGTCAGTGGTGGGGGCTGGGGGGTGGACCCAGTGAGAGCTTCCTTTTCCATGCTAGCATGTCTATTGATATCATTATTTAGATATTATTTGGGTAATAATGTTGTAGAGCTACCATGAGTATGTAGCTTCCCTGTCATTTCTTGGACACAATCGAACGGCAAACATCCTGGTCTTTTGTCTCTATAATCTTTCCACTCAGTCTTCCAAAATGTTCTCAGAGCCTTAGGTGCAGGCATGGTATTGCAGATGTATCCTGTTGGGTCTGGGTTCCCATGATCTATTTATATCTGCATTTTGATCTGTTGTTGTTTTTTGCAATGCTCTGTTTGTTATAAAGAGATGCTTCTGTGACAAGATGTGAGAGATACACTTAGAACGGCTTAATTCCTAGCTACATTCTAAAACTTAACGATGGGCCCACAAATGGGTGTCAAAGCAGGCAAGACATACAACAACAAAGGATGTTTCAAAATCTTGGCAGATTTTTCTGCCACACTCTCTCAGGTATGTAGACACAAAATGTTTCTACTCAGCTCTTGACCTTCTGAGAGTTCCTGATGGCTACAAGAAAGAAGAAGGGAGTGAATTTAAGATTGGAGCCTTCATTACTGTCCTTTTGTAACTTTGTCTGCAAGTGTGCCTTTACTTAATTTTGATCTCTTTATATATCGATCTCTCCACTAGTACTCAGAGATTACATAGGTTTGTGATAGATTCCATCATATTTTTAAGACTTTAATTGTAAGATGAGAAAGAAGAAATAAATAAATGCCTTTTAGAATGTATCTAGGACAGAATGGAGCAAAATAAAACTCTAGCCATGGTCATCACATATTTTGAAGTGGCCCTGGGCCAGAAGCACGAGCTGCCGGTTGGATTGAAGAATGAATTCTATCATAGTATGAGATGATTCATTGATGTTTAGAGTTACAGTGATTTAGAGGGTATCTTTTATTTATGTCATATTGTAAACTTTCATGATGAGAGAGATTTTTTTTGCATCCAATTTATAAATTAATGTGACTTATTTCTCCTACGTGACTTTAGTCTCTTATCTGTGTCTTTTATCTAGACTTTTATCAGAAGCGTCACATGAAAAACTTAATTGCTGAGCTTTCATTTATAAACTCTAGGTCTAAAAAAACTGCAACACTACGTGACATAATCTTGTCTTGGTGATAGACAGTAAGGGAACAGCAACCGTGGATCTTAGGGGGGATGCCAGCTCATTTTCACTTTGGGTAATATCACACAGCAACCAGAAGAGCCGCAGCTGAACATCCTATGATGAGTTTACTGAGATCATAACTTTCAGTTATTTCAATTGTGTGTTTCTGCTTCCTTCTTAGCAAAACAAAGATTTGAGTACTTACTCTGCAGGGTGGCTGTATGGACTAGAGGAGACTGTATGTGAGACCATGCTCACTATACTGCCTTCCATAATCCAAGGGTTCATGTCTCAGAGAAAGAGGCACAACAAAGAAATGCCAAAATTCCTTGGAAATGTTTGTGAAGCATGCAAATGCACCAGACATCCAAACAGAAGCTTAGAGGCAAAACGGATAATAGCAGCTCTTTTGACCCCTGTGGATCCAGAGCAGAAGAAGCAAAGGCAAGCATTCATGATCATAACTGAATACATTGATTACTGATGTAGTAGAAGCAAAAGAAAGTAGAACCCAAAGGCCAGATTCGAACCAAAGGCCTTTAGGAACCAGAGAAGGCTAATTAACTTAGGCATGGGAATGCAAAATCCTTCAAACAACACAGGATACTCACTTACATAAGATATAACATTTAATAGTGTTCTTGTCATTTTTTATTAAAGTTAAAACAAAAAGAGAGGGAAGACCCACCAAGCTTCAATGGATAGTTTCAAATCCATGGTCACACAGATGGCATTGATTAAACACAGTAGTCACAAAACAATACCTGCACACAAGAAGGGAACTTATGGGGGGTGGGAGTTGAAGTGGGTAAAAGGAGATAAGAGAGTAAGAGCGTGCAGAGGTGTTAGTAAGTAGAATGCATTAATATACATATGTATATGGATTATAATAGATATGTGTGTGTTTATAAAGAACAAATTTAATTAATATATATTAATTTATATATAATTAGTATGTTCCTTCACCTAGAGACATTGCATGTGTGAGTGTTGTGTTACATGTGCATCAGTAGGTGGCAGAGAGGAGAGAGGCTATGTCTATGCTCAGTGTTGTGACCATCTGAAAGCCTAATACTCCATGAAAAAAGTGAGCTTGAGACAACCACCAGTCCAGTGCCACTCATGCCCAGATGGGCTCCCTGGGCAGGGAGTAAGGTGGAGACTAGAAGAACCCTGCTTGAGACCACATGTCTTGAGTGGGCTGGGATGAGGAGCTAACGTGAGATGATAACCAGCCTGGTGTCATGGGGTCCTAACAGGAAGCTAGCCTGAGATCCGCACCAGTCTGAAGTCAGGCAGGTGTCACTAGAGAAATAGTAATTTACATTTCTGCAAACAACAGTTTGTGAATGCACAAGCACCTTCACTAATGATATCTCAAGGTGAAGTAAGGATAGCTATCCTACTGACAAATGGCTAAACAGCCATGGGATTTCCAAAAACAGAATGCTTCCCTGAAATAAAAGAGGTGATTAATAGTTCATTAATCAATTATAGCAACTTTGGTGACTGCAGAAAATCGTGTTGAGTGCTAGGCAATTGCTGAATTTGGGAGGCAGAGGTAGAGGAGTTATTTCAAGTTTCAGGCCAAGCTGGTCTGCATAGAAACTCTAGATCACCCAGGAAGACACAGTGGGGACTCCACTCTAACCCTAACCCTCAAGAAGAAAAGGATGGTGAGTAATAAATGCTCAACTCAAAAGTAATGTATCATAGAATCATATACATATACAATCATATATATATGAAATCATATACATATGCAACCATATACATATACAATCTTATACATGAAACACATTTGTAACATTAAGCTTTAGAATAAAGAATTGATTAGGAAGTATGGGAAGGGTGGTGGCATAGAGGGTTTAGAGATGATGAAACTATTCTGTATCTTGCCTTGGGTGATTAATAAATCTAGGTAAGCTAGTAAAATTGACAAAATACCAGTATAGGAATGCCAATAAAACTCAGGAAATTTGAATAAGATCAGTAGACTATGATAAGGCCAATTTTTGGTTGTAATATTTGACCAAGGTTTTGAAACTGGATAAAATGTCAAACTGGATAAAGAGCTCACCCTACTATCAACACTGTAAGTAGTGTGTGACTCAATTATCTTACTAAAATTTGTAGAGACTGGAGAGATGGTACAGGAGAGATGGTACAATAGTTGAGAGTACTTGCTGCTCTTGTAGAAGACAAGTTTGGTTTCCAGCACCCACATGGAGGCTAACAACCATTTGTAACTTCAGTTCTAGAGGATTTGATGCCATCTTCTGACCTCCATGAACAACCAGGTACACATGTGGTCCACAAAAACACGTTCAGACAAAACAGTTACACAAACAAAATAAAATAAGTAAATCTAAAATAATTAATATTTTCCAACTAAGAAATCAATCTGTATTAAACATTTAAGATTTCCCTTAATTTAATATGCTTTTTAAAGTTTTCTATTATATGCATATTCATTAAACATATGCTATGATTTTAAAATGGTGCCAACACAGAACCCAAAGTTTCGGGTGCTGACAGTTTGGTTCCCCCAGGGACAATGCTAAGGAGGTGGTAAAGCCTTTAATAGGTAGGACCCATTGAGTGGTAAATACATCAAAGGATTATTGTTGTCAGAGGAGATCCACACTGGTATCCAAGAGTGAGTTCTGCCAAGATCCAATGGCTATGAAGCAAGATTATGTCACAGAGTGGAAGTCTCCTACACGTGACCATTAACTTACGTGTGCTGTGAACGAAGATAACATATCAGGACTTATCAGAGCCCAAATGAACCTGGCTGTTCATTCTTGAAAACTCAGCCTTTAAAACTTTAAGTTAAATAATCCTCTTTTCTTTATAAAGTAGCTAGCCTCCAGCACCTTGGCACAGCAACAGAAAAGGGAATAAAATGTCATTGCACTTGGAACCTTGATACTTGATCTCCAGAAGGCTGTGTGTTTACCATGCACATTCTTCTCTTGTGTTACCGTGATGCAGTTATTGAAGTCACTTCTCCTCACGTGCTATGGCAAACATAAATGGTGTTCACTAAAATATATTTCTGTCTTCTCACAAGACAAAGCTGACCCATATTCCCCAGTTTCCCTTGAAGCTAAATAAGACTGCTTTGACCAAATTCTTGGTAGTAGAACGCAGGCACCCAATCTCCACCTTTTTCCCTCAGTACCCTCTTCTAGATTCTGACTTCTGATTAGATACTAGGATGAAGAAGATCCCCCCAACAAGTTTTAGAAGAAAGCAAAACAACACTGCAAGAAATCCCACCCTTCGAATAACAATACAGAAGATCTCTCATCACCAAGAGGCCAGCTTTTACGATGCCAAGCCATTGGACTTTAGCATCTTACAGGACAAACGTTATTTGTCCTAACTAATGTGGCTGTTCCTTGGCAGTAAGTGCTGTGCTGTGTTCAGGATTATATTCCCGGAATCCAGTAAAGGCTTGGCACAGGAAGTAGACTTCATAAATATTTTGAAAGCAATCATGTTTCTTTCAGTGACAGAGTATACCTTCTACACTACCATCTTTTGGATATCTACGATTTCTCCTACTGTGGTAGGAAAGCCTAGTACTTCATCCTCAAGTCCAAAGCCTCCCCAGAGATAGGACTGGGGCAAAGGTCAGCCATATCTTCACTTCCTATTTTTAAGCATACACTCAATTCTAATTTTTGAGTTTAAAACACATTTCATTTATCATTGCCCCAATGATTTGAATGTAATTTAATATTGAATTCAATAATATGCTCCTGTAAAGATTCCCTAGCCAAGACTCTACTGAAAGCTTGTGTTTAGGAACCTTCATTATTTTTTTGAAAAAAACAACAGGACACTACTGCACTATGAAATTGTATAAATAATTAAACTCAAACCTCACATATCAAAATAAATGACCTAAATACTTTTCATGATATACTATCCTTTTGCTTTGTGGTTGGCTTGCTTACTGGATAATTTGAGGAAAAAAAAATTCTCCCAACCAAAAGAGGTCACTGGATTACTCCAGTAAATTTATGACTGTGGGGTTTGCTTCAGCAGGAGACCAACATCTCCTTTGTCCCTTATCTGAGTATACACAAGCATAAAAGTTTTTAACCTCAGCAGAAAAAGAGTTTTGTCTTTGTCTGATTTTATACACATCTTTTTTTCTTAAGCTAATTGTTTGGTGCCATATCATAACAATATTTTTAAATATTTCAATGGCTCTGAATAGCCACATTCTCATTGTATTCAATCAACAGAAAAGATCATCATATCATCTCCAAAAAGAGAAACCACCTGTCAGGTCGTGTGAACATCAGAGCACACGTCATTTATTGGCAGGAGGGTCATGGTGAACACTCATGCTGGCCAGGGCTGTGCTGGCATTCTTATAGGAGAATTTGATGTTAATTCTATCTTAAAAGCTAAGATATGGGTTTTTCTAGAACGTATATTCGCTT
Source organism: Mus caroli (assembly GCF_978045245.1). Classification (NCBI taxonomy): domain Eukaryota; kingdom Metazoa; phylum Chordata; class Mammalia; order Rodentia; family Muridae; genus Mus; species Mus caroli. The sequence continues at coordinate 101,300,084 of NW_028227267.1, read as the reverse complement.
TTTTTTTCATGTGATACAAACACATAAAATTGCATTGAGATTATTTTAACAGAAAATACCTTGATTCTGGTTATTTCATTCATTGTTTATTAGTTTTTTGGACTTTCTTCAGGGCTTCTTTGTTTTGTCTCAAATTTTTATATAAGGCCCTCAACAATATAGCCCTCAAGGAGTCTCAGTATTTATTCTCAGTCTTCTATTTAACTCTTATTACATGAGATTTTACCATCATGTAATTATTTAACGGTAATGAAATTTGTTTTCATCTGCAGCATATTAGGTTTCTAATTTGGACTTAACTAACTGTTTTGCCTTCCCGTCTTACCCATGCTACTTCATTTATAATTTTTTTTAGAACTGTGTATAATTTGCTTTGATCATGATTATGATCCTCTTGTCCAACTTTGGCCCACCGGCTAGCACAACCATGGTGGGCGTGGCTCAGATAGGCGTGGCCCCAAGGACCATGTGTTCTAGGGATCTCCTGATGTTAGGGAGTTCTTCTCTGCTTGCTGCCTTCACATCTCTCTTAATCTAAGAAGCCATGAAAACTCTAAGGGTCCTTCCAGCCCCTCACTGGGCACTCACAATAACAAAGCTTGATCAATTTCAGTCATGGCTACTGGAACAGATTAATGATCCACCCGAGGAAAGAACCTAGAGATATAGATTGTCAGCTATGACTACCACCCTTAGAAAGCATTCGGGAAAAACAAATTGTTAGTGAAGTTAGATTAAGATGTTTTTGCTAGTGGCTCTGATGTAGAAAATCTTAGGGAACAATTTGAAGTTCAGAATGGCACATGTTTTAATTATTTATTTTATTTGTTTATATTTCAAATGTTGTCCCACTTCCCGGTTTTCCCTCAGCAAGCCCCCTATCCTATTCCCCCTCCTTCAGCCACTATTAAGGTGCTCCCCCCACCTACCCACTTCCACCTTATGGCCCTAGCATCCCCCTATGCTGGGGCATGGAGCCTTCCCAGGACCCAGGGCCTCCCCTCCCACTGATGCCAGTTAAGGCCATCCTCTGCTACATATGCAGTTGGAGCCATGGGTTCCTCCATGTGTACCCTTTGTTTGGTTGGTTAGTCCCTTGGAGCTCTGGGGTGGGGGCAGGGGGCGGTCTGGTTGGTTGATATTGTTCTTCATATGGGATTGCAATCCCCTTCAGCTCCTTCAGTCCTTCCCCTAACTCCTCCATTGGGGTCCCGGTGCTCAGTCCGATGGGTGGCTGAGAACAGCCACGTCTGTATTGGTCAGATACTGGCAGAGCCTCTTGGGGGACTGTTATACCAGACTTCTTTCAGCAAGTACTTCTTGGCAATAGTGTCTGGGTTTGGTGTCTGAGGATGGGATGGATTTGTAGGTGGGGCAGCCTCTGAATGTCCTTTTCTTTAGTTGAACTAGAGACCTTTTAAGGTCATGAAACAAGAACAATAGCAACACTGACTGAAGTGACTCTCACTGAGGCTGGACTGGTGATGATTGATCTCTTGTACCCATTTCTGCCCTCAGCTTCCTGATATGATTTAATAAGAATTGCTAGCTGGGTGTGGTGGCGCAAGTCTTTAATCCCAGCACTCGAGAGGCAGAGGCAGGCGGATTTCTGAGTTCGAGGCCAGCCTGGTTTACAAAGTGAGTTCCAGGACAGCCAGGGCTATACAGAGGAACCCTGTCTCGAAAAAACAAAGGGGGAAAAAAAAGAATAGAAAGAATTGCTGTTGAGTACATATGCATTCTAAGGACTTGCAGCAGAAATGGCTGTTTTCTTTATTTTCTTTAATTTTTTATTAGGTATATCTTCATTTACATTTCCAATGCTATCCCAAAAGTCCCCCATACCTTCCCCCCCAACTCCCCTATCCACCCACTCCCACTTCTTGGCCCTGACGTTCCCTTGTACTGAAGCATATAAAGTTTGCAAGACCAATGTGCCTCTCTTTCCAAAGATGGCCAACGAGGCCATCTTCTGATTCATATGCAGCTAGAGACACAAGCTCCAGGGGTACTGGTTAGTTCATATTGTTGTTCCACCTATAGGGTTGCAGACCCCCTTCAGCTCCTTAAGTAATTTCTCTAGCTCCTCCATAAAAGTTTAGATTTGTGATTCTTTCCAGATTCTATTAAGATTTCTTTTCAAGATAAATAATAAAACAACGAACCCTTTCTTTGTAACTGCAAATTGCTGCCTGCCCGTAGGAAGAATTTGCTAAGAAAACTACCCTTTTTTGTCAAGGCCATTTTGTATTGCCAAAATATTCTAGTTTGTGTGGTCAGCTGAGAGTGGGTAATTTAGCAAGGCCTACAGATTTAGAGAAACTGACCTCCCTTATCCACTCAACTGGAAATTTCAAATAGCTGCTCCAATGGGGGTGGACCCTCCTGCCCAGCTCTCGTCTCTTCGCTGCAGGTCTCATACACGATGTCCCAGCCTCTGTGAACTCATATGTGCATCTGCCTAGTAGACACTGTCCGTTGTCGTCTGCAGCCTTTGGCTCTTGTGCTGTTTTTGTGAAATCTTAAAAATATATTTAAAATATTTTAAAATTAATAGGTCTTTAAAATTACTTTAAACATTTTTTGAGACTCTAATTACATTGTTTCCCATTCCCTTTTTCTTTCTACATACTCTTCCATATTCCTCTCCTTACACTGTTTCAAATTCATAGAATCATCTTTCATTAATTGCTGTTAATAACATACATGCATACATACATACATTCACACATACATACATACATACATACATGCATACATACATTCACACATACATACATGCATACATACATGCACACATACATACATGCACACATACATACATGCACACATACATACATACACATACATACATACACATACATACATACATACATACATACATACATACATACGCACATATATTTCCTGCAATCTTTCTGTGCCCTCTCCCAGGATCCCCGAGACTTTGGGAGGAGGAGGTATAATGGACATGTTTTATTTAGATCTAGGCATTCTTCAGTCTCTTAGTCTCTGTACCCTTGGCTAGTTGTGGTCTCTGTGTTGATCCTTATCTAAAAGTGGAAGCTTCTCTGATGAGGGTTGGAATATGCATCTGTGGGTATAATGATAGGTCATTTGGAGTTTGTTTAATACGTGTCCATTTAGCGAAATAATAGGAGTAGGTTTTCTCCTGTGATTTATGATCTGTCTATGAACTTGGGTCCTTGGCCCAATAGTATACCAGGTATGGGTTTCATCGTGTTCAGTGGGATTATCTCTGATCAGAGAGCTATTGGTTAACCCCATCCGGTTCATGGCATACTGCACCAATGGGTATGTCCTGCCAAACCAAGTCATTATTGTAATTTGCAGGGTTCACATCTAGTGAAGACTGGTGATGACGTTTCTTCTTTGGTAGCGTATATAGCCCCTCTCACTACTATAAAAGCTACCAAAATAGATGAAATATCAAGGCTAGCGCCACCTCGGCTACTCTTTGTTCTATGATTCAGGTATGTGATGTCTTCAAATTCTAGAAGATGACAAAGAACATTAGCAATAGCCTGAGACGTTTGGAGGTTGTTGGGACATCACTGGTCAACAGACGCAAAATAAGTGACCCACTCCTAAGGAAATCAGTTTACTGGTTCCTCAGAAAGTTGGACATAGTACTACCTGGGGACCCAGCTACACCACTCCTGGACATATACCCAGAAGATGCTTCAACATGTAATAGGATACATGCTCCACTATGTTCATAGCAGCCTTATTTATAATAGCCAGAAGCTGGAAAGAACCCAGATGTCCTTCAAGAGAAGAATGGATACAGAAAATGAAAATATCATCCTGAGTGAGGTAACCCAATCACAAAAGACCACACGTGGTATACAATCACTGATAGTGGATATTCGCCCAGAATACAATTCATAGACCATACGAAGCTCAAGAAGAAGGAAGACTACAGTGTGGATACTTTGGTCCTTCTTAGAAGTGGGGATCAAAATACCCATGGGAAGAGATACAAAGACAAAGTTTGGAGCAGAAACTGAAAGAAAGGTCATCCAGTGACTGCCCTACCTGGGGATCCATCCCATATACAGCTACCAAAGCCAGACACTATTGTGGATGCAACAAGTGCTTGCTGACAGGAGCCTGATATAGCTGTCTCCTGAGAGGCTCTGCCAGTGCCTGACAAATACAGAAGTGCATGCTCACAGCCAACCACTGGACTGAGTACAGGATCCCCAATGGAGGAGCTAGAGAAAGAACCTAAGGAACTGAAGGGGTTTGCAGTCCCATAGGAGGAACAACAATATGAACCAACCAGTAATCCCAGAGCTCCCAGGGACTAAACCACCAACCAAAGAGTACAAAAGGAGGGACTCAAGGCTTCAGCCTTATATGTAGCAGAGCATGGCCTTACGGGACATCAATGAGAGGAAAGGCCCTTGGCCTTGTGAAGGCTCTATGTCCCAGTGTAGGGGAATGCCAGGACAGGGATGCAGGAGTGGGTGAGTTAGTGAGTAGGGGAAGAGGGGATGTGATGAAGGGTTTTCAGAGGGGAAACCAGGAAAGGGGATAAAATTTGAAATGTAAATAAAGAAAATATCTAGTAAAAAAAGGAAAGAAAGAAATTATCCAAAACAATATTCAATATTAGAGGTAGTGACTGAATGTTCATGAGAATTTAATTTATTTATAGAATTACTAAAAGATATCTGGTAGTAATAATTCACTTAAAGGTTACACGCAAACTTAAAAAAAATCAACGGCTAAATATCTATCTTCTCAAAAACCTTTATTTTGGATGTTAAATCAATAATCATTATCTTATATGTATTGAATTGTTGTTAGACATCACTTCCACCTTTTAAAAGTCTCCAATGATAATATTGAAGATATTTATAGCACATCAGTGTATGCAGAATCATTAAAATTTGCATACAAAGCTAAAGAAAGTAGAAGTATTTTATGAATTTTATATTTTTAAATTAATTTGCAATTGGGAATTTTATATTTCAAAATTAAACATAAAATCCTAATGAACACATCAATAGTAGATTGACATCCCTGAACTCTTCCATCTTGAAATGACAGTTTAAAGATGAAAATATGGCGGGGTTAGATAAAAAATATTTATTCCTAGGCAACACTGCAAAACATGAATATCTCAAAAGATATTGAGGTAAAGCTTTATGCATATCATCATTCCTCTTTGGGTGACATTTGTTTCACGTTTTAATTTCAAGCACACAGATTCTCCTTCTGTACCCGCCATATGCAAAATAAGATACCCCATGCAGCACTCAGCATACGTTTTGGGAAGAACATTTCTGTTTTGAGGAGCCCATTCTTCAGTACAGGAGGCACCAACGCCAAGTCACCTAAGACCGGTGTGACAAAAAGAAATCTTCGAACGTTGTATGAGACTCTGAAATAGTGAAAGAATAACTCCACCACAAGGACCTGGAAAACTAGAGTCATTCAAACTAGGATTTGAAGGACTGAAAAAGACAACACATGACATACAACTTTTCTCCAATATTGCTTCTACTGAGACCATGAGTCAGGCCTGCAAGAATACTGATGAAGTCAAATAGTAGCCTTGAGTGCCCCACCCACCTGTCCACGCACCAGGTAACCCACCAGCTCTTCCCTTCCGAGGAATTGTGCTGTTGCAGATTCTTTACCTAGGAAGTCTCAGAAGACCAAAGATGTTGTTGGCCTTCAACAAATAGGATCAGCCTTATAGAAAAAACATGCATATAGAGGACTCTCTGACCCTACTGGGAGAAAGATTCCAATAATAGGCAGACCTTCCTCCCTTTCAAAGACAAGCAAGCATTCTCTATAGGATAAAATGCCATACAGATCAAATGCTTTACAGATCAAATGACTTCAAGCATGTGAGAGAGCTTTTCAAACCATAAAACCCCACAGAAATGTCAGCATCTGATATTACCATAATAATCCTGGGTGAAACAGGACACAGCAAGAAAGGCAATAGGAACAGAATGGCTCACCTCCACCCAAGCCCAATTCGATTCCTGGGACCTAAGATAGAAGAAATGCCTTGGTGACCATGTCATGCCCTCACATATCTGAAGTATCAGGTGACCTTTCACTCTTGAAACATTGAAAAATTAGTTGAGGCTACTCTTCCTCAAATTTTAGCACATCATAAACTAACTTCATGATTTTTTTTTGCAAAACTATCATGCCACTCATATTATTATACATTAGACAGTTTTCTTGTCCTTGACTACCTGTTCTAAAATAATACTTACTTAAAAGTGTACCTATATGTTACCAACACAAATGGGAAAATAGTGCCATTCATTTTATATTTATGTAATGCAATAAAGTATAACTCCTGAGCCTTTGGAAGAGAAGGTGCAATATAAATATATACATATTCCATTTAAGGCCAAACATTATATAGTCTCTTATTCTCTGAACCTTGGCCAATTGTGGGAACCTGTGCTAATCCTTATCTACTGCTCTGATGAGAGTTGAGAAATACTTTAATCTTAGGATATCGTATAATTGGGTACAATCATAGGTCATTAGGAGTTGGCTCAATACTATGCCCATTTAACAGAATAATAATAGTAATTTTTTTCCCCAAGGTTGTTAATCTGACTATGGGATTTTTGGCCCAGTAATGATTTCAGAAAGGTTTCCCCTGTGACTGGGACTTGAATCCAATCAGAAAGATCCTTTTGGCAATCTGGAGGTGCCTGGTGAGGTAGGGTAAATTTCTTTAAAATATAGTTCCTGATAAATTGGCCACACTCCAGTAGAAAATTAGCACATCTGGAAATATTTGGACAACATTAATTGTCCTTAGTGGGGTGGAGAGGGAAGACAAAATTGTGTGGGAAGAGAAGGAGTATGGCTACTTAGAGAGCCCAAGCAACCCACCAGGGCCACCTCCCCACCTCAGAGAATGATGGCGTGCAGGCTAGTGTGTACAACTTGTCACAAGCTAGGGTCATTGGAGAGAATGGAGTCTCAATTGAGAAAACACCTCCATAATATCAGGCTATAGTCAAACCTGTAGGACATTTTCTTAATGATTGGTGTGGGAGGGCCCAGCCCATTGTGAGTGGGGCAACTTCTGGGCTGGTGGTCATGAATTCTACAAGAAAGCAGGCTTGCGCAAGTCATGGGGACCAAGCCAGTAAGCAGCTTTCCTCCATGGCCCCTGCATCAGCCCCTGCCCTGTTTGAGTTCCTGTCCTGACTTCCTTTGATGATGAACTGTAATGTAAAAGCATAAGCCAAATAAACCCTTTCTTCCCCAAGTTGTTTTTGTCATGACATTGCATCCCAGCAGTAGTAACGCTGATTTCGACAACGGGAGTCAATGAACCACTGCTCATATAAAATGCAGGATTAGATTCTAAAGTCTGGGTGAAGTTCCAGAGTTTTTATTACATCCAAGGTAGTATCAATGGACCGTAATTTGCATTATTATTATTATTATTATTATTATTATTATTATTATTATTGTCAGCAGTAGCACCTAGGCAAAGACTAAAACCAATGGTTATCAACCTAATGGGGTTTATCTAAGACCACCAGGAAAAACAGATATTTACATTACAACTCATAACAGTAGCAATGAAATAATTTTATGACTATAGGTCACCACAACATAAGAAACTGTTTTAAAGGGGTCACAACACTAAGGAGGTGGAGAGCCCCTAGCTAAAGCACTGAGCAGCACCCCTAGCCTTTGAGCTACACATTGAGTAGTAAAATATTGAATAATGTAAACTTTTTGTTTCTGTGTTGTTATTTTACTAGTTTTCAAGAAAGTAGCAAACACTGGATCCTTAAGCAACAGTCATTTATTCCCTCACAATTCTGCAGGCATTTGAAAAGTGAACTCTATCCCATCATCTTTCAGGAGGCAACCTTCTTCCTTTGTCTTCACATAGGCTTCCTCTGTGTGTCTGTACTCATCCGCTCTTCTCAAGAACACAGCCATACTGAATTAAAGACAACACTGGTTCAGCCCTAATGGCCCCTTGAAAGTCCCCTTCATCCAAATATCATTTCCACAAGCACTGGAGTTCAGACATCTTGAGACGACCCCATTCAGCCAGTTGAGAACTAATTAGAAAAGTTTAAAGAGAAAATCAGAGCAGCTACACTGTACATTCTAGAAGGTTGCTTGTATTTTGAAACAACCAAGAAGGATTTGGACGCATGCTGGTCAGCTTGAGTATCTATGACATTTTGAAGTAGAACAGGCAGCTCATGTGGTACTTTATGGATTTCTGTTTTTAAAGAATTCTTCATTATTGCCAATGGGTTAAATCTATCCATTTCCAAACTGATGGGGGGGGGAGCTAAGACAGACAGACAGAGACATACAGAGACAGAGAAAGACAGAGACAGGCAGACAGACAGAGGAGGGAGGAATTAAATACTCAATATTAAGAGACAGCTTCTCATTGGGAGAAAGTATGATTGACTTGTACAACTCCAACATACACACACACACACACACACACACCCCTTCATGTGGCACTGAGTGGATTCTCTGTCCCTGGAGGGTTCCAAACACACGCTGCATTTTCCAAAGATTGCAATTACTAGAATGTTCCAAGCGAAATATTCTGAAGCCACAGGACTTATGCATCCAGGAAAGGGAAGGGAAGGCGCCTGTGGCCCATGCCTCTCTCCTGGGCTGACAATAAATAACAATATATCGTATTGACGTAGCACATTTCTCAAAGGAGTGCAGAGTGCTTCCCAGACATTACCTCACAGCATCCTTGTGAAGCGAACCTGAGAAGTGGCTCCTGAAAGAACGTGCTACTCAATCACAGGAAATCTGGAAAGTAGTGAACACTGTCTATTCTTTTAAGGACAAACATGGGACTACTTAAACACCACCAAGGCCCTCAGAGCATTTAGGTAATACAGGCAAGGATTTTTAACTGCGTGATGGCGTACTTTTTTGGACATCGCATGGGATGGTATAAGGAAGAAGACCGATATGCTCATCGAACTGGATCATAGAGCTGTGCAATTTGGCAAAGTTCCCAACAGACCGCTGCATACTTCCTACTTCGCCTCCAAGGAGCTTGTATGGGAACCTATAGAATTAGCACACCCACGAGAACCAGCAGTGATGAAGAAAACAGAACTGTGCATCGGGCACAAAATTCCCCCTAACAGCACCGGTGTCTGTGTCTTTTCTTATCCGTGATTCTTATTTTCTTATCGAGGTCCCCAAGCCAACCCCTTGTCTCCTGCTTTCTTTCAAGGCTCTCTTGAAACAGGGCTTTATTTGATTGAAACCAAAGCAATAATTTTCTAAAAGAGCCTTGCCACCTTCTCTGGTCCAGCTACAGGAAACAAAGACAAAAGCCCTGTAATCAAACAAAGCCAGGTTCAGAGCCTTACAGTTACTTGCAGAGCTCTGTGGCTTTGGACAAGTGTTGCCTCAGGGTCTCCATTTCTCTTCTGTAAGATGAAAGCGGGAAGGATTCCTGAACTGGCACTAGGGTAACACTTTACCTGTGTAAAGGACTTAATGGTCATCTTCCTTTCTTCCGGGAAAGCGCAATCATCACGCGGTGGTGATCCAAGTAATCATGGCTCCAAATTCCATCCTGAGACTAAAAAGGTGTAGGGGATAAAGTAGAAGTGCACTGAGGGAGAATGAGGGATTCCCAGGCCCTGCCATGCGCACTCTCATCTCTCAAACAAGCTCTGGCCATGCGCGTTCCCATCTCTCAAACAAGCAGCATCAGTCACCTTCCTCATGACGAAAGACCCAAACCCTTCACATCATTTATAAACATTAGGTGTAGTTTTGGGGAAATTTTTATTTCAAAACAAGATTATGCAGAGAAATAGCTAAATTTTCCATGCAAGTTTAAAAGAAGAACACCTTTTATCCACCAGGTCTGATCAATGAAGAACTTGAATTCCCGTTTCTTTTTTTAGTTGCATTGATTGATTTCAGGGGCTGTGTGTGTGTTGCGGGGGGGGGGGGGGGACAGGGGGGCGGGGGAGATGCACAGAGTGGATGTAGAAGGCAGAGAAGAGTCCGTTCTCTCCCTCTACCATGTGGGCCCTAAGGATTATAGCAGCAAGCACCTTTCTTGAATGAGCTGTCTCACTGGCCCTGGATTGCTATTGGTTCTGACAGAATGAGCAGTATTTTTTTCTATTCTGGGATCATGCTTATTCTAAATAACAGAAAATGGTCTATGCAATGATACATGCTTATCTGAGTTTCAAACTATTATTTTCCCTGTCTTGAAAACCCTTGATGGTATTTACATTCTAAATTAAACTGAACACTGTATATTGATTTTAATATGTTAAGATGAAATTCAATTTCATGACTACTACTAACATCGCAGAGCATGTAGGATCAATGTGTTTGCTGATTTCCTGCTTACTGCCAATATCTCCCCAAGGGGTTGATACAAGACTTACAAGAATATTGTTTCTGAAGATGTATGCATAACTATGCCATCAAATACGGTACAGTGAAATGCACATTAGGCAGTTGGTGATTTGTATTCTGCATTTTAATCGGCCTGGCATAATGCTGACGTGTCCTTTGGAGAGTTCTCTGCAGTCAGTGCACCTACTAGGGCTCGGTTCTTGTCCCAAGGAGTGGTGTTGACAGGAGAGGTATCTGTGACTGCTCCTAGAATCCAGTATCTCCAAAATAGGATGAAGTGAATCTCAGCCAAGTCAAAGTATAGGAGAGCAAGGTATGACTGTGGCAATGGCAGGAAGCCCAAGGACCAATTAGTGTGTGTGTGTGTGTGTGTGTGTGTGTGTACAGGCATGTGTTCACACATGCATGTTAATCTACTCCATAAGACTTCCCTCTGAGAATAGAAAGGCCTCCTAATATAGTTTGGATCTGGATTTGGGTAGCACTTAGGTCAGGCTCATGACATTTTAATTTTGTCAACAGTAAATTATTTTTACTGTGACTCCATGTCCCCATCTGAGAAATAAGAAGACAGCAAGTTTTGAGGGTTAAGAGAGACTGTGCACATGACTCACACAGTATTTGTCATTAAGGAGGAGTTCAGAACTGGCAGCTGTCACTGGATAAAATGCACCCTCCAGGAATTTTGGTTGACTTCTAGTTCTAGGCAAGACTCTGAATAGAAAAACGGGGGAGATGCAAACATCAATGCAAAACACTTCCTGCTTTAGAGGGGCTGGCATTCCAGTTGGGAAGATGGATACATATAATTACAGAGGATAATAATACATGGCAAGATGCCAAAAAGGAGCTATCATAACGCACTGAGATCACAACGTAAGTCAATTACTTCCTTCTGAGAAGATGATGGAGGGCCTCTTGAAAGGGATTCTATTGGTTTTTAAGTCTCAAAGAATGAATGAAATTTTAATATGGGATGAACTGAATGTGCAGAGGAACGAAGATGTAGAAGCGAGAACGTGAGATAGGAATGTCTGGGTGCTCCAGTTGTTGGAAAGTGCGTGTGGTAACCTAATGGCGAAAATAGTTTGGGAAATAGGCTAGAGAAAATCAATAGAAAGTAATGAAGGCTAGGCTTAAGTCTGGCTCGTATTTGTGATGAAGTGGGGAGCCCAGGTACTTACTCTGCCAAGAGACGAAGTTTTCTGAGTGCTGCAGCTGGAAATAGAAGCTGACAGGTGGCACCCGGGCAGAGCATGCGCAGAACCATCCTGTGTGTTAACCCATTTAATCTCCATGAGACACAGAGAGGCGTTTATTACTGCTGCCAGTGTATGGAGTAGGAGTTCGAAGAATAGAAATTAAATCAACTGCCTGAGAATATAGAGCAGTTAGAATTGGAGGAAAGGTTAGACCCAGCTAGTCTGGCTGTGGCGTTCCTGCCCTTGATCAGTGCAAGAACAAGGCCACCACTGGAGGGCAGCTGAGACAGAACAAGGAGTTGTAACTTGATTAAAATAGAATCATGATCCAAAGAGAGTATGAGGTATGACAAAGACAGTATTGATGGGACTAAGGAATCAGTTTCATTTTATTCTGTTATTAAGTAAATTAAGTAAATTCAGTTAAAAAGCAAATATAGCCAGCTTTATAAATCAGAAACACAATACGGGCCATCGTTTCATTAAGGTAGCATGTCCTGTACTGATTCATTAGATCAATGCTTCTCTGCATGTGGATCATAATCTTTTTAGAGCAGGTCACATATCAGATACCCTTGAATATCAGATGTTTGTATTACAATTCATTAACAGTAGCAAAATTACAGTTATAAAGTAACAAGAAAAATAATTTTATGCTTGGGGTCACCAGATCATGAGGAACTATATTAAAGGGTCACAGCATTAGGAAGGCTGAGAACCCCTCTACTACACAGATACGATCTGACAGGCCTTTAGATAGCTTGGACAGTATTGATTTTTCCAACAGAAGTCAAGGAAGGCACACTTAATTTGGATGAGATGACTATGTTTAGGGGTGATACCCTTTCTGGCTCAGCTCTCCTCCTCTGTTGGAAGTCACTCTATTTTTAGAAATTTCATGGAAGATTTTCCAGGAATGGGGAGAGTTGGGATGGAGAGACCGGTGCCAGTTTCTCCAGTCAATCCTGGGTATCTATATGCATGGGAATTGGGATAGTGAACATGAGAAAGGGACATGGTTGGATCTAAGCAAACAACAACAACAAAACAAAAACCAAAATGAAAATTTATCCAATCTTGTAATGGATCTGAAGGTCTGACCTGCAGGCTTACCAAGAGGATGTGCTGAAGAAGTCAATGATATCTGTGTGCAAAGCCCCTTCACAAATGAGCAGCCAACACCTAGGAGCTGTCCCTGAACATAGGTCACAGTGTGACCTTGCAATTAAGATGGACTACAACTGCATAAACTTGGAATTTAGAAACAGTTCTGGTGGGTTTTAAACCTCTTTGAAAGACACTCTCAAGGCTCAATCCACAAGAAGCCCCTTTCTTAGTAGAGCTGGCTGCTGAACCTGTCGGGCACTTTAGAAGAGTCACAGAATTTATGAGATTAGATGAAGTCGACAGTCATATTCCCAGGGAAATGAGGCAACTCATAAAATATAAAATACTTAGCTTGGAACAAAGTACATTAAAGATACTTGATAAATATAAATGTAATTTCTTTTTTTTTAAGGAAAAAGATCCAAATTTATGAACTATTTTCTCAGATTGCAGAATTGGCTGGACTGTGGAGACAAGAGCACCAACAACTTCTCCAAGGCAGGCAGTATTGGGAAGTTTCTTTTTTAAATAAAGTGAACAGCATTCATTAGAAAAGGCCACCTAGATTGAACTGGTAGAGAATCAATCACTCCTGTAGTGTATAAACAACATAACCGTAGACGATCCACAGTAGGGTTGAACAATCTCAGCCTCACTGAGGAATCTAAAAATCATATGGTGACCAAACATACCTTTTTAATGACTAAAACTGGTGCTGACTGAGATGATTATTAAGCAGCAGAAATATTGCCTTAGACTCATCCGTTGAATAAACTATATAAACTTTGCTGGTTGCAGCACATCCAAAGATCCACCCTCAATACCATGGACTATGATATATATGCTTTATGCTTTCATCTGAATCCCTTGTGAGTTGAGCCAGCCACAACCAACTTTGTGGCTGTGGACCTTCAGTTGATGAGTCTGGCTCACCCCACGACAATGGCAGTGGTGTTCACTGTGTTCCACAAGAACAGTCACAAAGCGTGGGTTGAGGAGCCTTGGCTTCTCAGTGGCTTCTGTAAGAACTCCACTCTTTTCTCTTCATGGATGTATCTGAAAAAAGCAGAATTTCTTCTTGTGCTGTAATCAAAGGGATATCTTGCAATGCATCGAATAGAGATATTATTATGGCTTGGATATGAAGCATTTCCCCCAGGCTCATGTGTTAAATGCTGAGTCTCAAGCTGGAGATGAAAATACTAAGAAGTAGAAGTAGCAGGAGGAAATAGATCACTGGTGCCACGCCTTTAAAGCATGTGCCTTCTGCCCCTTCCTGACTTCCCTTTACCTTTTGGGGGTCCTGAGGTAAACTTCTCCACATCCACACACCCCTGTGATGCTCAGCCTTATCTCAGGCCAACTGAGCACAGAGTACCGCCTCTGAGACTGTGCGCCAAAATAAGTCTTTCTTCCTTTAAATTATTTTCCTGTAGCTACTGGTCTTCTTTTTTTTATGAATCATTTTATTCATTTACATTTCAAATGTTATCTCCCTTTCCAGTTACCCCTTCACAAACCTCCATCACATTCCCCTACCCCTTTGCCTCTATGAGGATACTCCTCCTCCCACTTAGCCACTCCTGCCTCACTGCTCTAACATTCCCCTGCACTGCAGCATTGAGCCATGCCCAGCAAGGCCATGCTCTGCTACATATGGGGCTGGAGGCATGGGTCCCTCCATGTGTACTCTTTGGTTGGTGGTTTAGTCTCTGGGAGCTCTGAGTGGTCCAGTTAGTTGATATTGTTCTTCCTATGGGGTTGCAATCCCCTTCAGCTCCTTTAGTCCTTCCCCTAGCTCTTCCAATGGGGTATTGGTCTCCTAGATTAAACAAACAAACAACAACAACAAAAAACATATAAAGATCTGTAAATTCTGCTGTCTTTTATAAAGCCAGCCATATAAAATGTATTTCTGAAAATAAATATGATCCTATTTTCCCAATTTTTCCCTTTAGCATACAGGTATTGTTCAAAATGCTAACAAGTGATGAATATATTTTTCTTTCATTTTAGGGAATTGGAATATTAAATATAGTCATCCATTTTAACTTAGAATATGGTTGCTATTTTTCTTTCTCTTTAGTAAATTGAAATATTACAAAAAATAGTTATCTATCTCAACTGAGAATAGCGACAACCCATCCAATTATATAATAAAAGTTCCTTGGAGTTCTCAATAATTCTTGAGAGTGGGAAGATATCCTTTAAAAGTTTAAGACCTGTGATTCTAAAAGGCTGCCACCAATTTTCCCTCCATGCTGGCTGTTATATTATCTTGGCTAACGGGCAAATATTCTTCAAGTACCTATGTTTTAGGAAACTGCCTCTAAGGGATGCTGGAGAGCTCTCCACTGTGGGAGTCCACTTGCCACATGAACTTTACTCTGGTGACTACTAAGGGGTTTCTGTTGTTGTTGCTGTTGTTGTTGTTGTTGTTGTTGTTGTTTTCAGTCACCCTATTCACTGCAGACTCTAGTCTTATTTGTTCCAGCTTGTTCTGTGTAGCTAGAGGACACCCATTAACTACTGCATTAACAGAGCTTTGCTCCTTAGAGCTGTGAATCCCACATGCCCTTTCTGTGTCTTTCCCCAGATTTCTTGATGTTTAAATTCTTGGTGCAAGTCTATTTTAAGAAGGATTCAAGTGTTGCCCTGTGGGACTGAGTTGGGCGTAAGCATCTTTTGCTACTGCCAGAGCTCACACTGACCTAAATACCATATCTCTTCTAGGAAAGCAGCTTTACAGACCTTTCACTACTTGGATATATTCTTACTTCCAGTTCTGCATCTTTACTTTTACATGTATAAGTTTCTGAAGTATTTGTACATATTAGAGGCAGAATCTTAACCCCAATTCTTAGTCATTTTCCATTTAATTCCGTGTCTCCCACTGAAAAATGACCACTCATTTTGTTTAAAACAGAGTTAGACCATTTTTACACATTTGGTTAGCTAACAAGATACTAGGAATAGGATAATCAGGAAAGGAAAAGGAAGGAAGGAAGGAAGGAAGGAAGGAAGGAAGGAAGGAAGGAAGGAAGAAGGGAGGGAGGGAGGGAGGGAGGGAGGGAGGGAGGGAGGGAGGGAGGGAGGGAGGGAGGGAGGGAGGGAGGGAGGGAAAGAAAAAGAAAGAAGAAGAGGAAGAGGAGGAGGAAGAAGAAGAAGAAGAAGAAGAAGAAGAAGAAGAAGAAGAAGAAGAAGAAGAAGAAGAAGAAGAAGAAGAAGAAGAAGAAGAAAGAGAAAGGAGGGAGACAAAGTTGCAACCAGAGCTACAAGATGTTGCAAGGATGGAAAGGGACAACAGGACAACAGGCTCTGTGAAGCCTTCTTTTTGGATGTTTCCCAGGACATCCCTGGTGGCTTTGTCCTGTGAGCTACCCCCACCCCCGGTTTTAAAGCAATCCAGCCCTTCCTTTGGGAAGAAAGGGAGGCAGGCATGTTTCAGACAGAGGCTGAACCACATCAAGAAAAAAAATACCAAGAGGTTTCTTTCCTTTACTTTTCATTTTATTTTGTTTTTCTTCTTTAGTACACACTTCCTTGTGGGAGAAATAGAGAGCAAAGCAGAGCAAACATCCATAAATGTGCCAGGGCAGACGAGCTAGCTTCAGAAGCCGGGTACAGTGGTGGTAATAAAGGCCTTTGATTTCTTTTAAATTATTTATGCTTTGCTCATTTTTTAAGTAGGCATCTAATTTATAATAGAAACAGAGAATTGAGAAGGAGACTATCCATTCCTCTCTCCTTGTCAGCTCGGGAGTTGTTTCCTACAGAACACTTGGAGTGCTCTCTCTTGCAGACACTCTGTCTAAGTCTGTTCCACAAGGAGCCCGCGGCACAAGCAGTGCTTGATCAACGCGCAGAGCCATGAGAGCAGCCGCAGTATTAATAGCACAAATGGGCAGAATCCTGGTGACAAGCCTTGACCGCTCACTCTGGAAGGCAACCTCATCTTCGTATTGACTGTCTCTGGGAAAGTATTTCCTGCGACCCTTTCTGGAGTTCTCTCTTAGCTCCCCATTATGCCATTACTAGTAGTTAGGGCTTTCGGCTGTCATTGATGGAAAGGCGGGGATGCCATCCTTTCTAAGTGCTCCTCAAAAGCGCTGACCTGACAACCCAGGAGACAGAGGGTTTTATATATCCCCAGAAGAGGCGGAACTTAAGCAATGGCTGAAGGATTTTCCACTGGACTTGCCAACAGATTTCAAACTTGCTTTGGAAAACTTATTTCTTGCTAGTATGAGGACGAGAAGAGGTGGTTTGAATTCAAACATATGCTGATGGTACAACTAGACAAGGCCAGATTCTCATGCACAGAAAAATAGCCAAAAATTATGAGGTTGATCATTCAATGCCTCATTGAATTGCTCCCAGCAGCTCGGCTGACAGCTGCCAAGTACTATTTAAATAAATATCTATCTCACCACCTTAAAGTTTGATGTTTTTAACTTTTTAAACTAGAAGCATGGCTATAAATTGTGGTAATGCCTTTAGTAATAATCTAAAAATTACTTACAGAAAATTTACCTAAGATCTAAGCCTTCCTCACCCCCATATGCCTTGAGAAAGATCAAGGAAAAGCTATGGAAGCCTACACAAGATTTATTACAAGAATTTCTTTGAGACAAAGAACTGAACATTATAGAAATCAGACCTAATACTTCTGAATTCCTTTGAATTAAGAATCTTCAGTTCTATTCCAATCTCTCCACCTTTAGAAACGTGCTTCCTGGTAGGAATAATAGTGTTAAATTAGAAGTATAAACAATTATTAGAAATATATAGTCTTAGAAGCCATTAAATTTGTTCCTTAAGCAGTTTTATTACTTTTCTGCACACTTGCACAAAAATTTTTCTTCTACTATTTTGACACAAAACAGCCAAGATCAGATTTATTCTTCTTATCAATATCATTATTTTGTACCACTAGGTACCGAGAATATTACTTAGTAGCAGATAAGTTCCTCAAACAGCAGAGCCAACCCTTCCCCCAGCCGGCTGTTGAGCAAGGATTCTGTTTTTTAGGAAATAAGCTCACTCTTATATCAAAGGTTCTGTTGTACCTGTAGTGATTTAGAATTCAAATGTGGCTAATTTATAAAACAGCCACATATCACTGCTCACAGCAGGAGTCAGGTACTTGATATAAACTCTACTCAGAATACACTTAGTTTCTCTTTGGGAACTTCATGATCTCTGAAAAAGAAAACTCTCTAGCTGATACTAGGAAATAGCTGCCCTTCTCCATCCAGCCTCTGAAATCTCAGGCAACAGGACATGGCACCCCAGTGCTTTAATTTCATGCTGGACTGCTGAATACTGGCTGAATTAGACACACCTGCATTTTGGTTGGGTAAAGGGGCGCTTAGTGACTGGCAACGTGCAGTCTATGGACACTCCAGGTCTTCCATTTAGGAAATCTGACAGAACATCCAGCCAGGCCTGGGAGACATTGACCAGATCTCAGGAGCAGGAGAATGTATGCAATCTTACCTGGTATGTCTTATGAATAAATGACAGATGACTTTTCTAGTTGCTTCTTTCCACACAGAGAAAGAGAAATCAGAGAAAATTTTACTCATGTATATGTTATGCATAACATCTATATGTGGTACATGTGTGTGCATGTCCATTTAGCAGCCAAAGGATGATGTCAGAGATCTTCCTCAATTGCATCTCCATTTTTTTTTCTTGAGGCTGGATCTGTCACTGATTCATATACACTGGCTGGGCAGGGGTTCAGGATCCTCTTTATCCTCTTTCTGTGGTTTGAAGTTACAAGCATATATGGGACTACACCACACAGCTCTTTATGTGAGGGCTCAAGATCCAAATCCAGGTCCTTAGACTTCCACAGCAAGCACTTTACTGAGGGAATCACCTCCTTAGAGCCCTCTTTGACAGTTTTATTTTAATAGAGTTTTTTTTTTAACCATATAGAGAGCATGGTGAGCAGAGGAGGTTACAAGTGGATGAGGAAGAACTGGATAACATCACTGGTGATGTGGTCATGTTAACCAGACAGCTCTAGAACTTAGTGCAAGTCAAGCTATCCAGTCTTCTGTACCTTTGCCTGAAGAACAGGAGTAAAGCCTACTACGGAGTTTATAGGAGCAAGAAAGACAACCTGAAAGCGTGGCTGGCAACTTCAAAGACTCACACCATTAACCAGTGTTATCATCATCTTCTCCCACCCTTCCTCTCATTGCTATTCTCCTATGGTTCCTTTCCAAAATGAAGATGGTTCTTTTCTATTCGAAGTTCTGGGCCTTGATAAATGTCCCCTTTCCTCAGTTAGAAGGAACATCATACTTTTTTCATTAGCTCCATTTGCCCATCATTTGCCACACACATTTCTTCTATACCTGAAATAATCCAAAAACACAATTCTGTCTCACTAACTTTCCTAAGAATAATTTACTTTATGTGTTACCATTAAATCTTATATACGTTTAGAATCTAGAATACCTCAAAGCTTAAGAAGACGAACAGGGTGAGAATGAAGAAGTGGAGAGTCAGGCTTGTCCGGTCTTTACCTGAGTGTCACCGATACCTGTATGAACAAGTTGGTGAGAACACAAGCATCAATGCCTTGTGGGGGATAGAGCTACATCATCACATTTTCCCAATGTATTTTAATAGGATACTGTTCTATGTATCCTATTATCCTACTCTCTGTATCCTATTAACCTCTATCCTTTATGTGTCTAGTTATCCTTTTGTGCTTTAGCTGTATTCAAGCACAAATGTTTCCAAGCCCCAACCCTAACTCTTAACAGAATGACAATAGTCCAGGCATTTAGCTTCTCCATCTCTGTCACATCTCCCTCACATGGAAAAAAACCAAGTGGCTGGATCATATGTGACAATCTTTAAAGTCTTGTTTAATTTTCAAATGTTCTATAAAACCCTCTCACGTCTAAGTCTAACCTAAGATGCTTTAATTTTTCTGTGTATATGAGAAATTGTACTGTCTCTTTCTCTGGAGGCAAGCCAAGAAGGCATTGTGTATTTCAAATTTGTAGAACACTGGACCTCCTTTCAACATGGAGACTATGCAATTATCTCTGACAAACTGATACTGGTACCACTTAAAAACAGCAGTGTTAAGAAGCCAAGGTTGTTTGTAAATCTCTCAAATGGAAAACAGGTTTTATAATGCTTCCCCAAGTGCTAGCTCAGTATTTCTGGAGATAATACCTAAAAACCAGTTAACTTAAAAATTGCTAAGTGACTCTTATGAAGGCCAAATTTTGAGAATGTGCTAATCTACATAGGGACTGTATATCCACAGAACCTTCCCAAACGCTTCTTGGACACATTCATTCTCTGCTTACGAAGAGGAAGCCTACTGCACATCCTGTTACGAATTGAATTTGTATGGCTTTTTTTTATGCTTTCCCAGAGCCTCCCAAAGCTGATAATGCACAAAAATCATTCACTCCTTAGACAACTCATCTCTGATATCTTATACACAGGCACAAACCGCAGAGTCTACTCTTGTAAATTAGTGCTGGAAAACACTTTCAAAAATAGTCAGGATGAACTTTCCCATCAGGGATTTCCTAAGTTACTTCTGCATTAGAAAATGGATTCTCTTTTTTTTTTCCCCTCTTGCTCCTGGCAATACATTAGAGACCCCACCACTAAAACAAGATCATTCTTCCAAAACCTCAGCCAAAGCACTCACAGGGTACCACACAACAGTCAGGCTCCAATACAGTGCTTGTGGAAGTAATCACTCCAGGGAGCATGAAGACAGGCAAGGACC
Organism: Mus caroli; assembly: GCF_978045245.1. Lineage (NCBI taxonomy): Eukaryota > Metazoa > Chordata > Mammalia > Rodentia > Muridae > Mus > Mus caroli. Next base: position 101,279,579 of record NW_028227267.1, on the reverse strand, counting down.
AGACTCCTCCTCCTCAAAGATAGCTGGTGGTCCATCCTGAAAACTGGGGGGCAGCAATGAAAACATTATCCACCGCTATGGGTTTTTAAATTGCTGGAGCTTACTCAAGCCTCTCTGCCTTCTCCACTTTGATTATCATTATCCATGACTTTCATCATCCATATCCCCACATCAGGAGTGGATGATAAGTGTGCTAGCAAGTAGCTTTCAACTGCTGTGGGTGCTAAGTGCTGCTTTCCTTTTGAGCCTGTTCTGCGGTGAGTCATATTTCAACACTATCAACCTGATATTTCTATTCACATTGAGTTTCATCTAAAAATTAGCTTATGAAACTTATGTAGTTCTCCTCAAGGGGTAGGAAAAGAAAGGATATTTATATTAAATTTTTCATTATTCTCCCTAAGTTTAAGAAAACCGAGTACCGATAAAAAGACATGAGAGCTTGGACACTTCGGCTTTTAAATCATGCTGTTTAATCTTCACCAGCATGCCCAGTTCCTGGATGTCTATTCTCAAGGTAAATGATGTGATCTCCATTCCCATTCTTTTTTCTTTGCTGACATATACTCATGATACAGGAAGATAAAAGACAGCATCAATGGACAGAGTTTTTGAACGGAACACTAACTTTGTGTTGATTGGTACAAAGGGATTGCTTAGACTTAATTATTCATCACATTTTAAGAAAAATATTAAGTTTCATTGCTTTCAAGTAGATGTGATAGCTATATTTAACACTTAGGCGCACTTTAATGAATAGACATTGGATTTTCAACATACTGTTCATGTTTTTAAAAGGGTTTGAAAGCCTACACTCTAATCCTGTTTATGCTATTAATTTTTTTCATCACACACTTCATTCATTGTTAAAGATACATTTAATCCAACACCTAAGCATACACACCTGAGGGAGACTTTTAAGAGGAAGTTCAGAGGTTTCTGAGATTCATTTGCTTTTGGAAGCTGAGCACCATTACAACAAATTCTTCTGTAACATGTGCCACAATGTTTAGATGGAGATAGACCCTTGGAACACGCCAAGATGGAAAGAGACTTAGGAGTTCACTCAGTAGATTGTTCCTTCACATGTGATAAATCTGAGTGGTAAGTTAAATGCACAAGCATAATAGCTGAATTTGAAACAGTCAAGTCACAGCTACAGTTAGCACCCAATTGCTGAGCACACAATGCTACTTCCAGGGTTGACTAACTCCTTGCCTACTAAGTTCAGCTCGTCTCTGTCTTCACAGGCTTTTGTACAGCAAAGAAAGAGACCACCAGCTACTAGCTCAGATGATGGCTACGTAGTCCCAGTGTAAAGGGCATGCCTGGTTCCTAATAGTTCCAAGACCCCATGGAAGACACTCAGTGAGCACATATGATGCTGTTTCACCTTTTTTTAAGCCAGTCGCTGTGGTTGTGAAGCTACAAGACCAACTCACTTGCTGCAGACATGCAGCCCAGTAAGGTGGATGTTGGGTTTTGAATGTGAAATGTGCCCCCCTGTGTTTGAACACTTGATCCCCAACTGGTAACATCGGTTTGGGAAGCTGTGGAATTTGGGATATTTCATATCATTGACAGGAGTGGTTCACTGGAGGAGCACCTTGGGGTTCGTAGACTGATTGGACTTCCAATCTACTCTCCACTGTCTGACTGCAGAGACGATGTGAGGGGCTGCCGTGACCCTCTCTATGACAGGATGGGCTCTATGAATGGTAACTCACAGGATGAGAGATGTGAGGTGTTGTGACAACCGAAGAAAAAAGATGCAGGCAGCAGTGACTGCTATTCCCCAGCACCCCATACTTAGCCGGTGGAAGAAACCATACGGAGGTTTAGTTCGAACTCTCGGTCTGGTGGTTTCTTTAATGAAATTAGTTGGATTTCCTTTCAGAGCCTTTCTGGTTGCTAATTCTTTTGGACCAAATCGAGTATCTATAAAAGAAAGGACTCGTTTAATAAACTCACCATATTTCTGACCTTAGTGTTAGCTTAAAAGTCTGAACCCACTTCTTTCCCCAAACCCTACATGAATATATGCTCCTTTGTAGATAGAATTTCCCTTGGGAGAGATGTTCAAGAGATACTTAATGCTTTTTTTTTTTTCTTTTTCAGTTTCCAACATATGGTCCAACATGTGGCCAAAGAAATGTTGAGGGTGTCTGGTTCCCAGGCTCCAGCCAGCTGCCTAAAGCGGGAGACACACTAATCTATGTCCCGAGTGACCCAAACCTTTAGAACCTTTTAACTCTTTTTCCAAATGCTCCACTCACACAGGAGTCCGCATTTTCCCTAAATGGAGCCTGTTTGCAAAGGGCCACCTCGGAGACCTCGGGCTTTTCCCCGAGGCTCGCGCCCGCACAGTCTACTCAGTGAGAGGAAAAGAAGTAAGTGCTTTCCACCCTTCCCTTTTCTACCAAATGTAAGTGGTGTTATAATATTGATATGATCAAGACTAATGAGCCATTAATTCCAATTCAAAAAAAAAATGAAGTAACTGAACATGATCTTTTACGGCGCATTGATCCGCTCCAGCAGATGAAGGCAGGTTACATTTCCTCTTGGAAGTGCGCCTGCTATTCACAAGCAGTTCTAAAGTGTTCCCCGTATGGATGCGCTCTTCTCTGTGCCAAAAATAAATCTAATAGAAGGAGACAAATATAAGGTCTAAGGAGAAATTATGTCCAGCTTTCAACATTTCTTTATCCTCCTCCTCCTTTCGTGAGGCTCCGGGCTTGTGGCAAGTCATTTCCTGCCTGGGGGAAAGCACGGTTTTCTTAATGAACGCAAGGATATGCAGAGGTCGTGAAATGTGTTCATCTGTTATCTCCTCCCCCACACGTATGATAGGGAACACCGAGAGAATTGAGTTTTAATTAGGGCCATAAGTACTATTTGGGGGCCTCACATGCATGTGATTTAGGGTGAAGCTTTCAATATAGATATTTTATTCTGTCATACGTAAGAAAAAACTTACAGGACTAACTTGGGAGTGTAGTAAGAATCTTGAGAAGTGTTTTCAGTTATCGGGATGCTTTCTTCTTTTTTTTTTTTAGACCATTTATTTCCCGTCGTGCGTCTGCTTGCTTTTTCTTTTGAAGGAGCACATCAACCGCGGATACTGTTATTCTAACACAATCCTGTGCTCTCAGGAACAAGTAAACAAGAAACAAAATATAAGGGATCATTTCAGAGACTTGTACGGATAGGCAGAATACTGAATTTTAAATGAGAAACATCTTGGTCAGTCCTGGACACTTTGATAAAGCTACCTTTGAACATATTTGAATAGCAGCCTCCGTGTGTACACGGCTGCAAGCCAAACTGTGTTTGTCAAAATGTGTATGTTGTGGCGTCAAGCTGTAGTGCATTAGCGTGAGACTCTGTTTTGGAAGCAGGGCCTTTAAGGTGGTAACTGGGCTAAAACAAGGCAATTGGGTGGGTTCAGATCTAATTAAGACTAGAATCCTTGTAGTAAGATGTTCTTTTTTTTAATTAGATATTTATTTTATTTACGTTTCAAATGTTATCCACTTTCCTGGTTTCCCCTCTGAAAATTCCCTATCCCCTTCCCCCTTTCCCTGCTCACTAACCCACCCATTCCTGCTTCCTGGCCCTGGCATTCCCCTATACTTAGGCATAGAACCTTCACAGGACCAAGGGCCTCTCCTCCCATTGATGACAGACTCACTAGGCCATCCTCTGCTACATATGCAGCTAGAGCCATGAGTCCCGCCATGCGTACTCTTTGGTTGGTGATTTAGTCCCTGGGAGCTCTGGGGGTACTGTTTAGTTCGTATTCTTATTCCTCCTATGGGGCTGCAAACCCCTTCAGCTCCTTGGGTCCTTCCTTTCTCTAGCTCCTTCATTGGGAACCCTATGCTCAGTCCAATGGTATTTGTCAGGCACTGGTGGAGCCTCTCAGGAGACAGTATGCATCAGGCTTCTGTCAGTAAGCATTTGTTGGCATCCACAAAAGTGTCTGGGTTTGGTCACTGTAGTAAGATGTTCTAAGAGTCATGCACAGGGAAGATGAGGTGAGGACTTGGGGAAGTGGCAATCATAAACTAGAGACAGCACTCAGATGATACCAACCCTGCTGATACCCTGACCTTGAATTTCAAATCTATGGATTATGGCAAATCCATCTCTAATGTTTACATGAACTCATGGTTGCTCATTATGCAACTGGGAAAGTAAATATATATGCCAACAAAATACTTTAATAGGACCCTAAGTCTTTTAGGAGTTTAACTTTAGAAGGTACATACAACATTTTAAAATAACTAACAGTTAATTGTTATACACACAGTGGCTTATTGGAACTACCTCTAGGAGGGAAAGGGTACTGTCTTTAAATGCCAATTCTACCTCTAAAAGAAAAAAGTTCACTGGTTAGAAGATGCAACCAAAAAAAAAAAAAAAAAAAAAAAACTAAAATTGACTCAGCCTTCATGTTGTTTACTGTTGTGAGGAATACTTGAGAAATCAACTTAAGAAAGGAAAGATTTCAAATATTTCAATCCAAGTCTGTTATTTTGTGCCCCAAAGTCAAGCAGAGTATCATTGTGTCAACATGTGGTACAATAAATGGCCCAGCTCTTGGCAGACAGAGAGCAGAAAGAAGTAACAGGGAAAGCCCGGGTCAGGCTCTCTTTCTCAGATACATCCTCAGTAGCATATTCTCTGCACCAAAGACCCACCTTCTACGTTACTCTAGCTCCTAATGCCATCATATAAAGAGTCTATCAAGGGAATCACTCATTAATAAGGTCAGAGACCCCCATAATCCCATCCCTTTCCAAATCCTCCTCTCTGGACATTACTGCACTGGACAGAAATCTCTCACACTTGATCCTTTGGGAGGTGGCAGAGGGTGCTTCATGTCCAAAAACAACGACAACAGTCTTGAATGTTTGAGAGAGGCTTATAGAGGACCAACATCAGTTAGAGGACACTCGTTTAAAATTTGCATTATCTGAAAGCAATGCTGGAGAACATTAATTACAAATAAAATCTTCTCCCAATCGAAGCATCCATTCACAAAGGTGGAAGAGAACTCTATGAATATCACGGGCAATATGTAATTGTTTTTAAAGAAATGGTGAACTCTCACTCTTCCATATAACTGGATAGCTAGTGGATACTATTCAGAGAAATAAAGGCTTCTCCTGTCCCTTCTCTCCAGCCTGCATGCTCCAGGAGGAACTGGAGGTCTTTCCCTGGGTGCTTACATATATATATACATACATATATGTATGTATGTAACATATATGTTTAAAGACTAGATCAAGACTTCATCTTTTTTATAACCCAGCAATGACTTTGCAGAGAAACAGGAGCCATGTGTTTGAAGTGTAAGCACCCAGGGAAAGACCTCCAGTTCCTCCTGGAGCATGCAGGCTGGAGAGAAGGGACAGGAGAAGCCTTTATTTCTCTGACTAGTATCCACTAGCTATCCAGTTATATGGAAGAGTGAGAGTTCACCATTTCTTTAATATATATATATATATATATATATATATATATATATATATATATATATATATATATATATAGAGAGAGAGAGAGAGAGAGAGAGAGAGAGAGAGAAATATTGCATAAAATAAGGTTTTCTAAAACAAGTGCTTGAAGGAAACAAAAGAAATTCACTTCATGGTTTCCAAAATGGAAATTTGAACCTCTTAGTTTTACTTTGCATCTGTCCTTACACTATCATTTAAGAGTGAAACTCACATTTCACAGGTCCCCAAAAGAACAAATTTTAGCAGCCAGCAAGAGTCATCTCTTTAATTTGTGTACAACTATCATTTTCCAAGCCTAAGAAAAACTTGAACTTGGGGATTCTATCATTGAAAGAGGAAAGAAACCAACGTCAAAGCTACAAAAAGCATGGAGCGGCATAATTCCTTTCACTCCTAGGTTCCACTACTGTGAGAACATCACACAAACAGCACAGTAAAAGTGGTCCTCTGCTCTACTGAACCTTCTTATGCATTTCTCTTGTTCAGTTTAGGGGATTCTTCAAAGTCCATGGATGGTTCACAATGACTTAACATCGTCTCATTATCCTGGTGTTAATGATGCAGAGTCTCGGGGATCGATGGATACTGTTGTCAACCAAAGAAGCCAGAGACTAGTTAAGAAAGCAATGATGATTCGGTGTTGGGGAAAGTAGGAAGGAGTTCACAAGCCAGAGACTCCAAGCCCCATCCTGGGCACATGCTGGAGGGTGAGGTCTGGAAGACTCTTATCTCCCACATTCACTCCCAGGACCTGGCTTGTCCTGAAGAGCTTCCCGAGTCTCCTCACTTTGAATCCTTGCTCTGTGCTTGAATGTAGGCCACTAGGGAAGATCTCTCCACAACTGTGAATGATTCCGTAGCTCTGCTTGGACTCCTTCCCTTCACACGCCAAGATCTGAACCCTCATGTTCCTCCAAAGTGCTCTCCTCTAAGCATCCCCAGGCTTAGCGGATGTCAGCAAGGGCAGCGTCAAACTGATTCTCCAGGCCAGCGACCCTGGCATCCTCCTTCACACTTGCTTCTGTTACATCCAGAAATTATTGCAATGCAGCCCAAATCCTACAGAGCCTCAGCATAGCTGCTTGCCACACTAAGCCACTTCTGCCTCCCTCCTGAGCTATTTCAGCCATCTCCTACATGATACACGTTATATTCTTACTGCCTTTGATCCACCTATAAATTCTCAGCACATATACCCTCAAAGCAAAACCTTATTCTTTATTTCACTGAAAGAACTAAAGTCCTCATAAAACCCTCACACATGCACCCCTTTTTCCTTCCCCTCCTCCTCCCCCCTCACTTATGCTGGTCCAGCCAGAATGCCCTTTTTTGTTATACACCAACTTCACTCTTTTACAAGAGGTTTTACACTTGCTACCTTGAAGGCCTAGAAGAGTCTGCCAGGAGCATCACGGGGTTGGTTCTTTCTCCCTTCAGCTGACACAAATTGTCTTTAAATGAGAACCTCCTGGAACTTTCTCATATTTCACAATTCATCCTTTATCTCACTGGTCAACTTTTTTTTCTTTACAGCACATCTTTACTTAAGGATTTTTATCTCCTCTTCCTGACCTCCTCTTGAGTAGAAGTTCTTTGAGATAAGAGATCTTGCCAAGGAGTTTCTCACTGTATTAGTAAATGTTTGCTGGCGTGCTTCCTGGTGCCCATTGAAACACAAGCCACAGAGCATATGCATGCTTTCTTTCCTTCTTTCTTTCTTCCTTCCTTCCTTTCTTTCTTTTTCTTTCTTTCTTTCTTTTTCTTTCTTTCTTTCTTTCTTTCTTTCTTTCTTTCCTTCTTTCTTTCTTTCTTTCTTTCTTTCTTTCTTTCTTTCTTCCTTCCTTCCTTCCTTCCTTCCTTCCTTTCTTTCTTTCTTTTTCTTTCTCTTTCTTTCTTTCTTTCTTTCTTTCTTTCTTTCTTTCTTATTTCTTTTGGTTTTTCAAGACACGGTTTCTCTGTGTAGCCTTGGCTGCCCTGGAACTCACTCTGTAGACCAGGCTGGCCTTGAACTCAGAAATCCACCTGCCTCCGCCTCCCAAGTGCTGGGATTAAAGGTGTGTGCCACCACGCCCAGAGAGCATATGCATTGTACAGGACCATAATAAAGAAAAGAAAGCCTAAACACCTAATTGGATATGCAGGATTTTAGAGTACTGAATTTTCTGTGTTCTAGTTTTCTAGGTATCAAACCTGTGAAAATTCTCTCAGAGTATTCAATCTTCAATAAACACTCATGGGAACTAAGATTTCACAATTCTTACCAAGGTCTCACTCATGATGGATGACAGAGATGTTGCTAGGCACACGAGGGAAGCCAACTGTAGAGCTTTGCATGGAGTAGTCAGCCTCCACATCGGGGATTCTGATGCTGACCCACCAGGAAACTGAAGCAGCCATCTCTTTTCTTTGTGGCTTGTGCTTCCCACTAGAGAAATGAAGATCAAAGAACCTATCCCTATTGTATACCCAACTATGTTAATTCAATGTATTTAAAGAAAATTATCATTGTAATTTTTAATATGTTGTTTTGTCTTATTTGTTGAGATAAAATCTTGCCAAGGAACTCACACAGGCCTGAAATTCACTATGTAGTCCATACTTTCAATTCTTCTGCTTCAGCCTCCTGAGTGCTGGGATTACAGGTGTCCACCACTTCAACTGACTTTAATATGTTCTTGTTAACACTAAATTACAAAATCTTTGAAGGTGGTGACTCCCCTTATCATTCAGATACTACTATATGCTCGTAGAACATTAGTAGCAACACCAATTATATTTTATTGGATTTGAGAAGTAGCCTTATACTTACTGACAGCAGATTGCTTTTAAGATAATGGACATATATTTGCTGCAAAATGTTTATCAAGCTCTGTGAAGGGAAGTGGAGACATACCTCCTCTTGATACAGCTGCCAATTTATAAAGGGAAATGGAGTAGAGCCTGTCCTTGAAACAGATGCCAATATATAAGACTTAAATATGTATGACAGAACAGTGGACTAATAGCTCAGTTAAGAACACTTGCTTCTCTTGTAGAGGACCCAGGCTAAGTTCTCAGCATCTATATGGCAGCTTACAGCCTTCTGTAACTATAGTTCCAGGGTCTCTCGCTCCCCCTTCTGGCCACCACAGGCACTGGGCACATGTGTGGTGCACACATAAACATTCAGGGAAAACACTCATACACATAAAAAAAATAAAAATAGATCTTTTAAAATATTATGGCAACACAAAAACCATTCTTGATCCCTAAAACTATTTTGGAAATTCTATTTACTGTGTTTAGAAAACTAGAGCGTTGAAATAAAAGATTAAAATAAATTAAATAAATGGTTAAAATGACCACAATTGGAATGACTTTATCAGAGCAGTATAATACAAATGACATACAAAAGAACTGATCATGGTCCTCTGTTAGGAAACATTGTCAGCCTAAAATATACTCTAGGAAATGCCTGAGCTTTGTCCTCAAATCCAGATATATAAACTTCAGTTCTATCACTTAGCAGCTATGTACCCTGGCCCAAATTATTCATTCTATCTCTGGCCTTAATTTTCTCATTACTCACTTGCATGTAAAAATATCATGTCTGCTGTGAACTAAATGCTTGAGTGAGTCCCACAAAATTCCTGTGTTGAAATATGAATGCCATTATGATAATATACTACTAAGCGGTTTTGTCATTGTGTCTATCACAGCATCATAAAAGTGGCATGGTGGCAGAGTAGAGTAAGGGCTCCAGAGACCCTAGAGGCCTTCCTAGATACAAAAGGAAAGTGTTCATCAAGTGTGGGGGCACACAGCTGGATAAGAGCATCCGAGGATGCAGCTCAGCTTGATGAAAGAGTTGAAGGCTGGCTGGGTTTGCACTTCAAAGTAGAAGGTAAACTCAATCAGACTAAAAGCTTATGTGTGCTCTCAGGAGTGACAGTGTGGTCCTGCCCAGATAGATGATGGGACCAAAAGCACAAGAACTTATGTATTAGGTTGTAGTGACAGTCTGGCTCATAATTGATAACGGCCCATGACTAAGAGTATATCTGTTTACATTAGTGGTGTTTCACTATAGCCCCAAAGTCAGACCCACGAGAATTGGAACAGGCTTTTATTTACATATTCAAATTGGGTGCTTATGACAAAGTGATTGTCATCTTTGCTTTTAATGACCTTTAATTTACCATTTAAAAAAATCACACTTAACAGACAAACAAATCATTTATCAGTAGGAAGGCTTACCTTTTAAAAAATCGACAGTTACACACACACACACACACACACACACACAAGTATCTCATTTCAATAAGCTCCTGAACAAAAATGAGACAACACCAACCCATTTGAGACCCTCAGCCTTCATGTCTATAGGATCTCAAGACAATGCTTTCGAAAGTTCTTCAAAGGGAGTAAGATTAATTCCAAAACTCTGACTGCCCCATTTCCGGGACTTAGGCCTATTCATCTTACGATGATGTTTCATCAGAAAGACCTTCATGAGTCTGGACTTCTTAAAAATATAGAGGGGATCTGATCTTTTCTTTTGTCAGCTTGACAAAAAAAAAAAAAAAAAAAAAACTTGATTTTAAAGTTTTCTTTTATAGATTCAATTTTTCTGGAGTTGAAGAGTTTCAGAAAACATGAAAAACAATGAATGCAGCTTTTATGAAAGGAGCTTCGTCAGTACACACACACACACACACACACACAGTATTTGTTAATACCAGTAAAGTATTAACAAAATAAAAGCACAATAAAATCCGGCTAAGTACTGCAGCTGTGTTATAGAAGAGATGGTTCATATTAGAACATGAGTTCAGAATTCTGCTGCACATTAGAATCTTGTTGCAATGCTTGACTATAGCTCTGCCCCCCATCTGCCCTATGACCACAAGATAAAGCAGGTAGGGCCCTGGTGTGAGTACCAGATAATGCCAGTGCTCAGTCAGTCCCGTTGGGGACTGCCTTTTATTGTCTTACCCAGGGCCATTTGACTTGAGAATGACAGGGAAAGTTGTCTCTGTCCGCATACTCATGACCTTACAACTGTGTGCACTTATTAGTAATTCAAATAGCAATTCAAATCGTCTGGGGAAATTATTCTAAGTGCCATCAAAGACCCCCACACACACCTGGAAAGATTTGAAGTCTTTTAGAAGACTTTAGGGCTCAGATACTTGTAGGTGGTTTTAAAGGTCTTCTTAATAAATTTTAAACAGTCAGATTTGATAGTCATTGCTTATTATTGTCATTTCCATTTTTTAAATTATACTTATTTCCATGCATAGATGTAAGATGGTTAAACCAATCTTAATTCTATTTTTTTTCTATCAGTCTGGTCTTTCATTCCCCTAATTAATACATTTAGAGTTGTCAATGCCATCCAATATTTAGTAGTATCAATGATTTGACCAGGAGTACTCATATTGAGCATGCCCTATATGATACAGTTAATCAGCATTCCATTTATTTCTTAAAAAGCTTTTTTCTTTCTTTTTTTATTAACTTATTTATTGACTCTGCATATGGATCTACAGAACCATCCATTAATTTGCATGCCATCCTTGTGCAGGGGACACACTGATCTTCCCGGTGTTGTTCCAACTTTAGTGCATGTGTTGCTTAAAGGAACAGAGTTGGGATTTTCAAAAGTACAGAAAAAAAGTGGCATCTGATAGCATACGTTTACTACATGGACTCATAACCCCCGGAACTCTTCCTTCACGCATAGTGAAATCTGTCAAACAGTTGGTGTGTTTGACAGTTTATTTCTGTCATTTGTTGAATACAACCACACACACACAAACACATTCTATTGGCATTTTTAAATTATTTTTTATTGGATACTTTATTTATTTACATTTTAAATGTTATCTCCTTTCTCGGTTTCCCCTCTGGAAACCCCCCCATCCTGTCCCCCCTCCCCCTGCTTCTATGAGGGTGTTCCCCCATCCAGCCACCCACTCCCACCTCCCTACCCTGGCATTCCCTACACTGGGACATCGAGCCTTCACAAGGCCAAGGGCCTCTCCTCCCATTGATGCCCAACAAGGCCATCCTCTGCCACGTATGCAGCTGGAGGCATGGGTGCTTCCATGTGTACTCTATGTTTGACAGTTTAGTCCCTGGGAGCTCTGGGGGATCTGGTTGGTTGGTGTTGTTCTTCCTATGGGGTTGCAAACCCCTTCAGCTCCTTCAGTGCTTTCTCTAACTCCTCCATTGGGGACGCTGTGCTCAGTCCAAAGGCTGGCTGCAAGCATCCTCCTCTGTATTTGTCAGGCTCTGACCAAGCCTCTCAGGAGACAGCTATATCAAGCTTCTGTCAACAAGCACTTGTTGGCATCCACAATAGTGTCTGGGTTTAGTGACTATTTGTGGGATGGATCCCCAGGTGGGGCAGTTTCTAGATGGCCTTTTCTTCAGTCTCTGTTTCACACTTGGTCTCTGCATTTCCTCCTGTGAACATTTTGTTCCCCTTTCTAAGAAGGGCCGAAGCACCCACCCTTTGATCTTCCTTCTTCTTGAGCTTCATGTGGTCTGTGAATTGTATCTTGAGTATTTCAAGCTTTTGGGATAATATCCACTTATCAGTGACTGCATGCCATGTGGGTTTGTGTGTGTGTGTGTGTGTGTGTGAGAGAGAGAGAGAGAGAGAGAGAGAGAGAGAGAGAGAGAGAGACTGGGTTACCTCACTCAGGATGATATTTTCTAGATCTGTCCATTTGCCTAAGAATTTCATGAAGTCTTTGTTTTTAATAGCTGAGTAGTACTCCATTGTGTAAATGTACCATATTTTCTGTATCCATTCCTCTGTTGAGGGGCATCTGGGTTCTTTCCAGCTTCTGCCTATTATAAAAAAGGCACTATGATCATAGTGGATCATGTGTCCTTGTTATATGTTGGAACATCTTTTGAGTATATGTCCAGGAGTAGTATAGCTGGGTCCACATGTAATACTATGTCCAATTTTCTGAGGAATCACCAGACTGATTTCCAGAGTGGTTATACCAGCTTGCAATCCCACCAACAATGGAGGACTCCTCCTTTCTCCACATCCTCTCCAGCATCTGCTATCACCTGAATTTTTGATCTTAGCCATTCTGATTGGTGTGAGGTGGAATCTCAGGGTTGATTTGATTCGCATTTCCCTGATGTTGAACATTTCTTTAGATGCTTCTCAGCAATTTGTTATCCCTCAGGTGAGAATTCTTTGTTTAGCTCTGAACCCCATTTTCAATAGGGTTATTTGGTCCTCTGGAGTCTAACTTCTTGAGTTCTTTTTATATATTGAATATTAGCCCTCTATCAGATGGAGGGTTGATAAAGATCTCTACCCAATCTGTTGGTTGCTGTTTTTGTCCTGTTGACAGTGTCTTTTGACTTGCAGAAGCTTTGCAATTTTATGAGGTCCCATTTGTCAATTTTCAATCTTAGAGCATAAGCCATTCAGGAAAATTTCCCTTGTTTCCATATGTTCGAGGCTCTTCCCTACTTTCTCTTCTATTAGTTTCAGTGTATCTGGTTGTATGTGGAGGTCCTTGATCCACTTGGAGTTAAGCTTTGTACAAGGAGATAAGAATGGATCAATTTGCATTCTTCTACATGCTAACCTCCAGTTTAACCAGCACCATTTGTTGAAAATGCTGTCTTTTTTCCACCAGTTGGTTTTAGCTCCTTTGTCAAAGATCAAGTGACCATAGGTGTGTAGGTTCATTTCTGGGTCTTCAATTCTATTCCATTGATCTACCTGCCTGTCTCTGTACCAATACCATACAGATTTTAATCACAGTTACTCTGTAATACAGCTTGAGATCAGGGATGGTGACTCTTGGCTCTTTCTATGCACTTGTGCTGCACCAAGACTCAACCAACTGAAGATCAAAAATATTCTTTAAAATATTTTTCACTGGATATGACTGACTTTTTCTTGTCATTATTCCCTGACCATAAAATATTAAAATTATATATAAAAAGCATTTATGTTGTATTAGCTATTATAAGTACTCTAAAAATGATTTAACGTGCATGCTGGGATATGTACAACTACCACAGCATGTTACAGAAGGACAGAGACATTTTCACAGTTGAGTATCTTGGGTCCCAGACCCAGTCTGGCAGGCTGACTACTGGGGGATCATCATAACTAGTCTATTCATCTTCTGAAGAACATTTGAAATGTTTCCAAGTGTGCAATTAATTTTTACTTCACTGTGACTAAAATATTTGGGTTCAGGTATTTTTCTTGGTTTTTTGTTGTTGTTGTTTTTGCTTGGGTTTTTTGTTGTTGTTGTTTTGGTTTGTTTGTTTTATTCTTCTCTCATATAATACATTCCAGCCACAGTCTCCTCTCTCTCCAATCCTCCCAGTGCCCCCATATCCTCTCTTTCCCAAATCCACTCCTCTTGTTTCTCTTCAGGAGAAAAAAAAAAAAAAAAAAAAGATCAGGCCTACCAGAGATATCAACCAAACATGGCATAACAACTTAAATGAAGCTAGGCACAATCTTTCTTATCAAGGCTTGAACAAGACAACTCAGGAGGAGAGAAAATATCCCAAGAACAGGCAAAAGAGTCAAAGACACCTCTACTCCCACTGTTAGAAATCCCACAAGAAGACCACAACTATAACATATGTGAGGAGGACCTGGGGCAGACCCATGTAATCTCCATGATTGTCACCTTAGTCTCTGTGAGCCCCTGTGAACTGTGCTGAGTTGATTCTGTGGGACCCATTCCTCTGGAGTCTTCAGCCCCTCTGACTCCTACAATCCTTCCTTTCCCATTAAGTTTTTTTAAGTGAAGAATAAATAATAGACTCTTTGCAAATCTCGTTGTCATTATTAGAATGGTTATATGCCGCTTCTGTCTTATCCCAGCTTCACTCTGTAATTGAAGCTTTGCTTGATGGATATCTAGATTGCTTTTCTATTGCTTTGATAAAAGACAATGTCTAAGGCTGGAGAGATGGCTCAGCAGTTAAGAGCGCTGACTACTTTCCCAGGCATCCTAAGTTTAATTCCCAGAAACCACATGGTGGCTCACAGCCATCTGTAATGAGATCCAATGCCCTCTTCTGGTGTGTCTGAAGGCAGCTACAGTGTACTAACAAACAGAAAATAGATAGATACTAAAAAAATAAAAAATAAAAACCATGTCTAAGTCAAAGTATAAAAGAGTTTGAGTCTATAGTTCCAGATGATTAGAGCCCATGATTACAGAGTGAAGGCATGAATGGATCAGTATCAGGATGCTGAAGGCTTACAGCTTGACACAAGCACAAAGCACAGTGAGGTTGAAATGACACGTCGTTGAACTTTCAAAGCCCACCTCCTATGACTTCCAACAAGGCCAAACCTCCTAAACCTACCCAAACAATGCCTCCAACTGGGGATCAAGTATTCAAATGCCCAGAACTGTTGGGGACATTTCCTATAGCCTAAGGTCTCTATTGGAACATAGGATTATCCATGACAACTTTATACAATGGCCTCTCATAGCCTTCTGCCCAGTTCTCTCACGTTGCCACACAGTTTGGCCTTAGATGCTCCCTGAAACCCTAGAGCATTATTCCACCATTGCTTCGATCCTGCATCTTCCCTGCCAACAACACCAGTACCCTGTGCATGCACTGCCAGGTGCCACTGAGAGACACTCTGCGCAACTTGGAAGAGAGCTGCATAGTTTCTCTGTACTAGCACTCGGAAACTCTTCCCTATGCAGTTTTCTTCAAGGTACAGAGAATCCTTCAGTTTCTACTTTCTTCCTTCAAGTGAATTACATTTTCACAAAATGTAGCTGCCAATGGATGGAGTTTTATCCTCGGGGTACCTTTCCTGTTGACCCAATGTGACACAGGAGGTTTCTCTTCATTATTGTGACCTCTTTAACAATTATAGTGCTTACTTCTTTACCAGCATAAATACTCTCTTGTCTTGAATTTTACCCCGTCTCCCCTACCACTGAACTTAGTGCATACCCTTAAATACAACTTTATTCAAGCTCTGAGGATGCTAGAACAACACTGAATGGTCCGTCTGAAACCTCAGGATTTCTCTCATCATCCTTCTTTTCCAAGATGTCACCAGAACGGCTCATTAAGAAGCTCTGCTTTTAGCCTTCAAGAGATGGTTTTTAGAGCAAAGTTCCATACTCTTCCACACTCCTCCCACAAGCTAGTTCCACAGGCACAAGGTTTATCCCAGGAACAGCACCAAGTAGCAAAAGCAACGTAAGGGAGAAAGGACTTACTCTGCCTCATGGTTTGAGGTTACCGTTCATCAGGGCGGCGAAGTAGCAGTAGAAGAAACTGGAGTCAACTGATGACTCTGCACATTCAGTCAGGAAACAGGAAGCTTGACTTGTGCTCCTTCTCCCAGTTTACATAGTCCAGGGTCCCAGGACTGAGGCTACTCAGAGTGAGACCTGCCATCAACACAGTTCTTTACAGACAAGCTCAGAGGCCTATCTGTAAGGTGACTCTAGATCTCATCACATTGAAACTTGAGACTTGAAAGCACAGCAAATCAGCTGCTACAGAGAAATCTTTAAAATTTTTTACCAATCTTTTCAAGGTAAATTTTTTTTATTAGGTATGTTCCTCATTTACATTTCCAATGCTATCTCAAAAGTCCCCCATACCCTCCCATCCACTCCCCTACCCACCCACTCCCACTTTTTGGCCCTGGCATTCCCCTGTACTGGGGCATATAAAGTTTGCAAGTCCAATAGGCCTCTCTTTCCAGTGATGGCCGACTAGGCCATCTTTTGATACATATGCAGCTAGAGACAAGAGCTCCGGGGTACTGGTTAGTTCATAATGTTGTTCCACCTATAGGGTTGCAGGTCCCTTTAGCTCCTTGGGTACTTTCTCTAGCTCCCATTGGGGGCCCTGTGATCTATCCAATAGCTGACTGTGAACATCCACTTCTGTGTTTGCTAGGCCCCGGCATAGTCTCACAAGAGAGAGCTATATCTGGGTCTTTTCAGCAAAATCTTGCTAGTGTGTGTAATGGTGTCAGCGTTTGGAAGCTGACTATGGGATGGATCCCCAGATATGGCAGTCTCTAGATGGTCCATCCTTTCATCACAGCTCCAAACTTTGTCTCTGTAACTCCTTCCATGGGTGTTTTGTTCCCAATTCTAAGAAGGGGCAAAGTGTCCACACTTTGGTCTTCATTCTTCTTGAGTTTCATGCGTTTAGCAAATTGTATCTTATATCTTGGGTATCCTAAGTTTCTGGGCTAATATCCACTTATGAGTGAGTACATATTGTGTGAGTTCCTTTGTTTAAATCCTTTTCTGTACTTGTCTTGATTTTTGTCTATTGTTTTTTCTGTTCTTTATACACATTGGAGTGCCTCCTTAATTAGATGTGACTACCTTATAGTCCATTCATTTTAATTCACGGTTCAGCTATCATTTCACAGAAGTGATGGGAGAACTATATTGGATAATGCAGGTAAAAATCTCTTCCATGGAAGTATTTCCAGTGCTCTCTTTTCTATTGTTGATGATGTATCTTTTGTCATTTGTTTTTGAACAACTTGATTATGATGTATCTTGGTGTAATTTTCTTCCTGTTTCCTATCCTTGGTATTTATTGAATTTGTGGGTTTATAGTTTATATTACCCTTGGAAAAGAAAATTAACTTTAGTTTCTTCTCGCCCATCCCTTTTTTATTTTGTAAAATTACAAAGTATATGCTCTGCCACCAAAATTGTCTTCTGATTCCCTATAATAATTTGCATTTTTAATATTAATTTTCTTTAGATTTCTATTTCTATAGTTTCCATATTATGTGCTATAGAGGTATTTTAATTCAGCTGCTCAAATAATATCCAAAGACCTTCTAGATCTGTGGGATTTGGCTGGAATGCACACATGCCCTTAGTACACACTTTTAATCCTAAACAGTGAAAGTAAAGTTAATTTGTAGAAGGAAGCAGCCATGTTTGAAACTGATGTCTAATTGAGAGCCACACAAAGTGATGAATCAGAGAAAGATTTGATAGGAAATTTTCAACTCTCATGAGAACAGAGAGGACAAAGAGGCTACATAAGAGATAGCAACACAGAAGAGAAAGGAAAGAGACAGTTTTACTGGGACAGTTGTACTGAGATGGGGGAGAGAGAGAGAGAGAAAGCAAGAGAATTAGAATATATTGCCAAAGTTATTATGAAGCCAAGCCAGAGCAATTCAGTCAGAAGGTGAGAGAAGCCAGTATGAATCACTCAGCTTGGAGAGATGTCTGAGTCAGAAGAGCTGAGTTAAACCAGCCAACAGAGTTCAGAAAGAACTAGAAAGGGTGAGCATATTCAGCAACAAGTCTCAAAGGCTGGAAATATGCTAGGCCTAGATTGGACTGTATGGAGGCTGCAAGCTTCCAGGACAATGCCTAGGTTAAAAGACAGAGATAAAACTAGGTTAGCCTGGTGTATTAGTCAGGGTTCTCTAGAGTCACAGAACTTATGGATAGTCTCTATATAGTAAAAGAATTTATTGATGACTTACAGTCGGCAGTCCAATTCCCAACAATGGTTCAGTCGCAGCTGTGAATGGAAGTCCAAGGATCTAGCAGTTACTCAGTCTCACACAGCAAGCAGGCGAAGGAGCAAGAGCTAGACTCCCTTCTTCCAATGTCCTTATATTGTCTCCAGCAGAAGGTGTAGCCCAGATTAAAGGTGTGTTCCACCACACCTTTAATCCCAGATAAAAGGTGTAGCCCAGATTAAATCTCCTTAAACTCGGAGATTTAATCTTCTGGAATCCATAGCCACTATGGCTCAAGATCTCCATACCAAGATCCAGATAAGGATCTCCAAACCTCCAGATAAGGGTCACTGGTGAGCCTTCCAATTCTGGATTGTAGTTCATTCCAAATAAGTCAAGTTGACAACCAGGAATAGCCACTACACCTGGGAAACAGTTACTACAGGAGAATAAATTACATTTTCTGTCTTTTCTTTTGCAATGTGTAATATTCCACTAATACAACCTGGTATACTTCTAAGCTCATACATTGCTGTTTTCACATTCTGTATTTCAGTGTAGTATAATTCTTGGTCCCATTTTATATTGAACATAGGAAATACCAGGATAAAACGTATCAATAGCTTTGTCTCTTCTAACATTGTGTGAGTTCTCCATTGTTTTCCATTCATGAATTTTTTTCTCCTTCTTACTGGTCATATTTTTCTTGTTCATATACCTGGGCATGCTTTGATGGTATTCCAGGTGTTATAATTTTTATGTAGTTGAATCCTGGATATTTTGTGTTCCCATACATATTAAATAGTCTTGAGCTTGGCTCTGGGATACACAATCTGCTTCTCTCAGGTCTTTCTTTTTAATTTTCTAGTTGGTAAAAGCTTTGCTGTGGAAAGTGAATTACTAATTGGTCTCACCACTAAGGCAAACCCCCCTGAGTAAGCTGCCCAACACCCCATACAGTAGAGTGGCTTCCAGTAGGGCTAGCAGACAGAGGTAGCGTTTCTAGCACAATGAAGTTGAGGGTGCTCTTTTTAATTCTGTCCGATGGTCCTTGACTCAGTGCAAGTTTCTTCACATGTATGTAGCATGTATGTAACATATATGTGGTGATCATCACTCTGATTAGGAACTGCAGACTTCTAGGGTTCCATCTCAGATCATCTGTTCTATGAACTTCCTGCCATTTTTGTATCTCCAGATTCACAGCTTTGTAGCTTCAATTTAGAGACTTTTTTTTTTTTGGTCAAGATCATGGCCTAAATTTGGCTCTAGGCATTAGTAGAAATAATCATGGAGCTTACAGCATTTGTTTCCTGACCTTAGTTTCAAACATTTTATGTGGATGGTTTGTCTTCATACATGAAAGTAAGCTGACCCCAATTGTAGAATACATATCCACTAAAGGAGAAGTATGTTTTATAAATCTCCTAATTCTAGATGTTTGGTATAGTCATGAAGTTAGCATTGCAACAAAGAGATGCAAATACAAAATGTCCATGTCAGAGCAAGACTTTTCCTGTGCTGCGGGAAACAGTGTGAAGGAACTTGTACATTTGGTCTACTCTGCTGGATCCTCACTGCAACAACAACAAGAAATTTGTCTGACTTTCTTCACTCATGATTCCACTGTCCCTTGTTGGTATCCCACAGAAGCAAGATAAATAGTGGTAATTACTAACTTACAATCTTTATCACAGTCTAAGACTTTCTTTTGCTTTATTTGAAGTCATACCATACTTCCCTGGGTACAACTTTTTTCCCTCTTCTTGCACTGGGAATTGAATCTAGGATCTGATACATGCATGCTAGGCAGGTACTCTACCACTGAGTTATACCCTGCACCCTTTTACTTTTATTTTGAGGCAAGGTCTTACTAAACTGTCAAGGCTGGTTTTGAACTCATGATGTTTCTGCCTCAGCCTTTTGAGTAGATGGAGTTATAGGCTGAGCCACAAGGCCTGGCTCTTTTGTAGATCTTGAATGACTAGTTTTTCATTTTTAAGGAGCAACATCATCGTGTCCTATCTGGTTTCTTTTCAAAGCCTATAAAACTGTAGGTGATAGCTTATATACCTTTAATAACTCTTGATTATATACTGAGAAATCTTAGTATAAAATACTTGGTTGGAAGTATTAAGCATGGGCACTACATGTTGAAGTATTTTTAGAAGCCAGTGCCAAAGACAACTAAGGCTGCATGGAGTATTAAAGCAGACCTTGGAATCAGTGTTCCTCAACTCCGATCCCAGTAGCACAACTTGTATGGCATTTGAACAAGGTTTTGTTTGCTTTTCACATTAGATAGATAGATAGATAGATAGATAGATAGATAGATAGATAGATAGATAGAGATAGAGAGATAGAGATAGAGATAGAGATAGAGATAGAGATAGAGATAGAGATAGAGATAGAGATAGAGAGATAGAGGCATGTCTGTCACCACATGCATGTGGAGGTCAGTGGAGGTCAGAGGACAATTTGAAGGAGTCAGGTCTCTCCTCTCACCATGTGGGTCTTAGACATTAAACTTAGGTCATTGGACTTGCTAGTGAGCAAGTTTACCCATGCAGACCTTGACAAGGTTGTGGACCTCCACACACTTTGACTGATCATATCTAAATGAGCAATACCATTTAAAAGAATTAGAGTGGAACTCACAGGTAACGTTCATGAAACACTTAGCATAGGTCCTGCTGCCCAATAGGAGGACACATGTCAGAACTTAGACTCTGGCTAGAATCTATTATCTTTGTTTTCTTTTCTTTTTTTTTTTTTTTTTTTTTGGATTGGATATTTTCTTTATTTACATTTCAAATATTATCCCCTTTCCTGGTTTTCCCTATGAAAACCCCCTATCCCATCCCCCCACCCTGCTTCTATGAGGTTGTTCCCCCACTCACCCACCTACTCCTGCTTCCCCACCCTGGCATTCTCCTACACTGGAGCATCAAGCCTTCACAAGACCAAGGGTCTCTCCTCTCATTGATGTCCAACAAGGCCATCCTTTGCTACATATGTGGCTGGAGCCATGGGTCCTTCCCATGTGTATTCTTTGGTTGGTGGTCTAGTCTCTGGGAGTCCCTGGGTCTGGTTGATTGATATTGTTCTTCCTATGGGGCTGCAAACCCCTTCGGCTCCTTCAGTCCTTCCTCTAATTCCTCCATTGGGGATCCCAGCTCAGTCCAATGGTTGGCTGGGAAGAGAGTCAATTACTAGCCATTTCAAGATGGGGTTAAGTTCCAACTTCAGAGTCAGGCACATTAGATTGGATACACAGGTAAAAAGCACTTGGTAAGTTTCCTGCAGTGAATGGGAGTTGATTAATCTGTGCCTTTGGCCAATTCATAAAGCCTCTGTGGGGCTCTTGGAGAAAATTAAAGCACTTGGGGGCCAGTGGCAACAGATGATATTTTAGTCTTTCTCCATGTCTTCATGTCTTCTAAATCAATGCTATACACTCTGGAAAACAAAAACACAGTTATTCAAAGCCTGTCAAGACAAACACCCCAGTGTTCATCAGACCTAATTAATTTTTGCATTATTATTTTTTAAATAATTTATGTATTTTCAATACAAATTGATACAATAAAAACCAAGCAAGCATCACAAGCATTTTGCATTATTATTTTATCAGGGCTCACATTTTGGCATTAAATAATGAGATAAATCAACTAGAAAGCAGCATGAAAACAGCAAAAAAGACAAATATTCTCTGAATTCCCTACATTGTTCTGTTGTAATACTTCCCACCACAAGAACTTGGAAAAGGCAGGAAATACCTCTTAAAACGATCTCTGTCACCTATACTTAAATTTTGATGCTCGTCATCTTGGATAAAAGGAGGGACTAGAAGAGTTAGCAAAGGAAAAATACAGTGTCCCCTGCAATAGTGATGTGGAAATAAACAATGATAACAAAAACAACGCACCACCACGTGGCACAGAGAGAAATAAAATTGATCGAGGCAAGTAAAAGGTCCTCGAGAAACCTTTTCATAAAGCCCATATGACAGGGATTCCGGAGTAGCTAGGAAGCTTTTTACATTTAAACCCATGCTGAATCTTTTCACAATTTTTTTTTTTCCGAGACAGGGTTTCTCTGTGTAGCCCTGGCTGTCCTGAAACTCACTTTGTAGACCAGGCTGGCCTCGAACTCAGAAATCCGCCTGCCTCTGCCTCCCGAGTGCTGGGATTAAAGGCGTGCGCCACCACGCCCGGCTTTTTCAAAAATTTTTAAGAATGAGAAAGAACAAAGTGCATTTTTTTTCACTACTGGAGGAAAACAAACAAACAAACTCATCAGCAGTTTTTAAGGTATAATTATAAATTTTAAGTTAGCGTACTATTATTTTTTTTTCTTTTGGTAAAAATAGTCTCTGATGTAAGTAAAACCTGACAGCACACCACTAAATATGTTAAAACAATTACAAACTAACAGTCTTGTCACTCCTTTTCAAGAATTCATGACCATGGAAAGTGCTTATTATTAAAGCGCCTGCGCACAGGCACTACCGTGTCTCTGTGCCGACCCTTAGTGTTGGTTTT
This sequence comes from Mus caroli, assembly GCF_978045245.1. NCBI lineage: Eukaryota > Metazoa > Chordata > Mammalia > Rodentia > Muridae > Mus > Mus caroli. Next base: position 101,257,023 of record NW_028227267.1, on the reverse strand, counting down.
CCACAGTGGGAGAGAAGGTGAGCTTCCCGGTGACCCAAAGGTTCTATGTATGGGATCTGATATGCAACCAAGAGCCAACCTGTTCTCCTCAAGTTTGTAGTTTCAAGGGAAAAAAATCGGCTATTTATATGTGAACGGTGGTCCCAAGTCACTGCCTGCTTTGCTACTTTAGTTGAATTACTTTATTTACTGCTTATCTTTCAAAAATTGAAAGGTTTCCCTCTCTGCCTATGGCCCTTTCCAGAAAAAAGCAGTCAGATGTGTGGATGAGGTGCCTGTGGCAGGAGCTGAAATCTCAAGGAGATATAACTAGAAAGCAGAGGACAAAGTGATCGCCTCAGTACCCCGGTATCCTGAAACAAAAAGAACACACAGAAGTAAGAGGAATGGTGACCTGGGAGGTGATGAGGGTTTGGGGGAGGAGTCAGATGGGCCTGTCCACGCCCAGGTATTAAAACGATGACTAATGGGTCTTTGAGCTCCTCCTCCATTTCCTTCCTCTTATTTTCAAGTTACCAACAGCCCTTAAATACAGTGCAGGACCTCTTCAGGATCTACAGAAGAACGTCTACTTAGGGAAGTGACTGAAATCAGGCCAGTTGACTACAGGTGGAGAAAAAAGTACGAATATCAAGACATGGGGACCAAAGGCAGAAAAGCAACATGTTCCCTTAATATTCAGCATCTTTGCTTAATAAACTGGCACATACGAAGAACGCTAACATGTACCAGGCACTGTTAGAGATGCTCTTCATGAACCATCCCATTTCGTAGTTAAACCATTCCATCAAGGATGACCTACTTTTGCTATATTTTACCCGTGGGGAAAGTAAGACTCAGGTAAACGAAGCAGCTTGTTGAAAGACACACAGTTCTTGCTCATAAAAGCCAGATTTGGGGTTGGAAATAGAGCTCATATTGCTTAGTGGTAGAGTCTTTGCCTGGCATATCTAAGTCCCTGAGTCCAATTACCAACACAGAAGAAGGGGGAAGATCAGGAGGAGGAGGGAGAGGAGGAAGAGGAGGGGGAAGGAGAGGAGGAGGAAGAAGATGCCGACTTCAGATTTATATACCTAGGTAAGCAGCCCCCAGAGGTCCTGTTCCTACGCTGTCCCTACGTGACGCTTGTTTTGCAAATTAATGCTTCACTGAGAAGCCTGGATGGGAAATGTTGGCATCACTGTTCACATGCGTTCCTCAACATGACCTTTATTCTGCTCTGGCTTTTCATGCTTTTCACAAACCAGATGTAATTTCAGTTTCAGGTCTTTAATGTGGTGTTAACTTTTTCTAAATGAATTTATCAGCGCACACTTATTACACCTTCACAGAGCTATGCTAACTTAAGCAGAAACAATTCCAAAGAATGGATTTGAGTGAATTGTTCAGTTTTAGCAGTAGTAGAGTTTTTCAGACTTACATTATTGGAAAATGAAAATGAATTTTATTTCTTTCGGCCATACAGCTGTTCAATAAGGAAACTGTACAAAAATCTCCCTGGGCACCAGCAAAAAACAACTATGAAATATAGAAGAGGTAGCTAGAATAAAATAGTTAAACTTCAAATACATCATTTAATTCCATGGAAATTACATAGTCATAAACCTCTTTGAGTTGACTTACCCACTACCTACATAATAGAAAAACAGACACCTACCTCTACAGCAGTATAATGGAAACTAAAAGAAGAACACATTTGAAATAACCTCGTATTATACTTGGTTTCTAATAACACTGTGTGTATGTTAGCTGGAATTTCCTGTCTTCTAATCTGATACCACAGTATCTGATTGCCTGTTAGCTGACCAATCTTCACTTGCAACTGTGAAATTTTTTACTAGTGGATCTAAAATTCACCTGTACATTAATATGACTAAGGATATTCATCAAACATACAGATTCTCTAATAGATACTCACAGAGCTGCAGATTCAGAAAGCCTGTATAATAGAAAACTTTAATTAAGTCTGGCTCAGAAAAGTGCTTTGCATCGTATGCTCTCTGTCTTGTCTCTCTTACTCGATATCAATCAGCAAATGAGTCAAAACCATTGAGGCTTTAATTGTACAAAACTAGAGCTTTGGGCCTATTTACACCGACTCAATACTCTTAGGAGAAAAAACGTTGTTCCGAGAGAATGGGCCCAGTAAAACATATTATTAAGTTATCATCATCTAAGTGGTTGATATTTTGTCATTTAACACTAAGAAACTCCACAAAACGTTTCTATGTCATCCTCACATCCATTTTGCTGTCTTCATTCATTCCTGTTGTGCAGCCATTCTCTCCAAGATGAAACATTACGTCTTAGAGACATTCCTTACGTTCCTTAAGACATAGGCTGTTCTAAAAGGAGGTGGAAGGTTATATCCTGCAGGCACACTTAAGTAAACAAGCCATTAGCTTCAGGAAGTCCCTGAAACTGAAAAGATTCATTAGACACCGCCCACCCTCAAAATAATAAGCTATATTGATAAAGACTGCAGAGAGACTCTTAGACAGATAGAGCTGCCTAGGAGAGGCTCAAAATGGCTGCCTGGAAGAGGCAGAGACCTGTTGAATGTCTGCAGGATGCGCTCTCCAAACTCTTGCGCTGCTGTTAGTGATGCATTCCAGGGTTCCAGTTTTCATTAGTTGTCATCTATGATGGAGTAAACTTGGGTGATACAAATGTCTTTGAGCGATTCCTTGTCCTGTAAGTTCCCCCAATCAAACTAGTTGGTTCACAACGTTGGATATTACTAGCCATACTTTGGTGGTGGTTGTCTATCTTGGGTGAATAAACATTTGTTCACGTCTCCCAAGAAACAGCATCATCTATTGCATCCCAGAAGTGAGCATTTCTATCTAGTTCTCTTCTACTTAAAATCTGGCTACACGGCTTTGCCCACAGTGAGCTCACAGCATTTGGGCTGCTCAGTCATTACACGGCAATTTTCTACCCTACACTTTGTCCTTTAATGAATGTTTATCCTAGGGGAACTGGATGCTCGTCTAAGGGCAGAAGCTCTATCTTCACATTCATGAGAACCCTGACAATAGCTCCCCATGCATAGGCATACAATATACATTCCATAAAAATGAAGATGTACATTCTAAACTTAATGAGTATCCTCCCACATGCATTAAGTGGTGTCTCACATAGCTGTCATCCCATTGTCATCTAGGCTCTGGATATTTTCTTAGCTTTGGGGGACTTGCATCTTTTGTGTGGCTTGGGCCGGGACCTATTTTAATCAATGCCCCTCTCAGTAATGGAGGAAATAGGAAAACATTACCCTAGCCATATCTGGCCTTTGCTCCTGTGGATTTGTTCCTAGCAGGTCCAGTATGGTAGAATCTGTAAGCAAGCAGAAGATATATCTATTTTAAACAATGGAAAATAGACACCAGGAAAAGATTCAGTCTTACCAAAACTGTGAAGTAAAAATGAGGGTACACAAGTGTGGATTATTTAGTCAACTCATAATTACTAGAATAGTCATTAGTTGTAAGTTTGAGAATAAGAACACCCTGAGAACGCAGAGGAACAAGGCTTAGTCACTTCATGGCTTCATGTACTTAAATTCTCCATTGACTAGAACCATTTACTACATTGTGATATTATGTGTAAAAATGGGGCGGGGGGCACTCTCCTTGTATTTTAAAGTGACCTAACAGCCTAAACACATTAATTATAAAATTGTTTTTTGTCGAAGCTGTCTCTTATATGCCAAGAAAATACTGACAGCATCTAAGAAAAGTATCTAATGTTTTTAATAAAAATCCAAAGGTAATTTTTGTTCAGCCTCTGAGCCTTTTGAAAAAAGTTAACTTGCCAAGGAGAAGAGTTTAAAATACCATAATATGGAACTACCCTACATCACACAGTAGTCTTGAAACAGAAAAAGAAGTTTCCTGGAGACATCAATCAAATTAAGTTTTACTTAATTTTTGACTAGGCACCGAGGCAGGGATTGGAGTAATAAGAAACAATGTTGCAAACACTAGCAAGTGTCCTCTTGCCACCACTGCTTCCAAATGATAGTGATAACTCAGCAAAAGAGCATACAAGTTGCTTTTATGCTGAATAGCTCTTCCTACCAGCCTTTTATTTACTAAATTCCTCCTCCATGAATATCTAGCTGAGGGGAGTAAATTGTGTGCGGATATTCCTATCAATAGCAAGCTAAAACATATTGGTGTGATGCCAAATAGATAGAGTAGATAAATATATTAGTTTGGCACAAGATTGCACATGGTGAGCTGTTTTATAGGTTTGTAGCAAACGCATAGAAGAATCATTACAAATAAATGTACTGTACTTAAGATTACTGTCCCATGTGAGAAAGCTCAATCTTGCTAAAAACAAATAAGAATTTCTAGGAAGTATTTGAGCCATGTTCCTAAGTTTTAACATTGGAATACAGTTCACTTGTGATGGGTGCAAAATTTCATGTCAGTGAGGACTGTAATACTGGCTAACATAATGAAAGCTGAATGCCAACGAGTGAGTTGTAGACTCTTGATTGAGAGAGACGTGGAAGTGTTTGCTGATGAATAAATTTAAATTCATTATTGCAAGCTGAAATAGCACAGCACTTGTTAAAATTCACCCACAATTTTCCATTTGAGGGCAGTGGACTTGGAGTTCTGTGAAGACAAAGTACTAATTTGTGAATTATCGAGATGTTAACTTCCTCTTGCACTACATGTTTCCCCGAATTCTCAATAGAAACCTAACTCTTGTTTTGTTGCTAATGTTTCCAGAAAGGAAGACCAGAGAGAGAGACATTTCTTTCTCAATTAAGAAGGCTTTTAAGTCTTTTTTTTACCCCCCCCCCTCCCGGTTTCAGTGATGCCTCCTTTGGCTAAATCAATCATGTTATTCTGCTATTGTACTAAATGTATTTTAATGACAAATGTTTGAAATCAGAAGTGACATTTTTTTTCTAAGATGCATTACTAATAAAGTAACACACGTTTGCATCCTGTGTGAAACAGCTGGACCATGACGGGATCACATTAGCACTAATTAAAATGATATTTTTTGTGCGGTTTTTGCTAACCCAGCTTCATTGGACTCAAAAGGATTTTTGAAATTCATAATAAAGGCTATTATGTAATCTTACCATGATTCTCCTGAATCAGGCTACTGTCTAATTTCTCTGTAATGATATTTTCTTAAAATTCTCACTCAATAAAATCAATATTAAGTTTTTACACTTATAGCTCTTTTTCAATATATGATCCTCATTTAATTTTAAAAAATTAAAGCCTTAATTTATTTTGCTTGATGAACAAGAAAAATATAATATTAAAGGCAACATTTTGCAATGTTTCTCTTTTTCCTCACTTTACTGGGTCCCTGTTGTTCCCAACGTATAATTTGCAAAACATATTGCTTCAATACTTACAATGAGAGAGGCGGCCCAGCTGTGGGAGGGAGAGGACAACAGCTCCAATATTACCATAATAATCTGCCCGGAGTCCCAGGAGCCCCCTGGTATATACAATTCTCTGTACTGCAGGCCCCAGCTGGAGAACATTCTCTTGACATGTATGCCAACCTTTGCCTGCAGGCAAAAGGAAAAAAAGGAGGCAGAGAAGTAATCATGAAAATAAAAAATCTTGTCAACGGCTTTAGGATGCAGTTCCCATGTTTTTGCTCATGTAGGCAGGCATTGTGCTAACGAAATGATAGGAGTCTTTAAAGACTGCAGCTGCTATGTACTTAGAGCTTAAAAAAATCTTCTATGTAAATTCTAAAAATCTGGGGAAGGGAGGAGGGGCTGTGGGTAGTGACAGTTCAGTTATTACTGTCAATACATATGACAGCTTTATTTACCAACTACCCCTTGGAAGGTTGCTTAACACAGAAATTGGACTGCGAGGAGGAGCATTTCAGCACTGAGTTTAATCAAGGATGAAACTTTCAGATGCATAGGATCATATTCCTTGGCAAATGAACATAAGAGGAAAATGTGCAATGTTGACTGACAGACTTTAAAAGTAATTTTTGCAAACACACACACACACAAACACACACCCAAACAAACACACACACAAATTTTTACTTCCTTTCCGGAAATTTAATCTTAATGTTGAAAATATTTGAGTAAAATGTGTGTGCCCTGAAATTGAATGTTCAGGTTAGGTTGTATTTTACTTCAGAAGCCAAAACTCCGAAAGGCTTAGAAGATTCACACTGAGGCAGAAAAATCTGAAATATATATATATATATATATATATATATATATATATATATATGCTTTATATGCCACAAAATTAAAAGTTTCCAAACTTTATTGCTTTGTTGAAGTAAAGGACACCACATTGCAAATAAGTTGGTTGAGTAGCTATCTGAAATTGCACACATTCTCAGAGCTTTGATCTGAACAGTACCCCACTGGATAAAAATATAATCAGCAAAGAAAAGAGAATTATTTGCCTGAGACATCAGCATTCTTCAAAACTCGTCAGATACTAGACAGAGGGGAAGGAGGGAGTATAGTGGTCTCTTGTTCATAAACATTACCAGGAAATATTCAGTTTTATTGAGTCATAAATGTAGTGAAGATAAATCTCCTCTGTGTCAATTAAAAATCAGATTTAGGCACTTTAAAGTTCACAGTGTGAGGAGTCATTGGTCGTTATTGACTTCTTCTGGAGACATTGTACAAATACTGTTTAGAGTCACAGATTTATAGAACTATTTAATGATCAATATTTCCCACCAAATATCAAGTCCATGAGGGGAGGATTACTCAGTTTTATTCTGCTTATGAATTCAGGCAATTTTATTAATTATTTTATATATAGCATATGCCATAGATTAAGCATTAATTCAGGAGAATGGGTTTATTTCTATACCCATTCAGGAGAGGTATTGTGGGATCCTCTGGTAGTACTATGTCCAATTTTCTGAGGAACCACCAGACTGATTTCCAGAGTGGTTGTACAAGCTTGCAATCCCACCAACAATGGAGGAGTGTTCCTCTTCCTCCACATCCTCGCCAGCATCTGCTGTCACCTGAATTTTTGATCTTAGCCATTCTGACTGGTGTGAAATGGAATCTCAGGGTTGTTTTGATTTGCATTTCCCTGATGATTAAGGATGTTGAACATTTTTTCAGGTGTTTCTCAGCCATTCGGTATTCCTCAGGTGAGAATTCTTTGTTTAGCTCTTAGCCCCATTTTTTAATGGGGTTATTTGATTTTCTGGAGTCCACCTTCTTGAGTTCTTTATATCTATACCCACTCATTTATTCACCAATTGTTTACTAAGCTCCTGAGGAAAGACCAGTGACTAAAGCTTAGCCATGTGGCACAGAAGAAGACAGATAGACAATGGACAAGAAAAATAAGTAGGGATGGGGCTAGTGAGACGGCTTAGTGAGTGAGATCACTGACTGCTCTTCCAGAGGTCCTGAGTTCAAATCCCAGCAACCACATGGTGGCTCACAACCATCCGTAATGAGATCTGATGCCCTCTTCTGGGGTGTCTGAAGACAGCTACAGTGTACTTACATATAGTAAATAAATAAATGAAAAAAAAATAAGTAGGGATAAGATAAACATGAATAACTTATGCTTCATTGGAGGATAACTAATAGTTTGATGATGAAAGGTTTTGTAGAAGAAGAGGACAGTGTATAAAGAGAGCCTTCAATTCTGGAAATAGTGGCCAATGGAAACCTCTGCCAATAGAAGTAGGCAAATACTTAGTTTTCTCTACTCAATAAAATTGAACAGGAACTCAGGAAACCAACCATTGAATAAAGAATCAAAGACACGATCCCTACCCTGTCTCCATTTATGTAAATAACCACAAATCTCTGAATATATGAAGACTGTCTAAGACACCACTGCTTTCAGATATGATTGCTGATATCTAACACAGTACCTCATACATAGTAGATGCTCGACCTATTGTGATAAATTGACTCAGATTCATACTAGAATAAAGGTTCAAGGAAGGAAAGCTCTGCAAGTAGCAGCTGAGATTGAAAAGGAATTGCCTGGCTGTTCTGCATGACCCAGGACACAGCTGCCCTTTCCAGAGATGTCCACCTTGCATCCCAATCGAAAACAAAGCAAGCTTATAGAAAGGACAGCATGTATTATCGCAAGTAGGGAATTATTCTTCCCCTGGCTTCGCAAGGAAACCCATAAAGATCATTTTTAGCTAAGACACATATAATTCTTCAAGAAATCATCTTATTTACAAAACCATGGATATATGATTCCCATAAAAACAGCCTGAAGGAAGTTTGTGTTCCTCTGTGTTAGTATCATGACCTGGTGAGTGACATGTGGCAGTTCGTTAAATGCTGACTGGAGAAGTCATGTACTGTAGTGTTATGACAAGCAAGGGAAAGGAACGTATAGCTTTACGTATAGCTAGGAAATGGGTTACTGGACCCATTGCTCTGGAATCAGAGCTCTCCAGAAAATATATACCTCCATGAGTCAGAGTCCTTGGTATAAAAACGAGGGACACAAATATTGACCAAAGTTCTAGAAGACCATACAGATAGCAACACAAAGGGAGGAATGTAACAGTGTCTGAGTTCTACATACGACATGGCTTGGCAGTCATGAGCACACAGAGCTGTGACAGCCTACATAAGATCTGTATACAAAACAAGGGGAGATGCAAGTAGAAGTGGAGTGAGTTGGGGAGAAGCAGTCAGCAGTAGGAGGAGGACTAGGAGAAGGTAAGGGGGAAGAGTATCATGGTATACCACAAAGAAGTAGGAAACTGGAAAGAAAAATGCAGCAAACACAACCCAATGGAAGAAAGTCTCCCCAGTTCTCTCACTTATAGCTGGATGCACACATTCTTCGCTCTTAGCTGACTGTGTTTGTTCTCAATGAGTCCTGTTTGCTGAAGGTGGTGACATTGTTGTCACCACCTCTGTGAAGAGTGAGGATCTCCACCACTGAATTCCTGGATCTTAGAAAACATCTGGCAAATATAAGCACTCAACGAACATTTCTTGCTGGGAGCAAAGTCTCCAATTACATTGGGCATTAACTCGGATATTTACTAAATTACAATGTTCACATGTTAACAGCTTTATTAAATAGGCTAATATATACACCAGACGTGGTAGAGATGCATTTCTTTAATCTTAGCACTCAGAAGACAGAGGCAGACAAATCTCTATTATCTGGAGGCCAGCCTTGTCTACATAGTGAGTTCCAGACTCAGGGATACAATACACAATGTGAACCTACCTAAAAAAAAAGTTATATAGCTTATGTCATACAACTTAAGGTTTTGAGAAATATACTGTGCATACATATGAAATGATCAATCTAATCATACGAGCTAGATAGCTGTCATGTCACACTGTTATCATTTGTGTGTGTGTGTGTGTGTGTGTGTGTGTGTTTGTCTGTGTGTGCGTGTGTGTAGCCACAATCACAACATTATCCATTAAATCTATAGAATTGATGGATCTTGTGAACTTAATTTAGTACTCTTTAGTATATGATATCCATTTCCCATCCCTTTAACCTTTCACCATTCTGCTCTCTAGTTCTGTGTGCCTGCTTTAGACTCTACACATAAATGAGAACATTAAGTATTTTCCTCATTGTGTTTAACTTACTAAACAAGAGAATGTTTTCTAGATTCGTTCATAGTCTCTTGTTTAAAGCCAAACAATTTTCTATTCCATGTATGTTGCATCTATATTCACATTACTTTTGTGTGTGTATATATCACATGTTAATATGCACATATATCACATTTTTGTATATATATATATATATCACAATAAGTATATATTTACACATAACTACATACTAGATTTCTTATCTCAATTTATGAAATGATAAAGTTGTTTTAATTTAATGATTAATGGGTGCAATAAACATGGACAGAATATTCACATTTTGTTTGGTTTGAGACAAGTTCTCACTCTCCCAGATCCATCCCAGTACCTGTTGTGTAATTCAGGTTAGCCTTGAACACATACTCATCCCTATGCCTTGGTGTGCTGAGTGCTAAGATTGTAGCACACAGCTATAGCATGAGCACCTGCACCTTGCACAGTGTTTACTTCTGTATGGTGTGTAATGTGTGTATAAAGAGATGTTCAGTGTGTGTGTGTGTGTGTGTGTGTGTGTATGGAGCTGAGAAGTCAACATCCAGTGCCTTTATCATTCTCCATCTTCTTTTTTTTTCAATTAGGTATTTTCCTCATTTACATTTCCAATGCTATCCCAAAAGTCCCCCATACCCTCTCCCCTCACTTCCCTACCCACCCACTCCCACTTTTTGGCCCTGGCGTTCCCCTGTACTGGGGCATATAAAGTTTGCAAGACCAAGGGGCCTCTCTCCCAATGATGGCTGACTAGGCCATCTTTTCATACATATGCAGCTAGAGTCAAGAGGTCTGGGGTACTGGTTAGTTCATACTGTTGTTCCACCTATAGGGTTGCAGACCCCTTTATCTCCTTGGGTACTTTCTCTAGCTCCTCCTTTGGGAGCCCTGTGATCCATCCAATAGCTGACTGTGAGCATCCACTTCTGTGTTTTCCAGGCCCCTGCATAGCCTCACAAGAGACAGCTATATCAGGGTCCTTTCATCAAAATCTTGCTAGTGTATGCAATGGTGTCAGCGTTTGGACGCCATCTTCTTTTTGTCCTTTTTTCTTGATTTATTTTATGTGTATGGCCATTTGAATATTCTTTCTTTATGTATATATGTGCATCATGTTGGATCCCTTGGAACTAAGGTTATGGAAAGAACTGGAGTTATAGATAGAGTTATGGACATGAGCCACCATGTGGGTACTGGAAACCGACACGGTTCCTCGGCAAGAGCAAGTATGCGTTACTGCTGACCCATATCTTAAACAAGTCCTCCCCTTTATTTTTTTGAAAAAGTCTTTTGCTGAAGCTAGAGCCCACCAATTTGGCTAAGATGGTAGACTAACTAGCCCCAGGTATTTCTTGTTTCTGCCTTCCTGGAGATGAGACTGTAGTCTCAAGTGCCACCATATCCAGATATTTACATGGGCATGGAGATCTGAATTCAGAACCAGATGACTGTTCAGTATGCACTTTACCATCTGAGTCATCTTTGCACCCTAATCATATCACAATGCTGGGTCCATATTATACTTTATTGAAAAATGAACTTGATTGGAATAGGTTAATGTATGCACATTAGTCTTAGCAGTTTAGTTCTAAGCAAGAAGAAAATATAACAATGTTTCTAAGCTTTCTACATTTTTTTCATTTTCTACAAAAGACTTGAAATAAAGGCAGAGCTAAGTTAAAGAAACACTAGCTAGAATACTAGTGAAATTGAATATCTCTGAATTTACATTGTCTTTGGTATGAAGCAGCATCTTTCAAAATAAAATGAGAAGGCTTCCTCCCATGTTAGTTGGATTCTCTCAAACTCTCATCTTTCAGAGTCTTCATGCAGTGTCTGCATATAGTATCTAGACTCCACTGCTAAAATATAAATAAACTGAAGTTGCTTTGGCAGCCAGAGTCAGTGCTGTTCCTTGGTTTCTCTATGAACAACAGCCTCTCTGAAGGGTTCATGGTTTCAGAGCTTTGGAAGCTTGCAGAGTCCCATGGGCAAGCAGCTGGATGGAGAACTGCCAAGCAGGAGAAGATATAGGCTCTACAGCCAGGAGAAGCCTAACAGGGGAAGCTCCTGGCTTTGCTTATTATATATATGTGATCTCCTTCCTTGCCCAAAATTTCCATTGTACGTTAATGTCATAAATTCTTCACAAAACATTTTGAAGTATTTATCTTACATATTGCAACAATGTCATGTGTTTATAACATAAATGATCTGGTTGAATATTGAGTGAAGAGTATCTGCCGATCACTGAAGATAATCACTTAACTGTCATCTGTTCACTCTATAATCACATCATGCCTGGCAAGGATGTGGTTATATGCTGAGTATACAATTTCAAACAAGGCAAAGACTTGCAGTCTGGCTAAAAGAATCAACAACTAAACAAACAACTTAAAACACCACAATGATAAGCACAAAAACAAGCCCTCCCCAAAAAAGAGTAGGAAAGAAAATGAACAACCATATTATCATGAAAGATAATACAAGGAATCCCTCTTGATGGTATCAAAATCTGTCTAAAAGCAGGAGAGGATAAGAGCCTTGTAAGAAATCCTTCGTCCAAACCTCTATCTACTGTCAATATCTCAGCTGTTGCCACTGGGCAACAGCAAACTTCCCGCTGTACTCAAAGGTTCAACATCTTTCACAGCAAACAGGTGATACAGCAAGAACATGTAAATTAACTGGGAGAAGCAGAGTACAAACACTGTATTTGAAATTCTACATGTAGAGCTGGTTCCATGGTGACCTCTCCATGAAAAACAAACATGTCTGTCTCCCAGCAGTAGCAATGCACGGAGCAAAAGCAAGTCATGGTACTCTAGCTTTTTTGATTAGCAAAAAAAAAAAAAAAAAGCCCTCAGAGGGAGATAGACTGTATGGTAAATGTTGATATCAGGAAGACAAGACAGCAGTGTGAATAGGGACATCAAAGTGCTAGTCTGTGTAAGGGTGACCTCCCCTCGCTTATTGTAGGTTACACAAAATGCTTCCATTCTGTAATGATGAAGCTCTGTGACTCGCCAATCTTGTCCTTTTTTCAAAGACTGAATTTTCCACAGAACCAAAGCTAGTCTTGATTACAATACTATGTGTCATATTACTTTTCCCTCTTTAATTAGGTTGTAAAGCATCTCTAATGGTTAAAGTGAAGAAAACAGAGCCTTCTTTTCATGCCTCTGATAGAATGGCCAACATGTCCTACAAAGCCCTAGCCAATGTATAAATCAAGAAGAGCACTAAACGAAAGAAAAGAGATTTGTACTTAGAAAGATGTGGATTGGAAACCAATTTACTAGTTGCAGCTGTGGGGACTTGCATATAATGTTTCCATTTTCTAACTATACAGTGCAGTAGAAAATAGCTACCACTGCCCTGATTGCCAGCATTAAATGAGATAATATAGTGTGTGTGCCCAGCACAGTACATGGGCATGCATTTTGTATGCTCTGACAACCATGTTCATTCTGGTCCACTGAAAATTCACCCTTTATTCCTTTGAGTTCATCACATCTTCCTCCTTCCAAGGACCCTATTGCTTGTTCTGTTGTTACATTGGATCACTGGCTTTTGTAATGTAAGGACATGGACTGTTTTCTCCTTAAAGAGAAGGTGAGAACTCCTCTTAACAAAATACCAAATTCGCTTCTTAAAAGTCCCAGGTTCATTATCAATAGGAAGTATATAGTATCAGTTGAAAGACTAAATTTAAATTTAGATTTAACTCAACTATAACAAATAAAGTGAGAGAAAAGTGGAAATCTTCTGGAACACACACACACAGACAAGTGTTCCAGGAATTATTAATCACTTATTCTCAGCCCATAGCTTGTTGTTTCCATCATTAACTAAGTGAGCCCATGTTATAAATAGGTTTTATCAGGCCTCTTGGATAAAGAACAAACTAAGTGAGAGATGATTTGAATTTGGCAGCAAAGGGACATTGTGAAGCTCTGGTTAATCCCACAATTTCCTGACAAGACACGAAAGAAGAATTCAGATAATATGATTGACATTTAACTAGGCAACCTAGAATGTATTCCTACAAATGAGTTTTGACCTTATAAAAAGCCAGGTCAGGAATTATAAACCAATGAGGCTTCCATTAGGTTTAACATCCCAGTCATGAAAGCCATTTCAAAATCCAAATAGAAATCAAGTTTAAGTTGGACATGGTGAACATGCCTCTCATCACAGGACAGGCATTGTGTGTGCTGCCCATGCCTCTCATCACAGCTCAGGCGTAGTGTGTGCTGAGGTATGATGATCATGAGTTGGAGGCTCCATGGCAAGACCATATCTCAGAAAATCAAAGAGGACGAGGAGTTCAAAAAGTGTAAAGAAAACAGGAAGCTGGGAGAGCAAGAGGAAGAAGAGGAGGAGGAGGGGAGGAGAGGAGGAGAAGGAGGAATGGAAGGGGAAGAGCTGTGGCAGTTTATCTATCACTTTACAATTCCATCACCAGATATCTTCTTTTTTAACTCAGGAGGGGGATGACACATGGTTTGTCTGCATAGCCCTGGATATGTGTTCTGGAACTCACTCTTTGGACCAGGCTGGCCTAGAGCTCTGGGATTAAAGACCCGTGTGTGTGTGTGTGTGTGTGTGTGTGTGTGTGTGTGTGTGTGTGTGCCACTCTGCCCAGCTTCCAAGAATCTTTTCAAGAAATTTAATCGTATCCAGTGGATTTTGTTTTCAAATTTTCAGAAATAAAAGCTGCCTTTAAAGGATGGAGATTTAGCTCCACTGAAAATGGGTAAAGTCATATAATAAAAGCAAGTCCGGAAAAATCCAGGAGAAGAAACTCCCTACGGTTCTCTAGTGAAAGTGATGGTGTCAGACTGTCTCCTAAATGCTACGTTTAAACCCACAAACAAATGCTGTTCTCGTCCTTACTTTCAGATGGGTCTCTTTTCAGTGTACAACAGTGAATGCAGAGACCCAAGGTTGTTCAAGGGAATGATAAGCTGAATGTTCTGTCTATGTAGGAGATTTATACCACTTGTCATGGTTCAGAAAGCATCTCTAAAAGGCAAATAGGAACAAAGTAAGACTCATGGGGAAACATGACTCAGTGGTTAAGAGTGTCTCTAGACCAGACCCCAGCACCCACATTGGGCAGCTTGAAAAGACTGAGCCTCCAAAGAGATCCAAAACCAATGGCCTCCAGCGGCAAGGGAACTCATGTTCTCATATAGGTCCCTCCCTCCTCTCTCTCTCTCTCTCTCTCTCTCTCTCTCTCTCTCTCTCTCTCTCTCTCTCTCTCTCTCACACACACACACACACACACACACACACACACACACACACACTGTGGGGACTGGAGTTTGGGGATATAGGCTAGGAAATGCTTTCCTCAGGAGATGACACAGCCATTGCAAACACAATCTCAATCTCCCTGCCGCTGCAGTTATCCAAACAGGTTCTGCTCAAGACTAAACCTAGCAATAGCCAATCATGGATCAAGAATCATGGGTCCCAACTGCTGAAGTCTATGGGTAGATTCTGGGGAAGGTCAGTCATTGTCATCAGTTGTGTAAGCACTGGTGATCCTGCCAAGCTACAGCCATTAGTTTGTAACCTGTAGTTATACAGACAGCCCTGGTTAAACTCATTGGGTCACAAAACAAAGGAACAGGGATGTGAGAAAAGGACCTAAAGGGAGAAGGAGCAGGATGGCAGTGGTGGGAGGGAGATAGGACAGAGATAGATAGATAGATAGATAGATAGATAGATAGATAGATAAATAGGAAGGCAGATAGATAAGTAGATAGATGACAGACATGTAGGTAGGTAGATATATAATATATATAGATAAATGATAGATAGATAGATAGATAGATAGATAGATAGATAGATAGATAGATAGGAAGACAGATAGATAAGTAGATAGATGACAGATAGGTAGGAAGATAGATAGACAGAAAGGTAGGAAGATAGATAATAGAAATAGATGATAGACAAATGATAGAAATATAGATATAGATTATATAGAGACTAGATGTAGATATAATTTTAGATTAGATAGAGATTCATATCATTGTCAAAGGGCAAATTTAATCAAAAATATTTAAAAAGAAAAAGAAGATAAAGGTCAGAAAAATCATGTAAATTCTAGGCCTGGCTGTGGGTGTAAAAAACTCTCAGTTCCAGAACATATATTTGTAAAAGAAATAAATCTGCCATATGAACTTTGCCCCTGAGTAATCCTGCATTGCTCACCTATACCTACAGATGGGAAGAAATTCTGGCCTGTGATGAATGACTCCCTTTCTGCACTGCTCCGGGCTTGCTCTTCATCAGCATCCTGGTTATGTTGTAGTTTCCTCGGCTGGGAAGCCAAGTCAGCTTTCTGAGGGATCAGCAGCCAGCTGAGGAGCAGAGAGGGCCATCTGCAAAAGCTTCCCTGTCTGGGGGAATGACTGTTTATTGTCATTAAATTGGGAATGAATCACAACATACATCAGTGGTGGTAGCAACGTGATTCATATAATATTTAATAAGTTTATGTCATTGGACCAACTTTCATTAGTACTTGTTGCAATAAAACTGCAGACATTTCTCAAAAAGCAGGGCATCCAGCTGGAGGATGTAGACTGTTTATTTAGCGTTGGTGAATACACAGCCACAGGCATCTAGAAGCCAGAATAAAAATAAGCAGGAACAGTAAAAAGCACAGCAGCCAAAAAAAAAAAAAAAAAAAGGGAGATCTAGGATGGCTCATCTTGAATTCAGTTATTCAGTTATTCACTCCACAGAGGTCTGTGAGGAGCCGCTCAGTTGAGCTGATCTTTTATTGTTTTTTTTTTTAATTAATAGCACGTGTCTTAGAGTTGTTGTTTTTTTAATTGATTTAAATGTGCCTTGAATGCAAAAAAATTTTTTTACAGCATTTGATTTTGTATTCTAGTCTCTATCAGTACATTTTAGGTTCACTGGTGAGCTGCCGAATGATATGTAATGATATATCTTCAATATAAGGTGTTCTTTCGATAAAAGTATATGGCTGTAAGCTGGCCGTATAAAGAGCTGGCTCAGGAAAGAATGTCCCTGCACACAAGGTTGAGGAACTGAGTTAGGATCACCAGCATTCATGTAAAACCTCTGAGCATGTTGGGGCATACCTGTAACCCTACAGCTCGCGGCAGGGAGAGAAGGGTGGGTCTGAAAGCTTGCCAGCCAGCCACTCTCGCTAACACACGAGCTCTAAGCCCAGTGAGAGACCCTGTCTCAAAAGGTAAGATGGATTATATTGTAATCTCAAAAAAGGTTTTATTTCAAATCAGTGTGGATATCAATAGAAGAAGACACCTGATGTTGACCCCAGGCCTACACATCCATATATAAGCATGCCCGTGAACACTCATATGCACATATACAAACACAAATGTGCTCATGCATACACTGTATGTATGACAAGTAAAGAAAATTATTGGGTGCAAATATATTTCTATCTCATCATTTAGTTTGAACAAAGGATCTAAAGACTCCTGAACAAATCTAATGTACAAAGTAAAAAAAAAAAAAATCTATCTGCACTAGTCACTTTGATGCAATGCAGAAAAGAAATCAGAATTTTAATCATCAAGAAGTACCAAGATATAATTCAACGCAAAATATTTGAGGTATTTTTAAATTAAAAAAAAAACTGAAAGACATATTGATCAATATAAGGAAGAATTAATTAAATGTATTTTCTACTTGGAAACATCAGTTCTTTGCAAATTATTTTATGACCTAACAAAATTCAAGGAGATTATCCATGAACTTTTGTAAGAACATAATAAAATGATTTTAAGGTTCACTTAAAGGACACATAAGTAAGTGGAACTTTCAGGAAATAATGTGATAATTGCCCTATGAATAATAAAGTAGTATAGAAAAATCAATAAAACTACTTTGTATCAATATACCTATTTAAAAGCTAATCATTTTGGAGGGGCTGGAGAGATGGCTCAGTGGTTAAGAGCACTGATTGCTCATGCAGAGGTCCTGAGTTCAATTCCCAGCAACCACACGGTGGCTCACAACCATCTGTAATGGGATCCAATCCAATATTCTGGTGTGTCTGAAGAGAGCTACAGTGTACTCACATATACAAATAAATCTTTTTTTTTAAAATAGCTAATCATTTTAATTCTACCTAGAAGAAGGAAAGAGGACAGTTATATTACGTTTGCCTTCTTTATATTTGTACTTTTAAAAATAAGTTAAGAGTACTAATATAATTGAGTAGCCACTTATGAAAGAATAAATGTTGAATGATATAAACAGCCCACAAAATGTGATATTTTAGACTGAACATTTGTGTCCTCTCCAAATTCATATGCTGAAGTATTGCCCACATGTGAGGTAGTCCAAAGGTCCTCATCTGGAAGAGGCCTGTCCCCTCCCCATCCCATGGCAGTACTCTAGCTCCAGATCTCAAGCCTTTCGCCCTCTTTCTAAGCTAGAATAGCTCCAGTTATAGCAACCCAAACTAAGTTAAGACATACCTGAGGGCAAATGTCATCAAGTAATGATGAAATCCTCAAATTTTACACTGAAAAAAACCAAGTGACACATTAAAAAGAATTCTTTCATATATATGTTGAAATACATTTAAATTTTCATCAGAAGTCACTATCAGGAATAAAACGCTGTTGGGCTGGAGAGATGGCTCAGTGGTCAGGAGTACATACAACTCTCACAAAGGACCTGAGTTCAGTTCTCAGCAGCTAACAACCAACTGTCACTACAGTTCTAGGAATCTGATATGTTCTCCTGGCCTCTATGTGCACATGTACACACACACACACACAGAGCAACATATTAGACACACACTCACACACACACACACACACACAGCAACATATTAGACACACACACTCACACACACACACACACATGCATACAAATGTACACACACGATAGGTAGATAAATAAACAACAAACAGACAAATACAATTTTTAAAGGAAGGAAAAATCATCAAGCATTTAGCCAGCTGAGGTGGCTCCCTTCCTGCCATTCCAGTGCTTGACCATCTGAACTAACAAGCTTAACCAAGAAGGCCTAAGGCCAGCCTTGGCTGCAAAGTCAGACTATTTAAAAAAGTAAGCAGTAAGAAAATCAAAAACTTAAAAGCATTGCCCTGTGAGAGGCACTTTTATTCCCAAAAGGATAAAGATAAGCGACAAACAATGAGGATATCCTGGCAAAACACAAACTCTTAAAAAAAAAAAACAAAAAACAAAAAAACTAGTATCTAGCTGGGCAGTGGTGGCACATGCCTTTAATGCCAGCACTTGGGATGCAGAGGCAGGCAGATTTCTGAGTTCGAGGCCAGCCTGGTCTACAGAATGAGTTCCAGGACAGCCAGGACTGCACAGAGAAACCCTGTCTCAAAAAACAAACAACAACAATAACAAAACTAGTATCTAGAATACATGAAAAACTGTCATAACTCATTAGCAAAATTACAGGCAACCAAGTTAATTATGGAAAAAAGATATCAATAAACATTTTTTTTAATGTTTAAGGAAAGATGGATTGCAAACAAATGCAAAAACTTCAACAGCAATGAACTTTTAGGTTAATCCACAGGGATTCTAACTACTGGAATGGATAAACAAGGGTGACAAGGTTAAATGCCGATGAAGATGTGGAGGGGTCTGGATCATTCACATGTCACCAACAGGAATGGAGCAAGGTAGAGGCAGTCAGGGAGACAGCTGTATCCTTTCTTATGAAACTAAACAGCGATGCAATTACCACATAAGATGGAAATTTTCCTCTTGAGTATTTGTCCCCAATTAATAAAAACCTGTGCTCACACTAAACGGATGCATAATTGTTCACAGAATCCTTATTTATTATGGCCTATGTTGGAATCCACCCAGATGTCTTATGACTAGTGAATAGCTAAACAAACTATAGAACATAGATACCATAAAATACTACTCAACAAGTAAAAGGATGATAATTGATGCATACAAAGACTTGGATAAATATGCTGAACGTCATGGTAAGTGAATATGGACCATCCCGATAAATTATGGAATGTATGATTCAACCTCTAAAACACTCTCAGAGTGAACAAAACAGAATGTGGTACTCCCAGAAGCTGGGGCGCAAGGATGCTGCTCATGTTTATGACAGCCCCTTTCATAACACCCCAAATCTAAATAAATACAACTCAAATGTTCGTCAACAGAAGAACACATGAACAAAACGAAGTATACACATTAGGCTGTTTGGTTTGGTTTTGTCAACTTGACCAAAGCTAGGATCATCTGGGAGATGGGAACCTCAAATCAATGTGTTCATAAGACTGGCCTGCAAGCATGCTTGTGGATCATTGTACAAGACTAATGGACTAATGTGGGAGGAAGCAGCCCGTTGTGAGCGGTGCCAATGGGCAGGCTGTTCTGGTTTCTATTAAAAAAGCAGGCGACTGAGCAGTGCTCCTTCATGGCCTCGGCTTCAGTTCTGGCTTCTAGCACTTTCACAGTCACATAGTTCTCTTCCTTGATATTTCAAGGTTTGTAGAACCTAGAGATGAAAGTGATTTAGGTACAGTGCCCTGGTTAGCTTTCTGTTGCTGTGATGAACACTATGACCAAAAAGGCTCTCACTCGAAGAGGAAAGGGCTTCCTGGCCCTACACTTTCAGATCACAGCCTGTCCCTGAGGGAGGCGGGAATGCAAAGCAGAAACTTGGAGGCAGGAACTAAAGCAGAGTCCATGGCGGAGGGACACTGCTGACTGGCTCCTTGCCCCCAGCTTCCTCATCTGTTTTTTTCTTTTCAACCCAGGACTACCTGCCCTCCCGATTCAATCATTAATTAAGAGGATGCCCCACAAACATGGCTCAGAGGCCAATCTTAAAGGCATTTTCTGATTGAAGTTACTCTTCTCAGATGACTCTAGCTTGTGTCAAGTTGACCAAAAAGAAAAGAAAAAAAGTAATCTAACCAGTCCTGTCTGTCTTGACCACAATGCCATTCCAGACTTAGAAAGGAAGGAAGGATGCAGTGTAGATAGCACCAGGTACACTCTTTGACACAGGACCTTAAAAACTCTCCACCTTCTGGAACATTCCTTGTGGGGTGTTAGAAAACCCCAACTAAGTTGTAGCCTGTTTCACCTAACCTGGAGAAGAACTTTAAAAATGGCAGCCTGGCCATGGAGAGACGGGCAAACCTCTGAAAACCTTCCTTGTCTTTTCTGCCCTTTTCCCTGTTTCCTTTCTATCCTTTTCATTCCATTTTATTTTTATCCTTTCTGAAGCAAATGTGCTCTGAGTTTCTCATTTCCTGTCTTTTATTCAATGTATTTTAAATAACATAAAATTTATTTGAGCTATAAAGGCTTTTTTGTAGGGCAAAAGGGAAGAGGACAACTGATGACATTGCAAACAGTGAGTCACACTGTATAAACGACACATCCCCAGTGTGGCAAAAGCTGTTGAAAAGTAGCAGTACTAGTTAATAGCAACCACAAAAACTGCCAATGAAAATTATAGGGTAATATTATCCCTGTGCGAAGGGTAGATGTGAAATCTGTTTTAATTAAAGTTTCAGGAAATGAAACCTGCCAGGACATCTCTAAAAGCAGCCGTTTCTTACTGCTCGGCTTACATGTCTGGTAAGCATTCCTATAGTGGGTCCTTGAGGTCATAGTTAGCTTTGATGGTTCCTCACTAAGTGGTTCATTAAAGAAATCTAGATTTTTCCAGTTCCTGGATTTGTGGTCCAGCTCTAGATCAAAGAAATACACTTTGTCTTTAAGAAACACACGTTTGCATTCAAGAGTTTTCTAGAATATTTCCTGGGCCACTTTTTATTGACAGCAGCTTAGATACCACTGTTCACCATACCACATCTGTCTAGCATCCTTTCTAAACAATAGATGCTCAGTCTGTTGGTTGTTTCTCATCTCACTCAAAGATTTAATATCATTTAATATCATTTTGTGTTCTTAGGATCCATGCTATGGATTCAAAGGGATGAATCTTTGTCATAGAAGAAAAAAATCAGAAGCTTGGCTTACAATATGCAAAATACAATAAAGCCATTCTAATACCATAATATCCATATTGATTTATGGATTAGTTGTTGCAGATAATCAGCCAAAGAGCTTAGAGACCCCAAAATCATTCTACAGGAGGCGAACTGTCGGTTTCTTTAGACTCAACTCATTCCTGCCCAGCAGGCGACCATGCCCTAAGTAAGGACAGAAAGCCTGCCTTAATAAACTCAATATTTCATATAAGCCAAGGACAGAACTACTTAATTTGGCAGGACACAACCATCACATGCATATGAAGTGGCTTCTATGCTGGTGGTATTGTTGCTCAAATTACTAAGAGTCCTACTCCATAATAAACAGGGCCAGCCAGAAACAGCAGTGACATCATTTTGAAACTGACACCTGGAGTAGTAGACCTCAATATTCCCTAAAGGGTCCTATTTTTCTCACCAGAAATAGAGTCACCATTTTTAAAGTATCGTCCAAACATTAGCTTGTGTGAACAAATTTTGAGAAATCCACACAATATCAGCAAAGGAAATAAAACAACCGATGGAGGTGATCTAGGAAGGGACACACTAAAGCAATACACAGATATTGGTAGTGTTAGATGTAAACTAGTACAATGCTAACCCATTTTCCCTTCAGAGTGCATAATCTATCTCTTATTAATGATTGTCTGCTCCAATGGCCCACATTCTTAACTTGTAATGGGAATGGGAAAATGTAGTTACATGGGGGCTGCCAGAAACACCAGCTGATTTTTCACAGATCTATAATCTCAGGGAATGGCTGTGTCTGACCTCTGTTAGTAAATTACCATGAAGATCTGTTTTAGTTGCTTTTCTGTTACTGTAAAGATACACTATGGATAGGGCAAGTTATACAACGAAGAGATTATAGTCAGCTTCTGAAAGCACCAGGCACAAGCAAGACATTGATATAGATAAAATAGTAAAGTTACTTTTAAAAAGAGAGAGAGAAAGAACCCTCAAAGCCCACCCCCAGTGACACACTTCCTCCAACAAGGTCACACACCCCTAATCCACAAACAGTTCTACCAAGTCCTCTCCATAGCATGAGGCTCTGGAGCCATCCTCGTTCAACTCACCACAAGATTTTACAGGCAAAAGGCAGTCGTAGTAGATGATAACTTATGACATTCATTTTTTAAACTTTCTTAATTGACTCTTTGAGAGTTTCACACTATAAGCTCCAGCCCCCACTCATCTCCCTGTCCCCTCATATCCACCCTTCATCTTTGCAACTCCCCGCTTCCATACACACACAAAAAAACAAAAACCCCAAAACAAAAACAAACAAGAACAACTCCCCCCCCCATAAAAAGAACAACAAAACCCCACAAAGGACAGAAAACATCTCATCATGGAAGCTGTGGTATGTCGCAGTGTGTCCCATAGTATATTGCTCTGTTCACACATCTTAACTTGCAAATGTATTTGTGACTTTGGCTGAAGAAAGTATCTTTTAATGGGTCAGATGTAAGATCAAAGCCTCTCCTCTTTATGTCTCGGTTCATTAATGCCCAACTTTGCAAGCATTCTGTTAGTACAACGGTAAAATTCAGTACCAATTTGCTTGTCTGAAAGACTTTATAGGAAGCAAATCTTGTAGACAACTCTGTGGTTGTAGTAACTTTTCTAATCCTATCATTTAGAATATAAAGCTCTTTTCTGTTTTAAAACGAGTGTAAGAAAACCAGTATTCTCTTGCTGCCTCTTTGTCTATATGGTACTCTTGCATTACGCTACCTATAATAACTTCAAATCTACAGAACATCAAGGTAAGCGTGGTGGAGTGTGCTTAGTCCCAGCCATCGGCAAGCACAGGCAGGAAGATCACTGTGAGTTCAAGGCTAGTGTGGTCGACATAGCCAGTGCTAGGTCAGCCAGAGTTACAAAGTACGGCCCTGCCTCCAAGGAGGAGGACGAGAGGAGGAAACGTAGGAAGAGGAGGTAGTAGAGGAAGAAGAGAAGAAGAATCAAAATGTCATCCAGCCAACCACCATTTGAATCTGCCATGATATTGTTACAATAGAACTACATTTGCATATGAAAAATAGCAAGAAAAGTAGTCCCTATACACGTTAAATGGTTGTTTTTCCTAAATGTAACCTCTCTTTTATTTCACAAACCTCTAAGGGCAGTTTTCTATAATTAGAATTGCCTGTACTTAGGCAATTATATGAAAGGAAGAAAAGAAAAAAAAAAACACCTCAAATTAACCACAGCTTTGGTTATATGTGATATTGTCTCTATTCTATCATTTTTTCTACATGTTTCCAAGCTGCCACGAGGCTGGATCTTTGCAGGTTCCCATTCTCCTGCTGCTCCCCTTTTGCCTCCTCAGCTGCCCCTATTGCAAAGGGCACGTGCTAATGATCCCAGTCATCATGAGCATACAAAAGCAAAACTGAAAAGGCCACCATCCCATTAGGGAAAGGAACACTGCAAGATTATTGCCAGAAAGTCTACAAAGCCCGAGCAGGGGCCCGATTAGCACAGACAACACCCCTTCTGCCTCCTAACCTGGTTGGTGCAGGTGCACCATTTATAGTGCTGCTAGCATGAAGTTTCACAAAATCCCATAGGTGAAAATTGTTATGCATTCAAATGCACAGTTCTATTTTAATCCACACCTCTGACTGTAGGTCGGGGTTTGCCTGAAGGTAGGTCATTTAGAGTCAATGCAAATGAGAGGAGAAGTTCTTCAGCAGTTACAAACAAAATTAACTTGGGGAACTCTGTGAGCTTCGGTCTTTCTCAAAACAGCACCACGGATGCCCTTTGGGATATAGCCCTATCACCTAGGTGCTAAGCCGAAGGGTCCAGACTGATTACAAACCTGCGTCTACCCAGTACACATTTTAGGTCAACCCCATCTAGGCTGCCACCATCACTGTAAATGAAAATACCAGTTATGAAACACAAGAGACACTGGACACTATGATAATTACATATCTAGACACTCTTTCATTTAAGGTGGGTCCTGTCTGTAGCTGTGATGCTGTCAAACCTGAGAGGAGCGCTCAGTCAGGAGCATGTGCCACCTAGCCCAGCTCTAGCCCATCTCAGTATATTCATTCCTTTATTCCACATTACAAGAACAGAAGCTGATTTTAAAATGGCATTTGCCCTGTCAGACTGTGATAGCCAGTCCTATCTTAATCCTAAATACATAGATAGCTTTAAATGTATTAAAACATAGAAAGCATTTTAGTGGGAAGTTCATATAAGTATTACAGTCAAAAGTGAGAATTTATGCTGGTAACTGGGGAGATTTTTCTGCTAACTAAATGGCCAAAGAAACTAAATTAAAAACAATGAAGAGAGGGTTATTTCAATAATGATAGCTTGCCCTGTCCCATGCATTTGTTTAAACATTATATGCATGAATATAATATATTTTAATATATATTACCTAAACATATATGTGTGTGTGCGCGTGCGTGTGTGTGTGTGTGTGTGTAAAATCATAACATTTATTTATTTGCCTACTTAAGGCATTAAATAGCCCTATTAGACAGGTGTCCTGATTACCACCATTTATATCTGAAAAACTGAGATATGAAAGAGTAAGTAATGTATACTGGATCAAATAACTGAAAGGTGGCAGAACCACCTTATTATCGGGATCGAGATCGTTGCATTATCTCACGTTTGTCACACTGCCTTTTAAGAAAGAGCAAAGTCTTGTTATACAAAAGCAGTCAGGGAGGCACGTGATCCCCTCCGCCACTCTCTACTCAGACCTCAGCAAGGTAATTCTGTTCTGTAGAGAACCCACAGGTCTCAGCCTCTAGACCCAGCGGGCTTTCTAAGATAACCAGGCTGGCTCACTTACTTCTCCATCTCCAGTCATCTAATGCTTTGGGACATCTTCAGCTCCAAGTGGTAAGAAATCAGGAGGATGTATGTGACCACAAGTGATACAAAACAATTGGTATCAGCATCCCAGGCAGACAAGGGGTGATGTGAGGACCCTGGGAAACAAGAGAACAGAGCATGTGTTCTGAGTATGTGCCTCTAATCCCTCCGGGGAGAGACTTGCACTTCTGCCGCTTGAAACAGTAGACACCTCTGCTCTTGGGGAGACTACATGTTCTCTAGAGCTGCTGCTGAGTACAAAGACTTTCTGTTAAACCTAGAGCCCTCCATATCTGGTCTGGGTTAATTTCTGCAGTCTATGTCTACTGCTGAGGGACCCAAAGGAACCATCCTCAGCCATACTTGGAAAGCACAGGTAAATGGCTTGAAATTTCACCCTGGAGGTCAGGTGCCGAGTGAAAGAGGAAAACCATTAGGACTATTCTCACTGAAATCAGGAATTGGCCACTCAGAAAATCTTCTGAAAGCAACAGGAAAACTGTTAACCAATGAAGGTAACCCCAGAAAGTAGTATATAGCTGAATGAAAATTTAAGAAATATGTATACTCCTACCTGCACAATTTCCAAACAACAAAAAAACATTAAAAAATATACAACCCAGTACCACAAACAGAAGCATCTTGGAAATATGGACAATTATTCACGCACACATACACACACACACACACACACACACACCCCACAATGGAGGACTGAAGACTCTTCTCACTGAGCAAGGTGTCACACTCCTGTAATCAGCACCTTACATGCTGAGCAAGAAGTTCCAGGTTGAGGCAACCCTGGGCTACATCAGACAAGGAAAGGAAGAGGAAGAGTTGCCGTTTCCTAAGTAGAAGGAGAGCATAAAGTGTAACACAGAAGACATCTGGGTCAATAAACTATTTTACAACAAGGTTGGCGGCGGCTTGGAGCAAGAGGGGCATTTCCTCACTGCCAGTGGGAGTGAGGACAAACACAGTCGTCATGGAGATCAGGGTGAGCTGATGGTGCTATATCGTTCTTGGCCATAAACCTAAAGAACTCTATATCTTAGCACACATTCACATATTGGTTTCTATTGCTGCTGATTCATAATAGCAAGTAAATAGAACTGGAGAAGAGGCCCGTCAGTAGACGAATGGATAGTAACCATGCAGAACACAACCAAATGAAATACTATTCAGCTGTAAAAAGAAAGAGGGGGGGAGGAAGGAAGGAAGGAAGGAAGGGAGGGAGGGAGGGAGGGAGGGAGGGAGGGAGGGAGGGAGGGAGGGAGGGGGGGGGGAGGGAAGAAGGAAGGAAGGGAGGGAGGGAGGGAGGGAGGGAGGGGGGGAGGGAGGGAGGGAGGGAGGGAGGGAGGGGGGGAGGGAAGAAGGAAGGAAGGAAGGAAGGAAGGAAGGAAGGAAGGAAGGAAGGAAGGAAGGAAGGAAGGAAGGAAGGGAAGGAAGGAAGTTGAAATCTCGGGTAAGATCCGTATCACAGTACTCACAGTAAAACTTAGGTATGTTGCTCTGCATGCCATTGGCTACCTGGGTCCCTGCTGCCAGGAAATCGAGATATTTTATAATATAAAATGTTTCCCCTTTTTCCTTTTGTCTTAAATCATATCAAATCATTCTATTATAGTATGAATATATAAAGTTTATTACTATACACCAAATAAGCAGGGTTTTTAAACACATATTTTGGAAGATACAATCTGTCAAAATCCATACAAAACACATGAAGTTAACACATGACAAAAATGGGGTCTTTGAGGTGTCTCAGAAAGTAAGACACTTGCTGCCATGTGAACCTGACCATCTGTGCGTGATCCCGAGTCCCTGTGTGTAATGGAAGAAAGCCAACTCCCTAAGGTTGTCCCCAGACCTCCACATGCACTTCATGGCACAAATGTGTCCATCCCCAACAACTGTAAACTTTTCACAAACCTTTCTTAGACAAATAACAGAAACAAACACATGGTGCTATTCATACACCAGAAACTTTAAAATGTGAGCTGGCAGGATGGCCCAGTGGGTAGAGGAACTTGTACCCAGGCCTGACGACCCGAGTTCCATCTCTGGATCCCACAAGGTGGCAGGAGAGAACCAGCATCTAAGAGTTGTCCTCTGACCTCCCCATCACTCCAGAATGTGTGTGTGTGTGTGTGTGTGTGTGTGCATGCGCATGCATGTGCGCACACGATGGAACAAAGTATGTATTATGATATTGATATACTAAGAGCCTATAATTTTATTTCTAATAAGGAATCTGAAATCATTTGTCTAAAATGTCCTTACAGAATATCTGAAGAATCCACTACTACTTTATTTTGGTAAATACAAACAACAGACACTCAAAGTAAAGCAAAGCAAAGCAAAGCAAAGCAAAGCAAAGCAAAGCAAAGCAAAGCAAAGCAAAGCAAAGCAAAGCAAAGCAAAGCAAAGCAAAGCAAAGCAAAGCAAATCTTGCCAGTGGCAGCCTAGACAAACGGAACCACAACATTGCATAAGCACAGCATACCTGGGCCTCGTCATTTTAAAAGCTCAAGAAAAAAAAAAATCACTGGAAAAGATATGCATTGCATATGTGTGTGGTCTCCATCTTAACCCTTCATAAGTGTTCACAGTAGCCCTTCTGAAAACTGAATGGAAATTCAACAGTAAACTAAAAATATCATTGAGCAATGAGAATTTGGTTATTTTTATTTACATCTGTAGTGCAACTACTCTAAGCTTATCGCTGACTGGCTTACAAACAAATGAGACTCAGACAATGGTTATTTTATTTGGCTTAGACAATTACTGGTGGGGCGGAACCCCTAATCTACTCTTCTAACTGCTGGCCTGGCTACCTCCCTAGTGGAGTACTCCAAATACTCGCTGTTTCTCCTGGTCATGTGTTCATCGTCCATCTTCCCTCATGGCAGCTTCCAATCTCTCCTCCTCCTCTTTCTCTTCCTCTTCCCTTTCTTCCTCCTCCCCCTCCTCCTCTTCCTCCTCCTCTTCCTTCTTCCCCTTCCAGGTCACTCCAAACCCCCCTACCTCTAATTCCTCCATTAATTGGCTGTAGCAAATTTAATTTAATCAATAGTTTTAAATCATTCTGACTGGTGTGAGGTGGAATCTCAGGGTTGTTTTGATTTGCATTTCCCTGATGATTAAGGATGTTGAACATTTTTTCAGGTGCTTCTCTGCCATTCGGTATTCCTCAGGTGAGAATTCTTTGTTCAGTTCTGAGCCCCATTTTTTAACGGGGTTATTTGATTTTCTGGAGTCCACCTTCTTGAGTTCTTTATATATATTGGATATTAGTCCCTTATCTGATTTAGGATAGGTGAAGATCCTTTCCCAATCTGTTGGTGGTTTTTTTGTCTTATTGATGGTGTCTTTAGCCTTGCAGAAGCTTTGCAGTTTCATGAGGTCCCACTTGTCAATTCTCGATCTTACAGCACAAGCCATTACTGTTCTATTCAAGAATTTTTCCCCTGTGCCCATATCTTCAAGGCTTTTCCCCACTTTCTCCTCTATAAGTTTCAGTGTCTCTGGTTTTATGTGAAGTTCCTTGATCCACTTAGATTTGACCTTAGTACAAGGAGATAGGAATGGATCGATTCGCATTCTTCTACATGATAACAACCAGTTGTGCCAGCACCATTTGTTGAAAATGCTGTCTTTCTTCCACTGGATGTTTTTAGCTCCCTTGTCGAAGATTAAGTGACCAGGTGTGTGGCTTCATTTCTGGGTCTTCAATTCTATTCCATTGGTCTACTTGTCTGTCACTATACCAGTACCATGCAGTTTTTATCACAATTGCTCTGTAGTAAAGCTTTAGGTCAGGCATGGTGATTCCACCAGAGGTTCTTTTATCCTTGAGAAGAGTTTTTGCTATCCTAGGTTTTTTGTTATTCCAGATGAATTTGCAGATTGCACTTTCTAATTCGTTGAAGAGTTGAGTTGGAATTTTGATGGGGATTGCATTGAATCTGTAGATTGCTTTTGGCAAGATAGCCATTTTTACAATGTTGATCCTGCCAATCCATGAGCATGGGAGATCTTTCCATCTTCTGAGATCTTCTATAATTTCTTTCTTCAGAGACTTGAAATTTTTATTATACAGATCTTTCACTTCCTTAGTTAGAGTCACGCCAAGATATTTTATATTATTTGTGACTATTGAGAAGGGTGTTGTTTCCCTAATTTCTTTCTCAGCCTGTTTATTCTTTGTGTAGAGAAAGGCCATTGACTTGTTTGAGTTAATTTTATATCCAGCTACTTCACCGAAGCTGTTTATCAGGTTTAGGAGTTCTCTGGTGGAATTTTTAGGGTCACTTATATATACTATCATATCATCTGCAAAAAGTGATATTTTGACTTCATCTTTTCCAATTTGTATCCCTTTGATCTCCTTTTGTTGTCGAATTGCTCTGGCTAGGACTTCAAGTACAATGTTGAATAGGTATGGAGAGAGTGGACAGCCTTGTCTAGTCCCTGATTTTAGTGGGATTGCTTCAAGCTTCTGACCATTTACTTTGATGTTGGCTACTGGTTTGCTGTAGATTGCTTTTATCATGTTTAGGTATGGGCCTTGAATTCCTGATCTTTCCAAGACTTTTATCATGAATGAGTGTTGGATCTTGTCAAATGCTTTTTCCGCATCTAACAGAAAATATGGTACATTTACACAATGGAGTACTACTCAACTATTAAAAAGAATGAATTTATGAAATTCCTAGGCAAATGGATGGACCTGGAGGGCATCATCTTGAGTGAGGTAACACAATCACAAAGGAACTCACACAATATATATTCACTGATAAGTGGATATTAGCCCAAAACTTAGGATACCCAAGATATAAGATACAATTTGCTAAACGCATGAAACTCAAGAAGAATGAAGACCAAAGTGTGGACACTGTGCCCCTGCTTACAAGTGGGAACAAAACACCCAGGGAAGGAGTTACAGAGACAAAGTTTGGAGCTGTGATGAAAGGATGGACCATCTAGAGACTGCCATATCCAGGGATCCATCCCATAATCAGCTTCCAAACACTGACACCATTGCATACACTAGCAAGATTTTGCTGAAAGGACCCAGATATAGCTCTCTCTTGTGAAACTATGCCGGGGCCAAACAAACACAGAAGTGGATGCTCACATTCAGCTATTGGATGGATCATAGGGCTTCCAATGGAGAAGCTAGAGAAAGTACCCAAGGAGCTAAAGGGATCTGCAACCCTATAGTTGGAACAACATGATGAACTAACCAGTACCCCGGAGCTCTTGTCTCTAGCTGCAAATGTATCGAAAGATGGCCTAGTCGGCCATCACTGGAAAGAGAGGCCCATTGGACATGCAAACTTTATATGCCCCAATACAGGGGAATGCCAGGGCCAAAAGAATGGGAATGGGTGGGTAGGGAAGTGTGGGGGGGTATGGGGGACTTTTGGGATAGCATTAGAAATGTAATTGAGGAAAATACGTAATTTAAAAAAAAAGAAAAAAAATAGTTTTACATCAAGGAACAAGGTTTGCAAAACAAAGGCTTGTAAATGTGAGAAGTCACTTGTAGGCCCAGACCTTCTGGTATAGAATTTAGCATTATAATACATAGCAACAGACCAAACCTCAGCATACATTTTCATGTTTTATCTTCTGAATGTTCTACAAAATATACATTTATCACATCTAGAATTGAAAGACAAAATAGTATTATTTTCAATGACTATCACTCAACATTAGTTCAGTGTCTGAAAAAAAAAACAATGAACAAAGCATCTTTATATCAATTCATGACAAAGTACTTGACAAAATTCAACATCTCATTATGATCAAAATTGTTACTGAGTTATAAGTAGTGGAGAAATATTTAACCGATAAAAGAAGTTTTCAAAAACATATTTGTGACCCAAAAATTCAAGAACACAACTCAAGACCTTACTGTATTTGCTAACAAGAGAAGGAGGATTTGTGGCCAGGAACCGAGGATAGCAACAGACCTAGAAAATAGGTTAACAGTGTACAAATGCACACTGTACCTACAGCCAATGAAATAGCAGCTATGGTTTAACAAGGTCCCAGGTCCCAACATTTTTCCACCTTTTAAAGTCCATGTGCAAAACATAGAACAAGATTTGAAACTAGACAACTCTGGGTTGGTTGCAGGCCAATCTTCCCACACTATGGATTCAGTCTGGTTTTAAAATCTCTTTGAGTCTTAGACTCCTTCTCCATAAACTGGAGAATATTCTATCTCACCTGCAGGTTGCCATCAGGATAAAGTATGTGGTAAGATCATGTTCCAAAATGTGTTGATGAAATTGATTTTCCAACAAGCCAAAAAGATATATACACACGATCTTTACAATAGCATCATTTGCAAGTTTATATCAAGGAAGTATATATTTACAATGAGAAAGCTAGATTCCTTTAACTAACTTGAGCAAAAGTGAAAACAGGGTCTCATATCTCCCAAGTATCGATGAAATACCATGCATTGAGTTTGACTTGGTGGCTGTTATCACAAAGTTCAGATTTAGCTCCAACACAGAGCCATTTCCCATATTGTTGTGTTAACCATTCCTTCATACATATATAACAGTAATAAAGAAATTGGTATTAGTCTGAATGTCTATATTGAGTATTACTAACATTTCTAAAGGCCATATTGAGAACTAGGTTGGACACCCTCTTCTCCAATATCCTGTATATGAAATCTCAAACTTTCAGAGAACAGAGTTGGGCATTTCAATCTTCCAGACTGAGTGGAAAAAGACGTTCTAAAGAGTAGTTTATCAAAATGAAAAATGCAAAGTGGCCCAAAGAGGGGACCTGACCTACCACTTGGCTTCAGCTCTAAATAGCAGTAAGACAGTTGGAAAAAATGAATTCCATCATTCATATTGATCAACAGCAATGGATTAATGAAAGTAAGGAGTCAAAATGTGACTTCTTCCTCTTAGTTCCACTATTTCAGAAGCCTTTGTCACTGTGCGCACTTTTGTCTGATGGATTACCTTGCTACTGCTATTTTAGCCGAGGTCCCCTTTTGTCTTTAATGATGATGAGAACATTCGGCTGCTGCTCATGTTCTCTCCCATGTCCTCATTCTTTCTCCTCTCACCTTTTCTCCTCAATGGTTTTGCTAAATTTTGTCTTATGAACAAACCATTTTTTTTTGTTTTCTGTTGCTCAAATAGAATGAAAATCCATCTCTTTCTCTTCATAAGTTCCCCCACATTCTTTCTATTCCCTAATTGAGATTTTTTTTTCCTGTCTGTCTGAAAGTGGTCTTGCTAGAAATAGTTATAGAAGCGTCATTTGCCTCTCAGACCTCATGTCTGACTTCACAACACAGGCAGACAGTCTCCTGTAGAGTTTGACACCGGATTCTAACCTATGTTATTGGGAATTGGGGTCCTAGCCATCACTATTCAGTACTACTGTATTGCCTGGCACCACACTTAAATCAACCCACTCTCAACAGAGGCCACCTTTAGTGACAGGTAAAAACATGGAGGCACTGTAATGGCTTTCATAAAACTGCATGTGTTTCCATGGAAACAAGTTGCTTATATTCTAACAAATCTTTCTTAGTTTTTCTGCTTTCAAATATCTTTTCTGTTGTTGGCAGAGTAAATTAATATTTCCTTTTCCTGAAATAGTTCTTCTTTCTTTGCAGTACTAGCACCCCTCAGATGGTCTCTTTATCTGTGCTACATTTATCTCTTTTTTTTCCTCATTTATATTTCTTTGTGAAATCTCAAAGACGAGGTGTGACCATTGAAAAGAACACAGGTTAGCCAGTATGGTCAGAGCTGCTGCCAGGGTTTGGTGAATTAACCAGTCAAGTCTCTAAAGCCTTGCACACTTTTCTTCATTCCTGTATCAGTGGAGACAACGGTACCTACATTGTGAAGCTGTTAAACAGTGTATACTGTGTGTAACAGTGCCTGACTAAGAGCAATGAGTCAATAAGTAGCTGCAATTATTATTCTATCTAACCAAACATTTAAAATGAGTACTCATCTGCCAACAGTGTCCTACTTCTGAATGTAACACCAATGTCCAGTCAATATTTAGATTTTGTCTTTACAGCTCAGCACTAGTATTTGAAAGTATGACGCAAAGTCCTGTAGGGTATGGTTTTCTTCCTCTTTTTCTTCTTCTTTTCTTATTTTTTGTTTTTGTTTTTGTTTTTGTTTTTAGTTTCACGGTCCTTTCTCATCTTGCTCTCCTTGAAAATGGGGAAAGAGACTGGCCTTCTCACAGTTAGCTATTTCTACAAAAAGGAAAACAGTTTACTTAAGAACACACCTTTCATGGTCAACTAGTCCAAAGAGCGAATTCCAAAGCACCTCCCTTAGCTAATTCTCACCCTAACCAATATATCTTTTGCTTCTAATTGCCTCAAGGCCAGGTATTGAACAGATCAGCTTACAGCCTATGGCCACTCAAAGTATACAAAGTAGGAATCCTAAAGTGTTTGCCCTGCCCTGCCTAGCATAGCCCACAGAAACCACAATTAGAGTCCTGGCTCCTGCATTCCTCCCTCTTCCTGCCTCCTAACTTAACCAGATGCTTGCCAGGAGCCCTGTGTGTGCTGCCTCCTAATTCTAAGGAATTGTGTGTGAAAACTTCTTCATGGTGTCACCACACCTGATTAAGATAAACTCCAGATATTTCTCCTTTTTTCCTTTATTTATTTATTTATTTATTTATTTATTTAATGTGCATTGGTGATTCATCTGCACTCATATCTATGTGAGGGTGTCAGATCCCCTAGAACTGTAGTCACAGACAGCTATGAACCTCCATGTGGGTGCTGGGAATTGAACCCAGGTCCCCTCAAAGAACAGTCTTAACTGCTGAGCCATCTCTCCACCACTCCCATCCCCACCCCCAGATATTTCTAATTCTGGCACCAAAACAGATCTATCATAGACATTTGGTTTGGATTGATCATATCTTTAAATTTGTATATAACAAAATATTATCATTAGTGTGCTTCTGTATGAATGATGTCTTCTACCCTGCTCCAAATCACCTTGGTACTAGACATAAAGATATCACTCATTCTTTCTGTTTAGAATATATCCTAAAGCTCATAGTGATTTGTTTAAAAATATGGATAGTAGCAATTATATTCTTTCCTGTACACATAGAAACCCCTGATAAAGTTCAACTTGCAAATTAGACTCAGTAAGAGATTAAAAGCAACAATGACAAAATAACTAACAATATAATAAAAATAGCGTTAATGTGATCTCTCTTGAGTCAAAATAAACACTAATATTTTCCGGCTGAGGTTGACGACAAATTGAGCTAAACAAAACAACAGAAAGAAAAAAAAATGTGAATCAAGGGGTCTCTTAGAGCCAGGATGATGGGAAATCGATCGGCTTCCTAAGATAACTTCCGGAATTGACAATCACTGGCATGGAGAGCTGGCAGAGATTCAGACCCCTCCCCAGCTGCAGACGTCAGTATTGACTTAGAGGATTTTGAAAGTCCAGTCAATGCTCTTGTAGCCTCCCTTCACTTTCTTGCTGTCAACAGCAGTGCTTCATAATCAGTATACAAAGAACTAGGACCCATCCTAGCCAGCCGGAACTAGGAACAATACCAGCCAGCAGGAACTAGGACCCATACCAGCCAGCTGCTGCCATTTTGCATACATCCTGGGAGGTAGGGGTGGGGACTACTTTCTTGCTAATTTCTTCTCCATGCTAGGAGAAGAACCTTCCCTCCACACATTGGATGTAGTCACTGTCACCAATCACTTCTTCTACCCCCGACTTTTTAGATTTTTAAATAAGCATATTTATTTTATGTGAACAGCGGATATTGCGCGTTCATGTAGGTCTCTACACCACAGAGGCCAGAAGAGGGTGTCACTCCTGGAACTGAGGAATAAGACAGATGCAAGCTTCCATGTGGGTGCTGAGAATTGAGCCCACATTCTCTGGAAGAGCAGTCAGTTCTCTTAACTGCTGCCCTTAATTCTCCAGCCAATCCAATCCTCCACCACTTTTTTCTTAGTTAAGTGTTGCTTGGATGGTCTATACCTCTATGCAGTGCACTCTGAGCTACCTCCTCTCCCACCCTCTTCCCTCCCTTCTGTCTCTATCAACCTCCCCACTCTCCCTATCAGACTCTTTCCTAGATTCAGAAATTTGGTTTTATGGTTTTTAGTGTAATTTGTTGTGATATCATTCAGAGGTGTGAATTGTTATAACACATAAAACTGAGTAAAATATGTGCATTTATCCCACATGATAACCAAACTCTGGTGCTTAAAACAGTTTCCTTTTTTATGATCTCACTGACTCCCCTAAAAGGACTCTTAGCCAAAACAAAAGTTCCTTGCAATCAGTTACAAAATGTGTGTGTGTGTGTGTGTGTCCTTGCGTGTGTCTTTCTCCGTCTCTCTATATATATTACTCTTTGTGTTTTTCTGTCTCTGTGTGTGAGTCCTTATGCCTTTCAGTGTGTGTCTGTCTTTCTCTATTGCTCTGTGTGTCTCTCTGTCTTTCTCTGGATATTTCTGTATGTCTTTCTGTGTATGTCTGTATGTCTTTCTCTGTCTATTTCTCTGTGTGTGTGTCTCTGGGTGTTTCTGTATGTCTTTCTATGTGTGTCTGTCTTTCTCTGTCTCCCTTTATTTCTCTCTGTGTGCATCCCTTTTGGTTCGTCTCTCAGTCTGGGTGTCTGCCTGTCTCTCTCTATTTCTTTCTGTGTGTGTGTCTGTCTGTCTGTCTGTCTGTCTCTGTGGGTCTCTGCCTTTCTCTCTCTTTCTCTCTCTCTCTGCAGAGAATCTTATCCCTCACCTATCTGCTCCATTGAGAAGGATAAAACTCAGTACAGAATTGTAGTGGCCTGAATTCCTCTTTCTTGATTCATCCTGGGCATTGACCAGAGTAACCTGCTGGGAGACCCCAATAAAAAGACACCGTGACAAACGCTTTGCCTTCCTCTTCATTTATAATTGAGGTGGAGCTTGTCAATAAAGCCTTCCAAAGGCCGTTCTCCACAATACTCTTAGACAAGTATTTACATTCTTTCTCCCCTCTATCAAAAGCAAGACTATTTTGTTAAAAAAAAAAAAAAAATAGTCGTAGCCAGCAATTCAGCAATTGTAGGCAGACTTAGCCTTTCTGTCCTGATAAGATTTTAAAGGGACACCATAACAAAATCCATCAAGGACAATGAGAAGTTGTCTCACTTCTTCCCCCTGCTTTGGTTCTTGCGATGCATTTTAAAGCAGTCCCTAAGACAAGGTCCTGAAGCGCATTTTCTCTCTCTGATTCTCCTGCTGCGGCTGCTCTGCAGCAGATCCTGGGCCTGTTCCCTTTCCTTTATTTTTTTTACTTCCTTTCTGGTTTTTTGTTTGTTTGTGTTTAATAACAAATGATACAAGAAATTACTTGAATTAGATCCAGTTGTTTTCCTTTTCTCTGATTCCTGCCATTCATTGTTCTTATTGGTTCCTATTCTGGTCTTCACATTTATGAAAATGATCCTTTGTAGATGCTTATAAAGAAATATAAAGCCAAGTAGCAACAATAATAAGCTTGTTGCTCTCCTGCATCGTGTCCGACATAATTACCAAGAGCATGCACAATCCACAAAGGCCGAAAATGGCCCTTTTCCTTATTTGTAATGTTTACTTCATTTTACTTCAAAGCATATGCAAATAAAGATTAATTTTATCTAGACTATGTAGATCATTTTTTAATTAGCAAGAGTTCACTATGCTTAGAGAACATAGTGATTTAAACAGGACAGCAAATAGCTAATCCATCATAAAATTTATAAGTTCCTCACCTCAAAAATTTTCAACTTCAGATGCTTTTATTCATCGGAACAATTGAAACTTGCAATAAAAGAAGAGGAAGCAAGTGATGTGAGTTGGAGCCCTGCCTTCCCATTAGCATCAGGCAGATAAGAGAATGCCACCTAACTTACTTTTAATTACATTCAAGGTGTTCATCCTATTAATCTGGAAATTAACCATGCAAAATGAATTCCACTGGTGAAATACTATGTTCTGTGTGTTAGGGGACAAGAAAGAGAGAGAGAGAGAGAGAGAGAGAGAGAGAGAACTACCATGGATATAAAGCAATATATGATGAACCAGTCTTGCATGGTGGTTTCCCAGGAAACCAAAACTACAGATGTACAAACTGAAATACAGATGTGGGCATTTCAAATAACTAAATCTATTCTAATCTAATTCCTAATGAGGCCATTCATTTTCCGACTTTTATGCAGAATACTGTGTGCCTCTAAATTGAGCTGAAAACCCGGATCTTCCACCCATAAACACTGGCACGGTTTGAAGATTAACGCTTATTTAATCAAATTAGATATTTAAATCTATATAATATGTGATCTCCATAGACTGGCAACTAGCGCACCACCAGGTAACCTTGTTCTCCAGGATCTCTCCAGGGGTTCCGCTGAATCATCGCCTTGCAAGCTGTGTGCCAGCTCTGGAACAAACACAAACATATATTTCCTCTCCAAACGCATCACTTCTGCCAGGAAGCTAACAGATGCACCCACAAATGTTGCAAGTCTGCCTGCGAAACCTGGAACTCATTGACTTTCTATTGCATTTCTCTAGCACAAGTGCATTTGGAGCAAAGAAAGAAATTAAAATGAAGTCAGGTGTCATTCAAGAAAATTACAGTCCCACGGAGGATAGTTTTGAGTTGCAGCTTTGAGTGGACCTGCTGTGCCTTGTACAGCTGCCTGCAGTTTTTGTCATTAATAATCAGTAAATAAGATCTGCAGGTGGGCCTGGAAGGCACCCCGAGCCAAGAAGATGGTAGTTAGGGCTTCTGTCTCTAAGATGGGTGGCCAGGCTCATTTGCACAACCCGGCTTATGTTTCCACACAAAAGTGCAGCCCTACTTAGCATAGCTTCGGGGAAGCCACTTCAATACAGGGAATGCTAATTACTGTAACCAACTGGCAACGATGCATCCAAAATTAAATGGCCTGTGACTGAGCAGATGAACAATTTTTATGGCCCAAAGATCAGGGAACAGAGATAGTTTGTTAAATTAACTGACAGCCTCTTTGGTCTAAGTAGGTGAGTTGAAGTCATTTGAAAGCTGTGTTTCCATGCAGTTACAAACCAGAGTCTCTCCTGTGTAAGTACAGTTCCCCCTGCAGTTTTATGGGGGGACTATGGCTGCATTTAGTACATAAAATTCTCAAAGTTCCTTGGTTCCGTTTATGAATGACCAGGAGAAGCCATTCTGCACTCCTGTGGGATTGGTCTTCCTTATATAAAGAGCTGTTCTTTGGAAATTCACCTGAAAGTAATTCACAGAGTTGTACAGGGAGGCTTAGGAAAGCTCCACATGAGCCAAAGCTTTTCCCTTCTAATTCCCAACATTGATCACACTTAGAAACCAAATGATTTCACCAGCACATCCGAAGTCACTGTTACTACAAGTTCACTCTCAATGTTACTGTATATGTAAAAGTTTCTCTGAGAAACAATGTAGAGACAGGAGCATGCTTGCAACATAATCAAGTTGTTTGGAGCAAAAACTTTGTCATGCCCCAACTAAAAGCTAAGATTTTTCAGCTTTTACATTATGCTATCTCAGATTGTATAATTTCTTCTTCCTCCCAAGAGGCTTAAATGAGACTATTACTGACGACAATGTTTAGTAACATCTCTTACCACTTCTCCCCAGTAGCAACCCCTACCTCTCTGGCCTGGAACCTCCCAAAGTGTCTCTAGGCGCTGCCAATTAACTGCTGAGGAACAAAAGCACCCCTCAGTTAAGAATCACATGTATTGAATACCTATGATAAGACCAGACGCTGTGCAAGATTCAGAGATCAATAAAAACAAATGATAGACTGTGCTTAGCATAGTGAAGCTAGGGGGCAGTCCCAAACAGGGACAAAGGGAGGAGTTCCTTAAAGAATATGACAGCAGAAAGAGGCAGCAATGAAGGGGGAGTGCAGTTAGGCCATGCTTGATGCTTATCTCTGTCTTTGAAAAGGCAATGATACAGTGATAAGGGTTGAGAGGAACCCCAGATAGTGGTGTGAAGGTGACTATGTTTGCCTGATAGGGCTGGAAAGTTCTGTTAGCCTTAAGTGGTAGGTGAAGACCGCTTGCTTGCCTGCCCTTTCTTATTTCATGAGAAATGTAGTCATTCCTTAAGCACTGTGCTTATGTTCTGGTTATTAGGGGGAAAAAAAGTCACTGTGATGTTTTAATTTTGTTAGAAAACCAATTTAAAGCCACTCTTCATCACGTTTTCTAGCTAGGCAATCATTTCAAATCTCTAGGAAATGTCTTCTGCCCCTCTGCTTCCAGTCCTGACTTCAATAAAATGCCATTCACTTTTCTCGGTCCCACAGAACAGGCAAGAAACAATGCCTCTGACCACAGACGCCTGCGCCCCACACCCTCAGGGACTCCATTGCCTGCAGCCAACAGACTTAGGTGCCTTCCTGCCCGGAGCAGGTGAGAATCCAGCCCAGCTAGTTAGCATCGTGCAGGTTAACTCCTTCTTTCCCAAAGGTCGGACTTTGCGTTTCCCTGATAGTTTCAAGACAAACACATAAACTTGATTATAAAAGGCATTAGAGGTTAAATACAAACTTTGCTTTTTCTGTGACTCTTTAGCTCCAAACCAGAAGCCAGCAGTCAAATTATAAAACAGAACAATGATTCAAGAAAGACATTTCTGCCGGGCGTGGTGGCGCACGCCTTTAATCCCAGCACTTGGGAGGCAGAGGCAGGTGGATTTCTGAGTTCGAGGCCAGCCTGGTCTACAAAGTGAGTTCCAGGACAGCCAGGGCTATACAGAGAAACCCTGTCTCGAAAAACCAAAAAAAAAAAAAAAAAAACAAAAAAACAAAAAAACAAAAAAAAAAAAAAAGAAAGAAAGAAAGAAAGACATTTCTAACTCTGTTTCTCAAATGTGAGCCTCCATTGGAATATGGTGCAGCAGTACAGTCTAGAGATCCAGTAACTGTACAGCAGGAGACACCTATTTTATGTAGGTGGTTCTGACATAGGGGCCAGTTTGGAGCTAATGTTTGAAACAACACAAAGTATTATTTTTAAAGGATATTTCTCCTAACTCTGACTTTCTGCTTCAATGAAGGGATGAAATAATGAACCCACAAGCAAACTATTGTTTTGGGGGCTTTGAGAGAGAGGCAAACAGATCGGGACCACTCAATACTTGAAAACAACCTGAAATCCCAAATGGCTCAGGTTCAAATCTCCCCTGGCATCATAAATACTCCACATTTTTGCAAGGGGTAAAGGGATGTTAAGATCCTTGTTGAGGCCGGGAAGATGGCTCAGTCAGTAAAGTGCTTGCTGATCAAGCATGAGGGATGGAGTTCAAATCCTGACTCCCATGTGATCCACCACTAGGGACACCCACCTTTGAACTTTCTTAACCTACAAGCATACAATGAAGGCTTCCAACTGGAGAGGGGATGCTGTGTGGGTTTACAACAATATTTCAAACCTAAGAAACTAAAAGTGGAGCCTCTTCCTCTTTTATTTTTAGTTACTTCTGTATATGTATGTATGTCGGGGTAATGTGCATAGAGTGAAGTGCTAGGGCAGATGGGAAAAGGCCATCAGAAATGCAGTTCCTAGCAGCTGTGAAATGTTCAACACTGGTGCTGGCAACCAAACTGAAGTCCTCAATGAGAGCAGCCTGGACTCTTAACCACTAAGCCTGGGCCTCCTCATCTTTTGGAACTGAGGAAAATCTGCTTGTATTTTGCCCTTGCTGAGAGAGTCGTTTACAATCAGTTAGCAAGCAAAGAGAGAGAGAAAAAAAAAAGTCTACCTATTTAAGTCTATCTTGGGCCCAGCATGCAAACCCCAATACCCATGTGCTTAGCCTTGAACATTAAATATCACTTTCCAGGTATCGAGCATGCCTGTGACTGACAGCACATGCCAGCAGGGGCTGTCAGCTACAGCTGTTGCCCAGCTGTTTACAAGGGCCGTGCATTGCTTCAGGCTGAGCTTATGTGGTTGGTCCAGCCACACCGGCTGCTTTCTTTTATCTCTCCTCTGCTACCCTGATGATGATTGTTCACGTTTCAGTGCTGCAGAAATAGGCTAAAAGCCTAGCATTCTCTGCAGAATTGAGTCACAAGATGTGCTCTGGGATTAGGTTACACAGTCCAGTGGGTATATCTGCCCACTCTCTTGTCATCCTGGGTTGTTTTTCGAGACTTCACCTGGGGAATGCTTCAGTCTCTGCACTTTGAAACTCAAAGAGCATCTCTCTTTTTATTCCTACAATGATGAGGGGTCTTATGAGAGTGAGTGACATAACCTCAGCTTCATTTCTATCTACTAAGAACTCCTTCTGGCTATTCCTCTAACCCTTGACCAGGTCAACCTTGTATCAGGAAATCTGTCACTGACCTTGTCTGAGGAGAACCATCTACGTTCACATATCACCTGGATTACTGTTTAGTAAGTCTGATCCGTTCACTACACGCATGGTACACAACAACCCGCCTTTTCATCCTATAGCTTTATTTAGGAGAGTGTCTATAAGGTGCGTCTTTGGATATTGATACTCAATTACTCCATAAAGCTTATAAAGCAAAGTGCAAAGTGAAGAACCTTCATGGCTGGCCTTGGCCTACCTCCACAGTTTCTTTACTTCTGACCTTCACCCAGTGTGTGCTCCAATTAAAGAGAACCATACGGAGCTTCTTAATGCTTTATTATTTTCATAATTTAGCATAAGCTATCACCTCCACCTAGAGGAGCATGCCCTCCGGTATATGTCTACACATGACCATTTCCAATGATGTTTTTTTCATGAAGTTTATTTTATTCACGCTTAAAATGACCTTCCCATTTCCCATTGCCACGTCTTTTAACATCTCTGAAGACTCTTAGCTAGTGTTATTTCTTTATAGAAGTTAGATGGGGATACTATTCCTTGCCCCTGCTGGACTATAAATACCATAAGAGTAAGTTTGGTCCAAACTCAGTGTAGCTTTCTTTGTACTATCTAGAATACATCAAAAATGTAATAAAGATCTTTCAAGGTCAATGTTTGCATTTAAACAGACATAGCTGTGCCAGAATGTGAATGAAGGAAAACCTTTGAGTGTTCGCCCTAATGTTCGTTAGTTCTGTATTCCAGGGCAAGGCACTTGGCCTTGGATTCCTTAAATGTAGAGCTTGAAGAAGAACACTTTTCCCATCTTTCCAGTCTGCTTACTGGACCATGATGATGAGCTAATCACACAATGTGTTGAAAGTGCTCTGAAAACCACAGTCTGCTACAAAGCAAATTAGCACCCTCACATACCTGCAGATCCATTAGTTACGACACAACTAAACAATTATGGCTAAAACTTTCAGGTTCGTAGAAGAATAATGAATACAAAAATGTACAAATTTCATTTTTGAGTCTCTTTCCTAAAGAAGGACGTCCTTTATTACCCTAATATGTATAACACATTCTAAATAAATACTTTCAACATTTTTAAGAATGACTCTAGGCAGTTGAAATTTCAATTTTTTTCCATTTAGGTTTTTTGTTTGTTTTTGTTGTTGTTGTTATTGTTAGCGGTGGGTTTTATTTGTTTGTTTGCTTTTCAAGATGTGTAAGCATGTTTTCCCTGCTAATGTAAATGTACCATGTATATGCATGTAATGTCCACAGAGGCCAGAAGAGGGAGTGAGATTCCCCAGA
Organism: Mus caroli; assembly: GCF_978045245.1. Classification (NCBI taxonomy): domain Eukaryota; kingdom Metazoa; phylum Chordata; class Mammalia; order Rodentia; family Muridae; genus Mus; species Mus caroli. Next base: position 101,213,815 of record NW_028227267.1, on the reverse strand, counting down.
ACTGTAGTCACAGATGGATACATGCCACCATGTGGATGCTGGGAACTGAATTCAGGTCGTCGTCAGGAGTAACATGAGTGCTTAAACACTGAGCCCCTACCCGCGGGTTTGAGCCTTAGAGACTTTCACTTTGGTACCTTTAAATTTTTATATTTATCACAATAGTGTGTTATCCTTTAAGGTTTAACCATCTTGTAATGACACACACCATGGTGTACTCCTGGTTTTCCAAAAAGAAATTAGTGGCTCAAGAGAAGTTTCTAATTTATTCAGCTTTAGCACAGTTTAGCTAAACCTTACTCAGGAAAACTATCAACCTACTGCAAAACTAACAAACAGGCTGCGAAGTATTCATTTTTCAGGAAATAAGGACTCACACTGAAGCCACGATACTGAGTCTTCATCATCATCATCATCCTTATAATTATTTAAATTAATCAAAATTGACCATATTCCTGTGGGGAATGATGGTATATTTTCATTTTTAGAATGATTAGATCAAGCTAACTTAACATACAGATACATTGTATAATCTACATTATATTTTTTTTCAGTAAGAACACTTTAAATCTAGTCTTAGCAATTTTCAAACACATGTTATCTTATTAATCATAGTCATCATTCTATGTAAAAAAAAAATCAGTCAAAAACTTGTCCTTCCTAGATGCCTGAAAACTTGTACGTTTGGCCAACATCTTTTCTAATTTCTCAATACTTCTAGCCCTGTAATCACTCACATGTCACAGGTTTGACATGTTTAGATTTCCCATGTAAATGAGATCACGTAACACAGCACTGAGTATTTGGTTAACCTATCATTATTAATTGCCTATGTTCTTGCCCAACTCTCTTAATTCAAAGTAAAATTCCTTACAATGATCCCAATTTTATTTCCCCTTATCTGTATTCTAATGGCAGGAGGTACCCTTTTCCCAAGCCAATTTCTCTGCCTATGCCGTCCCATTGGATCTGAGAGCCCTTTCTTTGTTTGTTACAGTATATTCTGACAGTCTTTAGCCTGAAAGGGGTCTTCTCAAGGTCCTATAGCATTATGTAGGCCAAAGTGAAGGTTCCTTAGATGCTGGCAGTCATGGCTATATATTATGTTATTATTATTTTATTATTTTTATTATATTCCATTTGATAAATTTATTTTTATTTTTTTCTGGGGATTGAATTCAGAGTTTCTCAAATGTCAGTCAAGTATCCTACCATTGAGCTATATCCCTAGACCTCAATCAAATTTTAAGTCAACAATGAACTCAATATTCTTGATGACAAATACCATGTCATCTTGACAATTTACCTTTGAATAAACAGCTACTGGTACAAGAATTGGAATGCCCTTAGCAGCATTAATGTCTTTGTAGTATGGGCACTCTTTATAACTTCAGTTTTCTGAGCCCTAAAACAGAGACTTCAGCAGGTAGTCTTCTAGAGTTGTTGAAAGAAACACATAATACATGCTCCAGAGCTTGCTTCCCTTGACTGTTACCTCTGAAGCGCTGCTGGGCTGCTGGTGTTACATCTCTAAGAAAAGAGTTGCACTAAAAACAAAATTCTTTTGTTTTCCCACATGTTTATCCAGAGGTGTTCTGTTCACTTGAAAGCTTTGAAGTACACTTACTCAATAATTAGGGTTTGTGGCTGGGTTGATGATCCAGTCCTACTGCTAGGAGCTTTGCATGGTTATAGAAGATGGCCATTCCTTCAATCTCTGCTCCATCTTTTTCCCTGCACTTCTTGTAGGCCCTTGGGCACTCTCAGAGACTGAACTGCCAATCAAAGAGCATATATGGACTGGACATATGCCCCCAGCACATATGTAGCAGATGTGCAGCTTGGTCTTCATGTAGGTCCCCCAACTACAGGAGCTGGGGTGATTCCTGACTCTGTTGCCTGCCTGTGGATCCTGTTCCCCTAACTGGGCTGCCTTTTCTGGCCTCAGTGGGAAGCAATGTGCCTAGTCCTCCTGTGATTTGATGTGCCAGGGTGGGTTGGTGACCCAGGAGGCAGGGGCTCCCCTTCTCAGAGGAGAAGGTGAGGTGTGCATTCACATCCCCAGCTGAAAGAAGGAAACAGAAGAAAACCCCAAAATGGTGCAGGTCTTCTGAAACCCAAAGCCCACCACCATTGACACACAGGCCTCTTCCAGCAAGACCACAACTCTAAGACTCCCCAAACAACCACCTACTGAGATCTTGACCTGGACCAGCAGGTCATTCTTCAATGAGTGCTTTCTGGGAGAGAGGACCGAGGGATGAGAAAATAAAGAAGACAGAAAAAAGGGGGTTGGGATATATTGTACTAGCTAAGTCCTATGCTAAGCAAGTTTATTCAGAGGTACAGCAAGTTTATTAAGAAGTACAGCATATACAGTTTTTTGGGTGTGTGTGAAACATAGTCATCAGAAAACTATCATACAATGGGACAGAGCCAGCAGAAAACTAGCCACACACTGTTCCACTGAGAGCCACAGGATGTCTCAAGTGCACCACAGACTGAGCATACAACATACATACCTTGGAACTGACAACTCCATTCTATTCAGAGGAGGAAAGTCAGGTTCTTGAAAACTAAAACCTTAACTTCTTTGAGACCCTGGCACCAGCTAAGGGCCTTGCTAAGTTGTCCCCTGGGCAAGCACACAGAACTCGCACTCCCTTTGTCCTTAACTAGGAACTCTGGGAAAGCCTTGATTGGCCTGGCTTTCAGCAGGAACCAACTATTTAAATGTCAAGACTATGAGGGCCACTGAAGCTACCACACCGAGTCATCTGGAAAGAAGGACTCTCAATTGAGAAAACGCCACTGTTAGATTGGCCCATAAAAAGCCCAAGAGGCATTTTTCTTGAATATGCATTGTTATGGGAGGACCCAGGCCACTGTGGGTGGTGCTACTCCTGAACAGGTGATCCTATTTGTACAAGCAAGAAGGCTGAACAAGCCACAGAGAGCAAGCCAGTAAGGCGCTGTACTGGCTAGTTTTGTGTCAACTTGACACAGCTAGAGTTATCACAGAGAAAGGAGCTTCAGTTGAGGAAATGCCTCCATGAGATCCAACTGTAAGGCATTTTCTCAATTAGTGATCAAGGGGGAAAGGCCCCTTGTGGGTGGAACCATCTCTGGACTGGTAGTCTTGGTTCTATAAGAGAGCAGGCTGGGCAAGCCAGGGGAAGCAAGCCAGTAAAGAACATCCCTCCATGGCTTCTGCATCAGCTCCTGCTTCCTGACCTGCTTGAGTTCCAGTCCTGACTTCCTTGGTGATAAACAGCAGTATGGAATTGTAAGCTGAATAAACCCTTTCTTCCCCAATTTGCTTCTTGGTCATGATGTTTGTACAGGAATAGAAACCCTGACTAAGACAGGCACCTTCCTCCATGGTCTCTGCTCCAGTTCCTGCCCTGACTTCCATCAGTGATGGAGTGCAGCCTGGGACGTGTAATCCAATGAATCCTCTTCTCCCAGAGTTGCTTTTTGCCACGATAATTATCACAGAAGCAGAAACAAACTGGGGCAATGACCTTCCTCCATTGGAAGGCGCTGTAAACCCTGCTTTTCACCACCAGGAGCCATCAGCTCTGCTCCACAGCATGCTCCCTGCTGTCAGGTTCGCCCAACCCCAGCCCAACAGCGGTGGACCGAGACCTCTGAAATTGCAATGCAAAATAAATCTTTCCCTTTTTGTATATGTTTCCTCGGGTCACAGTAACCAAATCTAACACACTCGTGACAGATACAAATCACTGGGAACTGATTTCTTCCTTTATAAATTCATGAATCTTCACTCTTCTTGGGGCATCCGTATGTGAGTTTGTTAAGTTGAATTGTTAAATGCTGACTGAATTCCTCTATTCCCGTTTCTGGCTGGGTTTTTGTTGTTACTTTGGTTTCGTCTTGTTTGGGTTTGGGTTTTCAGAGTCAGGGTCTCACTGCGTAGCGCTGGCCATCCTGGAACTTGCTTTGTAGGTCAGGCTGACCTGGAAGTCACAGAGATACCGCTGCCTTTGCCCACTGAGTGTTGGGATGAAGGGCATACGCCACAACTCTTGGCCTCATTTCTGGCCTTTCGAAGCTGAAATAAGCCAACAGAAGAGTTTCAGTGTTTGTGCTCCATGTGGTACCTTTCATAGTACTTCCCTGGTACTTCTGACTTTTCAAAAAGGTCTCCTGGGTGACCCCCTCATCCCTGAGAGCACCTCAGTCACTCATATCTTGCCTTATCACCATATGATAGACTTCTGTGTTTGATAGCTCTTTTGTGATATAATTTGATTTAACAACAAGGTCTAGTGTTTTATATGGTTTTTATTTTAAACCTAAAAGAGGTGACTTTTCTCGGCTCTCTGACATGCAGCTTAGAGAAGGAATGCCCGCAGAGATGTTGTGACCATCTACCGCCCAGGCAGGTGGACAGCACTGGTGGGGTTGCCTACCAGCTCCTCCGCTTTGCCAACAGGCTCTTAACTGTGTATCAAATGCATATGCAAGTATCAAATCAGTGACTGATGAGTCAGCAAACATATTATCAATGTAACTAACTTGTAGAACAGCAGCAGCAACAACAACAAAGCATGGAGCTCTGGCTTCTAGGAAAAGCAACTTGACAAGACTCGAGCCAGCTGCTGAAGATACAATGGCCAAATTCAGGATGCTCTTTTGTGAAAGCTGTTCTGTTCTCAAACAAATGTCAATTAATTGTGGGTTTTCAGGAAATAGTTAAAACTGTTCACTTTGAGGGTAATCTGACTTTGGGGTTCCTATGTAGGAGCATCACCTTGGCACTTTTGTTCACACACAAAATGAAAGCAAAAGAAAATAGATGTGCTCACATGGTCAACTGATGTGGAAAACAGCTATCTGGAAGTTGGTTTCCTATGCCCCAGAGTCTTCTGGAAAACCCTACAAACTCTCCAACCTTAGTGATCCGTGTTACAATATTACAAGATGTGATATTTCCTTCATTTATCTCCTACCATTCAAAAACATTCGTGAAGCAACATTTAGCCTCAGGTGGAAATAAAATGTTCTCTTAAAATGACATAATTTAAAACAATCACCCAATTTGCAACATTTTAAAATATTTAACATTATAACCTGCTATGTCACAATGGCCAGGAGCAAACCAACAATAAGATTATCCAGGAGAGAAATTACTGAAGATCTAGCTCCTTTAGGATGCAATATGCATGCTAGACTTGGTTGTCAGCTTCATAAAATGCCTCGTTTCTTGTCCAGTGACTGGCACATTATTGATAATCAATAAATATTTGTTCAGTGGATAAATGATGCCAGTGATCTTGTTTGTTTGATTCACAGTTTTACACCCAGCCATTAGACAAGTGCCTAGCACATAAAAGTACTTAAATATTGGTGGAGAGAACAAATTAATAACTCCTTATGCTTATTTGTTCTGTGGGCATGATGCTGTGCTTACATCTGAACTTGATGTACAATTTCTATTGCTACCCAAGGAGCCAGATTTTGCTTTGAGCCAATGCAGACAACATTTGGGACAGACTGTAAGCTCTATGAGAGAACTTTTTCTGAATTATCTTTTCTTCATACTTCTAAGGAACAGGCACTGAATGAACAAAGGCATGAATGGGTTTTTGAAATGAAAGTGGAAAACACTTAGCAGTGTATTCATAAGTAAAACACGAAGACACTGTAGAACATCCCAACCTTTCTGCTTCAATAAGAAATACTTTTTTTCTGCCATCATCTTGGGATGTCTTAGCTCAAAATCCCCAACCTTTGAAAGGATGAAACCTCTCATCCTTTCACCTAAACAACTGGGCCAGAACCTCTGATTAATTTTCAGTATAATTTTTAAGAGTTTTCTTAGCTTTCACCACAATCTAGGTGGGGTGTATACATGTAAAACAAACGATAAATGGTCTTTCAGGAATGGAAACTAACTTTAATATGAAGTCAATATTTATGAAGTTGTGATTAATTGACTGGTGATCCAATGATTACAATCTGTCTATTTGAGACATCTACTCAAATTTATTAGCTTTGACCAAAAAACAAACTTAAAAAACAATCTAAACTGGGTCAATGAGAGAATAATGCATTTCTAATCAATTTTTAATAGCACTTAAGATTTTATTTTTTTTAAAACTTGCTTTTAAATAATTTATCATTAAAATGAATCGGATTTAAACAAGGGGTAAAAGGTGTTTCAGGGCTATTTGATGGTTTTCGTAGCAAAGAAATTCAATTATGACTGACTTTTTATTACTGAACTACTTTACTAATAATAATACATCTTCGGCTTGCACAAAGGCATTGAGCCAACAGCCTCGTAGAGCCTCAAGTATGAGCTAGAAGTTAACTCCAATCCTACCATTATCTTTTGTGTTACCAAGCCTCAGTTTCTTTATCTGTGAAAGACAAAGCCTTCATAACTACCCCAAAGAGCCTTCTGGTTGCTACTGCCTTGTAATTCTACAGATTCAAGGGGCCTTAATTTGCCTATTCCAGGTACCATTTGTAACTGAATTCTTCAGTTCACAGGGTCCCTTTTAAGGCCATTAAGAACACATTGTACCCAGGCATGGTGGTGCATACCTTTGATCTCAGCAGTAAGGAGATAGAGGCAGGAGGAAGTCTGTGAGTTCAAGTCCAGCCTAGTCAATGGGGAGTCTTTCAGGACAGCCAAGACCTCACAGAGAAACCCTGTCTTCAAAACAAACAAACAAACAACAAAACAAAGACGAAGGGAAGGAAGTATCTAGATCTTACTATCCTAATTAAAACACGCTTTATTTTTAAACTTATCTTTGAGACTAGGTATTGTCATAAATCATCAAAACCTTAGGTTCTCCTTCTGTGTAGTGGTGGTACAATCCCAGAATCCCAGAACTTGGGAGGCAGAGGCAGGCAGATCTCTGATTTCATGGCCAGCCTAATCTACAAAGTAAGTTCCAGGACAGTCAGGGAGGGCTACATTGAAAAACCCTGCCTCAAACAAAACAACAACAAAACAAAGAAACAAACAAACACAACAACAAAAGAGAATCCTCAATTCGATGCCCATCCAAAAGGCAGATATTTACATTAGGATTTCTAACAGTATCAAAATTATAGTTATGAAGTAGCAACAAAAGTAATTTTATCATTGGGGGTCACCACAACATGGGGAACTGTAACTGTAAATGTAAGAAGTAGAACTCTTGCCTGGCGTGGTGGCGCACACCTTTAATCCCAGCACTCGGGAGGCAGAGGCAGGAGGATTTCTGAGTTCGAGGCCAGCCTGGTCTACAAAGTGAGTTCCAGGACAGTCAGGGCTATACAGAGAAACCCTGTCTCGAAAAACAAAACAAAACAAAACAAAACAAAACAAAACAAAACAAAACAAAACAAAACAAAAAGAAGTAGAACTCTTAAAGGGAGGTGCCTTCTACTTATCTATCCCCTGCTGTCTAGTCTCAGGATGGAGGTCACCTCAGATCATTCTCAGCCTCTGCTCCACTCAGAGGCTGGAGGAGGAGGAGGCCCTGAAACACCACGAGGCATGCTCATTCCAGTTCTGGCCTTCAAGGCTAGGAATGTGAAAGAGACATTTGCTAAACTCGTGAATTCTGGACCTGGAACAATTATGACCTTGCTTTCATATAACCACAGGGTTGTAAAAGCAGATTGTTCCAGAGCCTGGCATCATTTGGAAGTGTCCACTATGCAGGGAGTCAGTGACTGTCTTGCCTGCTTCTCCAATTCCAAGTTGAAGATAGCCTCTGACATAGAGACAAGGATAGTGAGCTCTTTGGGATACTTCTCGCTGCCACTAGTGAATTGGATTTGGCCTTCTCCGTGCCAGTTGCCAGCTTCTCCAATTGCATTATTGTCTGGTTATTTTAGAGCCAGGATGACTAGCCTTCACATTCATTTCACACAACACACACACACACACACACACACACACGCACACATGCACACACTCACACATGTATGCATGCATACATGAAAGGTACTGAGTCAGATGTTTAAAATGCTGCCCAAGGCCATGACTGGGAAAACATGGATGTCTTCATCAGTCAGGAACTTCTCTTTGCCTTTTTCACAGAGAGATTAGCAAAAGTTTCTCTTTCTAATTTTGCTGCCTCATACACTACCTTAGCTTGTATCACTTCTCACTTTAGCTCTTTCTGGTTTTATACTAAGTTGCAGTTAAATTCCAAATCTTATCTTCATTTGGAAACACTTAGATCTTTCTCTTCCTTCCTTTCTTTCTTTCTTTCTTTCTTTCTTTCTTTCTTTCTTTCTTTCTTTCTTTCTTTCTTTCTTCCTTTCCTTTCCTTTCCTTTCCTTTCCTTTCCTTTCCTTTCCTTTCCTTTCCTTCCTTCCTTCCTTCCTTCCTTCTTTTTGTCATCCTGGGAAAGTGCTAATTTGTAACTTCAGGAATTATCTCCTGAAGTTCAACAACACCGTGCACATCCTTCTTGTACCTAAAACAAAGTCTTTAGAGTGCATTGTGTATTGAATGCCTTGCGCTGTTTGCAGTTTCCTCTTTTGGGCTGAATCAGGGCCCTGAGGAAAATCCTTAAACCTCCTGGCTAGGAAAGCACAGAAGGGCTAGTGAATGTTTGTCTTCAAGGAGAAAGGAGATTAAATTTCCCCAGATACTCTGGATGATTCTGTATGAAGAAAACCATTACTTTTAAACCAATTAAGTGCTTTAGGAATAGGAAAGGAACTAAGAAGGAACTGTCATTTTGACATTTTTAAATGTTTGACGGCTCCATTATCTCAAGACTTGAGGCCCATCTCCCCATCCCCATTTTTTGGGAAAGATGTAAGCTCGAAATACCATAGCATTCTCTTCTTCCTGCACTAATTACACTTTTCTTAAGTTTTGAAGTCTCAAACCCTCTCATAAACCATCTTCCTTCCCATTCCCAGCAAATCTTCAGCTCCTGACCCAGAGACCCGTTTGAGATGTGTTATTATTTAATTAAAATGGGGAAAATGCCGGGGTGACGGCGCGTCTCCGAAGCGCGCTTCCGTCCCCTCGCCCCGGCTCGCTGTGGCCCTGCCAGGCCGCCGTAGCCGGCCTCGCGCATTCCCAGCGTGGCGAGGAGCTGCTGTCGGCGGGACTTCCGTGTTGGCGGGATTCTGAACGCTGCCATGGCTCAGACCGTGCAGAACGTTACATTGTCCCTCACTCTGCCCATCACGTGCCACATTTGCTTGGGGAAGGTAATGGGTACGGCTAGGAGACGGGGTTGAGGACCGGTTGCCCGCGGGAGCCGAGCGAGGCCCGGGGCTGGGCGGGGATGGGGCGTGAGGCGCCCGATGCCTGGGCAGGTTGAGCTGCGAGCTCCTCGGCGGCGGGAGGCCGGGCCTCGGGGCGCGGGGACGACCCGGAGCGGTGGGCTCGCCCGGCGCCTCCCGCCCGGGCCTGGGCGGCCTGCGGCGGCTTCCGCCGGCCTGCGAAGAGCGGGTCCGCGTCCCGGCGCCGCAGCCTCCATCCTCTGCAGCCGGTGCGGCGTGCAGCGCCCGAGGCAGGTTCCCAGGAGCCTTGTCCGAGGTCCCTGGTCTCCTGAACCGCCCCAGTGTGGTTGTTCGGAGGGTTAGGGGGCCACGATCGGTTTTCAGAGTCCTTCCCTTTTATTATCCTCGACTGGAGGATGGCTTTGCCATGTGTTCCCATTAGGAAAGTCAATGGTGGTACGTGCCCCCTCTCCCTTCTTGCTGTTTAGAATGAGAAGCGTGCTCTCAACTCTGGGTCAGTCATAAGAGGCAAGAGGTGCTCATGGGTTTGTGAAACTATCTGGAGAAAGTAGTTTGGTATTAGAAGTGGAGTTTTGAGTGTTCTCACGCATTCGTATTCCCTTTCATTTCCGTTTGTGCCTCAGATTCAGGGTTTTTTTCTTTCTTTTCTTTTCTTTTTGTTTTTTTGTTTTTTTGTTTTTTTTTTTTTTTTCCGTGCCTTTACCGCGTGGTTCAAGAACAGAAAAGAACTGATACAAGTCTTTTCCACTCGGGATTGCTTTTATTTTATTTTATTTATTTATTTATTTTGTATGTAGTGTGTCCGAGAACGTAGGCTGCAGTTTACAACCCCAGGCTTATCAGGGAAACAAAAAAAGATAAGAAACGAGTGCCAGCCAATGAGATCCCTTGCTTTTAGGTGTTGGAGGTTCAACATAGATTTCCAGATTCAATAAATAAAAGCAAGTTAGGACTGGAAGTAACGTCTAACCTTAGCGTCTGAGTAAAAGGCCAGTGAAACAGCACATGTGTTGTGAGAAAGAATGGCCTGCTTGATCTCTGGCAGGCTGAAGTGGAAATAACACTTCCACAAAAGTGCTATTTGAGCTGTGCTGTTGGCAGATCTGATCTCCATTTTATTAATACCCATAGATTCCATCAGTGCCATCCCTTGCCTCTTACAAACATACTTTGTAAAAAAAAAACCTATGGCAAGATTATTGTTTATTAACCTTGCTCCAGGTTAGAACTTCTTTTTTAGCTGAGTACAATTCAGGCTTTCCCAATTATAATCTGTATATTGTTTCCACAGCTGAAAATATATTTCATTTTATCAACCCCATTAACTTATTAGAAGGATTTGTGTGGTCCTCAGTGGGGTGGAGATAGATTTTTGTTTCCCCAGGAACATTTGAGAACATATAGAGAGTTTCTTGATTGCTCCCAGGGGTAGTCCAGTAACATCTGATTGGTGGACTCCAGAGCTGCTGCTAGCTAAGAGCCACCACCTTCCCTTAACCAGTATATAGTCTCTATTGGTGAGCCCAAGACCATGGTGCTGTTGATAAAGAGGAACTTTAAGCATGGCTCCTCTCAGATACACTTGCAATTTTAAGAAGAGGGTTTGGTCATACAAGAGATAAAATGACAAAATAGAAAAACTGAAGCTGAGTGTGCTGGCACGTGCCTTTAATCCCAAACTCGGAAAGCAGAGACAAGCACGTCCCTGAGTTCAGTGCCAGCCTGGTCTGCAGATCAAGTTCCAGAGCAGTCAAGGCTACACAAAAAGCCCCTGTAATTAAAAGAGATGGAAAGAGACAGATGGTAGAGTTAATCTTTGTACCAAAAACTGCCCCTTCTCTGCATTCAGGGTAAGGAGCACAGGACCCTCTACTCCTCTTTCTCTTCCTCTTCTTCACCATCTTGGAAACATTATCTTATGATGCTTTGTACTTCAGCCTGCTCACCCCGAGGAGATGCCTCTTTAACATGGCACCTAACCTCTGCTGTTGTGACCCTGCCTTTTTAGTTTTTAGGAGGACTGTTTTATTTCTAGCAATCTCGTTTGAGAGAAATTTCATTGTAAAGACTAATAATCTCCGCAAATTATGATTATTTTTGTGTCTTAGAACTTTTAATCCTCTGCATGTTTGCGTATTTTGTTTGGTGTGATCTGGGTAAAGGAACATGGGTAGACAAGAACTGAAGGAGTACTGAATTCGTTGTGTTTTATTACTTTGAGTATGGTCAAATAAAAGGACTTTTCTTTTTAAGATTTATTTATTTATCTTATGTGAGTGCACTGTCACACTCTTCAGACACACCAGAAGATGTCCTCAGATCCCATTACTGTTGGTTGTGAGCCACCATGTGGTTGCTAGGAATTGAACTCAGGACCTCTTGAAAAGCAGTCAGTGCTCTTACCTGCTGAGCCATCTCTCCAGCCCAAAAGAACTTATTTTTAAGTTAGTATTTATATTAGTTACTTTTTGTTGCTGTGATTAAAAAAAAAACACCAGGAACAAAAGTGACTAAGGGAGGAAAGAGACTATGCTGTCTTATGGTTCCAGAAAGAGAGTCCATAATGGTGGAGGAGGAATGGCAGTGGGGGCTGGAGCAGAAGGCAGAGAGAGAAGGTGAATTGGAAGTGAGGGATGCTATACATTCTCAAAGCCTTAAATCTTAAATCTTCCCAAAATACTGTAGCTATCCTGAGACCAACTGTCAACATACCCAAGTTTATGGGGACCTTGCTCATTCAAACCCCCACGTTGCACTCCTCGCCTTCAGTAAGCCATGTCCTAACACAAATGAGTGTACTGCAAGTTTTAAAGTCTTAATGGATTTTTGCTATCTCGATAGTGTTTTAAAAATCTAAAGTCTCTTCTGAGACTCAAGGTAATCTTTTAACTGTGACCCCTGTATAAAATAATCTTTAAAAAGTACATGTTTCCAATATAAGGCAGAATAGACTATACGTTCCCTTCCCAGAAGGGAGGAATGGAGCATAGTGAGGAAACACTACACCAAAACCCAGCAGGGCACAGTCTTATAGCTCTGTGTGCAGTGTCTGAGAGTTCAGTGTCAAGGGGCTTAGATTGCTCACCTCCCCAGCTTTGCTTCCTGCAACATAAACCTCTCTTGGGGTTGGGCCACTCCCTGTATGCAGCGCTCCTCGTCAGATGTCTTGTGGTTTGGGCATTTCCAGTATCTCAGGTTCTTCACCCACAGTGGGCTCTCAGAGCCTCTAGCCCTCTCAGCTTCCCTACTCTGTGTTGTCTGACCTCAGTGGTTCACTGAAATCATAGAAGGGGTGTGTGAGCCCTTACTCATATCTTTGTCTGCCTCCAAAGGCAGTGCCACATAGAAGACACCACCAAGTTTGGCTGCCATCTTGTGATAGCTGCTCAACCCACTTGACCACATTAGCAGCACATTAGTTGACACAGTTGTTCTCTAGGAGAAGCCACCCCTTAGGCATTCTCCCTTTTTATGTTGGAAGCTTGGCTAGGTAGCTCCTGCCCCTGAGCTCTGTCCTTACTGTTTCAGTGCAGAGCAGGCCTCTTCTTGCTGCTGTTCTAGTTAACAGTTGCAGCCTTGTTTTCAGCACAAACCTTGACTGTCACCTTTTTCCTCTAAACTATCCATTTTTAGAATTTCTTCGTGCCCACTTGTTCTTTTTATTGTAGAATTGTGAGTTATTAGTAATAACTATACCATAGACTTACTATGCCATCTTGAAACTCCCTCTGCCAGGGAAATTTCTTTTTTATTTATCCCTAGACAAGTTCTCAAGGCATGGGAAGAAGGCAGGTGTAGTTGGCCAAATTATCCCAGGAATGCTGTCTAGCCTGGCTGCTCTTAGTGGCCTGTTCTCTGAAATCTCTTGAGCCAGCCCTCCACAGTCCGCATTACGCTTGCCTGTGGTGTCTTCTAGGCTCATATTAGGAAGGTCTTTTAATGTTTGCTTATAGCATCTTACCAGTGTCTCCTGGGACCAAGTTGTGTATTAGTTCCTTTTTGTGGCTGTGCTAAACACCATGACCAAACTGGAAACAAAGAGAGTAACCTGCAAGTCGGGCAAGACTAAAAACTCTCAGAATCAGCCTCCAGTCGTGCATTTCCTTTAGCAAGGCTCTTCTTAAAGGTTCCATAACTTTTAACACAGAAGTTCCCCAAACACAGTGCCAATAACCAGGGACAGAGTGTTCAATTACGTGGTCCTACAGGGGACATTTCTCCTTCAAGCTAAGACAGTATCCAAAGTGATAATTTCATATGTATTTCTTCATTTCCCATGAACTCTCTTCTCCCCAGGCCATCCCTATGCTTTTGTGTCATGGGTATGTATGTGTTCTGTAAGCTGTCCTCCCTGTTAAGATCTTCCCCACTCTGCATTGTCTCCTTTCTATTTTCATTACCTACACAGACATAATTTGTGTAGACCACACATATAAAAGAACACAATTGGTATTTGATTCTTGCTTCTTTCTCTTTGCATAATGATGTCCAATTCCATGTATTGTGCTGCAAGATGTGACTTCATTTTTTTACTATAACTGAGTAAAATTCTGTTCTGTATAAGTATCCTATTTATGCATTTGTCTGTTGATAGACATCTGAATTGGTTCCATATCTTGACTATTATGAATATTGCCACAGTAAATATGCATGTGCAAATATGTATGTATGTAGTATGTGTTCTTAGAATCCTGCTGTATCCAGTGGTAGTTCTAATTTTAGTTTTTTGAGGAACCAACACAGTAACTTCTGTGGTGTAGCTATCAGTTATGTATACACCACCTGTGAATAAAGGTCACCACTAGTGTCTGTGGCATTTATTCTCTTGGAGATGCCATTCTGATAAGGTGGATACTCAGGGCAGCTCTAGTTTTCATTTCCCTGATGACTTAGGAGGTAGAACACTTTGAAGAATACACTGGCTATTTTTATTTAAGAACTATCATGTTTATTAGCCCATTCACTGACTGGATGATTTGGCTTTTGGGTGTGTAGTTCTTTATGTGTTCTGGCTCCTAAGGCCTGGTCTGATGTATAGTTGGCAAAGATATTTTCCATTCTGTAATGTCTCTTCTCTCTATGATTATTTCCTTTGCTATTCAGGGCTGGTTCTCATTATCATTTGTGCCTACATTTTAACTATATTTCTTATAGTTTTTTTCTCTAGCATTTTCCATTCTCATGTCTCTGATTGACTTTGAGTAGGATGCCGTTTGCAAGGGTAGGACTATAGGTCTAGTGTGATTTACCTCCATGTGGAGATCCCCTTTTCCCAGCACAGGGTATGTATGCTTTTGGCACCTTTGTGGAGATAAGGTGGCAGATTAGGAAATGTGGCCTTGTCAATAGCGGTAGACTTAGAAGTTTCAAAAGCCCTTATCATGTTCTTCACCATGATGTTTGTGGAATAACCGTCTGAAACTGTAAGGAAGCGCCCAGTTAAATGTTTTCAGTTGTCTTGGTTGTGGTGTTTCATCTCAGCACTAGAACTGTAGTAACTTTTATTGTAGTAGTCATAGTAAAGTTCATATTTGATGTTGGCAAATACTTAAGAACGTATGTTTTTAAAATTATGTTATCCTAAAGAATAATTATAAATAAGGTTATGTTACACATTAAAAAAAGAAAAAGACAATTACAGCTGTATGGGTTCTCTATCCTATGCCAGTCGTTTGGATGGGTGCTTTTGTGCCGCTACAATAGAATTATTGTTACTATGACTCTTTAGTGTAATTTGAAAAGTCAGATATTATGATATTTCATTGTTCTTTCTGTTTAGGATTGCTTAAGTACTGAAGGTCTTTTGTGGTTTCAAGTGAATTTTAAGGTTTAAAAAAATGATGTGAATATTTGTGAGGGCTGTACATATGTTAGACCTGATACCCATGGAGTCCTGAAGAAGGTATTGATTCCCCTAGGGCTGGAGTTACAGCTATGAGCTACATGATGTGGGTATTGGAAAGTGAACCATGATCCTTTGCAAGATCTCTATGTTTGCTTAACTGCTGAACCGTCTCTGTAGCTCCAGATTGTTCGTTCTTACTTTTGTGGAAAATGTTGATATTTTGATGGAGATTGCATTGAAATTTTAGATTCCTTTCTATAATTTAACCATTTTCAGTGTTCTTCCTGACCATTAACATGCGTGATCTACCTTTATCTAGTGTCTTCTATAATTTATTTCATTTATATCTTCAAGTTCTCATTGTGACCTAACACCTTCATGGTTAGATTTACTCTGAGGTATTTTATTTTATTTTTGAAGCTACTGTGAATAAGATTTCTCCTGATTTCTTTCCTGGCAAAGTTCATTATTATTGTATAAGAATTCTACTGATTAGCATATGTTGATTTTGTGTCCTGTTTACTTGATGAGGGTGTTTATTGGAACTAAGAATCTTCTAGTGGAGTCTGTAAAGTCTTTTAGATCTAGGACCACAAGATCTTCACATAGTGATGCTCTGAGCTGTGCTTTTCCTAGAGGATCACATGATGTGCTCACAGGGATGCTGTGAGCTGTGCTTTTCCTAGAGGATCACATGATATGCTCACAGGGATGCTGTGAGCTGTGCTCTTCCTAGAGGACCACATGATGTGCACACAGGGATGCTATGAGCTGTGCTCTTCCTAGAGGACCACATGATGTGCACACAGGGATGCTGTGAGCTGTGCTCTTCCTAGAGGACCACATGATGTGCTCACAGGGATGCTGTGAGCTGTGCTCTTCTTAGAGGACATCTCACTGCTCTAATTGAGACCTGTAAGCAGTATAGTAAGAGGGGACACAGTGGGCACTTTTGTCTCCTTCATGATTTTGGAGGAAATGATTTCAGCTTTTCCTCACTTAATACATATTGCCTATAACTTTATGCATAGGTTTATGATCTTGAATTGTTTGTCACTTTTATTGTGAAGGGATAGTGAACTTTGTCAAGTTTTTTTTTTTTCATGTTTTTTTTTATGTGATCATGTTTTGTTCTTTTTTTTTTTTTAAGTCTTTAACTTAATCTCTTACATTTATTGTATATATTGATCAAGCTTTCCCTCCCTAGGCTGAGATCAACTTGGTGATGATATATGATCTTTTTAATGTGTTTTAAAATTTTTTTCTAAATGTATGTGTCTGGATGTTTTGCTTGTCCGTGCATCCTGTGTAAAGTCCATGCCTTCAGAAGTCTGGCTCCCAGAACTGGACTTACGACCCTCGTACTCTGTCATATAGAGCAGTGATTCACAACCCTCCTAAGGCTGTGACCCTTTAATATAGTTCCTTGTGCTGTGAGGATACCCCACCATAAAATAATCTCATTGCTACTTTATCATTTTAAAATTGCTGTTGTGATTTTGCTGTTGTCATGAATCGCAGTGGAACACCTGCTATGCAGACTATCTGATGTGCTTCCTTACTGTTCTTGAGCTAGATTTACAGAGAGGAGCTTTGTCTTTATAGCGGCAGTCTTCCTGCCTGGCCTTCTTTTCTCTTCTGTGTCATAGCCTGTTTTGGCACTGTGGTAATGCTATCGTCATAGGAGGAGTTTGATGTCCCTTCACTTTCTAACTGTAGTGGTGTAAAGTGAGCTTTGGCAGAACCTGCAGTAAGTCTGTTATTTCTGGGATTTTACTTTGTGAAGTTTTTTATTGTTGTTGTTGTTATTTGTTTTTTTTAATTTTCTTCATTTACATTTCAAATGCTATCCCATTTCCTAGTTTCCTTTCCAAAAGTCCCCTATACTAACTCCCTGCCCCCACCCTGCTCCCCAACCCACCTACTCCCGCTTCCTGGACCTGGCATTCCCCTGTACTGGGGCATATAATCTTCCCAAGACCAAGGGTCTCTCCTCCCATTGACCACCAACTAGGCATCCTCTGCTACATATACAGCTAGAGACACAACCACCAAAGCCAGACACTATTGCATATGCCAACAAGATTTTGCTGATAGGACCCTGATATAGGTATCTCTTGTGAGGCTATGCCAGTGCCTGACAAATACAGAAGTGGATGCTCACAGTCATTTATTGAGTGGAACACAGGGCCCCCAATGAAGGAGCTAGATAAAGTACCAAAGGAGCTGAAGGGGTCTGCAACCCTATAGGTGGAACAACAATATGAACCAACCAGTACTCCCAGATACTCATGTCTTTGTGAAGCTTTTAATTACTGCTCTAGTCTCAGTTGATAGGGATCTGTTTAAGTTGTTGATATCATTTTTATGACTCAATGTACATCATTATGTTATTTATTTAATATTTCTTTTCCAGAGTAAGCACTCATAGCTGTAAACTTTGATCTTAGGAAGTTATGTTACTTGATTATATAACAAGTTCTAGGAAGTTGGGTTTTTTTAATTCTCATTTGCTTTTATAAAAATTTTAAATATTCATGTTGATTCCTTAGTGACCCACTGGTCATCAAGAATGTATATTTCAATCTCCAATTTTGTGTAGTTTCTTTAGCTTCCGTTGTCTTTGATGTCTAGTTTTAGTTCACTGTTGCCTGATGAGACTCGAGAGATTGTTTATGTTGTTTCACATTAAATTTTTCTCTGTGACCTAGAATGTCATCTATTTTAGCGATGGTTACATGAACTGAGAATAATACGCATTCTGTTTCTATTAGATGGCATATTTTTAGGTATTTATTCAGCTTGATTGATGATGTAGTTTAACTCTGAAGTATTTGTTCAATACAATCTGTGCATATATATTTAAAATTGTTACATCTTCTTGACTGGTATTTCCTTTTGTTGTGTAGCAGTTTCTTCAAATGAGAATAATCCTGGAGTTGATAGCTCCAAGCCTGGGCCCACCTGTATGCCTTTCACTCCTGTAGATTCAGAAATCTTTGATGCTCCAGCCAAAAACTCAAGCATCCACATCCTTCCATCTCCCTTTACCCATTGCATTTGGGAAACAGTCTTCAGACTGAACCTTGTGTCCCCAGAGAAGGATGTATAATCCGGGGAGTTTGGGGAAAGTAGGAGAACCTGCCCAGCTGGGGGGCTATGAAGCTAAGTGGCTCTGCCAGCCAAGCTTAGCTTTCTGTACCCTCGTAGCTGGCATTCCCTTGCCTCTGGGGCTCCCCATGGGTGAAGCTGCATTTTCCACGCATTACCCATCTTTTTCTTAGCGTTCTGTGCCAGTTTGTACATTTCCGAAGCTCTTTTTTTGCATCTCAATAGTGTTTTCTTGCACTGGTTTTTCTTCTTCTTCTTCTGCTGCTGCTGCTGCTTCTGCTTCTTCTTCTTCTTCTTCTTCTTCTTCTTCTTCTGCTTTTCTTTTCTTTTCTTTTCTTTTTTTTTTTTTTTTGTTTTTTCGAGACAGGGTTTCTCTGTGTAGCCCTGGCTGTCCTGGAACTCACTCTGTAGACCAGGCTGGACTCGAACTCAGAAATCCACCTGCCTCTGCCTCCCAAGTGCTGGGATTAAAGGCGTGCACCACCACGCCCAGCTTGGTTTTTCTTCTTAACACACCATCTTATTTGGAGGGTCTCAAAGCTAACATTATACTGCCCTCTGCAAAGTACCGCCTGATAAGCAGCCTGTCCAGGGGAATGGGTGAGTTAGCTTCTAAAACCCCAACACATAGACAATAATAGCAGTTCCCAACAGTGCAAGTGATTCTGCGTTGAGCTTTGTTGATGGCTCTAAGCAGCCAGAGGAAGTGGTCGGCCTGCAGTTGTTGTTCTGTATCATTTAGGTACACTGAGCTAAACAGTTTTCCTTACTATTTGACCAGAGATCTGTTGCTTGAGAAGACAGGTTTGGCAGCATTATCTCACTCTTTAATTTACTATACCAAAACTGACCTTCTATTAATCCTGCAGTCTTTCAAAGCAATGTACCAGGTGCTGTAATTAGATACAAAGACTAAGTCCAATGGGGAAAATGGAAATGACCAATTTTCTAAGCAAGACACAAAGCAGAAAAGTGAGCATTAAAAGAAGAAAAGTGTGCAGTTAGCAAAGATGTAACCTTTCCTGCACTGTGAATAGTTATTAGCAGTAACTATTTATTTTAGTTCATTTTTTATGGGAAACAGAGAACATCAAAAGAGGAGTTCATGGTAAAGGAACCTGCTCTTTGGCTAGGAGGCAAGGAGTAGGAGCAGAAAGGTGGGTCCAGTAACCATCAAGGCCACACACCACAAGTGACTTCTTAGAGTTCTGCTATTTTCCCAGAGTCACAGGCTGAGGATAAAGCCTTCACCATATGGACCTCTGGGGAATATACAGGATCCAAACTCTAACAATGTATCCCTGGCCTCAACAGTATCACCAGCATCTGCCTTGGGTGCTGCCTGCTACTGAGAAACTTTGGTTTGATTTCTCTGACAGCTGCCCGTCCTCCCTCCAGATAGCACAGGCCCCGTTCTCAGCTTCCTTTTCTAGGTGCTTCTCTTGTACTCGCTAAGAGCCCTTTTCACCTAACCGTTTCGCCTGGCCTGGGAATCTGTTCCAGTCCTGTGGTTTTAGATGTTGTTGTCTTTTATGCCAGTGACACTCAAATCCTCCTAATGCCAGGCTTACCCACTTCAATGATGTAAGAAATATCACATGACCAAAACATGACTTGCACTTTCACCACATATAAAACCTGTTTCTTCTGTCATTGACGTTTTAGTAAATAATATGCCAACCAGTGTGTGTTTGATTGAAACCATCCTCTCGATTGGGGATCTCTTTAACCTTTAGCGTATAACCAAATGCATAGAAAATTCTTACTGCTTTTAATTATTTCACTGGTTGTATTTACATAGTTTCTTATGAAGTGAAGTATCTTAATGCCCCTTATATAATGGGTATGGTTTTATGGATTCAATATTGACTTCCAGAAATGCATAGCAGGCATGGTTCTGGAGAAGTAATTGAGAACTACACCGTGATCCATAGGCAGAGTGACGGAGACAGACTGGGCCTGGCTTGGGCTTTTGAAAGCTCAAAGCCCAGTTATATACCTCTTCCAACAAAGCCATACCTTCAAATCCTTTCAAACAGTTCCATTCCCTGGTGACTAAGCATTAAAATATATGAGCCTATGGGAGCCATTCTTCTTCACAGCTACACACACACACACACACACACACACACACACACACACCACTGCTCTCCAAGGAAATCCTGGAAGAAGGGACTAGAGAATATATATGGTACTGTCTTCCTGGTATTTGGAATTCTGATGCTCTTGAGAAATTTTATGAACAGAAGATAAAATTAGAATATCCATGAAGACAGTAGACCTGAATTTTTAGTCATGTCAAGAGAAGAGAGAAAAGGAAGGGAAAAAAAGAAAAAGAAAAAGTTATATGGTAAGCTCGGAACAGGAAACTAGGGAGAGGGCCAGATTTGGTCTTTTATATCAACCAGCTCATGTGGAAACTACGAAGTTCTTACCAAGACTTGTTACCTGCTTCGCCCAAAACATAATCACCTCTCTTAAAGGTCCTATTACCCCAGTTCTGTTATATTGGGAATTAAGTAATGACAAACCACACTGAAATCAGAGCAGTTCTTGTGTAATGCCTATTACACAATGGCTGTTGATGTTTTGTGGTGTAGCGGGATGTACTGAAGAATTCCACATCAGACTGGATCAATAATGATTCTGTCATCCTAAATCCTAGTAGAAATAGCCTGATAAAATTGTCCCAGACTCGTGAATAGAAAGCAATTTGTCTTTTGATTATGAATGTTAAATACATACTAAGCCCATCAGGTCAAAGATGCATTCTCCCTGACCAGCTCTGTCTGCTAGCATCGTTGACATACGAGAAATAGTGTAGTCCAGAGAAGCATCATTTTCAATCCTAAGCGTTCTCTTTTCACCCCACACACAGCTATGCTTGAGAGGAGCAGTTATGCTATTCACAATCATATTGGGAATCTCGTTATTGGGGTTGTCATGTACTAAAAGTGGTTTCTTCTTTTCAAAGGTACGTCAGCCTGTCGTATGCACCAACAACCATGTGTTTTGTTCCATTTGCATCGACTTGTGGTTGAAGAATAACAGCCAGTGTCCAGCCTGCAGAGTCCCGATCACTCCTGAAAACCCTTGCAAAGAGATTATTGGTATGGGACTATTTTATATGTGCATAAGAATAGATTTAAAATAGCTTATAAATATTTGGGAGAAGACTGATATAAAGTTCTCATTTTTACAGATCAATATATTGGATTTAATAGTGATTATATCTAGTGTATCTAGTACAGTAGATTGTGAAGGATCCTGAAATAACCCTCAGGTCACATGTAGCTTACAGTCGAGCCTGCCCAAGAACAGAAATATTAATGGTTTAAAGTCGCAGGAGCTGAGGAGGGGCAAGGAAAGTAGAAGGTCAGGGGTGTAGGAAAGAAGGCGAGGGACTCTGAGAGCCACTTGATGAAGTGGGTGGCCTTTTGAGTGTGGGGGTGGTGTGCCCCAAAGTATACTCTAGGAATGCTGCTTGGGTTGTGTGTGGCCTGTACTGTAGAGGAGAGACAAGATTTAGCTAGATTGGAGACTGATCCAGTTAAGGATAACGTGAAGCTAATTAAGGTTTAAAAAAGAAAATTAGTGCCATATTAGGAGAGGTGAGAGGAGTTTGAAACAGGAACTAGAAATAACACCTTCAGAGAGACTCTGGGGGTTCTGTTTTTGTTTTTGTTTTTTTCTTCAGAATCTACACTTTTGTTATTCTTCAGTAAACATTAAAAGTGAGTCTAATTACCATTACTGATGTGCATGTTAATAGAGTGATGAATGAATACCTGTGGGATAAGAATTAGATAGGAAATGTCAGAGTGTGTTCAATAGAGTTTCATTAAAGGCAAACAAAAATGTGCTATGGGAAAAAAAAAAGTGAGTCTAATTAGCCATAGGTAGACAACATCTTTCAGGAAACTTATATTTTTGGTTCTGAGCCTAGCCTTTAATGGCTGAGCCATCTCTCCAGCCCATGTTCCAGAAAGTTTAAGAAGTAGTTATAGTGGTCTAAAATGAGGCGAAATTGTCTTAATTACTGTTTGTGATGAAAATGGAAAGAACGCTACATGGCCAAGAGGAAAGGACTGAGTGGGACTTGGGATCAAAGTTGGCCCCAAAGCTTTGGTCAGGGCACAGGGGTGACTTCTGGCTAAGGCTCATCCTCTGCCATGTTGCTGCCACTGGGGTTAAACTCTCACAGTTAGGTCCACTTACAGAGTCAGCTCTCTGTGTAAAATTGATAATGAAAGTAATTCAGTGTTGTTTGGTTGTTTAGCGTTTCACCACATCTCTTCCTACTTCATTCCTATCTAAATAACATTAATGAACTTTCTGCAGTAGCCATCTCTGATGTAGCTCATCATCCTTGCACTTGGAAAGTCTTCCCTGAGAAAGAATATCTTACTTTTTTTTTTTTCTATAATCCTACTAACTACAAAGGCAGTAACCGCAGGGTTAGTTCAGAGCTCTCTGAAGTAATCCATGTTGGATGTATCTCTCATAAGACGGGGTGTACAGCTACTGCTGAGAGTCAGTCTATTGTAGTTGCTCATCAGAATCAGTGAGAGTTGTGTCGCCAGTACTCAGACTTGTTTCAATATCCTGGCGTGTGTGTGTGTGTGTGTGTGTAAGTGTGTGTGTGTGTGTGTGTGTGTGTGTGTGTGTTGTTTAAATGTAAATGTAGTGATTGGCTTTATTATTTAAAAATTGTTTTTAGGTTTGCTGTATTCAAAATTGATACCTTAATCCTATGTAGCCTTTTCTTCCATTGACTTTGCTATGCTAGGACGTATAGGTAAGTAAACACAACATGATACTTTGCTGAAGATAATTCTTATGCTGTTAGTTGATACTGTCTCCTCAGGGTTAAGGAAGAGAAAGGCCTAAATGATCCCACAGTCCTTGTCATTTGTTCTTGGTCATGTATCTTTCTTCTCTTTCTATCACAAACAGTATTTAAGGCAGTTTCCCCTCATTTTAGATCACTGCAACTGCTTCCTAAGTTTTCAGAAAGATACTGTTCACCTATGGCTACTTGCATTACTCCGTTTAATGTGTACTGAAGAAAAATGAAAGTGTAGCCTCTGAAGTAAAAACAAAACCCCCAGAGTCTCTCTGAAGGTGTTATTTCGAGGTCCTCTTTGAAACTCTTCTCACCTCTCCTAATTCAGCACTAATTTTCTTTTTTAAACTTTAATTAGCTCCACATTATCTAACTGAACCAGAGTCTCCAATCTGACCATCTACATTTTATTTCTGGAGTTATCTGGGAAGCTATATAACACAATATGAAAAAAGAAAAAGGCTCATTTTCACTGTGCCCAAACAAAGCAACACTGAGAGTTTTCCCCTCCAGGAGGAACGAGTGAGAGTGAGCCCATGCTGAGCCATACCGTCAGGAAGCACCTGCGGAAAACCAGACTGGAGCTACTGCACAGAGAGTATGAGGTAAGTGCGCGCTTGAAAGTGATGTCATCAGTGAGCTGAAGGGAAGCCTCGTCCAAGTCCATGCATCTTAGAGCCAAACCCTAGGGTCCCCTCGGGTCTTCTCTTGGGAGGGTTGGGATTGTTTGTTTCCCCAGAGCCTTGTGACACTTCTGCCTCTGTTTCCCCAGTGCAGAGACTACACACATTCACCACCATGCCCAGTCTGAAACCTTTAGTGCCAGTCGATGCATACTTGATAAAGTCTCCCTTTTCTCTTTTAAATAGAGAAATGGTTTTAATTAAGTAAAGACCGGGTGACTAGGATTTCAGAGAAAAGGAATGAATGGAATTTTTTTCTTTATTCTTTTCCTTCTTTAAAATTATTTTTTAATTTATGATTTTTATTTTATGTGTGAGTTTTGTTTACATCATGAATGCCTGCGCACCACTTGAGTACCAGGTGCCTGAGGCCAGGAGAGGGTATTGTATCCCTTAGAACTGGAGTTACAGCTTCCTGTGAGCTACTTCAGTTGCCTCAGACAATTTTTTTTAATATACTGGAGCATAAGTGATGGAATAAATGTTCTTTCCTACTTGTGTTCCCCATGTTTGTGGATCTATAAATGCATGTTTGTTTATTCATCACTGTATCAATTTAAAGATCACAACTTATCATGCTGGCAGTGGTGGCACGTACCTTTCATTCCAGCGCTTGGGAGGAAGAGGCTGCCGGGTCTGAACTGTAGGTCTGCCTGGTCTACATACTGAGTTGGAGGACAGGCAAGACTACGGAGAACGCTGGTTTCTAGTTTTATTTCCACCGTTTAGTGTTGTTCCGGTGGCAGCTGCATTTCATCAGGAGATAGGGACAGACATTCAGACAGGCCCTGACGTTTGGAGATACTTGGACTTTACCTTCTGATGTAATTCTTAAGTCTCAGACTTAAGCTAGTGTGTTCATTATAGATGAACAAATGGTGTTACACAAGAGAATCCATTCCAAATGTTTGCAGTCCCATTAAGATTAGCAGTTCCAGAGTACAAAAGCAGATATTTGCAATAGATGACTAATGGCTGAAGACCCACAGTTGGCATTAATCTGGGATGAAAAGTGGAAGGATTTTATTTCTACTTCAGATACAGGAGAAAAATAAAAATATCAAACAACATTCTGATTGACTATTTTGACTAACACTTTTTAAGTTTCTTTCTATAAAGCCATTAACATGCTTCAAATGTTCCTTCTGAATGGACTCAATCTACTTTTTTATTGAAATTCATGGTTTTTTTTCTTAGTTTCTTGATGATACCTTAAAGAAAATCAAAGGGTTGTGACATTTTTTTAAAGCCAGAGCTGTCTGTGAATTAAAATGTAAGCATTCTAGATTAGTGTTGTACCAATTTTTATGAGGGTCAAAATACATTTTAAGAATCTAAGTTGACTTTTTCTTTACAAAACTGTTACTATATATAAAGCATCCCTGTATTTAAAAAAAAATCTGAGTGTAATATGCAAGAACAAATTGACTCTGGCTTAGCATATATAAGCCATTAGTCTATATCTGATTATTGACTTCTGTACTTTTTCAGGATGAAATAGATTGTTTGCAGAAGGAGGTAGAAGAACTTAAAAGTAAAAATCTCAGCTTGGAGTCACAGATCAAGACCATTCTGGACCCTTTAGCGTTGATGCAGGGCAGTCAAAACGAAGACAAACATCCACTGGCCGATAATCCAAGTAAAATTGACCCAGAATCAGTAGTAGAGTGGAAGAAAAAGCTGAGAACAGCTAATGAAATATATGAAAAAGTAAAAGATGATGTGGATAAGTTAAAAGAGGTAAGTTGTAGTCTGGGGAAGGAGACTCTATTATGGCTATTTTTAAAGTTCTACAATATTTTAAGTACTTTCACAAGTATAAATAGCCATATACCTTGGCTCACCATTAGCTAATTTGTGAGAGCAGAACTAAACCCTGGATGAGTATTTATACGCAATAGGAAGCTGTTCTCATTAGCTGCCATTAGCTGCCAAGAAGTATCAGGTGGTTGCATTTGTGACTATAACTGGAGGTACAGTAGTGCCTCCCTCCGAAAGTGCTTCTAAAAGAGCTGCGTCTGCTTAAAAGATATGGCTGGTCCCCCTTCTTTGTGGTCTGCCTTAAGTTTTTTAAGCTCACAGCAGTGGCTGCTTTATGTGCATCAACAAACAATCCATTTCACTATTTAGCAAAGAAACATGGATTTGCTTGAGTTTTGAGGCAAGATCTTGCTATATAGCTGAGGCTTGTCTGGACCTCGCTATATAGCCCAAGCTGGCCTAAAAATAACCACTCTCCTGCCTCAGTGTTAGTAATACTGGTGTGGCCCACTGTACCTAGCTGAACAAAAGGTTTGAATCAAGATAATTTCTAGCACTACTATTGTCTTCTTTGAAAGCTGAGTGACTACATATTAAAAGTTTACAGACTGCTTCTGAGAAAGCTGTGGGTACCACTTTAGACCACTTATGCAGAAGAGTAAGGGCTAGATGAGGCTGACTCGTTTTCCTCTTTGTCTACCCATCCTACAAGATAAAGAGAAGAGTTGTTGGGGGACAAGCAAACTTTTGGGATTGTTTTCCATCCTGCCAGGAGAGAGCTGCATGCTCTTAGTGCTAGAGCAATTGCAGCCTTAGCTTGACTTCGGGATCATCTGCCTGCAGTACGGTGGTGCTAAGTGCATATAGTTTTATGGCACTCATTTCTACAGCTGCCCTCTTAACCTATCTGTATTGCCTTAAAATGCTATTCTTGTTCTGAATTACTGCATCCTGAGCTATGAAATCGCTAATGGACTCCGTATGATATTTTACAGAAGAACCACTGAGTATTACTCTCATATCTGCAGTGAGGTTAAGTAGGAAAGAAAGATCTTCAACTCAGTGTACCACTCTTTCCATATGCAAAACAAATGCTGCTGGTTCATAAAAGGCCATATGAAAGTAAGAGGGAAACTGCTTCCAGAAGAAAGGAACTGCGTACATATTCACTGCATCTGTATGAGGGGAGAGTGTGGTTCATTCGTGTATTGGCAGACAGCCTTAGTGTAAACCTGTTACCTTTGTTAAAAGGTACTACAAACTAGAGGGACTCAGAGAAGTTATGCTATTATCACCGGATAGTTTCCCCTGTGGCTTCCATGCCTTTCCTTGACCATCAGCAAGTTGTGAGTGGCCTCCTGTAGATGCCACATTTTTGGCAGAGATACTTCTTAGAGTATGAAGCTGTATGCAAATCTGCTCTGGCCTTATGTTACTATGTAGAATAGATGAAAAGATTATATAAAATACAGTCATTTTTAAATCCAATAGTTGTAGCCATTCTAAGGCATCAGAATAACATGGGATGGATTAGATAATAGACTACAAGTGAATAAAAAAGCACAGTCTACAGAGATAAAGGTCAGCTAGAAGTACAAATAATTACAATCAGTCACTTGCAAGAACACAAACAATTCAGCAAACTACAACTTGGTACGAGCAAATAGACATCTTATGCTTCCTGGATTCCGGCAAGTTGAGAACCACGAGACATCATTACCAGTCAGAGCTGGGAATGCACGAGAACTAAAGCCTTTGATATTCCCAGGCACTGTCAGTAGGCAAAACTCCATCGTTTGTAACTGTTGTTTGCTTTTAATAGTTAGAAGCTACCCAGCCTATAATGAGAAATATTAAAAAAGTGCAGGACAGACTGACAGTGATACCTGTTTTAGGAGATGGGGGCAGGGAAGGAACGCAAGTGAGTTCTAATTTAAGCTTGTTGTTATCATGGAAAAATATTCACTAAGTGCCTCCCTTTATGGTGCTATGCTTGAAAGCTTAATTCATTGTTTGTATATACAAGGAAGTAAATGGCTTTCCTTATATCTTCAGGGGGCAGTAATGGTGTCTATCAGTCATTAAAGAATTAACCCTCCACCATCCTGGTTAGTGCGTATCTGTGAAGGTGAGCAAGTGCTCAGAGCCCACAATGAACCCAGATGAGTCTAAGTAAACCAGCCCAAAGTCACCTGGGTAAGGTTGAGTAAGGGTATAGGCTGCAGATGGGTACTGCTCATACCGCTCTTATTGTGACTGTGGAGGCACAGTTGTATGGAGGTAAGTAACTACTACATTATGGAAGTTAATCAAAAGCACTGGATATAGTGGATATTAATGCATATACTTGCAAAACTTCTTAAGTTACCCTTTCTTTTTTTCCTAATAGTAATTCTACAACTCCTTAAGCCTAAACATAATGTTCTAGCCATTTTTCTTGGTGGGCAAGTCAGTTTAGAGACTAATATAGAGAGTTTAATTTTTGTTAGTAATACACCAATACAGTAATAGAATTTGAATAAAGAAGCTTTTAAGAAAATTCTAAAAACTGAGATCATTACCTATTTCAGGCTATCTGTGATCCTGAGTGTCATATTGTAATGTTTACACGGTACTTTTGTGTTAGCTTGGGCTTAATTCTTTTAATTCTTTTTTTTCAGGCAAATAAAAAATTGAAGTTGGAAAACGGTGGCCTGCTGAGGGAGAATTTACGGCTGAAGGCTGAAGTGGACAACAGATCTCCTCAAAAGTATGTATCTCACACACAGAGCGAGGTCATTGCAGCTCCGATGGCCGTGTTTCCCCTTTGACCCTTTAGTTAGAAAAGACGAATGTGTCTGAACATCAAGTGCCAAGTCTTAGATTCAGCTGAAGCTGATTTAGAAAAAAGTATAGCTGCCTGCGGCCACACCAACTGGGTTCCTGAGTGGGAGGCAGGTGCTATATGGGAGAGAACGACAAGAGAAATAATGGAGGCCAAGACACGTTTCTGTTCAAGGCCCCCAAGATAAACTAAGAGTCTGTGCTTATAAAGATGGGGGAGGCCCATCCCTGCCAATCCATTCTTGGTGCCTCTTGCCAGCCTGTAGGTGATCTGCGGGATGCTGTCTCTGGGAATATCTCAAGGGCCTCTCAGCAGGTAGCAGTATCTTGGAGAAGAGCAGCAGCTGGTGACAGAACAATAGAGCCATCTAGGTCGGAAGGCTCCACCCCAGTTGGTCTCCTTCTCAGTGGCAGCAAGGTCAAAGCCAGCCACTCAAGGCTGGCGGAAGCTACAAGAAAGGATCTCATTCCTTACTTTTTCTGCCTTTGATGTATAAAAATACGGTTTTATGTTACCTAAGACAAATGAGCCCTCACTTGGTTTTCCATATAACTATTTAATAGTACTAATGAGATAAAACTGCCCCTGGGCTGTTTTATGACATCATCTTGGTCATGTGATGTGCTCTCTGCCTGGTACAGTAGGATGGATATAACAGGTTACTCCTGAGAAGTGAGAGGATGGAGGCACAGAGAGATAGGCTCTCTTATCCTAGTCTGCCCAGGAGTAAGTAAGTGGAACAAGCAGCGTTTGAACTCAGGGTGCTGCCCCAGACTGAGCACTAAGCAACTACAGGAAAAGCCTTGCCCGAAATAAAATGAGGCGTTGTCACCAAGTCCTGAGCTGATTATTTGAAACTACAGTGAATTAATTCTTCTTTTATGATGGTAGAGTCTTTACTCTGTGTTAGAAGATACAAAGTTGTAAGAAGTTAAGGGGTGATGACATAAAAAAGAGAATATCTTTGGAGTCCTCAACCCTACTCCACCATCCAGAGGAAACAGGCAAATGAGAAGACAGTATGGCTACATGGTGTGCAGTCTCTCTGAAGGCTGTGCACCAGAATATTATCATTTTTTCATTGCTGGCAGTAGACGTCATTTTTCTATTGGAAGAAGACAAAAACAGGATGAAGTAAATGAGGGAAGTTGAGTCTACCAGAAAAGAGCAGCCCATGGTGAAAGTTGTATGGTTTAGGAAATGATAAAGGTAAATCCTACTGACACACGGGGAGATTACAAACCAGGGGTTAAAAAGAAGGTATAACTTCTACCCTTAAGTGTTCTCTTCCCCCATCTCTCCACCCCTGTTTTATTTTTCTTCCTGCCAGATAATGTCCTACTTTGACAAATTAGTGAAATAAACTGAGAAATTGTTGTTTTGATGTGGGCTTGAATCCTTGTCACTGGCAGCTCGCCCTCAGGCACAGTACTGCTTATCCATTAGCCCTTCCCACAGCCCTGAATGCAATGAAAGCTATTTGGTTTGTAGCTTTTATTTCTTGAAAAGTTGCCCACCAGATTTCAAAATCCGTGCCAGCCACAAAGATGTCTGCTTTTAAATATCCATGACTTCTACCAAATAAATAACTGGAGGCTCTCACCTGAGGAACTCTGGCCTCCCATGTACTTTCCAACAAGCAGCCACACATCCGAGTCCTGTGTTACTGCAGCACTCACAGCTTTAACTTGTGTTCCTTCTCCTCTTCATGGGAAGCAGACGTTTTCACTTGAACAAGGATTTGAGCTGACCCCTATTCCAGATCAATTTGCAAAGCATTGAGGTATTAAATGTATTGCATTTGATTTATACCTTTGTTTACTCTGCACCAGTAAATCCTGGTGTAATTCAGAGAGAAGGGGATGACAGAAAATACCCAAATCTGGTTCACTGCAGAGTACTTCTGTTTGTGTAAAAACAAATAACGAAATTTTAAGAATTTAAAGGTAAATGTAGACATACAGAAATCAGCCATTAATTTCCTTCCCTGCATAGGAAGTACCTTGACCAATTATTTCTTTCCTATTTAGTTGGTTAAGTGTAAAGGAATACTTCTTACTCTGTACACAAGCTGGTGTTCTCTGTTATAGCCCACAGCTGAGCAGGCTGTTAAGACTGCACTTTAAAGTTAGACACTAAAATAAAAAAGAATTAGAAGATGTTTTAGTCATCTCAGGCTTCCATAACAAAATAGATTTACAGTTTGACTTAAATCTTAAATAATAGGTTTATTTTTTTCACAAGTGCTGAAGGCTGAGAACAAGGCTTGGCATGTTCATTTCTGACTTCCAACAGCAATGTTCTTATTATACCTTCAAAGAGTAAAGGGAGAAGAGTGAAAGGGTTTTTATCTCTCTTCTTCTAAAGTCACAATTCAGGATTGTGTAGGGTCAGGTCTCAGCATTGTGAGCTAATTTAACTTTAATTACCCCTTGAATACCTTGTTTCCAGATATAAGTGCACTGAGGTAGAGGGCTTCACATAATAGTCTCTGGCTGCATCCCCCTGTTGAAAACAAGGGGAACTGGACCATTTATATTGGTTTCAAGTGACATAGTTTTATCTTTTCTTTTGTTTTTGTTTTCGAGACAGGGTTTCTCTGTGAAGCCCTGGCTGTCCTGGAACTCACTCTGTAGACCAGGCTGGCCTTGAACTCAGAAATCCACCTGCCTCTGCCTCCCAAGTGCTGAGATTAAAGGTGTGCACCTGGTGTAGTTTTACTTTTATAATGGAAGTGTAAGTTATCATTTATGTGTCTTGCTCTGTCTTTCTGTTGTACCTCTGGACCTCTGTCTAACCTTCTCTAACTATGTAATAGTATCTAAAGTATGCCTTTCTCCACCCTGAGCTGCAGTGAAAAGGACTGTTGAACATCTGGATGCTCTAGGAAGCACATTTTTTAAGGCTTCAGTATCTTCTGCTTGAGCTTTTGTCAGGAATTTATTGTATCTTAAGGAGTGCTTAGAAAATGCAGTCCTTTTTGGTTTTCCTCTTTAGTGCTTGTTTTCCTTCTGAGCTTGTTACACTAGGACTAGGCCAGCTAAAGACATTTCCAGAGCTTAATGGGTAGTGACATGTCTTTGAGTTTCAAAGTCTAACATCTGAAAAAACTCAACACCAGAAAGGCTTTAAGCTATATAAAATGCATGCCATGCCAAACTCTGACATAGCCTAGGCTCTTCTGATGGAATTTGTATTACAGGTCTTGTGTTTTCCTTCTTGGCTCATATCAACTAATTATAATTGTGTCATGTCATTCTTCTGTTTGAACTAAAACTACAGTTTTTCTCTTCAAAACTGTCTATACATTTTATAGAACTTGATGTCCTGGTTCTAATACATGTTGGTTGAGTAAATGAAAAAAACACATAGCCCCTGAGACTGTAAATACCATGGTTATGATATCAAGGTACATTAAGAAAATGTACCTTGGACTTTTGTGCTACTATAATAAACTATCCATATAGTGAATGGTTTATAAATCATAAACATTTGTTTCTTATGGGAAAAGAGGACAAAGAACGTCCCTGAGCTTTTTTGTCTTTGCAGGCACTAATACCATTCATGAAAGGCCTCCAGTGGCCCCTTCACCAAATACTACCAAGGCACCCATCCCTTTCTCCAGTTGTAGGCATATATCATGTTAGTGCTCAAAAATGAAGGCTTCCTTCTCAAAATCATTTATATAATTTTATACCACTACATTATAATCTTCAAAGCCATACTTCCTGGCAAGCAAAACTTCACTACATTTGCTTCTCCAAGTTCAGAGAGTTGGGTTGTTGTTGTTTGGAAATTTTGTCTTATTTTTTGTTTTGTTTTTCGAGACAAGGTTTCTCTGTGTTAGCTGTAGCTGTCCTCAAACTCACTCTGTAGATCACCCTGGCTTTGAACTTAGATCTACCTCCAAGGTGCTGAGGATAAAGAGGTACAGCAGCACTGCCCAGCTGAAAGACTTGGTCTTAGTCTGAGTATATGAGAAATATCAAGAGGATCTCACCCAGACGTAGTGGTATAGAATGGGAACTTGCCAAAGGGGAAGAATTCAATACCGAAGTTTTCATATTTCTAAATGTCCTGGACTCCAAATACTATTACTAAGCTGTGTCCTATAGCAAGTGTGGTTACATTTGTACTTGCTGGAATTGGGAACTCCTTAGTGACCATTGAACTCAAAGAAATGTGACATTTCTACTTATGACACATTTGAAAGTTCCTTAGTTTATCACACAGGTACTTCCCTTATTTGTATCTTCTCTGCCCATACCTCCAAGAACTTATGTTAGTTACCTTTCCATCACTGTGACCAAAAATACATGGCAAAACAATTTAAGGGTAAAAAGATTTCTTTTGCTTTACAGTTTTGGAGGTTTTAGCCCATCAGTCAGAGTCTGAGAGGCTGTTTCCCTGTCAGTGGGAACAGAGTAGCTCGAGCTCAATGCAAATCCCTGCAGACTAAACAGTCTCAGCTCTTAAGATTCAGAGCTCTGAAACAAGATCTCTTAGTTGTGAGCTCTTGTAAAATCAAAATGAAAGTTCCATACTCCAACATGAAATGAAATAAACATTCCTTTCCAAATGGAAGGAACTGTAGAATACCAAAGAAAGATTAGACCAACAGTACAAACATTTGACCCACTAGCTCCATGCTTGGCACCAAGATATATGGTGTTATCATCAGAACCCCACTGGGCTATGGCCCTGCCACTTATGACCTGTCCTCACTAACGCTTTCTCATACCCATTTCACCAGTTTTAAAATCCTGGGGTCTCCATTGCAACTTGGACTTCATCTTAAAGCTTGGCTCACAGCATACTCAAGAGTTTCCTGTACAAAATCCAGCCATATATATTACCATGCCTCGAGTATGGTTTTTATGAAATCTGGGTACAAACCTTCAGCTCTGTAACTCTTGTATTCTATATGGCTGTAAAACAGCGCCATATGAACAACACCAAGCTATTGCCAACTCAAGAAGTAGGGTGGCCCTTTGCATGTGCAGCATTCTCTGCCCGCATGGTTAAATCTAGAAAAGTATTTCACTAGGTGGCCTTAATCTACAAGAAGGCCCTTCGGCTTGCTGGTTTTAAATGAATTCTGAATGTTTTTCCAGTTTTACACCCTGGGACTTTCAAAAGGAAGGATAATACCTTTAATTATCTGTCCTATTGTCCCAGTGCAAAGTGTGCCTCTAATCTCAATACCTGTCTACAGCATTAATTCAGATCTTGTATCTTTACCAAACAGCATGGTTTTAAAACCCTTCATTCTTTACTCTTGGTTCTCACTATAAACCTGGCCAAAAGTAGTGAGAATAGCAATTTCTTTTTTATAAAACGTGTGTGTGTGTGTGTATGTGTGTGTGTGTATCTGTACTTGTAAGTGCAAGTGCTCACAGAGTCCAGAAGAGGGAATTAGATCCCTGGAAGTAGTTAGAGGCAGTTGTGAGATGCCCAGTATAGATGTTAAGAACCGAACTCCAGTACAGCAACACATGCTCTTAACCACTGAGCCATCCCTCCAGCATATGCAGCAGCCATTTCATAGCTCGAATGCTGTGCTATTTAGAAACTTTCTCTGACAAATAAATTAGACTAGTAAGTTTCACTAAGTTTCAGTACATAGACAAAATGTAGACAAATTCTTTGTCAGAACATTATATGAGTGGCCCCTGGTTTAATTGCATCTAATCTTTGTTCCCATCTGAGGCTTCATATGCAGTCTTTACTATCAGTATTTCTATCAACATTCTGGTCTTTAGAATTCCCTTGGAGTCACCCATTAAGCTCTACTTAGAGACTTTGAAGACTCCTTAATCCACATCTCCCTCCAAACTGTTCTTCATTTCCCCACAAACCATTCCAAAGGCTAAGAACTAAATGATCTGGCTTCTTTCCATATGCTGTGCTCACAGTAACCAACAGAAATTATTAAAAGAAGAAAGGCTTATTTTTTTAGCTTACCTTTTCAGAAAACTTTGATCCATTCAAATCTGGAAGACATGGGAGAAACTTGACTGTGGCATCAAAACCTTGAAGCAGCCACTGTTCAGGTGGCATGGCCCAGGAAACAGCTAGACCAGACGAGAACCAGTGACAGATGTAACCTTCAGAGCCCTAGCCTAGTACCGTCTTCCAGCCAGATGCTCTTTGACCTTCTACTAGTACTCACTGAAGTGTGAACTCATGGGACAGTCACAGTCAAACCACAATGGGCAGAGATGTTACCTGTCATCAGTTTTGGCGGGGCAGCTCCTCTTGTCTTCGGCTGTTGAGTCACCTCAGATGTTTAGAATATGAAGACAGTTGTATAACGTTTTGGAAGCTGAAGCACAAAGCATGTTGGTTAAGGGCTTAACTCCAAAGACAGACTGCCTGATTTCAGATTTCTGTGCTACTATTCTGTCCCTGTGTTCTCTGCTACACTCAGAATCGAGTTGCTTAAACTCTTGCCTTAAACTTCCCAGTATTTTCCAAAAAAGTAAATGCAGAGCCTTCATAGCCTCTTCTGTACCTGACTCTTCCCTCTCCTTGCTCTCTAGCTCATGCTTTGTACTCTCCTGACCTGTTTTTAAGACATGCACAGCAGGCATCATCTGTGTAGAGTGCTCCTTTCTGATGTTTATGGAGTTGCCTCTGTCCAGCATCAAATCACTTTTCTGATTGTATTGTTGAAAGCAGCCCCTGCCTTCATTGCTTCACATTTCCTTACTGTTTCTGGAGTGGTCAAAGGAAAGGCTGGAATAAGAAAATCATACAGGGAAGTGTTTGAGTATGGTAAGTATGAACATGGACTCTAGTACTAGACTCCTTAAGACTGAACACTGACTGTTCTTACAACCTCTGGGGGTTTTCTCCATTTTAGTTTTCAGCCTCTGTGAAATGGGGCCAGTAGGACTTACCTACCATAAAGGTTACACGGGGTTAAGCAAATTAAACGTAAGTGTACTTAGCACAGAGTCCATAGTTAATATTCAGCCAGTCTTACAGTATGGTCACTATACTCTTCTCAGTCCCCAAACTTCCTGTGTCCTTAAGTTGTTCATGTCTTTGTTGTCTGTCTGCTTGATTCTGAACTCTGAATTCAGGAGTAAGACCCTTGCAGCCTATCTCTCAGTCTCTCACACCTGGAAAGCACCTGGTAAGTGTTGGTTATATAAACATTAACAAGGAGATGATCCTAGACACATCAGTTAGCTCACTGATATTCTCAATTTATATAGATAATATATTATTAAGAGGATTGAAGGAACTAGTCTATATCTTGCTGTAATGTGTGTCTTGGTTACTGTTCTATGGCTGTGAGGAGATACCATGACCAAGGTAGGTTATAAAAGAAAGCATTGAGTTGGGGAATTGTCTGGGGTTTAGTCCTTGGCCTCATGAAGAAGAGCATGGCAGCAGTCAGGCATAGCCATGGAGCAGTAACTGAGAGCTCACATCCTATCTACAGACAGGAGGCCAAGAAAACTGGGGCTGGTTTGAACTTCTAAAATCTTTGAGTCTGCCCCCATGACACCCCTCCTCCAAGAACACCACAGCGGCTGGGAATAAAACCTTCAAATATATGAACCTATTGGGGGAGGGGGAGATTTCTCAGTCAAATCATCACAGCTCGTAACAAAGAAGGAAGGAGAGGCTGTTTCTATGAGTGTGTTCTTCTCAGTGACTTTATTACTCATTGAGTTGCTGGGGTTTTTTACTATTTCTCCACATTCCACACCTGGCTACTTAGATATTCTTTTGAATAAAACTATGTCTGTAAGCTATCATCTCATTCCTAGTAGCCTAGATCTACATAAGTTCTTGTTTAACTTCACTACTTGCCTTTTTTCCCCATGAGCGTCTCATGAACCTTGAGATTCTACTTTATTGTTACCCAAAACCTAGGCTATAAATCTGATCAGCTTGCTCTTATATTTGATGACATTTGGTGGCTCCCAGGTACCTCCACAGTGAAGCTCAAATGTCTTACTCCAGTCTGTGAAGTCCTAAGAGCTTGACCTTTAAACGTTCTTGGTTTTGTCTTGCCTCCTCATTGTTTTCTGCTCGAGTCATGTGAGGTTTCACCCTGGGCTCACTTCCATGCTTTGGCTCATACTTCATCTTCCCTAGTCTTGCCTAGGAGTTGCTTTTATCATTGTCATCATCAATATCAACAACAACATTTGTTGATGCTGTGTTGTGGGTGGTGGCTCCCCATTTGAAATCTAGCCCAATGTCACTCTTTGAGAAGAGAACCTCCACAGCTTCTCTAGGCAAAGGAATGCAGTATTCTTATGAATATTCTAATAGTTATTTCTGTAGTAATCATGCTGTGTAGTTCAGCACATGACTATGATGGTGACGCACGCTGCCAGCTGAGGGGCACTTAGACATGTTTCCAAAGGCACTGCTACTTAAAGAAAACGAACCAGATCTATACGACTTTTGAGTTTCTTTTTGTGCTTAAGCGTTTGTGAGAGGCTTGAGAGAGCAGGACAGCAGAGATTGACATTTTCTGCAAATGAGGAGACCAGGAAATTTTCTGAAGCTTTTTTTCTCTAAGGTATATCAGAAATTGGAAGTTCAAGGGGGGGGGGGGACCACAGGAGATGTATTAGAAATTGCTTTTCTCCAGTCCTGGGTTTCTTCTGAGTCTACATAAACTGGATTATCTTTTTCTGTCCTGGCTTGAAGCTGTGGCTCAGTCGTAATTCATGAGTCTGCTTTTCCTAAAGGGACCCACATGCCAGTGTCCTCTCCTTTCTTAGCAGCACTGCAGTCTGGTCTGGCTGGCTTGCGCTGCTCTCTTGACTTAGTCCAGCTTCTTTTGTTTCTCCAGACTGCTCTGACAAACACAGTGATCCCTGGTGTTTGACCCCAGCCTGATCTGGTGACTGATTCTGTTCTGCCCTTTGGTTTTCCCAGAAGGGGAACTTGTAGGCTGTCAGGGGAAGCCTGATGATACCCTGGGGCCAGATTGTGACAGCCACTTGTGCTCTAGCCCCTGGGCTGGGTGCCTGAGGGGCCCTTCTCTGGATGTAGAGCTAATTGGTGATATACAGTTATTGCAGTTTTCTGTCAACTTGTCTTTATTGCATTGATAAGATATTTTAGGTGCTTACAATGCTTGTTGTTAACTAAGCCGGTGCCTGTCAGAGATTATGAATGAACATGTAAGAGTAGGGACACTGGCTTCTACTTACCTTGTAGACTTCCTCACAGTCCCCTGAGCACACGTCAGTCCTCAGTGATTCATCTGAGTAATAATGCAGAGCAGGTGGATCACAGTTCTTTGTTTTATTTTGACTCTTCCTTATGCCCAGAGAAGGGATAGAGAAAGGAAGGATTTAGCTAAAGTGAAAAATACATATACAGATCCCTATCTGGGGAGTTTTAGAAGGACTAATGCTCAGCTGTAGCGCTTTCTACTCGTGAGTCTGTGTGATGACTATGGAGATGTGCCTGTTTATACTTTTAGGAATGTAAAAAGATAAGAAGAAAATAATAGTTTTCCCAGGGTTGATTTAGATCATCATTATCATGCAAACTTCAATGTCAGTCTTTTAGTAAATTCCTCCCCGCCCCAATATGAGATCTACCTCACATTATATTGAAACTTATCTCCCTGGTAGCATAGAGAGAGTAGTGCTTGCTGGGGGGTGAGGGTGGGGCTTGGAAAGGGTGATTCACTAGTTACAACTTCCAAGCAGAGTGCTAGTCACCAAGTGTATCACCAATGACACAGGAAGGAAACAAACAATCAAGAACACAGTATGTGAGCCCCGGCCTGGTGGCGCACACCTTTAATCCCAGCACTGGGGAGGCAGAGGCAGGCGAATTTCTGAGTTTGAGGACAGCTTGGTCTACAAAGTGAGTTCCAGGACAGCCAGGGCTACACAGAGAAACCATGTCTCGAAAAACAAAACAAACAAAGAACACAGTATGTTGTTTCTCCTTATGACCCTAAGTGACCCTGTGTGGGCTCAGGCCTCTTTAGAGACTTGTTCGTGTTCACACATGTCACCCCATACACAGGTCATTTCCACTGAGAATGTCAGGTCCCTACAGTGGAAACCTTAAGGACAAGAGCATGGCTAATTGAATAAACTCTAATTGAATAAACTTCCTTATAATGATGTTACTGCTGTTGTTTGTAAACCCTACTTTCTATCTGAAAGATTCTACTTTGCTATTGTTTTGAGACAGGGTCTCCCAGAGGGCCAAAACCCTGGAATCCTCCCTTGTTAGCGTCTGTGTAGGTGTTACGAGCAAGGCCACCATGCCTCGCTTCTGCCTTGCTTTTGAAACTTTACTTTGGGAAAGTAGAAGGAAGGGGAGTAAGTCCCCTGCCAACAAAAATCCAGCACACATGTGGTGCTATTCTTAGTGTCAGCATGCGTGCTGATGGTAGACACTGCACGGTTGTTCTTGGTAAGCTATAGACGAAATGGACTTTGGTTTTGGCTTGATTCTTTGACTGCTGAGTGCTGTGCTAAGGAAGAGAAGTTGGTGTCTGGGGTTAGAGGATGCGTTTCCTGTTCCCCTCAGTCTGCCTCACTATACCACACGTTTCTATGGAAATGAGGTATAGTAAAGATTGCCATAGACAGTCCTTTCTTATTGTCAGTTCTCTATGAATCTATGCACCTAAGTGATTAATTTGAAAAAGAGAAACATTTTGAGGAAGCATTTTTAGGAATTTGTCTCAGCAACCCGCTGTCCACTGGGAATGGGGATGGGGCTTTGAGTAGGAAGTTGGCCTGTTGTGTGCGGAGGCATAGAATCCATTTTCTTTGTAGTGCATAGATAGAATATTTCTTCTGCATCCTGCCAAAACATATCCAGTGATGAAGTAGACATAGAAAATGTACAGTCAAACCCATAGGAGGCAGGCGAGAAAAGAATCACACTGAGACAGCTGAGTCTTCGTCCCTACCCCCAGATATAATGTTGAGTTTCTTCAGCTCTGGTCTTCTCTTTCTTTTTACCTGAAATGCCCTTGATTTTGGCCCCTCTGTTGCACATGTACAAGGCAGGAGCTCACTGGCCCCACTGTGCACATGTACAAGGCAGGAGCCCACCGGCCCCTCTGCACAGGTACAAGGCAGGAGCCCACTGACCCCTCTGCACATGTACAAGGCAGGAGCCCACTGGCCCCACTGTGCACATGTACAAGGCAGGAGCCCACTGGCCCCACTGTGCACATGTACAAGGCAGGAGCCCACTGGCCCCACTGTGCACATGTACAAGGCAGGAGCCCACTGGCCCCACTGTGCACAGGTACAAGGCAGGAGCCCACCGGCCCCACTGTGCACATGTACAAGGCAGGAGCCCAAGCTAAGTTTCCCTGGGCTTCCCATTTCCATTAGACTCAGATTCCTGACAGATTCACATTGTAGGCCACTCACTGATGTTATGATCAAACAAAGTGAAAGTCAGGGAATTTCCCAATGGGTAGATTGTGTATAATGAAGTATTGAGTACCCAGAAGACAAGGGAAGAAAAATACAATAAAGAAAATACTTATGCCACCGTGCCTATACCGCCAGCATTTGAGAGGCTGAGGGGGGGATCGTGAGTTTAGGTCAGTTTCACCAACATAAGGAAGACCCATCTCAAAAACAAACAAACAAACCCTACATGTATTGCTGCATACCCAGGCGAGTCTGTGATAAAATATACTCAGAGAATAGATTATTCATTTCTTTTTAAATCAACATTATTAGGCTGGAGAGTTGTATGGCTCAGTGGATACGAGCACTGTCTGCTCTTCCAGAGGTCCTGAGTTTAATTCTCAGCAACCACATGGTGGCTCACAACCATCTGTAATGGGGTCAGATGCCCTCTTCTTGCATGCAGGTGTACATGCAGATACAACATGCATATAGACAAAATAACATTATTATTTTATGGGTTTGAATGTTTTGCTTGTATGAACGTCTGTGTACCGCATGCATGCA
This sequence comes from Mus caroli, assembly GCF_978045245.1. Lineage (NCBI taxonomy): Eukaryota > Metazoa > Chordata > Mammalia > Rodentia > Muridae > Mus > Mus caroli. The sequence continues at coordinate 101,173,560 of NW_028227267.1, read as the reverse complement.
ATGTCCTCAGAGGCCAGAAGAGAGAGTAGGATCATCTGGGACTAGAGGGACAGGTGGGTATGAGCCAGCAGATGTGAGTGTTGTGAACCAAACTCCAGTCCTGTGGAAGAACAGCAAGTGCTCAGAGCCTCTGACTCATCTCTTCAGTGCCTAGGGCAGTCTCTGTTAGGGTAATTGTAGTTGTTCCTAAATGTAAATTTCTGAGTCATGTATCAAGTATTTTGATTTAGGTAGTCTTTGTTCTGCATGGTGGTTCATAAAATGAGTAGACAGGCTATCTTAATAATCACTTGGGAAAATTCACTGTTGCCTTATGGAATTTAATATTTTAAATTCCAATATTTTAATATTTCAAAACATATCTTACTATCAGCATAAATGTATATGGCATGAAATGGTAGAACTATTATTTAGTACATTTTCATACAGCACAATTTGAAACACTTGAAATTTTGAGACATTGAAGTGTTATATTTTTGTTAAAAATACAAGCCATACAAAAGATTTTGAATTATACTTGCCTCCTCCTCATGTATGTGAGCATGCTGTTTGACACAAGCTAGGATCATCTGGAAAGAGGAAAACTCAGTTAAGAAAATACAACTATGATTATTTCCTGCCATCTATTCCTCTTGGGTGTATTGGCTTCTTTTTGTTCTAGAGCTTTCAGATGTGCTGTCAAGGTGCTAGTGTGTGCTCTCTCTAGTTTCTTTTTGGAGGCACTCAGAACTATGTGTTTTCCTCTTAGGACTGCTTTCATTGTGTCCCATAAGTATGGGTATGTTGTGCCTTCATTTTCATTGGATTCTAAAAAGTCTTTAATTTCTTTCTTTATTCCTGCCTTGACCAAATTATAAACTCAGGGCTGAAATCAACCAAGTAAAAACAAAAAGAACTATACAGAGAATCAACCAAACCAGGAGCTTGTTCTTTGAGAAAATCAACTAGAGAAATAAACCCTTAGTCAGACTAACCAGAGGGCATATAGACAGTATCCAAATTAATAAAATCAGAAATGAAAAGGGACACATAACAACAGAAACTGAGGAAATCCAAAACAATCATCAGATCCTGCTACAAAAGCCTATACTCAACCAAATTGAAAAATCTGAATGAAATGGATAATTTTCTAGACAGATACCAGGTGCCAAAGTTAAATCAGGATCAGATAATCTATTTAACAGTCCCATAACCCCTAAAGAAATACAAGCAGTCATTAAAAGTTTCCCAACCAGAAAAAGCCCAGGACCAGATGGTTTTAGTGCAGAGTTCTATCAGACCTTCAAATAAGACCTAATACCAGTACTCTCCAAACTATACCACAAAAGAGAAACAAAAGGAACACTACACAATTCATTCTGTGAAGCCACAATTACTCGGATACCTAAACCACACAAAGACCCAACAAAGAAAGAGAACTTCAGACCAATTTCCTTTATGAACATCAATGCAAAAATACTCAATAAAATTCTCACAAACCGAATCCAAGAACACATCAAAATGATCATTCACCACTATCAAGTAGGCTTCATCCCAGGGATGCAGGGATGGCTCAATATTCAGAAATCCAAAAACGTAATCCATTACATAAACAAACGCAAAGGAAAAAAAAAACCACATGATCATTTTATTAGCTGCTGAAAAAGCATTTGACAAAATTCAACACCCATTCATGTTAAATGTCTTGGAAAGATCAGGAATTCAAGGCCCATAACTAAAAAATAGTAAAAGCAATATAAGGCAAACCAGTAGCCAACATCAAACTAAATGGAGAGAAACATGAAGCAATTCCACTAAAATCAGGGATTAGAAAAGGCTGCCCACTCTCTTCTTACCTATTCAATAGAGTACTTGAAGTCCTAGCCAGAGCAATCAGAAACAAAAGGAGATCAAAGGGATACAAATTGGAAAGGAAAAAGTCAAATTATCACTATTTGCAAATGATATGATAGTATAATTAAGTGACCCCCAAAATTCCACCAGAGAACTCCTAAACCTGATAAACAACTTCAGCAAACTAGCTGGATATAAAATTAACTCAAACAAATCAGTGGCCTTTCTCTACACAAAGGATAAACAGGTTGAGAAAGAAATTAGGGAAACAACACCCTTCAAAATAGTCACTAATATAAAATACCTTGGTGTGACTCTAAGGAAGTGAAAGATCTGTATGATAAGAACTTCAAGTCTCTGAAGAAAGAAATTGAAGAGGATCTCAGAAGATGGAAAGATCTCCCATGCTCATGGATTGGCAGGATTAATGTAGTAAAAATGGCATCTTGCCAAAAGCAATCTACAGATTCAATGCAATCCCCATCAAAATTCCAACTCAATTCTGCACAGAGTTAGAAAGAGCAATTGGTAAACTCATCTCAAATAACAAAAAACCTAGGATAGCAAAAGCTATCTTCAACAATAAAAGAACCTAGGATAGCAAAAGCTCTCCTCAACAATAAAAGAACCTCGGGTGGAATCACCTCCCTGACCTGACCTCAAGCTGTACTGCAGAACAATTGTGATTAAAAACTGCGTGGTATTGGGACAGTGACAGGCAGTTATATCAATGGCATAGACTTGAAGGCCGAGAAATGAACCCATACACCTATGGTCACTTGATCTTTGACAAAAGAGCTAAAACCATTCAGTGGAAAAAAGACAGCATTTTCAAGAAATGGTGCTGGTTCAACTAGTGTCAGCATGTAGAAGAATGCACATTGATCCATCTTATCTCCTTGTACAAAGCTCAAGTCCAAGTGGATCAAGGACCTCCACATAAAACCAGATACACTGAAACAGAGAAGAAAGTGGGGAAGAGTCTCAAAACACATGGGCACAGGGGAAATTTTTCTTGAACAGAACACTTACGATCTGAGATCAAGAATCAACAAATGGGACCTTGTAAAACTGCAAAGCTTCTGTAAGGCAAAGGACACTGTCAATAAAACAAAAATGCAACCAACAGATTGGGAAAAGATCTTTACCAATTCTAAATCCGATAGAGGGCTAATATCCAATATATACAAAGAACTCAAGAAGTTAGACTCCAGACAATCAAATAACCCTATTAAAAATGGGGTACAGAACTAAAGAATTCTCAACTGAGGAATATCAAATAGCTGAGAAGCATCTAAAGAAATGTTCAACATCCTTAGTCATCAGGGAAATGTGAATCAAAACAACCCTGAGATTCCACCTAACACCAGTCAGAATGGCTAAGATCAAAAACTCAGGTTACAGGAGACACTCGTGAGGATGTGGAGAAAGAGGAACACTCCTCCATTGCTGGTGGGATTGCAAGCTGGTACAACCACTCTGGAAATCAGTTTGGTGGTTACTCAGAAAATTGGACATAGTACTACCAGAGGATCCCGCAATACCTCTCCTGGGCATATATCTAGAAGATGTTCCAACCGGTAAGAAGGACACATGCTCCACTATGTTCATAGCAGCCTTATAATAGCCAGATGCTGGAAAGAACCCAGATGTCCTACAGAGGAATGGATACAGAAAATGTGGTACATTTACACAATAGAGTACTACTCAGCTATTAAACACAATGAACTCATGAAATTATTAGGCAAATGGATGGAACTAGAAAAATACCATCCTGAGTGAGGTAACCCAATCACAAAAGAACACACATGGTATACACTCACTGATAAGTGGATATTAGCCCAAATGCTTGGACTACCCAAGATACAATTCATAGACCACATGAAGCTCAAGAAGAAGGAAGGAAGGAAGATCAAAGGGTGAGTGCTTTGGTCCTTCTTAGAAAGGGGAACAAAATACTCATGGGAGACCAAACACGGAAACAAAGTGTGGAGAAGAGACTGAAGGAAAGGCCATCCAAAGACTCACCCACCTGGTGATCCATCCCATATACATACACCAAATGCAGACAGTATTGTGGATGACAAGAAGTACATGCTGACAGGAGCCTGATACAGCTGTCTCATCTCCTGAGAGTCTCTGCCAGAACCTGACAAGTACAGAGGCAGAATCTCGCAGCTAACCAGTCCCCAATGGGGTCCCTAGTAGATGAGTTAGAAAAAGGACTGAAGGAACTGAAGTGGTTTGCAACCCCATCAAAGAACAATAATATCAACCATCCAGACCCCCAAGACCTCCCAGGGACTAAACCACCAACTAAGGAGCACACATGGAGGGACCCATGACTCCAGCCCCATATGTAGCAGAGGATGTCCTTTTCAGGCATCAATGGCAGGGGAAGCCCTTGGTCCTGTGAAGGCTTTATGTCCCAGTGTAGGAGAATTTGAGGGCAGGAAGGCAGGAGTGGGTAGGTGGATGGGTAAGGGAACACCCTCAAAAAGCAGGGGTAGAGAGATAGGATAGTGTGTATTGGTATAGGACTGGGAAAGGGGATAGCATTTGAAATGTAAATAAAATACCCAATAAAAAAATTTAAAGAGAGAGAGGGAGAGAGAGAGAGAGGGAGGAAGGAAAGGAAAGGAAAGGAAAGGAAAGGAAAGGAAAGGAAAGGGAAAGGAAAGGAAAAAGGAAAGGAAAAAGGAAAGGAAAAAGGAAAGGAAAGGAAAGGGAAAGGAAAGGAAAAAGGAAAGGAAAAAGGAAAGGAAAAAGGAAAGGAAAGGGAAGGAAAGGGAAGGAAGGAAGGAAGGAAGGAAGGAAATGCAACTATGAGATTTCCCTTTTGGCAATCTGTGGGGCATTGTCTTGGTTACTGACTGATGTGAAAGGACCCAGCCCACTCTAAGCAGTACTGCCCCTAGGTAATTTGTTGTAGGTTACATAAGAAGGCAGGCTGAGCAAGCCATGGTGGACAGTCCCTTAAGTAGTGTTTCTCCTCGGTCTCTCCTCCTGTTCTTGCCCTGACTTACCTCAGTGATGGGATGTATTGTCAAGGGTTTCAAACTGTGCTAAGTAAATATTGGTGGACTGAATATTTCTCTTACCATTTTTATGTCTATATACATTTATACTGATAGTGAGATGGAATATTTTGACAAAGCAATTAAAATCCATAGGACAATTGTGATTTTCCACAGTGATTACTAAGACAGTTTGCCTACTCGTTTTATGAACAGTATAGTAGAAGCCAAATCAGTCCTTTCTATGTTGCTTTTGGTCATGCCTTTTATTGCAGAGATAGAAAGAAAGCTAGGACAGCGAGGTAACCGCTTTTTGATACTTTGATGCATTATCACACTTCTACATCGGCATAAACTTCCACCTTTTAATCCTCTCTGCTCTTAGTGTAAGGACATCCACATGCTCTAATGTGAAGGGATTTCTCTCCCCGCTTGTCATTTCTTCTAGATCTCTTCATCCCCTTCACCTCAGTCACTGTCCTCATGTCTGTGATAAGTTTTCTTCTGGTAAGCTCTCTAGCATACCTAGAGTCGATGGAACAGTCGAGCATTGTGGCCTTCTAACAGTCGGCCATTTCTTTCTTAGGTACCTTTTTACTGGACTCTGGTTTTCCTTCCAGCATTAATCCTGCTCAGTGCTGTGCTGCATCTTATTTGTCAATTGCCCTGTTCTGTTTTCCGTTTGTCTGCCTCTCTGATGTCATGTGAGGATTTCAGTGGGAGACAGCGAGGCAGCATTACAAGTCTGCTGCCATTGTGCTTGCTACAAAGCAGGCTACGCAGTGCTGCTCATCAATGGGCTTTAGAAGAGGTCGCTTGGTTGGATGCTAATTGTGATACCCGTCTTTAATTTGTATATATTGTATGTGATCTGGAAAGCTAGAAGTGGGAGGTTCGATGAAGTTATTCACAGTTAATATGCTGCAGTAACGGGAATTTAGAGCGTGTCCTTAGAAGAGTAGTTTTTCTAACTAAGCTAAGGTAATGTGTACATATTGGAACTGTGTTAAGCAAGGAATACCAGCACTGAAACCTTGTTTTTAATATTTGGTTTTATTTAGGATACATTTCTAGCAATAGAAAAAATAATGATTTTTGTAGTTTTTAGTGTGTCATGGATTTCAAGGTGTTAAAAGTAAAAACCACTATATACTTGTCCTTTTTATATGGAGTAAGACAGCACCCATCAGTATAGCATTCTTTTTTTTTTTTTTTTTTTATATTTTTATTACATAATTTCCTCAATTACATTTCCAATACTATCCCAAAAGTCCCCCATAGCGCCCCCCACTTCCCTACCCACCCATTCCCATTCTTTTGGCCCTGGCATTCCCCTATATTGGGGCATATAAAGTTTGCAAGTCCAATGGGCCTCTCTTTCCATTGATGGCCGACTAGGCCATCTTTCGATACATATGCAGCTAGAGACAAGAGCTCCAGGGTTCCGGTTAGTACATCATGTTGTTCCAACAATAGGGTTGCAGATCCCTTTAGCTCCTTGGGTACTTTCTCTAGCTTCTCCATTGGGAGCCCTGTGATACATCCAATAGCTGACTGTGAACATCCACTCCTGTGTTTGCTAGGCCCAGGCATCGTCTCACAAGAGACAGCTATATTTGGGTCCTTTCAGCAAGATCTTGCTAGTGTATGCAATGGTGTCAGCGTTTAGAAGCTGATTATGGGACGGATCCCTGGATACAGCAGTCTCTAAATGGTCCATCCTTTCATCACAGCTACGAACTTTGTCTCTGTAACTCCTTCCCTGGGTGTTTTGTTCCCAATTCTAAGAAGGTGCACAGTGTCCACACTTTGGTCTTCATTCTTCTTGAGTTTCATGCGTTTATCAAATTGTATCTTATATCTTGGGTATCCTAAGTTTTGGGCTAATATCCACTTATCAATGAATACATATTGTGTGAGTTCTTTTGTGATTGTGTTACTTCACTCAAGATGATGCCCTCCAGGTCCATCCATTTGGCTAGGAATTTCATAAATTCATTCTTTTTAATAGCTGAGTAGTACTCCATTGTGTAAATGTACCATAATTTCTGTATCCATTCCTCTGTTGAGGGACATCTGGGTTCTTTCCAGCTTCTGGCTATTATAAATAGGGCTGCTATGAACATAGTGGAGCATGTGTCCTTTTTACCGGTTGGGACATCTTCTGGATATATGCCCAGGAGAGGTATTGCTGGATCCTCCGGTAGTACTATGTCCAATTTTCTGAGGAACCGCCAGACTGATTTCCAGAGTGGTTGTACAAGCTTGCAATCCCACCAACAATGGAGGAGTGTTCCTCTTTCTCCACATCCTCGCCAGCATCTGCTGTCACCTGAATTTTTGATCTTAGCCATTCTGACTGGTGTGAGGTGGAATCTCAGGGTTGTTTTGATTTGCATTTCCCTGATGATTAAGGATGTTGAACATTTTTTCAGGTGCTTCTCTGCCATTCGGTATTCCTCAGGTGAGAATTCTTTGTTCAGTTCTGAGCCCCATTTTTTAATGGGGTTATTTGACTTTCTGGAGTCCACCTTCTTGAGTTCTTTATATATATTGGATATTAGTCCCTTATCTGATTTAGGATAGGTGAAGATCCTTTCCCAATCTGTTGGTGGTTTTTTTGTCTTATTGATGGTGTCTTTAGCCTTGCAGAAGCTTTGTAGTTTCATGAGGTCCCACTTGTCAATTCTCGATCTTACAGCACAAGCCATTACTGTTCTATTCAGGAATTTTTCCCCTGTGCCCATATCTTCAAGGCTTTTCCCCACTTTCTCCTCTATAAGTTTCAGTGTCTCTGGTTTTATGTGAAGTTCCTTGATCCACTTAGACTTGACCTTAGTACAAGGAGATAGGAATGGATCGATTCGCATTCTTCTACATGTTAACAACCAGTTGTGCCAGCACCATTTGTTGAAAATGCTGTCTTTCTTCCAGTGGATGTTTTTAGCTCCCTTGTCGAAGATCAAGTGACCATAGGTGTGTGGGTTCATTTCTGGGTCTTCAATTCTATTCCATTGGTCTATTTGTCTGTCACTATACCAGTACCATGCAGTTTTTATCACAATTGCTCTGTAGTAGAGCTTTAGGTCCGGCATGGTGATTCCACCAGAGGTTCTTTTATCCTTGAGAAGAGTTTTTGCTATCCTAGGTTTTTTGTTATTCCAGATGAATTTGCAGATTGCACTTTCTAATTCGTTGAAGAATTGATTTGGAATTTTGATGGGGATTGCATTGAATCTGTAGATTGCTTTTGGCAAGATAGCCATTTTTACAATGTTGATCCTGCCAATCCATGAGCATGGGAGATCTTTCCATCTTCTGAGATCTTCTATAATTTCTTTCTTCAGAGACTTGAAGTTTTTATTATACAGATCTTTCACTTCCTTAGTTAGAGTCACGCCAAGATATTTAATATTATTTGTGACTATTGAGAAGGGTGTTGTTTCCCTAATTTCTTTCTCAGCCTGTTTATTCTTTGTGTAGAGAAAGGCCATTGATTTGTTTGAGTTAATTTTATATCCAGCTACTTCACCGAAGCTGTTTATCAGGCTTAGGAGTTCCCTGGCGGAATTTTTAGGGTCACTTATATATACTATCATATCATCTGCAAAAAGTGATATTTTGACTTCATCTTTTCCAATTTGTATCCCTTTGATCTCCTTTTGTTGTCGAATTGCTCTGGCTAGGACTTCAAGTACAATGTTGAATAGGTATGGAGAAAGTGGACAGCCTTGTCTAGTCCCTGATTTTAGAGGGATTGCTTCAAGCTTCTGACCATTTACTTTGATGTTGGCTACTGGTTTGCTGTAGATTGCTTTTATCATGTTTAGGTATGGGCCTTGAATTCCTGATCTTTCCAAGACTTTTATCATGAATGGGTGTTAGATCTTGTCAAATGCTTTTTCCGCATCTAAGGAGATGACCATGTGGTTTTTGTCTTTGAGTTTGTTTATATACTGGATTACGTTATTGGATTTCCGTATATTGAACCATCCCTGCATCCCTGGGATGAAACCTACTTGGTCAGGATGGATGATTGTTTTGATGTGTTCTTGGATTCGGTTAGCAAGAACTTTATTGAGGATTTTTGCATCAATATTCATAAGGGATATTGGTCTGAAGTTTTCTATCTTTGTTGGGTCTTTTTGTGGTTTAGGTATCAGAGTAATTGTGGCTTCATAGAATGAGTTGGGTAGAGTACCTTCTGTTTCTATTTTGTGGAATAGTTTGTGAAGAACTGGGATTAGCTCTTCTTTGAAGGTCTGATAGAACTCTGCACTAAACCCATCTGGTCCTGGGCTTTTTTTAGTTGGGAGACTATTAATGACTGCTTCTATTTCTTTGGGGGATATAGGGCTGTTTAGATCATTAACCTGATCTTGATTCAACTTTGGTACCTGGTATCTGTCTAGGAACTTCTCCATTTCATCCAGGTTCTCCAGTTTTGTTGAGTACAGCCTTTGGTAGAAGGATCTGATGGTGTTTTGGATGTCTTCAGGATCTGTTGTTATGTCTCCTTTTTCATTTCTGATTTTGTTAATTAGGATGCTTTCCCTGTGCCCTCTAGTGAGTCTGGCTAAGGGTTTATCTATCTTGTTGATTTTCTCAAAGAACCAGCTCCTTGATTGGTTGATTCTTTGAATAGTTTTTCTTGTTTCCACTTGGTTGATTTCACCCCTGAGTTTGATTATTTCCTGCCGTCTACTCCTCTTGGGTGAATTTGCTTCCTTTTGTTCTAGTGCTTTTAGGTGTGTTGTCAAGCTGCTAATGTGTGCTCTCTCTAGTTTCCTTTTGGAGGCACTCAGAGCTATGAGTTTTCCTCTTAAAAATGCTTTCATTGCGTCCCATAAGTTTGGGTATGTTGTGGCTTCATTTTCATTGAACTCTAAAAAGTCCTTAATTTCTTTCTTTATTCCTTCCTTGACCAAGGTATCATTGAGAAGAGTGTTGTTCAGTTTCCACGTGAAGGTTGGCTTTCTATTATTTATTTTGTTATTGAAGATCAGCCTTAGTCCATGGTGATCTGATAGGATGCATGGGACAATTTCAATATTTTTATATCTGTTGAGGCCTGTTTTGTGACCAATTATGTGGTCAATTTTGGAGAAGGTACCATGAGGTGCTGAGAAGAAGGTATATCCTTTTGTTTTAGGATAGAATGTTCTGTAGATATCTGCCAGATCCATTTGATTCATAATTTCTCTTAGTTTCACTGTGTCCCTGTTTAGTTTCTGTTTCCATGATCTGTCCATTGGTGAAAGTGGTGTGTTGAAGTCTCCCACTATTATTGTATGAGGTGCAATGTGTGCTTTGAGATTTACTAAAGTTTCTTTAATGAATGTGGCTGCCTTTGTATTTGGAGCATAGATATTCAGGATTGATAGTTCCTCTTGGAGGATTTTACCTTTGATGAGTATGAAGTGTCCCTCCCTGTCTTTTTTAATGACTTTGGGTTGGAAGTCAATCTTATCAGATATTAGAATGGCTACTCCAGCTTGTTTCTTCATGCCATTTGCTTGGAGAATTGTTTTCCAGCCTTTCATTCTGAGGTAGTGTCTATCCTTTTCTCTGAGATGAGTTTCCTGTAAGCAGCAAAATGTTGGGTCTTGTTTGTGTAGCCAGTTTGTTAGTCTATGTCTTTTTATCGGGGAGTTGAGTCCATTGATATTAAGAGATATTAAGGAAAAGAAATTGGTGTTTCCTGTTATTTTTGATGTTAAAGTTGGCATTTTGTTCTTGTGGCTGTCTTCTTTTAGGTTTGTCGAGGGATTACCTTCTTGTTGTTTCTAGGGCGTGGTTCCTGTCCTTGTATTGGTTTTTTTCTGTTATTATCCTTTGAAGGGCTGGATTCGTGGAGAGATAATGTGTGAATTTGGTTTTGTCGTGGAATACTTTGGTTTCTCCATCTATGTTAATTGAGAGTTTGGCTGGGTATAGTAGCCTGGGCTGGAATTTGTGTTCTTTTAGTGTCTGTATAACATCTGTCCAGGATCTTCTGGCTTTCATAGTCTCTGGTGAAAAGTCTGGTGTAATTCTGATAGGCTTGCCTTTATATGTTACTTGGCCTTTTTCTCTTACTGCTTTTAGTATTCTATCTTTATTTAGAGCATTTGTTGCTCTGATTATTATGTGTCGGGAGGTATTTCTTTTCTGATCCAGTCTATTTGGAGTTCTGTAGGCTTCTTGTATGTTCATGGGTATCTCTTTCTTTAGATTTGGGAAGTTTTCTTCTATAATTTTGTTGAAGATGTTTGCTGGTCCTTTGAGTTGAAAATCTTCATTCTCATCCACTCCTATTATCCGTAGGTTTGGTCTTCTCATTATGTCCTGTATTTCTTGGATGTTTTGAGTTAGGATCTTTTTGCATTTTCCATTTTCCTTGATTGTTGTGCCGATGTTCTCTATGGAATCTTCTGCACCTGAGATTCTCTCTTCCATCTCTTGTATTCTGTTGCTGATGCTCGTATCTATGGTTCCAGATTTCTTTCCTAGGGTTTCTATCTCCAGTGTTGCCTCATTTTGGGTTTTCTTTATTGTGTCTACTTCCCTTTTTAGGTCTAGTATGGTTTTGTTCATTTCCATCATCTGTTTGGATGTGTTTTCCTGTTTTTCTGTAAGGACTTCTACCTGTTTGATTATGTTATCATGTTTTTTTTTAAGGATTTGTAACTCTTTAGCAGTGTTCTCCTGCAATTCTTTAAGGGATTTTTGTGCTTCCTCTTTATTGTCTTCTTCCTTTTTAGCAGTGTTCTCCTGCATTTCTTTAAGTGTGTTATTAACGTCCTTCTTGAAGTCCTCTATCATCATCAGGAGATATGCTTTTAAATCCGTGTCTAGCTTTTCCGGTGTGTTGGGGTGCCCTGGACTGGGTGAAGTGGGGGTGCTGGGTTCTGATGATGGTGAGTGGTCTTGGTTTCTGTTAGTAAGATTATTACGTTTACCTTTCGCCATCTGGTAATCTCTGGGGTTAGTTGTTATCGTTGTCACTATTTAAAGATTGGAGCAGAAGCTGTGTTCCACTCACCAGCAGTCTCTAAATCCTGCGGCGGGGGTCGTGGGTAGCTGACGGTACCCCGGTGCTGGTCCAGCCGGAAGAGGCCTGTGGTCCTACTCAGGCCGTTTTTCTGCTTCCCTAACTAATGCAGTCTCTGGTCCCGCGTGCAATTGGATTGGAGCAGAAGCTGTGTTCCACTCACCAGCAGTCCCAAAATCCTGCGGTGGGGGTCGTGGGTAGCTGGCGGGTGTCAGGCAACCCTGCGCTCCCGCTACCCTGGTGCTGATCCGGCCGGGTGAGGCCTGTGGCCCTACTCAGGCCAGTTTCTGCTTCCCTAACTAATGCAGTCTCAGGTCCCGCGCAATTGGATTGGAGCAGAAGCTGTGTTCCACTCACCAGCAGTCCCAAAATCCTGCGGCGGGGGTCGTGGGTAGCTGGCGGGTGTCAGGCAACCCTGCGCTCCCGCTACCCCGGCGCTGATCCAGCCGGATGAGGCCTGTGGTCCTACTCAGGCCGGTTTCTGCTTCCCTAACTAATGCAGTCTCTGGTCCCGCGTGCAATTGGATTGGAGCAGAAGCTGTGCTCCACTCACCAGAAGTCTTAAGATCCTGTGGCGGGTGTTGTGGGCAGTTGGCGAGTGTCAGCAGACCCTGCGCCCCAGCTGCTCAGGTGCTTTTCTGACCAGAAGAGGGTTGTGGCCCTATGTAGGCCGGATTTCTCTCTCCCCAACCAGAGCAGTCTCAGGTCCCGCGTGATTGGACTGGAGCAGAAGCTGTGTTCCACTCACCAGCAGTCCCAAAATCCTGCGGCGGGGGTCGTGGGTAGCTGGCGGGTGTCAGGCAACCTTGCGCTCCCGCTACCCTGGCGCTGATCCAGCCGGGTGAGGCCTGTGGCCCTACTCAGGCCAGTTTCTGCTTCCCTAACTAATGCAGTCTCAGGTCCCGCGCAATTGGATTGGAGCAGAAGCTGTGTTCCACTCACCAGCAGTCCCAAAATCCTGTGGCGGGGGTCGTGGGTAGCTGGCGGGTGTCAGGCAACCCTGCGCTCCCGCTACCCCGGCGCTGATCCAGCCGGATGAGGCCTGTGGTCCTACTCAGGCCGGTTTCTGCTTCCCTAACTAATGCAGTCTCAGGTCCCGCGCAATTGGATTGGAGCAGAAGCTGTGCTCCACTCACCAGAAGTCTTAAGATCCTGTGGCCAGTATAGCATTCTTAAAATAGTGGAAAAAATCTATCACTAGTGTACATGCTGCTTAAAAACAGGGCTCAATGTTAGCATAATCATCTCTCGTGTTCAATAGCCATGACACACACCCAGAAAGTCAATGCGTACTAGAATTGTAAAGGAAAGACTAAGATAGAAAAAACAACAGCAAAATAAGGGGCGAGGGCAAAAGATTGCAGTAAACACATGCTCATAACCCCAAAGAGAGAACTGACTGGCTACAAAGACATATCTATTGCTTCATTACTTCCTCCTATCTCAGAATAGTTCCGTTTCTCTCTCTTTCTTCCTTTCTTTCTCTCTTTCTCTCTCTCTTTCTTTCTTTCTTTCATATTTACCCGTGTGTCTTGTCTGAGTGTGTATTATGGTGTGAGGGTGTGGTGCTCGCATACCGTCTGTTCCATGGGTGGCAGTCAGAGAACAACTGACTGGGACTGGCTCTCTCTGTCCACCATGTGTTTTTAAGATTGAACTCAGGTCATCATGGGGTGTGGCAGCAAGCACCTTTACCTACAGAGCCCTCCTGCCGGCCCAGGAAATACTTACCTAATTCAATTTGAAACTGAAGGTAAAAATTCTCAATACAGCCAGTCTTTAAAGTCTTTCTCTGCAAGTTGCCAAAAGGAGTCCCAGCAGGGACCAGGCTGTACAGGGAAATCCTGTACCTTTGACCTGAGGACACCTATCTCCAAACACTCTCAGGCCTTCCTTTTTCCTCTGCTCTTGTGGTTTGGTCTCAGTGCTTCAGCGTCTCCCTAATGGATGGTTCAACTCCAAAGCCATGGATACGCTGAGATCCCAGTCACAGAAGCTTAGGGTTCCCATTATGCTTATTATTATGCTTTTTGTTAACTAGAGGATAAGGCAACAATTTTACCAGAGGTAAAAGGACTTTTCAGTGCATTTCAAAGACATTTAACAACATAGTAGAGCTATCTGTAGAAGACTGGGCCCTTCATTATCAAGTTGTAAAGAACTCTTTAAGTATCATGAGCTCCTGCTGTCCACTGGCAGGGCAGCTTGTGTGTCCATCTTGAGGGATTTGGAGTTAGTTGGGCACTGACTCTGGGCTCTCTATTATTTGGACCCTTTTTCCAGAGTCAGATGGATTGAAAAAAAAAACATCCTGAAATAGACTTTGATGTGCCATTCTTAATGCTTAATAGCACTGAGATTTGTCAGATAGGCCAGACCACAAAAGCCAGTCCAGACTCACAGTGTTTTCACTTTGTTTCCGTTACCTCAGTTAGTAGGTAAGGGAAAATAGGAAGTCAGAGACTCCTGCAACTGTGATGATGCCTGGTCTGCGACCCTAGCCTGATGACTGATTCACCTATATATTTGAGGATGCAAATGGGTTTCCTTGTTTCTCATGAATAGCATGCTCAGCGTGGCTCAGGAGGTAAAGACATCTGCTCGAGCCTCACAACCTGAGTCTGAGGCACCAGGAACCACGTGGATGGAGAGAACTCACTCAGACAGTCATCCTCTGGCTCCCACATCCCTGCCATGGTGGGAGTGTGCATACACTTACACATGCTGATGCACACACAGAATCAACAAGACTGTGACTTTAGACATCTTTAGGAAGTGCCTCTCTGCAGTGTTTGGTAGGGAGCCTTGCCACTCCCTATGCTTGCTGGGTTTAGTTCTTCAGTTGGGGCAGACAGTGATACGCTGAAATCCACTTCCTCAAACACAAGCTTCTAAGAACAATTCTTACCCTCCTTTGCTTTTTTCTGGCCTCTGGGAAACACATTTTGTTTCTTTTCTATGAAAATTTATGTGGGGAAAGTGGTCTAATGAACTGTGTGTCCTTAGAGATGTTCCTACTGGAGTTGTCATGTCTGCTGTAAGATAGTGAGTGTCTCCTATATGTAACAGAAAGGATGTGCAGTCTCAAAGGTATGGTTGCCCAAACAAGACTTAAAAGATGGATACCACCAGTCAACATGCCAACATGGAAGGGGGAACTTGACCTCCAGAAGAGTAAGAACTATAGACAACTGAAGGCTTCTGGGAGAGGGGACAGAGTCCTCCCCAGGGACACGCCCTGCTAGGTTAACTAATCCCAAGAGGCCAGCCCTAAACACGTGAGGATACTGAATGATTTCAGAAGGCTGTATTTATAAATGTACCCACATATAAATAATGATTCAAGGATTACAGGCTGTTGATTTGGGGGATTGGGAGTATATGGGAAGAAATGGAGAGAGGAAACGGAGGGACGAATGATGTAAATACTTGTATATGACATCCTCACTAAATAATTTTAAAAGGGAAAAATAAATGTTATAAAAACGTCAAATTAATAGGACTTTGATTTCTTTGTATTGGGCCAGGAACAGGCTTTTGCCTCCGTATCCTTTTTTTCTCATCCAGAATGTATACTTCAGTTAACATTGGCAGGCTTAAAAATCCTGTAAGCCTCTCTAGATTCTGGCAAATGTATTTTCAATGTCAGCTCCCACACTGTTCACAGTGTTTCTCTAGCATAATGAAGCCTTTGGCCATTGTTGCTACTTTGAAAATCAAAGCTTTTTGGTCTCTAATGGAATGTTTATAAAAATGCACCATTTTGAAATTTGCTTGGGAAAAGGAAGTAATGTTAGATGATACTTAGAAATCCCTCTGGCTTGCCTTGGCAATGTTTCTTTTAATGTTATGTACTCTGGAAATATCTGGAATTAGTAGAAATAAGAGAGTATTAAAATGAAAAGATAAATAAGCACTTGTGTTCATTGTCTTATTTCCTGAAAGTTTGCCATTATATGTGTATACTTGGTTGTTTTTTGTATGATAGCTTTTATTAGCTTTTGCCAAATTTAATAGAAGTGTCTTGGAATCACTAAAGCTTACCTGCCCCGAGTCAAAAATTCAGTCTTTTACTCCAGTGAAAAGGGAGACTTTCTGGGTGGAGCTGTGAGAACCTCATGCCTGTAGTTAAAAGGCTGTGTTGTATAAAGTCTGCAGTAAAAAGCTATATGCTACTCCATCCTTTTCCTTGTAAATCAAAAAAAAAATCATATGTATGAAATGTATCTGTCTTAATAATGTAGCGACTCTCATACTTACACATAAAAGGACAGAGGATTTAGCTTGTTCATCCTATAGTATTGTAGTACCTTAATGAATGGACTAATGTAGCTTAAAGTAGGAGGCTTATATTTATATGAGATATTTAACAAGGGACTGCTGTATATCAGGAATGATTCTAACAGTCTAACAGTGAATGCAGACCCTGAGGCCCTCTACCCTCCTGGCATATTGACTATAATAGAGGAGCCAGAAGACAAATCGGTGCCCATGGATTTGACTATTTCTGGCAGTGTGCTCATTAGCATAGTTAAAAAAAGTTCCATCACTTGGTATTATAACCTTGTGTGAAATGTTAAAATGGCGCGTTGGTGTTCTCAAATCACTGACTGATTGATCAGAAAAGAGCCTAACTTTTTCAATGAGTTTTGCTTTGCTTGTCCTACTTAATTGTCTGAGGCTGACGTCTGTTAGTTCCCATGGCACTTCAGCTTTTCTCCCTGAAATGATGGGAAAATATGACTAAGAATATCAGTAGAACCTTTGTTACATTTAAAAATATGCCATTTAGTGGGGCCCAGGGAGATGGCTCAGTGAGCAAGAGCTCTCTGCACAAACATGTGGGTCCAAGGAAGTATTCCTGGCACACATAAAAAGCTCTGCCTGGCCACAGATACTTCTGTTGGAAGATAGGAGGACAATGGGAGTCTCAACCTATCCAGAACACAGCAAGCTCTAGGTTCCTTTGAGAGATAAGGCAGAAAGTGAGAGGATACCCAACTGTCATTCTTTGGCTTCTGCAAAGCACACATACACATCTGTACCACACACAACACGCATACACACACACACAGTTTGGTAGCTTCTGATGTGTTGTCTAGTAGCATTATTTGATTTTAAACCATTTCCTCTTTTTTTATGTGAAGATGTCTGTGTTATAAAGTCTGTACTTAAAGAAATGAATCTCTGTGAGTAAATGTAAGGCTGTCACATTTGCTCTTTGCATTAAATAAACATGCTACACAGTTTTCCCATTTAAAAACATGCAGGTTACTTGATTATGCCAGAGTGGTTTCAATCAGGAACTCACAAACATGTTTGCAGAAGGCACTCCGATCTTTGTCCACCTTTCTTTTGCAGAACTATGGCTTTGCTATCAACTATATTTAGAAGCCAAATATTTTTTTAACAAAGAAAAACTCTTGACACTGCTTAACCAAATTCTCATCGTAGCAAACTTTGTCTTAAGATGAGGAGGTTTGTCCCTGTAGTCTTTGGTTTTATGATGTCCTTGCTTCTGTCTTGCAATTCAGAAGCTGAAGGCAATGTGCTTTGGGACTTGCGTTAATTGCAGTGAGGAGATCAATATTCAGCAGTTGTATCTTTTAGAGCCCTTTCTACCCTGAAATGTGATGATTCTATATTTACCTTTGCTCTTGCCTTTTTCTGTCGGTAGCAAGAGAGCACAGATCATATGAGTGCTATGCTGGAGAGAAACTGGGCCAGGGGTTGAGGAGGTGACAGCATTGGGTGGCTGTCTAGAACATACAGTTGACTGTACAAGGTACAGTTGCTGATGGCTTCTTGTACTCTTTCATATGGTTTACTGATACGTGGTCTTAGTTTTAATGATTTTTTTCAATTTGTAATTCTATTTATGTATAGAAAACTTAGTGTACGTTTAACCCAGTTTGGTGGTGAGTTCTTTAGCCTTTGCCTTTTCCAGCTTGGCAATGCTAGCCACAGACTTAGGACCCAGGACGGTGCCTTCACAGTGGCGGTGGATCTCATCATATCTGTCATTATAATTGGTCCTAATAGCTTCCACCAGCTTAGCCAGAGCACCCTTGTCTTCTGAGTTAACTTGTGTGAAGGCAACAGTGGTACATGTCTTCCTGTGGATCAGGCTCTCCTTTCCCTTGATGATGTAATAAAGCACCCCCATCTTTTGACACCAGGCAGGCAGGAAAACCACCAGCTCAATGGGGTCTCCGTCATGGGCAATCACCACTGGCTGAGCCTTCTTGTGCTCCACCAAGGTGGAGACTGTATTGACTTCTGCTCAGAGGACAGGTGGTCTCTTAGTTGGGATGTCCCCTTTGGCAGCAGCTTTCTTCTCAGCACAGGACAGTAGCCTTTGCTTCTTCTCTTGCTTTGTCTCTGGCGTGTATGTGTGAGCAGGCTTAAGCAGCTGAGTAGCTGTCTGCCTGTCCAGGGCCTGGATGAACTGGTTAATGGCAGGAGGGACTTTGAGCCGCTTATAGAGGATGGCTCTTTGCCACTGCAGCCTGATGTAGTGAGGCCATTTGATGAAGCGTGTTAGATTTCTTTGGGACTGGATGTCCTGCCCAGTGCCAAAGTTCTTGGGCCTTTTCTCAAACAAAGGATTGACCATCTTATTGGCCTCCTGTTTCTTGACTATGGTGGGTGCGGAGGCCACCTTTTTCCCCTTGGCTTTCTTTCCTTTGGGCATCTTGCTTGGCTGGAGGAGAGAACAGTTTTAATTATGTTTGTATTTAAGAAAGGGTAGAAAAAGAATAGTTTTTAGAGCCTACCTCCTCAGATACCTTTCTAAGCACAGACAGCTCTCAAATTCTTAGCGATCAGTTAGTATGCAAGTTATCCATGCTAAGGCTCGGAAGGAGTTTGAGGAAGGAAAGGGATTTTTCATGGTATCCTATAAAAGTTTCCTATAAGAATCCTCACTTGTCATCAGATAGAATTAATGAGCTTGAGTAGTGTTAATAAGTCTGTGCCTCCAGCCCCAGGTGCACTCCCAACCTGTACTGGCTGCTCACAAATTGTTTTCTCCACTGAACCCAGTACCCATTCTTGACAGAATAATGGAAAATAGATAGTACCAGGTAACGAGTGCATTTTTGATATTCTTTCTAGTCACTCTCAAATATACCCCTTCAGAAAGTATAAAAATGTTTTTATGCGTAGTATGTTGGAACCACAAGCACTGACTTCGTATTTCAAAGTTGGAAGAAATGAGATTGATGGCCCACACAGTTGTAAAATGCAGAAAATGGGAGAGGTGGAATGACTTAAAGCCCAGTGTTGAGAAAGGCCAAGAGAAAGCTTCATATCAGCAGCGACTGTAATTGAAAGGGTCCAAATAAGTATTTAAAACCTCCCCTCCTGAGACGTCTGGATTTCTGAATTTCAAATTGACATTTTATGTTTGACAAGGTGACATTGTATAAGAAATGTATTGTAAAACACTGCTGTGCGATAGGAAAATGATTGAATGTAAATATTTCAAGATGTGGACCACTGTTCAAATGTTATCATAAATCTTTGCCATTGTTTTAGGGGATAACTCTTCATGCATATGCGAGCTGGCTAGCTCGCTCGCTCTTGGAAAGGAAGGAAAGCATCAGTGCGTTTCTGCCTTTGTCTCAGACACTAGTCTGACTTTACTACCAAAATGTCTTACTAGATTTTGTGGTATTATGTGCTTATTATTACTCATTATTAAGTATGATCATTTTTTGAAGGTACTGTACTAGGATTGCTTTTGTCCTACTCAGGAAGTGTTCTGAAATCTCCTTTACATGATTGAAATTGTCTCTGTTATGTGCGTGGGGACAGTTTACACTTAATCTTACAAAGAAAACAGCCTGAGCCTTATCATTAACCATCCTTCCATTCTTTCCAGGTTTGGAAGGTTTACAGTTGCTGCTCTTCAGTCCAAAGTAGAACAGTATGAACGTGAAACCAATCGCCTCAAGAAAGCTCTGGAACGAAGTGATAAATATATAGAGGAGCTAGAGTCTCAAGTAGCACACCTCAAACACTCAGAGGAGGCCAAGGAAGACGTGGATGCCCTGCGCCAGAGGGCACCCTCTGCAAATTGCAAGGGGCCCAATGGCAGTGATGAGCTTGGACCACCAAAGAATCAGAGTGACAGTGCCAGAAAGCAGGCTGGCTCGGCCAGTGCTTCTCACCTGGCCACACCTTCTAGCAGCAGACTAGCTGACTCCAGTTCTGTCAGACAGGAGAGCACCAGCAGGACTGAACCAAACTGTCCCCAAAACAAAGACAGATACCCCAAGCCCACAGAACCTCGGCTGGGTGCAAGAGAGACTCCGATGGACACTTATTTGGAAAGAGAGTGGGGCAGCAAGCCAAGCGACTGTGCACCTTACAAAGAGGACGAGCTTTATGGCCTCCCAGCTTCCTGCACTCCCTTGTCACTTAGCTGCCTTCAGCTGAACACTCCAGAAAACAGAGAGAACCCTGTGATCAAAGCAGGGAGCTCCAAAAAGCATGCAAACCATCTCAGAAAACTGGTATTTGATGATTTCTGTGATTCTCCAAATGCCTGTAATAACAATTCTTCAGAGGATGATAGAAGGGAAAATGAAAAGAAATCAGACTGCTTTGCTTCCTCAAAGACAGGATTTTGGGATTGTTGCTCCACAAGCTATGCCCAGAGCTTGGAATTTGACGGTTCAGAGGGAAACGCAATAGCAAACTCTGTTGGGGAGATACCTTCAAAATTGAGTGAGAAGTCAGGATCATGCTTGTCCAAGAGACTCAGCTGTATCCGCTCCCTCGAAATGAATCGAACAAGAACATCCAGTGAGGCGTCCATGGATGCTGCTTATCTCGACAAAATCTCTGAGCTGGACTCCATGATGTCAGAGTCTGACAACAGCAAGAGCCCTTGTAATAATGGTTTTAAATCGGTGGAGGTGGAGGGGCCCTCAAAGTCACCTCAAGGCAGGGAGTTTCTCGAGGAACCCGACAAGTTACAAGAAGGGAGTAAATTGAACCTTTCCAAACCTGCTCTCACAGCTGACGGGTTAGAGAGTGGGGGTGAGTGGAAACCCAGCTCTTTTTTTCTCCTTTCTCCAGCTGACCACGAGATGAGTGAAGATTTTTCTCTCCACTCCACTTCTCATTCAGGAACTAGTGAGGTCAAACCCCAAAACTGTTTGTTTCAGACAGAGTTTTCCCAGGGTGTTCTGTTAAGCAGTTCCCAAGGATTATTTGAGGATCAGAGGTTTGGATCGTCTTTATTTAAGATGTCCTCAGAGATGCAGAGCCTTCACAGCCCTCTTCAGTCTCCGTGGTCTGCTGCCTTTGTGCCTGAAAAGAGGAGCAAGAATGGGAACCAGTCAACCAAGAGAAAGATACAGAGCAGCCTTGCCAATGCCAGCCCTTCCAAAGCCACCAAAAGCTGACTCACCGGGGGATAGCCTTGCAAGGGGTGGGGGTGTTTTCAGTGTTACTGTAGTCACTTCATGAAGGTTCTATACAATCCTGAACTGATAATTTCAGTCAAGTGTCAAGTCAGAATGGTGGGTCATCTATCTCCAGGGTACTGCATCTTGAAGAAACTGGTCTATCACTCTCATTTGGTCATCTTTTTAACCAGAGAGCTTAGGGAGACGATCGGATTTGTCTCTGTGTTGTTTGTTCTGCTTTTAAGGAATGTTGTGTGTATCTGGATTGGCTCCATATTGCTCTCTCAGATCTGGCTTGTTAGGAATGGTGGCCTGTTAAGGCTCAACTGCCTTCAGAACTTGTGTTTCTTAGAACATTTGGTTTTGTCTGTTCTGTTCTTTAAAGCTTTTCCTAGAATGGAAATGTGTATTCCTCATTTTATTTGTGTTTAATGCTGGCCTAACTATTACCAAGGCCATGCTGGAGAAACGGCACTCCGATCTTAGAGGATTCACTGACGGTTTCTTGGGTTTTATATAGATGTTTACAATTTGTTATATTGTGTTCTGTCCATTTTGTATGCCTGTGCGGTGCATGTGTGCGTGTGTGTGTGTGTGTGTGTGTGTGTGTGTGTGTGTGTGTGTGAACTAGTATGAAAGAACACATTGTTTGTATGAAAAGACTTTCAGGTCGTTTATATTTGCATATTTTTGAACATGTGTATGGGTGTAAAGTTAGAATCATTATGTGTTGGAAGGCAGGCACATCAGCTGGGTTTGGAGGAACTTAAACATCCTAGCTTTTTTTTGTTTTTTTTTTTTGTTTTTTTTTTTGTTTTTTTCCCAAAATGTGTAGGTAGACAGGCCATCTGTGTCGCAGGGAGCCTTTTTGTGTAGTGAAGTTCTTGTTTGCATGTTACTCTCTCTGTGGCAACCGTAAGCATGGGAGCCTTTTCGCTTGCTCCATTCTCCAACCAGAGGGAAAAACCCTCTTACTGGCTGGTGAATGTCTATTATGTAGGACATTTTTTTAAAATGAGAAGTAACAGGTGTGAATGGGGCAATGTGAGCGTGAAGCACAACTGTTAGTGTAGGATTTAAAAGTACGTTATTTTAAACATGTTTGGTATGCCAACATAGTCTATAAAAATGTCTGTATGCTAATAACTCGCTTATCTAATGTGTGCTGAACATTTTACATGTATTGTTTTACCTTAGCACTGCATGCTTTTTTATGTGAATTAAATAAAGAATGTCATATACACTACATGCTTTTGATGTCATCATGGATAATGGTTTAGCCTCTAAAGACCCCGAATCCTATTTTCATTTCATGTTATAACACAGCAGTTGACCAACTATGGATGTAAGGTGAGCCACACACGTTTTGTTTATAGTGCAGAGGCTGGGGCCCAGGACCTTGTGGATATGAGGCTGGTGTTCCAGTCAGTTACAGCACAGCCATACCCTGCAGCTGTTTTTGAAAGGCCTTGGAGGAAAAAAAAAAAGTAATATTCTCACTATGTTTTTTTAGTAAAAGGTACTCCATCCCACCCCACCCCACCCCAAAAAAAGAGAGAGAGATGAAATTCAAATTGTGTTTCTAAATAAAGTCTTAATAGAACAGCTACACTCTTAAATATCTGCATGTGCTTTTGACAAGAACAGGAAGCTGAATACTTGCAACAGCAACTGACTGTGGCTCACAACCTAAAATATGTACTGTCTGCCCTTTCAGTTAAGAATTTGCTGACCCTTGTTATAATAGACTCTGAGGATTCAATGAAACCATAAAAATACAATAAATCACTTTTATGATCTAGAGAATCATGCTCTCCACTTTCAGAAGTAATAATAATGGGGTGGGGGTGGGGCTAACAGGATAGTATTTGTTTTATCATACATATTTTCCAATAATTCATTTCTTTGCCATGGTAAAACTAATGGGATTGTTTCAGAGCTAGTGGCGATATGTCTTTGATGATATGGTTATACATTTAGAATCCATGTAGAAATTTAGGGGATTTTTGTCATGATAAGTATGAGTGCTGTGGCCTGAATATCCCCCCAAATTAGATATATTAAAATCTAACCCCCAGGTAATGCTATTAAGAGGCAGTGCCCTTGAGAAGTGATTATGTCATAAACGAGTGGGGTTAATGACTTTGTAAGCAGAGTAGAGGGCACTTGCTCAAATCTTGTGGACATAGCTATAAAGCCCATTTTATTCCTCCACAAAAGGTGATCATTCTATAAGATTTGACTGTAGTCACAACGTCATTCTTCCTTACTCTTGGTATCTGATTTCATACGAAATAGGCAGCTTCACAGATTTGTAAACATACATTCTATGTCCAGTCCAAACAAAACTCTTTTGATGGGTTGGGGGCATAGTTCAGATGGTAAAGTCCTTCGCTAGCATGACCAGTGGCCTGTGTCCCAGCACTGCATGTATCCTATGTGCTGGAGCACACTTATTGATCCTAGCTTTGAGGTAAAAACTAGATGATCATAAGTTCAAAGGCAGAAGAGATGACTCAGTGATAAAGAATACTAGCTGCTCTTCCAAAAGATCTCCATTCCATTGCCAGCACCCATATGGCAACTCAAGACTTAACTACAGTTCCAAGGAGTCAGTCCCTCTCCTCTGGCCTCTGAGGGCACCAGGTATGCTGGTAGTACACAGATAAAACACAGGCAAAATAACCACACACATACAACATGATAATTGATTTAAAAACTTCATCCCATCTAAAAGTGAAGTCTTCTGTTTTATTGAATCATCCTTAACTACAAACAACTTAAAAGACAGCCTAGAATCCACAAGACCCTAACTCAAGCCTAGAAACACAAGACCCTAACTCAATACTAGAAACACAAGACCCCATCTCAAGCTTAGACTACACAAGACCACAACTCAAGCCTCTAATACACAAGACCCCAACTCAAAACACACACTTGAAGCTGAATATTTTTTTAGCCTCTGTTTCATAAAATCCACTTTCAAGACTTTGCATTCATTCAAAGTCAAGCAGAACTCGCCACCACATGGCTCAAATGACAGGAAATCAGAGCTTGGAGCAGTTGTCTAGCTGCAGACGGGGTTAGCTTCCTTGTCCACGTTTGTACAAAAAGGGGTGTGTTCAGAATTTCTTGCAGATCCTTTTGAAAGCATCTTGGGAGTGTTTGTGTCTAAATAGCATTCAATTCCTGCCTATTTTCCTGAGTCTAGTTTACACTGAGGCTCATTGCAGCATGTGTAAACCCTGTTAGGTTTGAAGGTTTGAGTTAGGATGTCAGGCAGCACAGCTGTTTAGCACACAGTGCTTTAAAAAGTTCACAATAACTGCCATTTGTAAGAACTAGGTCTTCCATATTGGTTCATTTCACTAATGCCATGTTAGGAAAAGATACAGTTAATTCGGACAGTTTTTTTTTTAATATGGGGCAGTTAATCTCTAAAAAGTTATGTCTACATTGCTCTCTAAAAATGTTAGAGGTTTTCTGTCATAACAACATAGTCCCCTTAATTGCAAATCTTCATCCCATCTAAAAGTTAAGTCTTCTGTTTTATTGACTTAGCTAACACACACAGAGCACCTGAAAATAGACTAAGCTTTACTGCTCTCTGATTTCATGTCTGCATTGGTTCCTCTCTTTGTTGGTACCTGTGCTGGCTTGAAACAAAGGTACCATTTACCAAGAGAAGATCTTGATCTTGGGCTATGTAGTGTTTCAGGACCCTCTTTGTTGCTACAGATCTGATGCCTTCTAGTTATTAAAAATGTAACATATACCGGAGCTTTTCTCCCTTGTTCTGTACCTGTGGATGCTATGTGTAGTGAGAACCAGATTGAGATAAAACAGTTCATGGTGTACAGCCTGTTAGACTAGAAGACTTTTCCAAAGCCTAGCAGAAGGTC